>NC_136924.1:46224412-46918331 GCF_949752795.1 Hyperoodon ampullatus
CATTCTTTATCTTGTGCTTTCTCTATTACTCTTCACTAAACCTTTTTTCCCTAGAGCTCATCACACTTAGGTCTCTACCACTTTTGTACCTTCTATGACTTCTATTGTTGGGCTTAATTTTGTGACTATTTTTAAAAAATAAATGTCTTTTTCTCCATCTCAAGAGTCTGAATACTTTGAGCATTATGGCCACATATTCCTAAAAACTACTAAGTGACTTATATAAGGTAATTACTCAATAATTGTTTAATTTACATTTTAATCTACATATCCTTTCTTACACTGTTAGAGGTAAGACATTCATTTAACAGACATTTGTCTTCTCTACTAATAGCTATGGGTTTACTATACTTATGAACT
Source organism: Hyperoodon ampullatus (assembly GCF_949752795.1). Lineage (NCBI taxonomy): Eukaryota > Metazoa > Chordata > Mammalia > Artiodactyla > Ziphiidae > Hyperoodon > Hyperoodon ampullatus. The sequence continues at coordinate 46,224,773 of NC_136924.1, forward strand.
GAATGAACCTTGTTGTGGGGGAATGCCCTTAGATCATGTTGTTAGTAAAATCTTACTGTTCACTTTTCTTTTCTCTGCTTTCCACTGTTGAGGAGAACCTGCTTTGGTAGGGTATAAATTCCTTCTAGAATGATTAACTAAGGGTAACTGAATTTACCTAAGTTCTCTCTACCTCTCAGCTGACTGACGGTTAGATTCTGTTACAGAAGGCATCAGATCTGATCTGAGGTATGAATAGTAGTCATGGTCTGTTGTGTATGGGAGGACATGTGATTTAATATGTGTTGTTGCACCACATTCCATTACCTTTTTCTTTTTCTTTTTTTTTTTTTTGGATAGCAAATTCATTTTCACAAACAAGAAGAGGAATGGTTGAAGCTACTGTTGATCTATAGTATTTATGCATTCTAGGGAGTCATGACCTACTTTTCAGGCCCATTTTTAAACTTTACTTGTAATCATAAGAGAACACATTAGGCAGATAATGAAAGAATAACATACTGGTTGCTTTGAGTTGAGTTTTTTTACATACAGCTTTTTAAAAAATAAATTTAACAGTGTCACAGTCACCATCAAATTTCAATAGATTATATATCTTTTTATATTATTTTGAATTCATAACTGGCTTTAAAATTCTATAGTTATGAAATCATATTAAAGGTTAAATATAGTTTTGATTGTGTGATAGAACTTCATTTACTCAATTAGCAAATATCTGGTACCTTAACTTGGCTTATTTCTCCTTCCTACAGATTGACACTTTAAATTATTTGCTCATAAAAAATGGTTCATTGTATTGGAAAAAATCAATTCAATTTCCTCTGTTCTCCTTTCTTCCCTTACGTTAGGTACCCTCATTTTACTTGTAGATACACATCTTTTACATGTAGAATAAATCCATAATACCCTGTCAAAAATGCAAGCTGCCACATATCCAAAATTTTAACTTTTAAAATGCTCTATAGTATGTTAGCTAAACTTATTTACCAGCAGCTATCTTCTGCCTATGTACATATTAATAGGTACCATTCTTCACAAATTAAATTTTTATTTTCAGATCTTGATTCTTCACAGAGTAGTCAGTCTACCAGTTGCTCCCCAAGGCCAGCAGATAGTTGTTTCAGTTCTAGTTCAGAGATGGTAAGTTATACTCTTTTTTTTTTTTGCTTGTTAATATATGCTATACTAATTTAGAATGATTTGTATTTCTCATAGTTTACTTTCTCATTCTGAAAAAAAATAGTTGAGATAATAGTGAAAATAAATGTAAACAAAAATGTGAAAATATTAAAAATGTAAGAAGAATGTAAATTAAAATGTAAGTGAGCATCATTCATTCATGCTTATGAGATGATGAATGTGTTCATTGTTATTTACAAAACCCACTCTTACTGAGATGTATGTGTGTGTATATGATAAATGCATTCTTCTTTTAAAAGAGTTTTTAAAAGAACCCATTCACAATAATTGAAAACCTAAAACAACCAATAATACACACAAAAAGAAAGTCTCAAGACTTATGTGAAGAAAACTATAAAATACTATAATCTGAATAATTGGAGTGACATGTTTAATGCTGAGTGGGAACTGTAATCTGAATAATTGGAATGGCATTATATTCTGAGTGAGTTTCTCACAAATCACGTTTAAATGGAATTCTCCACTAATTCTTCCATCTTCGTTTCATCTACCTTTTGTCTCTAGCTTGCTGTCCAAACTGCTCTTGCTGAGGAAGGACACCAGTGACCTCTAACGATGCCAAATTCATTGGACAATTTTCAGTTTTTATTGTACAAGAATTTCTAAAAATATTAGTAGAAATTATTATTTTCTTTTCTTGAAATATTTTCTTCTCTTTGCTTTTGTGATACACACTATCTTAGTTTCCTGCATACCTCTCTGAATGCTACTTTATGCCTTTACCCACTTCTCTTCCACCTTTCCCTGTATATAAATGTTGTAATGTTTAGGGTTTGCTTCAGGAGCCTATTCTTCTCTTAACCTACACTCCAAACTCTAGATGATGTTACATACTCCATTGATTTTTTTATACTATTACCTGGTTGATGACAATTCTCAACTTTATGACTTTAGCTTAGATCCTTAATTAGGTGTCCAATTTCTTATTGGATATCTTCTTGGATATTTCACAAAAAAACTGAACACTTCTGATCTCCCCATATCAGTTTTTCTGATAGTTCCCATATTAGTAGATACCTTTTCTATCCACTTGGTTGTTCATACCAGAAACTTTAGTTTGGCATTTCTTTCTGTCTCATCTGCCTTCCTTAACCATATTCATTTCATCACTTGATCCAATCCATTCTTACCTCCAAAATAAATTGCATATTTATCTACTTCTCACCTAGGGTACTAGGTGTCAGTACCCTAATCTAAGGTACCATCATCTTGTTCTTGAACTATTATGGTTGTTGCCCAAGAGATCTCTCTACTTCCACTCTTGCCCCACTTTTTCTCTAGTTAACAGTCATCATGGGCTTTTGAAGACTTAAACTGAATGATGTTACTTCTATGTTTATTCAATGGATTCCTGTTTTACTTTAGAATCTAAACTGCTTTCAGTAGTGACAGGCCATGTGTGATCTAGCCCCTGGCTACATCTCCAACTTCTAGTATTCCTCTCTCACCACACTTCACACATACTGACATTCCACTTCCTTAGCTTATTAAGTCTCTTTTCTGCTTCAGCACATTTATATATTCTGTTTCTTACCTTACTGTTATTCATCCTTTAGGTCACAGCTTAAATATGTCACTTCTTTTGAAAGCCCCTCCTTGGCTTTTCAATCTAAATTAGGCCCCTTAGTTATGCTCTTGAAGTGCTTCATGCTTGCTCTTCATAATGCTTTTTTCAACTTGTAATTACATATGCTTGTGTGTAATTATTTGATTAACGTCATTTCCACCCATAAGAGTGTGTGCTGTAGAGAGCAGCAAATATGTCTGCTTCACTCACATTGCAGGTGCTGAGTATTTATTTCTTGAATAAATAAATGTACTGATCCTATTTTCTCTAATTTATGCCCTGCCAGTTTTAATGCTGTTTCTTGGGCTTACTTTTCCTATTTTAATGCCAGTCAGCTGAGGCCTATATCTCATTTTAGGTTTTTTTAATGTTAACTTTGCTTTTTATTTTTAGCTATTCATCAATACTTTCATATAAGATTTTTATTAAAACAGTATTTTGGTTAGTTCAGTAATTAAAAGATAAATTTTTCTTGAAGTTGAAAAATTCAAACTACTAAATTGAAATCTAGACCTATTAAAAGTTCTTAAAATTTGATTTTTTATATAACAGTTTTGATATTTATTGCTGTTTAACCTTTCTTTTGTCTATTTGATTTCCTGTTAGCTGATACCATTCTTAATGAGTCTTTTTTGAGACTGAGCCCGTGAAAGATACAATATAGATATTTTTGACTTAATGACTCAATGAGTGAATATTAAAACAAACTGTATGTGTTAGCTTTTTCTTTCAAAGTTATACTTCTACTTCACTCTTTTTAAGTAGTTGAAGAGTATATGTTGTATTTCATTTCCTTTCTGTGAAAAGGTAGTAGGGTGATGTCACCTATGAGTATGAAGACTAATAATTGACAAAAATCTTCTCTTTTTTGTGCTTTTGCATCTTTAATATAAGGATTATTATTATTGTTTCATGCTATTTTAAAATCCATAACCTTGATTAAAAAAAATTAAAAATCTAGGTTGATTTGCCACCTGCCAAAGTCTCTTCTTTTTTTGAAATTTTCTATAATGTGACTTTTAAGAATGTCTGCTTTGAAGTGATTAAATGATTTTTTTTAAATTTAAGCATCATTAACAGCAAAATTACTAAATTTGTTTTAGCCATCTGAAGATGAAGATCAAATTGAAGGTTCAAATAGGAGATCCATCAAACCAAAGAAACAACTAATAATTTTTGTTTAGAAAGCATGGAGAAACTTCCATGTGATAGGATTATTAAAAACAATGCCAAATTTCATAAACAAAATGAGGATTTTAACCAGTTCTCAATGAATAGTAATATAGATCAGTTTCCACAGTCTCAGTGTAATTCAGCACATATATTGCAAAACATAACCAATAATAACTGCATTCTACAGGTTGCAAGGTGTGATGCATGGATACAAACGGAGAGTGAACCTGTAATGGAAGAAAAATTAGATGCTGCCATACAATGTGATATAATTTCAAAATGTAAATGTAGAAAAGATGTGGCTTCTTGTAATGTTGAAAGAGGCAATGAAAATATTAAGGCAGATACCACTGGAGGGCAGGAAATCCTTAAAAACAACTAATATTCTAAAGCCTCAGCCTGAGATTTTGCATTTGGTTTAATGTTTAGAATTTTATAAACATAATAAAGAATGAAAATATTTTTGTAGCTAAGCAACTAAGTGGAAGTATTCAGAAGATATATTTTTAAATTTAATAATATTAATTTATGCTTTAATTTCCCATAGGTATTTTTAATAGCTTTAGTATGTCAAAGTTTTTTAGAAAATAATATATATGTAAATTTACTGTCTATCATTCTTATGGTGATTATTCATTACATTATGATATGCTGCTGTTTATGGATTAAAAATATGTTTAATTACTTCTTTGTTGCATTTATGTTAAAATTTAGTGCTATTTCATCTTTTGGCAAAAATGTTCTCGCCCAAGAGCTTAAGACAGAAAATAATACCAAATAATACTAAATATGTTTTATAACTTAATTATAAGAATTTTCTTAGCTACTTAACTATTATACCATCATTAAAAATTCTGGCATTAATTTTTAGATAAAGTATTTTTTTCTAATTTGGAGAACACTTTTTGTTGGTGCTTATTATATTAATTCAGAGGAATGTTTTTTCTCTTCAAGATTAAAAAAATGTTTTAATGCTTTTGTAAAAGAATTGATCAACATTGGAAAATAATTTGTTTACTAATTTTAATATTACATAATATTTTCATAAATAATGCATCAGAATTTCTCATTTGTAAAATATAGTCTTTGTTTCCAACATAACACTTATTTTTTTCTGTCAAGATTTTAAATGTTCACACTAGTCATTTTAGAAAATGGACATTTGTATGGGTATATTACAAAGTGACCAGCAGGGGGCATTCTGATATCTAACTGTAACAAAAATAAAATTGTTAGGACTTTCTGTTAAAGGATGATTAGATGCTGCATTTTTACATGTACACATATCACTCAATAGTTTGTTTTACAGAGGTGATCTGAAACATAACAATTTAGAAATACCAATAGCTAATATTTAAACAGTAGCAATCTTTAGGTTTTTAGCTAGTTTCAGGAAGCTCTCTTTGCTGCCTCAGAGAGAGCACAATGAACTCTAAAATAATTTTCTTAAAGTAGGGTAATCATCTCATGAAAGGGTAATATAATTATCTGATGTACACTGATAGTTTTTCAAAAGGCCAAATTTTCATCCTGATATTCAATAAAAAGTATTCCAGGGCTTCCCTGGTGGCACAGTTGTTGAGAGTCCGCCTGCCAATGCAAGGGACATGGGTTCGTGCCCCGGTCCGGGAAGATCCCACGTGCCGCGGAGCAGCTGGGCCCGTGAGCCATGGCCACTGAGCCTGCGCGTCCGGAGCCTGTGCTCCACAACGGGAGAGGCCACAACAGAGAGAGGCCCGCATACCGCAAAAAAAAAAAAAAGTATTCCATAGTGGATTGATTATCCTGAGCATTGTTTTGTAAAATATGACATATTGTAGTAATGAAGACCTATATATGGAAAAGAAGATGATACTGGTGATACTAGAATATGATTGAGCTTTGAATCTTGGGTTGTTTCAAATATCATGTAAACTGATTTTTTTCCCCAAATACAAATCAAAGTCTAGCAGTTATTAAAAGCACATTCATTACAGAAGTTCACACCTAGTTACATTTTTATCATATCATAATGTGGCAGTTAAGATTAGTAAGGTAAAGAAAAATATAGGGGCTATTTAGTGTAATGACTGCACACAATGATAGCAGGGTAAGGTTCAGTGTAGTAAAGAATTTAAACTTGCCCCAAAAGAGATCTGGTTTTTTACCCTTGGCTTTTGTGAGGTAATCTCTAAGCTCTTGGAGTGTCATGGCTGATAGAAGTGTCTTTGTTTGCCTTGGGACCTTGGGCCAAGCCAGATAGTTAACAGTGTGATTTAGGATGGGACTTTGGGCCAAGCAATATCAGCTCAACTTCCTAAGGGGCTAGAAACTGAAATCAGCCATATGGGCTGTCAGTCATGCCAATGTGATAGAGCCAGAGTAAAGGCTCTGGACACCAAGGCTCAGGTGAGCTTCCCTGGTTGGCAGTACTGTGTGTTGTCACACATTGATACCAGGAAAATAACACTGTCCATGACTTGTAGAAGACTGGAAGCTCTGTATTACTTTCTTAGACTCTGTACTAAGTGCCTCTTACCTGGGCTGATTTTAATGTCTCCTTTCCTTGTAATAAACTATTAACTGTGAATATAACAGCTTTCAGTGAGTTCTGAGTCCTTCCAACAAATTATCAAATCTGAAGGTGCTCTTGGAACCCCTGAATTTTTATGGACTGTTCCCTAACATTGTAGTTGCTAACTCTTTAGGGAAATAAATATATTTGGATAGGAAAGTGAGTAAGATTTACAAAATAAAGAGGACATATCTTATATAACAGAATAGATTATAACATACTTCTCAAAATACTAGTTTAGAGTTTCTCTTGGTGAAACAATTTAATGAAAAAAATTAACTGAGGGCCTTCCCTGGTGTTGCAGTGGTTGGGAGTCCACCTGCCGATGAGGGGGACACGGGTTTGTGCCTCGGTCCAGGAGGATCCCACATGCCATGGAGCGGCTGGGCCCGTGAGCCATGGCCGCTGAGCCTGCGCATCCGGAGCCTGTGCTGCACAGTGGGAGAGGCCACAACAGTGAGAGGCCCGCGTACCGCAAAAAAAAATAAAATAAAATAACTGAGGTAAACATAGCCTTCTTCCATATTTGCAATTTAAGGTTTATAGAACAAAGTAATCCTAGCTAAGTTTTATCCAAATGAAACAAAATGGAAAACTTAATGATTCTGCACACATTTGCAGTATAAACTGTCAATCACAGTGACTTCAAATAAAATACTGTACATCCAGTAATGGCTATTGTATATAATATCAATCTGGAGTTTGTGTTTAACAGTTTGTGAAAAGTTGCCACCTGAAATAATATGAACCTATATTTAGGGGTAGTCTCATGTAATTTACAGCACATCATAATTGTAAGTTATTTGTGTAATTTCTTGTTTAATGTTTATTTTCCCCATGACACCATATATGGCAGTATGGCAAATGTCAGTACTCTGTTCACATTACCTTGGCACTTTCCATTTCAGTACATGCCAACCTGATTTCCAATTGCCAGCACATTTGACTCATTCCCTGAGGGGGTTCCCCTGGCAGCAGATACCTGTATGGCCTATGTGCAGGCAGGCAGGAAGTACCAGGGTATTAATACTGTCTGAAAGCAGTCTTTTTAGAGCAATGACTGATGGTAGATGGTGAATAAACACCCCAGTTCTCTTGCCTCTTGAGGAGGATAATGTCCTCAGAAGTGTGTTCTACACCACTGCTTAAAGTGTGATCCACTGACTTGTAACAATAACATCACCATTGCTTGAGAGTTGGTTAGAAATGCAAATTCTTAGAATCCACTCCAAAATTACTGTATCAAAATCTCTTGGAGTGGGGCCAAAGAATCTGTGCTTAAATAGGTGATGTTTATACATTCTAAAGTTGGAGAAACACTATTCTTCCAGAGTTCCTCAGAAGTATTATGCTTCAGTTGCTTTCAATGGTAACTTGCTTGATAGTAAGACCTTTGTTCCTTCTTTTCCTGTCTCGCTTCTTCAATTCCATACCAGTGTTTCTTGAGATCACACCCCAAACATACTACATGCACTTAAATTTTTGGCTTATGATTTGCTTCTGAGGTAATCCATACTGACAAGTTAGGGACCATGACAAATAGCTGAATGAATCGTCTTTATTGGTGTCACTCAAATGTTAACAATAATTTTCTGGTTTTACAATTCTCTTGTACCAGTTTTCTATTTCTGCCACCTGCTGAAAACTCAGTAAATGGGACTAGAAGCCTATAGACACAAGTGAAGAGAGAATTAGTGAAATGAAATATTCATCATAATTATCCAGATGCAGGAGAGAAAAAGAAATAGAAAATATGAAAGAGAGTTAAACAGTAACAAAGATATAATGAGAAACTCCAACATATGTTTAATTGAAGTATCAATAGCAGAGGAGAGAAATAGGATTTTGAAGAGATAATGGCTAAGAATTTTCCAGAATTCATCAGTCACATTAATCCACAATTCAAGGAGGCCAACAGATTCCAAGTAGTATAACTAATGTGACATCCATGTCTAGACCCAGCATAGTGAAATGGCAAACCTCAAAGACAAAGAAGATGTTGAAAGCAACTGGAGAGAAAATGACCTTCCTAGAAGGACGACAGCACTGTTAGGTTATTTTTAAAAGCAATAATAAATGCCAAAAGACTGTAAAAATACCATCCAAATCCTGATAGAAAAATAACAAGTCACTCTAGAATTGTGTTTCCAGCCCTACAGATCTAGCACTATTTGACACCACCATACTAGCCAACACTAGCACGAAGGACCCAATTTTGTAGGCTACAGCAGTTTATATTTAAGATCTTTGAATACAGGTAGTGATTTCTCTTTGTGGAAAAAGTTTCTAATTTTTTCACTGTTTGGTTTTTAAGCCATATGCACAATTTTTCCACTGCTTCTATTTTTTTAGGCCCTCTTCTTATTGACTTTGCAACACTTGAAGTTGTTCCAGTGGTGGACTTTATTTATCTTTTCAGTGTTTTCTCTGATGGTCTGCAATGTATATTCCTTTATGCCTGTTGCTGAGGAGCTACCACATGTTCTCTCATTGCTTTAAAATTACTATTATTTCAAACTTCTCTTTAATACTTAAAGCTTTACTTTTACATGCACTGCTTGGCCTTTTTGAATCAAGATATTTAGACCTGTTTTGAGTGTTGATATCTGTCTGTTTATATAGATATCCACAAATATGAAAACTTAAAAGATAACAGTGAATTAAGGTAACTGCTAAGTTTTTAATGGATGTGTGTTCATTTTGTGTATACCTATATGGTTCAGTTCAAATGAGTGCAGTTTTGTGCATTCACCTAATGTCCTGGGTCCACCCATCCATGGGCCAGCACTACTCCCAGGACATCCTGGGCCCTGGCCTGCCTACCAGCAGGTTGACACCAGCTCCAAGACACCTTGGAACCCTCAGCAATCCACACCAGGATCCAGCCCCAATCACAAGTGAGCTGACACCAGCTTTAGGATACCCTGGACCCTGAAGCCAGCCATGTCAGGAACCAGTCCCTCCTACCATCAGTTTGATACTAAATCCAGGAACCCCAGCTTCACAACCACCCACCCCAGAACTTGACTCCACCTACCAATAGGCCAACACTAGCCCTGGAGCCCCCTGAGGCTCCACAGCCAGCCATGTCATGACCTGGCCCCACTCACCAGTGGCCAGCAGCCTCTGCACAAGACAGGTTCTCGCCACCAACTGGACCAGGAACCAACCACAACTGCTAGATAGTCCATAGTAGTCAGTCCAGCACCACAGAAGGACACATGCAGCCTACATAGGGGGCACCCCAGAGCATATAGCTCTGGTAACCAGATGGGAGTGCACTGCTGGGAAGAATAGAACATCTACAAAAGGTCCCTTCTCCAAGATTGGAAAGTATAACCAACCTACCAAATACATTGATATAAAAACAGCAAATTAGGCAAAATGAGGTGACAGAGAAATAAGTTCCAAAAAAAAAGGAACAAGGTAAAACCCAGAAGGGAAACTAAATGAAGTGGAGATATGCAATCTACCCAAAAAAGGGTTCAAGGGAATGACTGTAAAGATGTGCAAAAACTCAGGAGAACATTGGATGAACAGAATAAGAAGTTAGAAATCTTCAACAAAGAGAAAATACAAAGAAGAACCAAACAGAGGTGAAGAAAATAATAACTGAAATGTCAAAATACACTAGAAGGAACAAATAGTAGATTAGATGATACAGAGGAACAGATCAGTGAGCTGGAAGACAGAATAGTGGAAATGTCTGAAGTTGAACAGAAAAAAGAATAAAAAGAAATGAGGACAGTTTACTACCATTCACATTATAGGGCAGTCTCAGAAGGAGAAGAGAGAGAGTAGGGGCAGAGGACATATTTGAAGACATAAAAGATGAAAATGTCCCTAAGCTGGAAGAGAAAACAAACATCCAGGTTAAGAAAGCACAGAGTGTCCCATACAGGATCATGCCAAAGAGTACCAGACCAAGACACATTGCAGTTAAAATGTCAGAAATTAAAGAGGGAGTATTAAAAAGCAGCAAGGGAAAAGCAACAAGTTACAGAAAAGGAAACTCTCATAAATCTATCTGCTGACTTTTAAGCAGAAATTCTTCAGGTGAGAAAGGACTGGTGCAATATATTTAATGAGATGAAAGGCAAAGAGCTACAACCAAGAATACACACCCAACAAGGCTTTCATTCGGATTTGATAGATAAAGAGTTTCATGGACAAGCAAAAGCTAAAAGAGTTTGGCACCACCAAACCAGTTTTACAACAAATGTTAAAGGGACTTCTCTAAGTGAAAAAGAAAAGGCCACAACTAGAAACAGGAAAATTACAAAAGAAAAAATCTCATTGGTAAAGGCAATGTATAGTAAAGGCAGTAAATCAACCACATACAAGCTAGTAAGGTTAAAAGACAAATGTAGTCAAATCAAATATATATCCACAATAACTAGTTAAGGTATACACAAAAGAAAAAGATGTAAAATATGAGGTCAAAAACAATAAATGTGGGATGATAAAAATACAGTGTTGTTAAAATTCATTTGAACTTGAGAGATCAGCAACTTAAAATAATGTATACCTCATGACAATTACAAACCAAAAATCTATAATGGTAAATACACACAAAATAGAAAGGAATCCAAACATAACACTAAAGATTGCCATCTAATCATAAAAGAAGAGAGCAAAAGAACAAAAGAACAAAAAATAGCTACAAAAACAACCCCAAAACAATTAACAAAATGGCAATCAGTACATACATATCAATAATTACTATAAATTTACATGAGCAATATGCTCAAATCCCAAGATATAGACTGGCCAAATGGATACAAAAACAAGACCCATGTATATGCTGCTTATAAGAGACTGACTTTAGATCTAAAGCTACACACAGACTGAAAGTGAAAGGATGGAAAAAGATATTCCAGGAAAATGGAAATCAAAAGCTGGTGCATCAGTATTTATATCGACAAAATAGACTTTAAAACAAAGACTGTAACAAGAGACAGAGAAGGACATTGCATAATGATAAAGGGATTGATCCAAGAAGAAGATATGACAATTGCAAATATATATGCACCCAACGCAGGACCACCTAAATACATAAAGCAAATATTAACAGACATAAAGAGAGAAATTGACAGTAACACAATAATAGTAAGGGACTTTAACAGCCCACTTACGTCAACAGACAGATCATCTAGACAGAAAATCAACAAGGAAGCACTGGCCTTAAATGACCCATTAAGACCAGATGAATTTAATAGATAGATAGGTAGATTATAGATATAGATAGAACATTCCATCCAAAATCAGCAGATTACACATTCTTTTCATGTCCACGTTGAAAATTCTCCAGGATATATCACATGCTAGACCACAAAATCAGTCTCAGTAAATTTAAGAAAATTGAGACAATATCAAGCAACTTTTCTAACCACAACACTATGAGACTAGAAATCAACTACAAGAAAAAAACTGCAAAAAATACAAACATGTGGAGGCTAAACAATAAGCTACTAAACCAGTGGGTCACTGAAGAATGAAAGAAGAAATAAAATATGGGAGACATATGAAAATGAAAACACAATGGTCCAAAATCTATGGGACACAGCAAAGGTGTTTCTAAGGGGGAAATTTATAAATAGTGATAAAAGCCTACCTCAAGAAACAAAAAATCTCAAATAGAAAACCTAACTTTATACCCAAAGGAACTAGAAAAACAAGAACAAGTGAAACCTAAAGTTAGTAGAAGGAAAGAAATCATAAATATCAGAGCAGAAATAAGTAGAGACTAAAAAAATAGAAAAGATCAATGAAGCTAAGAGCTGGGGAATACCAAGCATACAAATAACTTATGCCTATTTTGCTCAAACAATTCCAAAAAATCGAAGAGGAGAGAACAGTCCCAAATTCATTTTATGAAGCCACCATCACCCTGATACTAAAACCAGAAAAAGACACTGCCAAAAAAAAAAATTATAGGCCAACATCTTTGATGAATATAGATGAAAAATTCTTAACAAAATATTAGCAAACCAAATCCAAGAATACTTAAAAAAAAGATCATACACCATGGCTAAGTTGGATTCATTCCAGGGTCACAAGAATGTTTTGACATAAAAAAAATCAATGTGATACACCACCTTAACAAAAACATGATCATCTCAATAGACTCAGAAAAAATTTTTTGATAAAATTCAACATCCATTTATGATAAAAATTCTCACCAAAGTGGGTATAGAGGGGACATATCTCAACATAATAAAAGCCATCTACAGCAAACCACAGCAAACATCATAATGGTGAAAAGCTGATAGCCTTCCTACTAAATTCAGTAGCAAGACTAAGATGTCCACTGTCACCATTTCTATTCAACATAGTATTGGAAGTCCTATCCACAGCAGCCTAACAAGAAAAAGAAATAAAATGTATCCTAAATTGGAAGGGAAGGGGTAAAACTGTCACTCTTTGCAGTTGACATGGTACTCTATATAGAGAACCCTAAAGTCTCGACACAAAAACAAATAAATCAATTCATCAAAGTAGCAGGATACAAGATTAATATAAATAAATCTGTTCCATTTATTTTCACTAACAATAAAATATCAAAAAGAGAAAGTAAAGAATAATTCCATTTAAAATCCCATCAAAAAAATAAAAATAAAATACCTAGGAGTAATTTAACCAGAGAGGTGAAAGTCCTATACACTAAGCACTATATAACATTGATAAAGGAAACTGAAGATAATTAAAAGAAATTATCCTGTTCTCTTGGATTGGAAGAATGAATATTGTTAAAATGGCCATACTACCCAAAGCAATCTACAGATTTAATGTCATCCCTGTGACATTTTTCACAGAACCAGGGCAAATAATCCTAAAATTTATATGGAACTGCAAAAGACCCGGAATTGCCAAAGCAATCCTGAGAAAAAGAACAAAGCTGGAGGCATAACCCTCCCAGACTTCAGACAATACTACAAAGCTTCAGTAACAAAGCAGCATGGTATTGGCACAAAGACAGACATATGGATCAATGAAGTAGAATACAGAGCCCAGAGATAAATCCATGCACCTATGCTCAATTAATCTACAACAAAGTAGGCAAGAATATACAATGGATAAGACAGTCTCTTTAACAAGTTGTTCTCAGAAAGCTGGAAAGCTACATGTCAATCAATGAAATTAGAAAACTTCACACAATATGCATTAAAAAACTAAATGTGGCTTAAAGACCTAAATATGAGACATGACACCACAAAATTTCTAGAAGGGAACATAAGCAAAATATTCTCTGACATAAATCGTAGCAGTATTTTCTTAGATTGGTCTCCCACGGGAAAAGAAGTAAAAGCAAAAAATAAACAAATGGGACCTAATCAAACTTAAAAGCTTTTGAACAGCAAAGGAAACTATCCACAAAACAAAAAGACAACCTATGGAGTGGGAGTAAATATTTGCAGATGTTGTGACTGACAAGGCATTATATCCAAAGTATAAAAATAACTTATACAACTCAATATTGAAAAAAACAAACAACACTATCAAAAAAATGGGAAGGAGACCTGAATAGACATTTCTGCAAAGAAGACATACAGATATCCAACAGGTATGTGAAAAGATGCTCAACATTGCAAATCAAAATCACAATGAGATATCACCTCACATCTGTCAGAATGGCGATCATCAGAAAGTCTACAAATAACAAATGTTGGAGAGGATGTGGAGAAAAAGGAACCCTTATACACTGTTGGTGGGAATGTAAATTTGGTGCAGCCACTGTGGAAAAATAGTAGGGGGGTTCCTCAAAAAACTTAGAACTACTGTATGATCCAGCAATTTCACTCCTGGGTATATATCTGAAGAAAACGAAAACATTAATTTGAAAAAAATATATGCACCCCAATGTTCATAGAAGCATTATTTACAACAGCCAAGAAATGGATGCAACCTAAGTATCCATCAACAGATGAATGGGTAAAGAAGATGTGAGATAGATAGATAGATAAATAGGTAGATATAATATATAGATATATAGATAGATATAGATATATAGATAGACATAGATATACATCCCAATACAATGGATTACTACTCAGCCATAAGAAAGAATGAAAATTTGCCATTTGCAACAGCATGGATGGACCTGGAGGGTATTATGCTTAGTGAAATAAGTCAGATAAAGACAAATGCTGTATATATTTTAGATGTGGAATCTAAAAAGTAAAACGAATGAATATAACAAAAAAGAAACAGACTCTCAGATATAGAGAATAAACTAGTGGTTGCTAGTAGGGAGAGCGAAGAGGGAGGGGCAAGATGGGACAGGGTATTAAGAGGTATAAACTACCATGTATAAAATAAATAAACTGCAAGGATACATTGTATAGCACAGGGAATGTAGCCAATATTTTATAATATATAAACTATGAATGGAGTGTAATCTATAAACATTTTGAATCACTATGTTATACTCTTGAAACTAACAAAATATTATAAATCACCTATACCTCAATAAAAAAATAAAATTTAAACTGTCATTTGCCTAACAGTTATTTGAAAAAAATAACTTAAAAATGGACAAAGCACCTGAAGACATTTTTTTCAAGGGAAACATACAGATGGCCAACAAACACATTAAAAGATCCTTGACATCCAGAATGGCCGTCATCAAAAAATCTGCAAACAATAAATGCTGGAGAGGGTGTAGAGTAAAGGGAACCCTCCTACACAGTTGCTGGGAGTGTAAATTGGTGTAGCCACTATGGAAAACATATGGATGTTCCTCAAAAAACTAAAAATATAGTTGCCATATGATCCAGCAATCCCACTCCTCAGCATATATCCCAAGAAAACTATAATTCAAAAATATACATGCCTCCCAATGTTCATTGCAGCACTATTTACAATAGCCAAGACATGGAAACAACCTAAATATCCATACACAGATGAATGGATAAAGAAGATATGGTACATATATACAATGGAATACTACTCAGCCATAAAAAAGAATGAAATAATGCCATTTGCAGCAACATAAATGGACCTAGAGATTATCATATTAAGTGAAGTAAGTCAGAAAGAGAGAGACAAATGCCATATGATATCACTTATATGTAGCATCTAAAATATGACACAAATGAACTTATCTATGAAAAGGAAACAGACTCACAGACATAGAGAACAGACTTCTTGTTGCCAAAGGGGTGGGGGGGGGTGAAGAAGGGGTGGATTGGAAGTTTGGGATTAACAGATGCAACCTACTATATAAAGAATGGATGAACAACAAGGTGCTACTGTATAGCACAGGGAATTCAGTATCCTGTGATAAATTATAATGGAAAAAATATGAAAAAGAATATATATATATACATATATATACATATATATGTATGTATAACTGAATCACTTTGATGCACAGTAGAAATTAACACATCGTAAATCAACTATACTTCAATAAAATAAATTTTTTAAAAAGATGATTGACATCAGTAATCATCCTGGAAATGCAAATGAAAACCACGTGTTATCTCCTCAAACATGCCATAATGGCTATTATAAAGTAGATAATAAACAGCAAGCATCGGAAAAATGTGGGAAAAAAAGGGAACACCTGTGCACTATTAATGGGACTGTAAATTGTGCAGCCACTCTGGAAAATAGTATGGAGATTCCTCAAAAAAACTAAAAATAGAGCTACCATACAATCTAGCCATTTCACTCCTGGGTATTTAGCTGAAGAAAATGAGAACACTAATTAGAAAACATGTATGTACATCTATGTTCTTTGCAGCATTACTTACAATAGCCAAGATATGAAAACAAACTTAGTGCCCATCAATAGATGGATCTATATAGAAGATGTGATATATACATACAATGGAATATTACCAGACATAAAAAAGAATGAAATCTCACCATTTGTGACAGCATAGAGGGACCTGGAGCATATTATGCTAAGTGAAATAAGTCAGATAGAGAAAGACCAATAATGTATGATTTCATTTGTATGTGGAATCTAAAAAACAAATGTAACAAAACAGCAGAGAAGAAACACATGATTGCCAGAAGGGAAGTGGGTGCAGGGAGGAGAGAAACAAGTGATGGAGATTAACAGGTAGAAAATTCCAGGTACAAAATATGAGTCATATGTATGAAATGTACAGATGGGGAAGATTCAATAAGTATGTAATATCTTTGTATGGTGACCTACTGTAATTTGACTTATCATGATGATCATCTTGAAATATATAGGAATATTAAATCATCATGTTATGTAACAGGAAACAAACAAAATCATAGAAAGGAGATCAGCTTTACGGCTACCAGAGACTGGGGTTGTGGGGAGGGGGACTTGGATGAAGGCAGTTAAAATGTACAAACCTCCAATTATAAGATAAAAAAGTAACAGGGATATAACATACAACATGATAAATATAATTAACACTGTTTTATGTTACATATGAAAGTTAAGAGAGTAAATCCAAAGAGCTTTCATCACATGGAAAATTTTTTCTATTTCTTTAATTTTGTCTCTATATGAGATGATGGATGTTCACTAAACTTATTGTGTTAATTATTTCATGAGGCCTGTAAGTCTTATCATATTCTGTACTCCTTAAACTTATGTAGTGCTGTATGTCAGTTATATCTCCATAAAACTGGAAGAAAAAAAAAAAGAAATTCATGTCATTCTCAAATTGTCCCCTAATATATCATATGGGAACAAATTTGCCTTCTCAAAACAATTGTTGTAGCAAAACTGCCTCTATTTTCCCCCAGACAGAAGGGTCTTTATATTTTCTTAATGGTGTCTTTTGAAGAACAAACGTTTTAAATTTTAATAAAATCTAATTTATCTTTTTAAAAAAATCGAAAAATTGTCACTAAAATTCTCTTCTGTGTTTATTTCTAGAAGTTTTATATTTTAAGTTCTGACATTTACATTTATAATTCATTGCCAGCTAAATTTTTTGGTATAAGGTAATGCTGTAAGAGTTTTGTTGTTGTTGTTTGTATATAGATAGACATTCAATTGCTCCAGTAGATTTTTTTCAAAAGACAATTTTCCCCTGTTGAATTGACTTTACAACCTTGTCAAAAATTACCTGACCAAGAGGCTTCCCTGGTGGTGCAGTGTGTAAGAATCTGCCTACAAATGCAGGGGACATGGGTTTGAGCCCTGGCCTGGAAAGATCCCACATGACACGGAGCAACTAAGCACATGTGCCACAACTATTGAGCCTGCACTCTAGAGCACGTGTGCCACAACTAGTGAAGCCCGTGTGCCTAGGGCCCATGCTCCACAACAAGAGAAGCCACTGCAATGAGAAGCCCGTACACTGCAACGCTCACTGCAACCAGAGAAAGCCCGCATACAGCAACGAAGACCCAACTCAGCCAAAAATAAAAATAAAATAAAAATAAATTAAAAATTAATTGACTGACATCACCTTGAGGGGGCACCTTCAATATGTTGGAGGAGTGAGACTTGGAGATCATCTTCTTCCCAACAAATACATCAAAAATACATCTACATGTGGAACAACTCTACAGAACACCTACTGAACGCTGGCAGAAGACCTCAGACTTCTCAAAAGGCAAGAAACTCCCCATGTACCTGGGTAGGGCAAAAGAAAAAAGGAAAAACAGGGACAAAAGAATAGGGATGGGACTGCACCTCAGGGAGGGAACTGTGAAGGAGGAAAACTTTCCACACACTAGGAAGCCCCTTCACTGCTGGAAATGTGAGGTGGGCGGGGGAAAGATTTGGAGCCACGTCGGAGAGCACAGCAACGGGTGCAGAGGGCTAAGTGGAGACATTCCTGCACAGAGGACCAGTGCTAACCAGCACTCACCAGCCTGAGAGGCTTATCTGCTCACCTGCTGGAGTAGGTGGGGGCTGGGAGCTGAGGCTCAGGCTTCAGAGGTCAGATCCCAGGGAGAGGACTGGGGTTGGCTGCATGAACACAGCCTGAAGGGGGCTAGTGCACCACCGCTAGCTGGGAGGGAGTCCAGGAAAAAGTCTGGACCTGCCTAAGAGACAACAGACCATAATTCGGGGTGTGCAAGGAGAGGGAATTCAGAGCACTGCCTAAATGAGCTCCAGAGACGGGCGCAAGCTGTGGCTATCAGCGCGGACACCAGAGACGGGCATGAAACACTAAGACTGCTATTGCAGCCATGAAAAAGCCTGTGTACAAGCACAGGTCATTATCCACACCTCCCCTCCAAGGAGCCTGTGTATCCCACCACTGCCAGGATCCCGTGATCCAGGGATAACTTCCCCAGGAGAACACACAGTGCACCTCAGGTTGTTTCAACATCACACCGGCCTCTGCCACCTGTAGCCTCACCCTGCATTCCATAGCCATCCCTCCCCCCAGCTTGAGTGACCCAGAGACCCTTAATAAGCTGCTACACTAACCCCATCCTGTCTGGGGTGGAACAGATGCCCTCAGGCAACATACATGCAGAAGCAGGGCCAAATCCAAAGCTGAACACCAGGAGCTGTGTGAAAAAAGAAAAGAAAGGGAAATTTCTCCCAGCAGCCTCAGGAGCAGTGGATTAAATCTCCACAATCAACTTGAATCACTGAAATACCTGAATAGACAACGAATCATCCCAAAATTGAGGCAGTGGACTTTGGGAACAAGTGTAGACTTGGGGTTTGCTTTCTGCATCTAATTTGTTTCTAGTTTTATGTTTATCATACTTTAGTATTTAGAGCTTATTATCATTGGTAGATTTGTTTATTGATCTGGTTGCTCTCTTCCTTTTTTAATTTTATATATATATATTTTCTCTATTTTCCCATTTTTCTCTTTTTGTGAGGGTGTATCTGTATGCTTCTTTGTGTGATTTTGTCTATACAGCTTTTCCTTTCCCATTTGTCCTAGGGTTCTGACTGTCCATTTTTTGTTTTTGTTTTTTTAGTATAGGTTTTAGTGCTTCCTATCATTGGAGGATTTGTTTCTTGGTTTGGTTGCTCTCTTCTTTCGTTCTTTCATTTTTTAATTACTTTTTTAGTTTTAGTAATTTTTTTCAATTTTAATAACTTCATTTTATATTATTTTTTTCTTTCTTTTTCTCCGTTTTCTTCTGAGCTGTTTGGCTGACAGGGTCTTGGTGCTCTGGCCAGGTGTCAGGCCTGAGTTGCTGAGGTAGGAGAGCCGAGTTCAGCACATTGGTCCACTGGAGACTTCCCGGCCCCATGTAATATCAAACAGCAAAAGCTATCCCACTGATCTCCATCTCAACACTAAAACCCAGCTCCACTCAATGACCACAAGCTACAGTGCTGGACACCCTATGGCAAACAACTAGCAAGACAGGAACACAAACCCACCCATTAGCAGAGAGGCTACGTAAAATCATACTAAGTTCACAGACACCCCAAAACTCACCACCAGACGTGGTCTGGCCCACCAGAAAGACAAGATCCAGCCTCATCCACCAGAACACAGGCACTAGTCCCTTCTACCAGGAAGCCTACACAACCCATGGAACCAAACTTACACACTGGAGCAGACTCCAAAAACAGTGGGAATTACAAACCTGCAGCCACCAAAATGGAGACCCCAAACACAGTAAGTTAAGCAACATGAGAAGACAGAGAAATATGCAGCAGATGAAGGAGCAAGGTAAAGACCCACCAGACCTAACAAATGAAGAGGAAATAGGCAGTCTACCTGGAAAAGAATTTAGAGTAATGATAGAAAAGATGCTACAAATTTTGGAAATACAATGAAGAAAATACAAGAAACGTTTAACAATCACCTAGAAGAACTAAAGAGCAAGCAAGCAATGATGAACAACACAATAAATGAAATAAAAAATTCTCTAGAAGGAATCAATAGCAGAATAACTGAGTCAGAAGAAAAGATAAGTGACCTGGAAGATAAAATAGTGGAAATAACTACTGCAGAGCAGAATAAAGACAAAAGAATGAAAAGAATTGAGGACAATTTCAGAGACCTCTGGGACCACATTAAACACACCAACATTCGAATTATAGGGGTCCCAGAAGGAGGAGAGAAAAAAAAACGGAACTGAGAAAATATTTGAAGAGATTATACTTGAAAACTTCCCTAATATGGGTAAGGAAATAATCAAGTCCAGGAAAAAGCACCGAGTCCCATGCAGGATAAATCCAAGGAGAAACACTCCAAGAAACATATTAATCAAACTATTAAAAATTAAATACAAAGAAAAAATATTAAGAAGCAGCAAGGAAAAGCAACAAATAACATACAAGGGAATCCCCATAAGGTTAACAGGTGATCTTTCAGCAGAAATTCTGCAAGCAAGAAAAGAATGGCAGGAAATATTTAAAGTGATGAAAGGGAAAAACCTACAACCAAGATTACTCTAACCAACAAGGATCTCATTCAGATTCGATGGAGAAATTAAAATATTTACAGATAAACAAAAGCTAAGAGAATTCAGCACCACAAAACCAGCTCTACAACAAAACCTAAAGGAACTTCTCTAGGCAGGAAACACAAGAGAAGGTAAAGACTTAAAATAACAAACTCAAAACAATTAAGAAAATGGTCATAGGAACATACATCTCAGTAACTACCTTAAATGTAAATGGATTAAATGGTCCAAGCAAAGACATAAACTGCCTGAATGGATACAAAAACAAGACCTGTATATATGTTGTCTACAAGAGACCCACTTCAGACCTAGGGACACATACAGATTGAAAGTGAGGGGATGGAAAAAGATACTCCATGCAAATGGAAATCAAAAGAAAGCTGGAGTAGCAATTCTCATAACAGACAAAATAGACTTTAAAATAAAGACTATTACAAGAGACAAAGAAGGACATTACATAATGATCAAGGGATCAAGCCAAGAAGAAGTTATAACAATTGTAAGTATTTATGCACCCAACATAGGAGCACCTCAATACATAAGGCAAATGCTAAGAGCCATAAAAGGGAAATCAACAGTAACACAATCATAGTAGGGGACTTTAACACCCCACTTTCGCCAGTGGACAGATCATCCAAAATAAAAATAAATAAGGTATCACAAGCTTTATGTGATACATTAAACAAGATGGACTTAATTGATATTTATACGACATTCCATCCAAAAACAGCAGATTACCCTTTCTTCTCAAGTGCTCATGGAACAGTATCCAGGATAGAACATATCTTGGTCAAAAACCAAGCCTTGGTAAATTTAAGAAAATTGAAATCATATCAAGTATCTTTTCCGACCACAACTCTATGAGGCTAGATATCAATTACAGGAAAAAATCTGTAAAAAATATAAACACATGGAGGCTACACAGTACAATACTTAATAACTAAGAGATCATTGAAGAAATCAAAGAGGAAATTAAAAAATACCTAGAAACAAATGACAATGAAAACATGATGGCCCAAAACCTATGGGATGCAACAAAAGCAGTTCTAAGACAAAAGTTTATAGCAATACAATCCTCCCTCAAGACACAAGAAACATCTCAACTAAACAACCTAACATTACACCTAAAGCAATTACAGAAAAAGAACAAAAAAAAACCCCAAGTTAGCAGAAGGAAAGAAATCATAATAATCAAATCAGAAGTAAATGAAGAGGAAATGAAGGAAATGATAGCAAGGATCAATAAAACTAAAAGCTGGTTCTTTGAGAAGATAAACAAAATTGATAAACCATTAGCCAGACTTATCAAGAAAATAAGGGATAAGACTCAAATCAACAGAACTGGAAATGAAACAGTGAAGTAACAACTGACACTGCAGAAATAAAAAGGATAAAGAGAGATTACTGCAAGCAACTACATGCCAATAAAATGGACAACCTGGAAGAAATGAACAAATTTTTAGAAAAGCACAACCTTCCAAGACTGAACCATGAAGAAATAGAAAATATAAAGAGAACAACCACAAGCACTGAAATTGAAACTGTGATTAAAAATCTTCCAACAAACAAAAGCTCAGGACCAGATGGCTTCACAGGTGAATTCTATCAAACATTTAGAGAAGAGATAACACCTATCCTTCTCAAACTCTTCCAAAATATACCAGAGGGAGGAACACTCCTAAATTCATTCTACGAGGTCACCATCACCCTGATACCAAAACCAGGCAAAAATGTCACAAAGAAAGAAAACTACAGGCTAATTTCACTGATGAACATAGGTGCAAAAATCCTCAACAAAATACTAGCAAACAGAATCCAACAGCACATTAGAAGGATCGTACACCATAATCATAATCAAACCATAAAAGGGTTTATCCCAGGAATACAAGGATTCTTCAGTATATGCAAATCAATCAATGTGATACACCATATTAGCAAACTGAAGAATAAAAACCATATGATCATCTCAATAGATGCAGAAAAAGCTTTTGACAAAATTCATCACCCATTTATGATAACAACCCTCCAGAAAGGGCATAGAGGGAACTTACCTCAACATAATAAAGAACATATATGACAAAGCCACAGCCCACATCATCCTCAATGGTGAAAAACTGAAACCATTTCCACCAACATCAGGAAAAAGACAAGTTTGCCCACCCTCACCACTATTATTCAACATTGTTTTGGAAGTTTTAGCCACAGCAATCAGAGAACAAAAAGAAATAAAAGTAATCCAGGGCTTCCCTGGTGGTGCAGTTGTTCAGAGTCCACCTGCTGATGCAGGGGACACGGGTTCGTGCCCTGGTCCGGGAAAATCCCACATGCCGCAGAGCGGCTGGGCCTGTGAGCCATGGCTGCTGAGCCTGCGTGTCCTGAGCCTGTGCTCCAAAACGGGAAAGGCCATAACAGTGAGAGGCCTGTGTACCGCAAAAAAAAAAAAAAAAAAAAAAAAAAAAGGAATCCAAATAAGAAAAGAAAATGTAAAGCTGTCACTGTTTGCAGATGACATGATACTATACATAGAGAATCCTAAAGATGCCACCAGAAAACTACTAGAGCTAATTAATGAATTTAGTAAAATAGCAGGACACAAAATTAATGCACAGAAATCTCTTGCATTCCTATACACTAATGATGAAAAATCTGAAAGAGAAATTAATGAAACACTCCAGTTTACCATTGCAACAA
The DNA here is from genome assembly GCF_949752795.1 of Hyperoodon ampullatus. Taxonomy (NCBI): domain Eukaryota; kingdom Metazoa; phylum Chordata; class Mammalia; order Artiodactyla; family Ziphiidae; genus Hyperoodon; species Hyperoodon ampullatus. Next base: position 46,248,295 of record NC_136924.1, read on the forward strand.
AAACAATAACATACCTAGGAATAAACCTACCTAAGGAGACAAAAGACCTATATGCAGAAAACTATAAGACACTGATGAAAGAAATTAAAGATGATACAAACTGATGGAGAGATATATCATGTTCTTGGATTGGAATAATCAACATTGTGAAAATGACTATACTACCCAAAACAAACTACAGATTCAATACAATCCCTATGAAACTACTAATGGCATTTTTCACAGAACTAGAACAAAAAAATTCACAATTTGTATGGAAACCCAAAAAACCTCGAATAGCCAAAGCAATCTTGACAAAGAAAAATGGAGCCAGAGGAATCAGGCTCCCTGACTTCACATTATACTATAAAGCTACAGTAATCAAGACAGTATGCTACTGGCAGAAAAACAGAAATATAGATCAATGGAACAGGATAGAAAGCCCAGAGATAAACCCACGCACATATGGTCACCTTATCTTTGATAAAGGAGGCAAGAATATACAATGGAGAAAAGACAGCCTCTTCAATAAGTGGTGCTGGGAAAACTGGACAGCTACATGTAAAAGAATGGAATTAGAACACTCCCTAACACCATACACAAAAATAAACTCAAAATAGACTAAAGACCTAAATGTAAGACCAGACACTATAAAACTCTTAGAGGAAAACATAGGCAGAACACTCCATGACATAAATCACAGCAAAATCCTTTTTGATCCACCTCCTAGAGTAATGGAAATAAAAACAAAAATAAACAAATGGGAGCTAATGAAACTTAGAAGCTTTTGCACAACAAAGGAAACCATAAACAAGATGAAAAGACAACCCTCAGAATGGGAGAAAATATTTACAAATGAAGCAACTGACAAAGGATTAATCTCCAAAATTTATAAGCAGCTCATGCAGCTCAATATCAAAGAAACAAACAACCCATTCCAAAAATGGGCAGAAGCCCTAAATAGATATTTCTCCAAAGAAGATATACAGACTGCCAGCAAACAGATGAAAGAATGCTCAACATCACTAATCATTAGAGAATTGCAAATCAAAACTACAATGAGATATCACCTCACACCTGTCAGAATGGCCATCATCAAAAAATCTACAGATAATAAATGCTGGAGTGGGTGTGGAGAAAAGGGAACCCTCTTGCACTGTTTGTGGGAATGTAAATTGATACAGCCACTATGGAGAACAGTATGGAATTTCCTTAAAAAACTAAAATTAGAACTACCATATGATCCAGCAATCCCACTACTGGGCATATACCCTTAGAACACCATCATTCAAAAAGAGCCATGTACCACAATGTTCATTGCAGCTCTATTTACAATAGTCAGGACATGGAAGCAACCTAAGTGTCCATCGACGGATGAATGGATAAGAAGATGTGGCACATATATACGATGGAATATTACTCAGCCATAAAAAGAAATGAAATTGAGTTATTTGTAGTGAGGTGGATGAACCTAGAGACTGTCATACAGAGTGAAGTAAGTCAGAAAGAGAAAAACAAATACCATATGCTAACACATATATATATAGAATCCAAAAAAAAAAAAAGGTTCTGAAGAACCTAGGGGCAGGACAGGTATAAAGACTCAGACATTGAGAATGGACTTGAGGACACGGGGAGGGGAAGGGTCAGCTTGGACGAAGTGAGAGAGTGGCATGGACATATATACACTACCAAGTGTAAAATAGATAGCTCGTGGGAAACAACTGCATAGCACAGAGAGATCAGCTCGGTGCTTTGTGTCCACTTAGAGGGGTGAGATAGGGAGGGTTGGAGGGAGACACCAGAGGGAGCAGATACGGGGATGTAAATATATGTATAGCTGATTCACTTTGTTATACAGCAGAAGCTAACACACCATTGTTAAACAATTATACTCCAATAAAGTTGTTTAAAAAAATTGACCATGAAGTGTGGGTTTGAACTCTATTTAATTCCATTATATCTTTTCTTATATAAATAATACATTGTCTTTATTAATGTAGTGTTCTAGCAAGTTTTGAAAAATTCAGATAGTGTTACTACCTGTTTTTTAAACAATGAATTTGGCTTTATATTCATTTCTGTATAAATTTTGGCCTGAGCTTGTCAATTTTCATGAAAAAAATTGTAGGCGGATTTTGATACAGATAGTGTTGAATCGATATGGTAATTTGGGGGAATTGACTTCTTCATAATATTGAGTTTTACAATCAGTGAATATGTTACAGCTCTCCATTTAGTTAGGTTTTCTTTAATTTCTTATACCAAGCTTTTGCATAGACCACAGCTTCATGAACAAAATAAATGTTGTTTTTAGCCACTATTTTGGGGGGGTTTGTTTTTGAATAATTGATCAATAAAACACATTTTAGTACCTGGAAGTGAGGTGCTGCCATAATAGAAACTGAAAATGTGGCTTTGGTAGTGAGTGGCAGGCTGAAGATGGAAGGACCTTGAGAATATTATTAAAGTCTAATGGCCCTTGAAGAAACTTCTGGTGGCTTGTCAGTGAGAGCTGAAAGGAAATTGAGGATAATGTTACTGAAAATTGGAAGAATGGATACATTATGTGGCGGCAGAAAATTAAGCAACCCTATGACCTGTAGTAATGTGGGAAATAGAATGAAGTAGAAGTGAAAAATTGAGATTTCAAAGGAGAGTATTGAAGATGCCACCCAGCTTCTTCTAGCTGCCTATAAGTAAAATGCAAGATGAGAGTGTTAAGTGAAAGGAAAATCTTTATATATAATGGATCCAGGACTTCCTGGAATCAAAAATAAAGCTATTTTTTGTTTCAGTTTCTTCAGATGCCAAATGATGCTGAAATTATGAAAAGACTTTTGGACAAAAATCATTCCAAGACACAGTCAGGAAAATAGGGAATAAAGATGATATCAAGGGCGTTATTACACTACAACTCTTTGCAAAGACATCAGAAAAACTTGAGGTGGTATCTAAAACGGATGAATACCTCTAAGGAGTTTAAAAGGCATGTATTGCAAATTGTTTCTGTTCAACAATAGGGCTTTTAAGAATACCAAGGTCTTTTCCTTAAAGCAGCCAAGGATATAGAAAGTCTTATCATGGTGAATTTTGTGCATTTGGCTCTTGTCTGATGGGGTGAACCCCACTGCTATTCAAAAGAAATCCACAAAGTTTTAAGAGAAGTGTACTTGCAGAAACACTACCAGTCTTGACTAAAAGGGACAGAGGTAGTACAACATGAAAAGAAGCCTTTGGACTTTTGAAGTTTCCACTGGCAGGAAGCAAGCTGATAAAACTACTTAATCTGCAAACATCAGAAGTTTTTTTTTTATTTATGGTAAAGGATGACTAAGAGGGTGGAACCATAAACTCAGAGAGTAGAACTTAGATATATAGAGATGTTATGCTGCATTCCCAGGCCTGTTGCATGGAATCAGTATGTCCCTGGTTGGTATTCAGAATTGTGTATGAACTAGTGACTGCTTCTTGCTGTTTTTTCCTCCCTTTCAATGGAAAAGTCTACAATGATTATCTCATGCCTCTTTCAATGTGGTATGTTGGTGTGCAGAACACCTATAACTTGTCCTTTTAGTTCACCAGGTCTACAGATTGAGAATAGCTATACCTGAGGAGCTGCACTTGATAAATAACATCTGAACAGTCTGATACACACTTGGATGAGATTCTGGACTTTGAACCTATGCATGATGCCATAATAGATGAGACTTTTGCACAGGTGGTGCTGTCTTGGGAAGTAGAGTGTATTCTGCATGCAGAAGGAATATAATTTGAGGCAAAGGTATGTTTGCAATTTCTTTGACTCTCCTTCCACAAAAAATGGAGTCTAATTGCCCTTCCCTTGATATGTGTGAGCCTTAGTGACTTGCATCCAGCAAATAGAATGAGGCGTAAGTGATGTTGCAGGACTCCCAAGACTATGTTATAAAAAGTGATATTTCCAGCTAGTGCTCTCTCCTTCCATCTTTCAGGACACATGCCTTAGTTGCCCTGAGCTGCCATTTAAGAAGGCTGGCTACCATGAAACCTCCATGCTGGAGAGACCACATGGAACGACCGTATGGAGATACAGTAAAATGCACGAGGAGCCCAGTTTTCCCAGCCCCAGCCTTTCCAGTCTTCTCAGCCCAGGCACCAGATTGTGTGAGTAAATGAGCTAGACCCCTGCTTTCAAGAAGTCGCAGACAAAGATGTGTAGAGATAAGCTGTCCTTGCTCGCCCTGCTCAGATTGAATATTTATGATCAAAGTATGTTGTTTTAAGCCACTAAAAATTTTGAGGTGATTTGTTACACAACATTAGATTACTGGAGCAGTTCGTGTTTACATCATATTCTTCTCACTCGTTACATTTACTGTTGAGAGGTAGAACACTGTTTTGCACTATTTTTTTTTTTTTTTTAATGCATTACACGGGCCTCTCACCGCTGTGGCCTCTCCCGTTGTGGAGCACAGGCTCCGGACGCGCAGGCTCAGCGGCCATGGCTCACGGCCCCAGCTGCTCCGCGGCATGTGGGATCCTCCTGGACCGGGGCACGAACCCACGTCTCCTGCATCGGCAGGCTGACTCTCAACTACTGAGCCACCAGGGAAGCCCCAGTTGGTGTTCTTAAATGGATTGGAGCACAGCCCAGACATCATGCACTTGGCTCCTTTAAAGCAGCTTCATTCTAACAGTATAGTTGTATCACTTCATGTTTCCCTTTTGAGTCTTTGTTCTTGTTTATTTGTTTACCTTAGTTACTTTCTGATTTTGGCTCTAGTTCATAACTCTAATATCTATTTTACTTCATCCTTACTTTGACTCCTTAACCTAACTTTTGCCTCATGGCCTGATGTTGACAATAACTCTTAAAATATATTGAGCTATATGTGAGTTTTACAGGTGAAAAGCCACTCTATCCCTTAGAAAAGTGCCTAGTACATAGTAGCAAGCAGTAATCATGTGTTGATTGACCTTAACTGTGTGAAAGATACTGAAGAATAACATATACACTACCTTTTTTAATACTTGCAACAGCATTATGAGGATTATTGTCTTCATTCTATAAATAAGGAAGTTTAAGTTAAAATTGGTGATTTTTCCAAGGTACTATAGTCAAGAGTGGAGACAGAATTCAAATCAAAGATCTATCTGACTTGAAAGGTTTTGTTCTTTATGACTGTGCTTTACCTTGTTTTGTTGTTTACATAGGTTTCTTGTAGTTGACCTTGGCATTATTTATTAACTTCACCCATGACATTTGTTTGATTTGCTATTTAGCCACCACTTTCCAGAACTGATGTCTTATTTGCCCTTGATTTGTATGTTGCTACATTATATCCTGTGACTTGTTTGGGGGTCCATGGAAAGACTCTACTGTTAAAATGTAACTATACACATACAATTCAGAATTTAAAAGATTTACTTCAGTAATACAGAGAATAACGGTATGTTGTCTTCAAGGAAAATGTATCTAACATACACTGGAGGTATTGAACATTTTCCATGCTTGAAAAAATTAAGACCTACAAGAATGGATGGACTTTAATCCATTTTGAGATTATTTTTTTGTATGCTGTTACACAATATTCTAATTTTATTCTTTTTTTAAAAACATCTTTGAGTATAGTTGATTTACAATATTGTATTAGTTTCTCCTGTATAACAAAGTGAGTCAGTTATATGTATACATATATCCCCATATCCCCTCCCTCTTGCATCTCCCTCCCACCCTCCCTATCCCAACCCTCTAGGTGGTCACAAAGCACCGAGCTGATCTCCCAGTTCTGTGCAGCTTCTTCCCACTAGCTATCTATTTTACATTTGGTAGTGTATGTATGTCAATGCTACTCTCTCACTTCGCCCCAGCTTACCCTTCCCCTTCCCTGTATCCTCAAGTCCATTCTCTACATCTGCATCTTTATTCCTGTCCTGCCCTTAGGTTCATCAGAACTATATATTTTTTTTAGATTCCATATATATTTGTTGGCATTCAGTATTTGTTTTTCTCTTTCTGGATTACTTCACTCTATGACAGACTCTAGGTCCACCCACCTCACTACAATTAACTCAATGTCATTTCTTTTTATAGCAGAGTAATATTCCATTGTATATATTTGCCACATCTGCTTTATCCATTCATCTGTCGATGGACACTTAGGTTGCTTCCACGTCCTGGCTATTGCAAATAGTGCTGAAATGAACATTGTGGTATATGACTCTTTTTGAATTATGGTTTTCTCAGGGTATATGCCCAGTAGTGGGATTGCTGGGTCATATGGAAGTTCTATTTTTAGTTTTTTAAGGAACCTCCATACTGTTCTCCATAGTGGCTGTATCAACTTACATTCCCACCAACAGTGCAAGAGGCCTCCCTCTAATTTGATTCTTTTACATGTAGCTATCCAATTTTCTCAGCAGCACTTTTTGCAGAGACTGTCTTTTCTCCATTGTGTATTCTTTCCTCATTTGTCATAGATTAGGTGAACATCAGTGGGTGGGTTTATCTCTGGACATTCTATACTGTTCCATTGATCTATATTTCTGTTTTTGTGCCAGTACCATACTGTTCTGATGACTGTAGCTTTGTAGTATAGTCTGAAGTCAGGGAGTCTGACTCCTCCAACTCCATTTTTTCTTTCTCAAGATTGCTTTTGCTATTTGGGATCTTTTGTGCTTCCATGCAAATTGTAAAACTGTTTGCTCTAATTCTGTGAAAAATGCCATTGGTAAGTTGATAAGGACCGCATTGAATCTGTAGATTACTTTGGGTAGTATAGTCATTTTGACAATATCTATTCTTCCAATCCAAACACATGGTACATCTCTCCATCTGTTTGTGACATCTTTGATTTCTTTAATCAGTATCTTATAATTTTCTGAGTACAGGTCTTTGACCTCCTTAGGTAGGTTTATTCCTAGGTATTTTATTCTTTCTGATGCGATGGTAAATGGGATTGTTTCCTTAATTTCTCTTTCTGATCTTTCGTTGTTAGTGTATAGGAATGCAAAAGACTTCAAGACCTAATTGTAAGACTGGATACTATAAAACCCTTAGAGGAAAACATAAGAAGTACATTCTCTGACATAAATTGCAGCAAGAACTTTTTTGATCCACTTCTGAGAGTAATGAAAATAAAAACAAAAATAAAATAATGGGATTAAACTTAATTAAAGTTTAAATTAAATTAATTAATTAGTTTAAATTAAACTAATTAAACTTAAAATCTTTTGCACAGCAAAGGAAACCATAAACAAAATGAAAAGACAACCCACAGAATGAGAGACATTATTTGCAAATGAAGCAGCTGACAAAGGATTTATCTCCAAAATATACAAACAGCCCATGCAGCTCAATACCAAAAAAAAAAACAAACAAACAACCCAATCAAAAAGGGGGCAGAAGATCTAAATAGACATTTCTCCAAAGAAGACATACAGATGGGCAAGAGGCACATGAAAAGATTCTCAACATCACTAATTATTAGTGAAATGCAAATCAAAACTCCAATGAGGTATCACCTCACACTGGTCAGAATGGCCATCATCAAAAAATCTGCAAAAAAGAAATGCAGGAGAGGGTGTGGAGAAAAGGGAACCCTCCTATGCTGTTGATGGGAATGGAAATTTGTACAGCCACTATGGAGAACAGTATGGAGGTTCCTCAAAAAAACTAAAAATAAAGCTACAATATGATCCAGCAATCCCACTCCTGGGCATCTTTCTGGATAAAACCATAATTCAAAAAGATACATGCACCCCAATATTTATTGCCACACTATTTACAATAGCCAATAGCAACCTGATGTCTAATGAAAGAAGAATAGATAAAGAAGATATGGTACATATATTTAATGGACTATTACTCAGTCATGTTCAATGGACTATTACTCAGTCATTAAAAAAGAATGAAATAATGCCATTTGCAGTGACATGGATAGATCTAGAGATTGTTATACTGAGTGAAGTAAGTCAGACAGAGAAAGACAAATATCACATGATATTGCTTAAATGTGGAATCTAAAAAAAATGGTACAAATGAATTTATTTACAAAACAGAAATACAGTCACAGATGTAGAAAACAAACTTATGGTTACCAAGGGGGAAAGAGGGGAGGGATAAATTGGGAGATTGGAATTGACATATACACACTATTATGTATAAAATTGATAACTAATAAGAACCTACTGTATAGCACAGGGAACTCTACTCAATACTCTGTAATGACCTATATGGGAAAAGAATCTAAAAAAGAGTGGATACATGTATATATATAACTGATTCACTTTGCTGTACAGCAGAAACTAATGCAACATTTTACTCAACTATACTCCAATAAAATTAATTTTTTTAAAAAGAATGAATAGAGAAGAGTTATAGCAATTCTCTCTGATGTTAAATTTTACAGTTTTAGAGTTAGACATTTTAAGCCTTGTTGATATGCCAATAAATGTTTTTTCTTTTAAATTTTTTTTATTAAGGTGAAATCATTTGTTCACATTAAAACTCTATTTTTTTCTCTTGCATGTTGCCATAATAGTTAATTCTTTGAGCTACTATTGGCCATTTGGTTCTCAGACAAATTATTTGGTTCTCAATAATACTTCTGGTGTCACTGAACTTGTTGTATGTGAACAGTATTTTCCACTCATCAGCTGTTTTAAGGACTTTTATTGATATGTTAGTTATGAGTTAGAGAGAAGGTAAATGTATAAAATTTGAGAGTATTTAAAAGGGTAGATCAAAAAAGAAGTGACGGGCTTCCCTGGTGGAAGCCATATAATTGCCATAACTCATTATTAATAATTAATATTTAGTTACTTTTAAGGCTCAGTGGAATCTGGTCAACACTAATATAAATAACATGGGACCTAACTGGCAATAAGTAATTAAAACATCAAAAAAAGACATATATTAAAATATATCACCTTCTTGGGTATTGAACAAATAAATCATTACTCAGAGATCTTATGAAATAATTTAGGATATGTCACTTAATTTTTTTGTGGGGGTCACTTTCTGTAAAGTCAGATGAACTTATTTTCAAGTAAAAGCAGCTCAGGAAAATAATAACACTTGGATCTGATCTTATGTAAAATGAACTAGTTCCCTATTATCAATTATTAAAGATAGATTAGAACTGACTAATATGAAATGTAATAAAGTTTCAGTATAATTACGTTATGATAGGAAAAGGACATTTTTGCACTCATTGTACTTTGCTTTTTCAAACGTCACTTCTATTTTTTTTTTTTTTTTTTTTGCAGTACGCAGGCCTCTCACTGCTGTGGCCTCTCCTGTTGCAGAGCACAGGCTCCGGATGTACAGGCTCAGCAGCCATGGCTCATGGGCCCGGCCGCTCCACGGCATGTGGGATCTTCCCAGACCGGGGCACGAACCCATGTCCCCTGCATTGGCAGGCGGACTCTCAACCACTGCGCCACCAGGGAAGCCCTATTTTTAGTTTTTTAAGGAACCTCTACTGTTCTCCATAGTGGCTGTACCAATTTCCATTCCCACCAACAGTGTAGGAGGGTTCCCTTCTCTCCACACCCTCTCCAGCATTTATTCTTTGTGGATTGTTTCCTGATTGCAGTTTTGACTGGTGTGAGGTGATATCTCATTGCAGTTTTGATCTGCATTTCTCTAATCATTAGTGATATTGAACATCTTTTCATTGACCATCCATGTCTTCCTTGGAAAAATGTCTGTTTAGGTCTTCTGCCCATTTTTTTATTGGGTTGTTTATTTTGCTGATATTAAGCCACATGAGCTGTTTGTAAATTTTGGAGTCTAATCCCTTGTCGGTCACATCATTTGCAGATATTTTCTCCTAGTCTGTAGGTGGTCTTTTCACTCTATTTATGGTTTTCTTTGCTATGAGAAAGCTTTTGAGTTTAATTCGGTTCCATTTGTTTATTTTTGTTTTTATTTCCATTATTCTGGGAGACAGATCAGAAAAGATATTGCTGCAACTTATGTCAGAGAGTGTTCTGCCTATGTTTTCCTCTAGGAGTTTTATAGTGTCTGTTCTCACATTTAGGTCTTTAACCCATTTTTAGCTTGTTTTTGAGTATGGTGTTAGAGAATGATCTAATGATCTAATTTCATTTCAAACTGTAGCTGTCCAGTTTCCCCAGCATCATTTGTTGAAGAGACTGTGTTTCCACCATTGTATAGTCTTGTCTCCTTTGTCATAGATTAACTGACCATAGGTGTGTGGGTTTATTTCTGGGCTTTCTATCCTGTTCCATTGATCTATAGTTCTATTTTTGTGCCAGTACCATACTGTTTTGATGAATATAGCTTTGTAGTATAATCTACAGTCAGGGAGCGTGATTCCTCCAGCTCCATTTTTCTTTCTCAAGATTGCTTTGCCTACTCAGGGTCTTTGGTGTTCCCATAGAAATTTTAAGATTTTTTCTTCTAGTTCTATGATAAATGCCATTGGTAATTTGATATGGATTGGATTGAATCTATAGATTGCCTTGGGTAGTATAGTCATTTTGACAATATTTATTCTTCCAATCCAAGAACATGTGTATATTTCCATCTCTTTGTGTCTTTGATTTCTTTCATCAGTGCCTTGTATGTTTTGGAGTACAGGTCTTTTGTCTCCTTAGGCAGGTTTATTCCTAGGTATTTTATTCTTTTTGATGCCATGGTAAATGGGATTGTTTCTTGAACTTCTCTTTCTGGTCTTTCATTGTCAGTGTATAGAAATGTAACAGATTTCTGTGTATTAATTTTGTATCCTTCAATTTTACCAAATTCATTGGTGAGCTCTAGTAGTTTTCTGGTAGCATCTTTAGGATCTTCTATGTATAGTATCATGTCATCTGCAAAAGTGACAGTTTTACTTCTTGTTTTCCAATTTGGGTTCCTTTTATTTCTTTTTCTTCTCTGATTGCCATGGCTAGGGCTTCCAAAACTTTGTTGAATAAAAGTGGTGAGCATGGGCATCCTTCTCTTATTCCTGATCTTAGAAGAAATGCTTTCATCTTTTCACTGTTGAGTATAATGCTAGCTGTAGGTTTGGAGAATATGACCTTTATTATGTTGGGGTAGGTTCACTCTATGCCCACTTTCTGGAAAGTTTTTATCATAAATGGGTGTTGAATTTGTCAAAAGTCTTTTTCTGCATCTATTGAGATGTTCATATGCTTTTAATTCTTCAATATGTTGATGTGGTGTATCACTCTGATTGATTTACCGATATTGAAAAATCCTTTCATCCCTGGGATAAATCCCACTTGATCATGTTTTATGATCCTTTTAATGTATTGTTGGATTCGAATTGCTAGTATTTTGTTGAGGATTTTTGCATCTATGTTCATCAGTGATATTGGCCTGTAATTTTCTTTTTTAGTGGTATCTTTTTCTGGTTTCTTTATCAGGATGACAGTGGCCCCATAGAATGAGTTTGGAAGTTTTCCTTCCTCTGAAATTTTTTGGAACACTTTCAGCAGGTTAAGTGTTAGCTCTTCTCTAAATGTTTGATAGAATTCGCCTGTGGAGCCATCAGGTCTTTGACTTTTGTTTGGTGTGAGGTTTTTTTTTTTTTGCAGTATGTGGGCCTCTCATTGTTGTGGCCTCTCCCGTTGCAGAGCACAGGCTCCAGATGCACAGGCTCAGTGGCCATGGCTCATGGGCCTAGCCACTCTGCAGCATGTGGGATCTTCCTGGACCGGGGCACGAACATGTGTCCCCTGCATTGGCAGGCAGACTCTCAACCACTGTGCCACCAAGGAAGCCCTTGCTGGGAGTTTTAAAATTACAGTTTCAATTTCAGTGCTTGTATTGGTCTGTTTATTTTTTCTAATTCTTCCTGGCTCAGTCTTGGGAGACTGCACCTTTCTAAGAATTTGCCCATTTCTTTCAGGTTGTCCATTTTATTGGCATACATTTGCATATAGTAGTCTCTTATGATCCTTTGTATTTCTGTGGTGTCAGTTGTAACTTCTTTTTCATTTCTAATTTTATTGATGTGAGTCCTCTCTCTTTTTTTCTTGATGAGTCTGGATAAAGTTGTATCAAGTTTGTTTATCTTTTCAGAGAACCATCTTTTAGTTTCATTGATCTTTGCTATTGTCTTCTTTGTCTCTATTTCATTTATTTCTGCTCTGATCTTTATGATTTCTTTCCTTCTACTAACTTTCAGTTTTGTTTGTTCTTCTTTCTCTAGTTACTTTAGGTGTAAGGTTGAGTTGTTTATTTGAGGTTTTTCTTGTTTCCTGAGGTAAGATTGTATTGCTATATACTTTCCTCTTAGAACTGCTTTTGCTGCATTCCATAGGTTTTGGATCATTGTGCTTTCATTTTCATTTGTCTCTAGGTATTTTTTGATTTCCTCTTTGATTTCTTCAGTTATCCATTTGTTGTTTAGTAGAATATTGTTTAGCCTCCATGTGTTTGTGTTTCTTATAGTTTTTTTCTTGTAGTTTATTTCTAATCTCATAGCATTGTGGTTGGAAAAGATGCTTGATACTATTTCAATTTTCTTAAATTTCCTGAGGCTCACTTTGTGGCCTAGGATGCTGTCAATCCTGGAGAATGTTCCATGTGCACGTGAGAATAATGTTTATTCTTCTGCTTTTGGATGGAATGCTCTATAAATATCAATTAAGTCCATCTTTCTAATGTGTCATTTAAGGCCTGTATTTCTGTATTGATTTTTCTGTCTGGATGATCTCTCCATTGACCAAAGTGGGATGTTAAAGCCCCCCACTATTATTGTGTTAGTGTCAATTTCTTCCTTTATGACTGTTAGTATTTCCCTTATGTATTTAGGTGCTCATAAGTTGGGTGCATATATGTTTACAATTATTATATCTTCTTCTTGGATTGATCCCTTCATTGCTATGTGGTGTCCTTCTTTGTCTATTATAACAGCCTTTATTTTTAAGTCTATTTTGCCTGATATGAGTATTGCTACTCCAGCTTTCTTTCGATTTCCCTTTGTATGGAATACTTTCTTCCATTCCCTCATTTTCAGTCTGTATGTGTCCCTAGGTCTGAGGTGGATCTCTTGTAGACAGCATATAAACGGGTCTTGTTTTCATATCCATTCAGCCAGTCTGTGTCTTTTGGTTGGAGCATTTAACCCATATACATTTAAGGTAATTATTGATATGTGTGTTCCTATTGCCATTTTCTTAATTGTTTTGGGTTTGTTTTTGTGGGTCTTTTTTCTTTCCTTCCTCTTTTGTTCTCTTCTCATGTGGTTTGATGACTATCTTTAGTGTTGTTTTGTGGTTGCTTTTTCTTTTTTTGTGTGTGTATCTATTGTAGTTTTTGGGTTTGCTGTTCCCATGAGGTTTTGATATAGCAGTCTATATATGAACAAGGTTGGTTTAAGTTGCTAGTCTCTTTCCCACCTAGAGGAGTTCCTTTAGCATTTGTTGCAAAGCTGGTCTGGTGGTGCTGAATTCTCTTAGTTTTTGCTTGTCTGTAAAGCTTTTGATTTCTCCATCAAATCTGAATAAGAGCCTTGCTGGGTAGAGTATTCTTGGTTGTAGGTTCTTCCCTTTCATCTATTTAAATATATCTTGCCATTCCCTTCTGGCTTGCAGAGATTCTGCTGAGAAATCAGCTGTTAAGCTGATGGGAATTCCTGTATATGTTATTTGTCATTTTTCCCTTGTTGCTTTTAATAATTTTTCTTTAATTTTTGTCCATTTGATTACTATGTCTCGTCATTTTTCTCCTTGGGTTTATCCTGCTCAGGACTCTCTACTCTTCCTGGACTTGGGTGGCTATTTCTTTTCCCATGTTAGGGAATTTTTCCACTATAATCTCTTCAAATAATTTCTTGGGTCCTTTCTCTCTCTTCTCCTTCTGGGACCCCATAATGCAAATGTTGGTGCATTTTTGTTTTTCCCGTGTTCTCTTAGGCTGTCTTCATTTCTTTTCATTCTTTTTTCTTTACTCTGTTCTGTGGCAGTGATTTCCACCATTCTGTCTTCCAAGTCACTTATTCGTTCTTCTGCCTCAGTTATTCTGCTATTGATTCCTTCTAGTGTAGTTTTCATTTCAGTTATTATATTGTTCATCTCTGTTTGTTTGTTCTTTAATTCTTCTAGGTCTTTGTTAAACATTTCTTGCATCTTCTTGATCCTTGCCTCCATTCTTTTTCCAAGGTCCTGGATCATATTCACTATCATTATTCTGAATTCTTTTTCTGGAAGATTGCCTATCTCCACTTCATGTAGTCCTTTTTCTGGGGTTTTATCTTGTTGCTTCATCTCGGACATAATCCTCTGCCTTTTCATTTTGTCTATCTTTCTGTGATTGTGGTGTTCATTACATAGACTGCAGGACTGTAGTTCTTCTTGCTTCTGCTGTCAGCCCTCTGGTGGATAAGGCTATCTAAGAGTCTTGTGCAGGCTTCCTGATGGGAGGCACTGGTGGTGAGTAGAGTTGGGTGCTGCTCTGGTGGGCAGAATTCAATAAAACTATAATCCACTTGTTTACTGATGGGTAGGGCTGTGTTTCCTCCCTGTTGGTTGTTTGGCCTGAAGTGACACAGCACTGGAGCCTACAGGCTTTTTGGTGGGGCTAATGGAGGACTCCAGGAAGGCTTACACCATGGAGTATTTTCCAGAACTTTTGCTGCCATTGTCCTTGTTCCTGTGGTGAGCCACAGACACCCTCCTGCCTCTGCAGGAGACCCTCCAACACAAACAGGTAGGTCTGGTTAAGTCTTCTATGGGGTCACTACTCCTTCCCCCTGGGTCCTGGTGTGCACAGGACTTTGTGTGTGCCCCCAAAGAGTGGAGTCTCTGTTTCCCCCAATCCTGTCAAAGTTCTGCAATCAAATCCTGCTGGCCTTCAAAGTCTGATTCTCTGGGGATTCCTCTTCCCATTGCTAGACCCCCAGGTTGGAAAGCCCAAGTTTGGGCTCAGAACCTTCACTCCAGTGGGTGGACTTCTCTGGTATAATTGTTCTCCAGTTTGTAAGTCACCCACCCAGTGGTTATGGGATTTGATTTTATCGTGATTGCACCCCTCCTACCATCTAATTGTGGCTTCTTTGTTTTTGAATGTGGGATATCTTTTTTGGTGAGTTCCAGTGTCTTCCTGTCAATGATTGTTCAGTAGCTAGTTGTGATTCTGGTGCTCTCACAAGAAGGAGTGAGCGCACGTCCTTCTACTCCCAATCTTGAACCAATCTCCAGTAGATGTCTTAATCTAGAAGTCTTTATTGAATTTCACTGCAATATGTAGAATAGTTTTTGATATATTATATACATGCTTAGAATAGTGTGTATCTAACAATAGGTGCCTTTTAAATTTTTGTTGAAGAAATGACTCAAGGGATCAATGGTACAATAAAATTTTAAAAAACAATAGCAAGATGAGTTTCTTCCTCCAAGGACCATTACTTTTTCCCATAACCAAAGAACTGAATATCTTTCTTGTTAATTGATATGTTCTAATCCTCCCAATCAAACCCAAAGAACTAAAAAGTTTGGTAATAGTTCTTATTATTAGGACTCTATTTTTCAGTAGATTTGGTCACCTTGCAATTACTGAAATTACATTGAGATGGACATGTTTTTAGGATGGATTAGGTTTGTTTTTATTTACCATTTTGTAGATATATACAAGCCATCCAACTTTCAAGGCCTTATGTAACCAGCAGTTCCTTCCTTGCTGTCACACCAAGCCTACTCCTTTCACAGCCCATTATCAATATATGCTCTACACAGCATATGTCATCTTTGGCTAATCAGTCCATATTATTATTGAACTGGGGTGAGCATTTGTAGCCCAAGAGAGTTTTGAGTTTCTCCAAACCCTGTGATGCTAGAATCCACAATGTAGTAGGAAGAAACCAGACTTTTAATTTAAATCTATGAGATTCTATTGACCTCTACTAGATCTACTATTAAATACTCTCTAATGACATTAACCTTCATATTTTTATAGCATGAAGTAAAAAGATGTTGGAAATTACCTGGTGGTCCAGTGGTTGGGACTCCATGCTGTCACTGCCAAGGGCCCTGGTTCAATCCCTGGTCAGGGAACTAAGATGTGAGGTGTGGAATAAAAACAAAAACAAAGCAAAACACAGGAATTCTGAAAAATAAATAAATGAAAAATAATTTTTTAAGGTGATGTTATTATGAACCTTTTCCATGGTAAAATGGCTGATGAAAAAGCTCTTTACAACTAACAGTAATGTTGAGGTAGGAGTGTTATTGCAGAATAGGTATAACTTTTTGTATTTATAGCTAAAAGGTCATATTTATCTTTTTTCTCCTCTGCAATGTGGTGAACTCAATGTTTATAACCAGTCTACACATTTACAGATTCAATGTCTGTATACATTATCAAATGATCATCACAATAAATTTAGTCACCATCCATCTCTATAAAAAGTTAATACCAAAAAAAGTTAATACAATATTATTGACTGTATTCACCATGGTTTACATTAGATTTCCCATAGCCCATTCTCTTTATAACTGGAAATTTGTAACACCCAATCCCCATCATCCATTTTGCCCAACCCCAAACCCTGCTCCCTTCTGTCAACCACCAGTCTGTTCTCTGTATTTATGAGCCTGGGTTTATTTGTTCATTTGTTTTTTATATTTCACATATATGTGAAATCATACAGTATTTGTCTTTCTCTATCTGACTCATTTAACTTAGCATAATACCATCAAGTTCCATCTATGTTGTTGCAGATGGCAAGATTTCATTCTTTTTTATGGCTAATATTTTGCATATTCTTTATCCATTCATTCATTGACAAACACTGTTTATATCCCTATTGTAATATTTGGCTATTGTAAATAATGCTGCAGTGAACATAAGGGAATGTATATCTTTGCAATGAGTGTTTTTTATTTCTTCAGATAAATCCCTAGAAGTAGAATTGCTGAATTTTATGGTAGTTTTATTTTTAATTTTTTGAGGAATCTTTATATTGTTTTCTGTAGTGGCTGCATGAATTTATATTCCCACCAACAGTTTACAAGTGTTTCATTTTCTCCACATCCTTGCCAACACTTACTGTCTTTTTGATAATAGCCATTTTGACAGGTGTGAGGAGATATTTCATCATGGTTTTGGTTTCATTTCCCTGATGACTAGTGAAGCTGAGCATCTTTTTTTTTTTTTTTTTTTTTTTTTTTTTTTTTTTTTTTTTAGCGGTATGCGGGCCTCTCACTGTTGTGGCCTCTCCCGTTGTGGGGCACAGGCTCTGGACGCGCAGGCTCAGCGGCCATGGCTCACGGGCCCAGCCGCTCCGCGGCATGTGGGATCTTCCCCGACCGGGGCACGAACCCGCGTCCCCTGCATCGGCAGGTGGACTCTCAACCACTGCGCCACCAGGGAAGCCCTGAGCATCTTTTCATGTGCCTTTTGGCCAATTATATGTCTTCTTTTGAAAAAGGTCTATTCAGTTGCTCTTCCCATTTTTAATTGGATATTTTTTTATGTTGAGTTGCATAAGTTCCTTATATACTTTGAATGTTTACCCCTTATCAGGTGTATGATTTTCAAATATCTTCTCCCATTCAGTAGGCAGTCTATTCATTTTGTTGATGTTTATTCTTCACTGTGTAAAAGCTTGTTAGTTTGATATAATCCCATTTTTAATTTTCACTTTTGCCTTTGCCTGTGGAATCAGATTCAAAAAAATATCACTCAAATCAATGTCAAGGAGGTCACTGCCTATGTTTTCTTTGAAGAAATGTATGGTCTCAGGTCTTACATTCAAGTCTTTAATCCATTTTGAGTTAATTTTTTATATGGTGTAAAATAATGGTCCAGTTTTATTCTTTTGCATGTAGCTGTCCACTTTTCTCAGCATCATTGTTGAAGAGACAACAATTCTCTTTTCCCTGTTGTATATTCTTGCTTCTTTTGTCATAGATTAGTTGACCATATAAGAATATGTTTATTCCTGAGCTCTCTATTCTGCTCTATTGATCTCTATTTTTGTGCCAGTACCATACTGTTTTGATCACTATATAGCTTTGTGATATATTTTGAAATCAGGGAGCATTATTCCTCTGGATTTGTTCTTCTTTCTCAATTTGCTTTGGCTACTTGGGGTCTTTGGTGTTTCTATATATATTTTAGGATTGTTTTTAGTTCTGTGAAAAATATCATTCGTATTTTGATAGGGGTTATATTGAATCCATAGATTTCTTTGGGTAGTAGAAGCATTTGAAAATATTAATTTTTCCAATCCAAGAACATGGTTTATGTTTTTATTTATTTGTGACTTCTTCAATTTTCTTCATCGATGTCTTATAGTTTTCATAGTACAAATTTTTCACCTCCTTAGTTAAATTTATTCCTAGGTATTTTATTCTTTTTGATGTGATTGTAAATGGAATTGTTTTCTTAGGTTTTCTTTCTGAAAGTTTATTATTAGTGTATAGAAAAATAATAACATTAATTTTGTGTCTTTCTTCTTTACTGAATTTATTTATTAGTTCTAATAACTTTTTGATGGAGTCTTTAGAGTTTCTTATGTATAGTATCATGTCAGCTGCAAATAGTGACAATTTTACTTCTTCCTTTCCAATTGGTGCCATTTATTATTTTTTCCTTGCCTAATTGCTGTGGCTTTCTTCTTTTTTTGGGGGGGAGGGTGCTGTTTGTCTTTATTTTTAACCTTCCCAGGGAATCCAGCAATACAGATTTTAATTGTCTGGCACAGTCACTGACCAGAGCAAATTTCTCTGGGCTCAAAAAATCTGGGTGACATTTTGAGCAAATTTACTATCTCTTTTCTTTTAGGGTAAAAAATATTCTTTCTACCCGTCATGACATGGTGTTGTCCTGGGGACTCCATCAAAGCACAAACTCACTAATCAAGTTTCTTTGCATAGGATTAAGATGGAAGTGTTCATTTTTAAAAACTACAATCCATGTTTTCTTAAAATCTGTTGTCATTATTCCATAGGAGGTGTGGGGAATCCAATGTTACATGGAGATAATTGATCCCAGGGTGTGCAGACAGGGAGATAGCACTCAGGCTTGTTATAGCTGTTTGGTTTGGAGTTTTCTTGTTCTTGCAGATCTGATCCTTTTTTATCCTCTTGGTGCCTAGGGTTGGGGTTGGGGGTAGGAGGGGGAAATGAGCAGTCCTCTGACTGAGGGAGGAGATGGAGTGGAGGCCTTTGTTTTAAGACCACGGTTCTGATTATGTGGTTAGAATTTCCAATACTGTGTTGAATGAAAGTGGTGAGAGTGGGCATGTTGTCTTGTTCCTGATCTTAGAGGAAAAACTTTCAGCTTTTCACCATTGAGTGTGATAGCTGTGTGTTTGTCATAAATGCCATTTATTATGTTGATGCATATACCACTATGTTGAGAATTTTTATCATAAATGGGTATGAAACTTTTTCAAATGCTTTTAATGCACCGATTGAAAGGATTATATGATTTTTGTCCTTTATTTTGTTAATGTGGTGTATCACATTGGTTGATTTGCAAATGTTGAACCATCCTTGCAGTCCTGGAATAAATCCTACTTGTTCATGGTGTATGATCCTTTTAATAGATTGTTGAATTCAGTTTGCTAATATTTTGTTGAGGATTTCTGCGTCTGTACTTATCAGGCATATTGGCCTGTAATTTTTTTTTTAATGTGTGTGGTGTCTTCAGTTTTGGTATCAGGGTGATGCTGGCTTTGTAAAGTGAATTTGAAAGCATTCTCTCTTACTCAGTTTTTTTGAATAGTTTGAGAAGGATAGGTATTAAATCTCCTTTGAATATTTGGTAGAATTCACCAGTGAAGCTGTCTAATCCTAGACCTTTGTTTGTTGAGATTTTTTTTGATTACTGATTCAATCTCATTACTAGGAATTGGTCTATTCAGATTTTCTATTTCATCATGATTCATGGAATTGGAAGATTGTATATTTCTAGGAACTTATCCATTTCTTCCTGGTTGTCCAATTTGTTGGTGTATAATTGTTCATAGTAGTCTCTTATAATCATTTGTATTTCTGTGGTATAAGTTATAATGTCTCCTCTTTTATTTCCAATTTTATTTATTTGGCCCATCTCCCTTTTTTTCTTGCTGAGTCAGGCTAAATGTTTGTCAGTTTTGTTTATTGTTTTAAAAAACAGCTCTTAGTTTCATTGATATTTTCTAATTTTTTAGCCTCTATTTCATTTATTTCCACTGCGATCTTTATTATTTCCTTCCTTCTACTAATTTTGGGTTTTGTTTCTTCTTTTTCTAGTTCCTTTAAGTATAAGATTAGATTGTTTGAATTTTTTATTGTCTTTTGAGGTGGGCTTGTAATGCTATAATCTCCCTTCTTAGAACTGATTTTGGTGCATTCCATAGACTTTGGAGTGTTGTGTTTCCACTTTCATTTGTCTCCAGGTAATTTTTTATTCTCAATTTGATTTCTTCAGTTACCGATTTGTTGTTCAGTAGCATGTTGTTTAGTCTCTTTGTGTTTGCATTTTTCCTTGTGTTTTACAAGTTTTCTTCTGGTAATTAATTTGTGCTTTCATATCACTGAGGTTGGAAAAGATGCTTGCTATGATTTCAATGTTTTAAATTTATTGAGTCTTGTTTTATGACCTAACATGTGATCTATCCTGGATAATGTTCTATGTGCACATGAAAAAAAAATGTGTATTTTTAGGCTTTCAGATGGAATGTTCTCTATATATCTATTAAATTCATCTGCTCTTAATGTGTTGTTTAAGGCTAGTGTTTTCGTATTGATTTTTTGTCTGGAAGACCTATCCATTGATGTAAATGGGGTATTAAAGTCCCCTATTATTGCTGTGAATTTCTCCCTTTATGTGTGTTAATATCTGCTTTATATATATTTAGGTGCTCCTATGTTGGGTGCATAAATATGTACAAATGTTATTTCTTCTTGTTGGACTGATTCTTTATTATTATGTTATGCTGTTCTCTGTCATTGTTAGAGTCTTTGTTTTAAGGCCTATTTTGCCCAATAGGCCTAGTATTTTGCCTAGTACTGTTACCCCAGCTTTTTCTTGGTTTCCATTTTCATGGAATATCTTTTTCCATCCTTTCCATTTCAGTCTCTGTGTGTCTTTATCTGTAGTGAGTCTCTTATAGGCAGCATATATATGGGTCTTGTTTTTTTTATCCATTTAGCCATGCTTTGTCTTTTGTTTGGAGCATTTAGTCAATTTATATTGAAAATAATTGTTGTTATGTATGTACTTATTGCCATTTTATTCCTGGTTTTCTGATTGTTTTTGTAGCTCTTCTCTGTTTGTTTCTTCTTCTCTTGTTCTCTTCCCTTGTGGTTTGATGACTTGCTTTAGTGCTTTGTTTAGATTTCTTTCCTATTATTTTTTTGTGTGTATCTGTTATAGGTTTTTGGTTTATAGTTACCATGAGATGTGTATATATATGTGTTTGTAGTTACCATGAGATGTGTATATATATGTGTATATGAGATGTGTATATATATATGAGAGAGAGAGAGAGAGAGAGCAGTCTATTTTAACAGTCAAGTTAGAACACATTTCAAAAGTGATATATTTTTATTCTTCTCCTCCACATTTTGTTTCCGTTGTCTTATTTTACAACTTTAATTTTGTGCATTTCTTAACTAATTATTGTAGTTAAAGTTGATTTAACTAATTTTGTCTTTTGACCTTCATACTAGCTTTATAACTGGTTGATCCACTACCTTTAGTTTGTTTGCCTTTACTATTGAGGATTTTTTCTTGCATATATTTTTAAATTTCTAGTTATAGCCTTTTGTTTCAGCTTAGAGAAGTCCCTTTAACATTTCTTATAAGGCTGGTTTAGTGGCCATGAAGTCTTTTAGGTTTTGCTTGTCTGGGAAACTCTTATCTCTCCTTCAACTCTGTATGAAAACATAGCTGTGTATTCTTGATTGGAGTTGTTTTTCTTTTCTGTCTTTTGTCCTGCAAAGTTTCTGCTGACAAATCAGCTAATAGTCTTATGGTGGTTCCCTTGTACATAACTGGTTGTTTTTCTCATGCTGCTTTTAGATTTTTCCTTTATCTTTAATTTTCAATATTTTAATTATGTTTCTTGGTGTGGATCTCACTGGGTTCATCTTGTTTAAAGCTCTCTTTGCTTCCTGGACCTGGATCTCTTTTTTCTTTCCCAGGTTTAGGAAGTTTTCAGCCAGAATTTCTTCAAATAAGTTTTCTACCAATTTTATTTCCTATGGTGAATTCCTATGGCAGATTTCCTATGGTGAAAGTGGAATTAGGAATTAGAATATGTGTGAATTATATTGCTTTCCAAAATGTTTGTATCAAATTAATAGGAGATAGGTATCTGTTTTCTCTAAAACAATGTTGTAATTTGTTGTAATTTTTAATGTCCTTTTTTGTTTGCATGTTAGTTCTGTTTTGATTTGGGGGGGCACTTCACCAAGCAAAGGTGAAAATATTAAGGTTTTATTTAGTTTGCATCTTGGGTTAACTTGCAAGGATAACTTGTGGTTAGAAATATGAGTTGCCAGATGGAATCAGTGAGACCCTTATTTTCCTGTAGAAGTAATATAGTGAAAAAGAAAGAAAGTGTGATTTGGAGTTGAAACAACTATATCTGCTAATAAAATACAATATTCTTGCTATTTTTTTTTAAATAAATTTATTATTTATTTATTTATGGCTGTGTTGGGTCTTCGTTTCTGTGCGAGGGCTTTCTCCAGTTGCGGCGAGCGGGGCCCACTCTTCATCGCGGTGCGCGGGCCTCTCACTGCCGCGGCCTCTCCTGTTGCAGAGTACAGGCTCCAGATGCGCAGGCTCAGTAGTTGTGGCGCACGGGCTTAGTTGCTCCGCGGCATGTGGGATCTTCCCAGACCAGGGCTCGAACCCGTGTCCCCTGCATTGGCAGGCAGATTCTTAACCACTGCGCCACCAGGGAAGCCCCTATTCTTGCTATTTTAAGAAGGTTATTTTTTCTCTTTTCAGAATTTTGTTTTTTTGCTTCCCCCAAACTAAGGGATAATGTTTAAAATCCAGCTATTCAATGATTTTTTTATAATAAAATTAAAGCCATGTAAAAGGAAAACTGATTTGTGTTGTCTGAATGAACTAAAAAAATTAATGTAACATGAGTAGTTGTTCCATGAACAAAAGTGCTCCTTTACATTCTTAAACATGTTTAATTTATAGAAAACATTTCAAGTTCTTTCAAAATTCATTTCTATAGTTCTCCCTGGAAAGTTATTTGTCTTATGCATTTAGAATTTTCATTAGACTTACATCTCTCTTATTCTGTCATTCCAACTGGACTTTGAACTTCTCATGGGTCACATCCTTCCC
Source organism: Hyperoodon ampullatus (assembly GCF_949752795.1). Taxonomy (NCBI): domain Eukaryota; kingdom Metazoa; phylum Chordata; class Mammalia; order Artiodactyla; family Ziphiidae; genus Hyperoodon; species Hyperoodon ampullatus. The sequence goes on from NC_136924.1 coordinate 46,271,540, forward strand.
TTTATAAGAATACCTTACATAGGACCTACTATAATACTGGGGACATACAAGCATTTCAATAGAATTCAATCGGCCTGATCATCATCTTATTGGGGAATATGATTAGAATGTTATATCTCCATTTTGCTGAGGAGAATCAGTATTACTGGGGACAGAGAAATTTTATCACATGATTCATTTCATAGTGCTTGGGGAATGGAGTGATGGTAGAGTGACAATGTTTTCTGATCTGTGCTCAGCTGGAGGCTTTTTTATAAAAGGCCACTCTCTCAGGTTCCTTTCCACAGTTAGACGTCTTTTTTTTTTGAGAGAGAGAGGAAGAGGTCATGTAGCTGCCAGTTATACCTACGCTATGTTTATTAAGTGTGTTGATACATGAGCTCCAACATCTGGCAATTTGAGGACTTCCCTGTTGACACCTTCAGGTTACCTGAGATTCCTGATTAAACCTCAAAAATAAAGGTAATAAATTATTTTTGTTTTCTGAAATTACAGTTGTCTTGGAGCTCAGGGACTTCCCTGCCTGTGACAACCTCTGAAAAGGCTTTAGTGTCTTCTGGTCACTTGCCCAGTAGTTCCTGCTGGTATGAAAAAGGTCTCTTAAAGTGTATAAAAACGTATTGTGTCTACCTCAGCTGGAGTAATCCTAATTGTATATTATAGAGCCAAAGAAGCTTATTAGTTTCTGGTCTGGCATGTAAGGAGCTTGGGAGTTATACACCACCCTAATAACAAGTAAAAAGCTGAACAAACAGAAAATCAACAATTCTTCCATATGAGAAGTGAGGTCACAGGGCAAATTGCTGCCCCCTAAACTGGAGACAGGAGGACACAGAGAATCACAACTTACTTAAGCAAAAAGTCAAGAGCAGAAACCTCTATGGGAAGCAGTGCTAAGGTGAGAAAACTAAATTGTAATTGATGGAAGCTCAGTGTGGAAAAGTGTGAGAGTTAAAAATTCCAGGATGTCACAGTCATACTGAGGCTTCCATACACTTTTCTGAGCTTTACTTCTAAGAGCTCTACCAGGTTCTGACAGTGGAGATTGGGGAAGATCTCTCAGGCTTCTGGCAGGAGGAAGAAAAAGGAAACATTTTGAAATAGGCCAGAGCATTCTGTTCTTAACAAGGTCAAGACAAACTAGTTACTACAGTCTAACCTGCTGGAGCTATATCAGAATCTAATTTACCTGGAGGAAGGGAAATACGCATCTTTAGTTCCCTATAGTCATCTTGTTCCACCTAAGGGAAAAAAAACAACAACTGAGAATTTGTGAAGTTCATAGCCCAGGGGCACAGGCTCACTAAAATACTGAGACCTAATCACAGGACTATAGAACACTTCTCCTCCATCCACACCCTATGTCTGTATCACTAAAGGCCTATTTATTGGAGTTCCTTTTATCCAGTATATCAAGTCCAGCTTTCAACAAAAAATTACAAGGCATACTAAAAGGCAAAAAACACAGTTTAAAGAGACAGAACAGCATCAGAATCAGATTCAGATAGGCCAACGATGTTGAAATTATCAAACTGAGAATTTGTTGTAACTATGATTAATTTGCTAAAGACTCTAATGGAAAAAGTAGACAATATGCAAGAGCAGGGGGTAATGTAAGCAGAGAGGTGAGAGTTCTAAGAAAGAATCTATTCTTTCAATAAAAGAAACACTAAAGATCAAAAACATTTTGACAGAAATGAAGACTGACTTTGATGGGTTCATTAATAGACTGGAAACGGCTCAGAAAAGAATCCCTGAACTTGAGAATATGTCAACAGAAACTTTCAAAACTAAAATCAAACAGAAAAAAAGACTTTAAAAATTGAACAGAATATCCAAGAATTGTGGGACAATTCCAAAAGGTGTAACATACGTGTAATGGAAATATCAGAAGGAGAAGAAAGAAATAGAAGAAATATTTGTAGCAATAATGACTGAGAATTTCCTCAAATTTATGTTGGATAACAGATCAATGATCTAGGAAGCTCAGACAAATGCCAAAAAACCTACACTTAGGCATGTCATACTCAAAATGCAGAAAATCAAAAATAAAGAAAAAAATCTTGAAGGAAGCCAGAGGAAAAAAACACCTTACTTATGGAGGAGAAATATTAGAATTACATCTGATTTCTCAGAAACCAGGTAAGTAGGAAGAGAGTGGTGTGAAATATTTAAAGTGTTGAGAGAAAAAAAACAAAAACACACCAACCTTGAATTCTGGATCCTGTAAAATTATCCTTCAAAAGTGAAGAAGAAATAGATCTTCTCAGATGAAAATTGAGGGAATTTGTTGCCATAAGACCTGACTTGCAAGAAATGTTAAAAGAAGTTCTTCAGAGAGAAAGAAAATGATGTAGGTCAGAAACCTGGCTACAACAAAAAGAATGAGTGAAGGTAAATTAAAAACGTTTATTTTTCGTATTCATAATTGATTGAACAAATAGTTTATTCAAAATAATAACAACACAGCATTCAATGTATAACTTATGTACAAGTGAAATGAATGAGGGCAGAAATAAAAGGAACAGAAATGAGAAATTAGGAATATTTTGTTACTATATGGTACTTATTCTACCTGTGAAGGAGTATAGTGTTATTTGAAATGGACTTATATTAGTTGCACACACATATTGCAAACTCTAGGGCAACCACTTTAAAAAAGCGAGGAAAAAAGTATAATTGATAAGCTAAGAACAAAGAGGAATGGGATCATATAATATGTTCAATTAAAACCACAAAGGGCAGAAAAAGTAGAAAAAAGAGGAACACAGAACAAAGGCAACAAATAGAAAAGACTTATAAATATGATAGATATTACATCACTTTAAATGTCAGTGGTCTAAATACACCAATTAAAAAGTGGATTGTCAGAGTGGATCAAAAAATAAGACCCAAAAATATGTTGCCTTCAAGAAACCCACTTTAAATATAAAGACACATATAGATTAAAAGTAAAGGGATGGAGAAAGAAATATCAAGCTAACACTAATTAAAAGAAGCTGGAGTAGCTATATTCATTGCAGACAGAGAACAGTTTAGAGCAAGGAAACATTAGGATTCTGAGGGTCAATTCATAAATGTAAATTTGGGCATGTTTTCAGAAACTACTGATCATTTTTGACTTTAACTAAATCCCAATCCTTTCACATTTGACTCTAAATTATACTGTCAGTTTTATCCAGTAGTTATGTTTTAGTTCCTAAATCCATAACCAGAGACCCTGCAGGAAGAAAATAGTACAAAAATTTTCAGGTAGAGGCAGGTATCAATTTTTCCATGATACAGCTCATTGTAAAAAACAACAACAACAATAAAGGGAAGTGGTTAAAAGTGACAGAAACTGACCTGGGTCTAAGTTCAGACTCTACAAGTTATGCTACTGAATATATTATGTTACTTCCTGTGACTCAATTATTTCCTCATTCATAAAATTGTGGTAATAACAGTCTTTTTTGTATAGGGTTTTTGTGAGGATAGAATAAAATGATGTATACAAAGTATCTGTCATATGAGTTGTTGTCTATAAAGAAAACATAGAAACAGATTATTATAAAACATGCAAATTCCACCCCAAGCTTGCTATCCTAATACTTAATAATTTTGTTCTTATCAATAGATTTCCCCTTCTTTTAACAGGAATCATAACAAAATTTATCATCCAAATGTGTTTATGTGAACACACATGCATTCATATACCACACAGAATTTGCTGTTTGATTAAAACAGCTTTCCTATACAGAGGTTCATTTTCAAACCATGCTTGTTGATATTGGCCTGGTGTCATGGTGTCATTTTCATCATTTTTTAGCCCAGAAAAACTTCCACTGTTCCTTTGTGGACCACAGGAGCACCTGTGATGCATGCATCCATTTATTCTTCAAATATTTATTGAGCACATATTATATGCTAGACATTGTATGAGGTTCTGGAGAGTCAGTGGTAAATAATACAAGTTCCCTGCTCTCATGCAGTGTATATTCTAGTGGGAGAAACAGACAAGAAATAAGAAAAATAATTTTCAAATAGTGATAAACACTCGGAAGAAAATAAAACAAGGTTACCTGATAATGTCATGGAGAGGGAGTAATTAAGTTGTATAATCAAGGTAGGCCTCAGAGATGATTTAGAGCTGATATTTGAATAACAAAAAAGAATTAGAAGCACAAATAGGGTGATGAGCATACCAGGCAAAGGTAAAACCATGTGCAACACCCCTGAAGTGTCAGTGACTTAGCTTTATGAATTCCTAAGTAACTTGAAGATAAATCTGCTCAATTAGTTCAATATTCAGTAGATGAGCTTATTACCATTTGAAAGAAAGTGATGATTTCAAAATGCTAATGCAATGGTTCTCACACAATCATGTGCTTAAGAATCACCTGGAGAGTTTGTTAAATTACAGTTTCCTGATCTAAAAGAGCTGAACTTGTAAAAACAGAGAGTAGAATAGTGGTTACCAGAGGCTGGGGGTTAGAGGAATTGGGGAGATGATTAAGGGTACAAACCTGGAATTAGTGGACAAATAAAGCCTGATGAGCTTTATAGACAATATTGTATTATAAACTTCAAAGCTGCTAAGAGACTAGATCTTAATTGTTCTCACCACAAAAAAGAAATGTTATGTGATATGATAGAAGTATTAGCTAACTCTATGATGGTACTTCTATTGCAATATATAAATGTATCAAATCAATACTTTGTATACCTTAAACTTACACAGTGTTATATATGTCAATTATATTAAAAAAAAATTTCCTGGGCTACAATTCCAGAGAATCTGATTCAGTAGGTCGGGTAAAGTCCACAGATTTGCATTTGTAATAAACTCATGGGTGATGTTAGCGCTACTAGTCTGGGGACAACACTTTGAGAACCACTGTTCTATCAGATCTGTCTTGTGAGTTTAATATCTATTTGATAAAAGTAAAGCATGCCAATATTTTCTTTCATGTAAAAAATTTACTTACCATGCATGGAGATCATCTGAAATTAAGTTTTGTAAGTGTAGTGGAAAAGTGCATGAAATACTGGAGGTAAAAAATACCTTCAATGTTTCATGTTGAATTCATAGCATCTATAATAATATGAGCTTAATTTCAATATAGCCTATTGGTAAAAGTGTTAATGTCAGTTGTCAGAGAGGATTTCAAAATTATTTTTTAAATGCTGAAAAGAATTTAAATGATAATTAACTGAGGGGTTTTTTTAAATTATTTTTTTTATGGCTGGGAGATCACATAAATAGAAATTATATATTACATGCTGTTAATCTGGAGAAAATGAGAAGGTTGTGTTCTTATCAGCTGTGCCATTCAGGAGGATGCTAATGGAAAAGAGGTGGAGAAAGGAAGAGGGGTATCAGGATAGTCAGTGAGATCAGTTCAAACCATTCTGGTCAGCAGAGAGCCTGGCTGTTACACTCACACAGCCTGCATGACGTGTCAAAGAAACCCATGTGCTCCTGTCCCTATGCACATCACGACCTTAGCATCAGGGATAGCATATGGACGATGATACTAAGAACAGCCAACAGTTATCCAGCACTTACTATGTGCCATTCCTCTAAGTGCTTTACATGACTAACCAATGTGACCCCTCCCTGCCACAACACTTATATGAGGTAGATAGTAACATCTCCATTTTATATATAAGAAGGTGAGGCAAAGAGTAACTCAGTGATTTAGGTTACCAAGCAGTAAGTGGAAACACTGGCATCCAAACCTAGATAATTTGTATCAGTCTGACCTCTAAAACAATGTACTATACAGATCTTCCTCATTCTGGCGGGGTTACATCCTGACAAGCCAATCCTAAATTGAAAATACACTTAATACTAACCTACTGAAATCATAGCTTAGCCCAGCCTACCTCAAATGTGCTCAGAATACTTACATTAGCCTGCAGTTGGGCAAAATCATTTAACGCAAAGCCTGTATTACAATAAAATGTTGAGTATCGTATAATTTATTGAATACTGTTTTGAAAGTGAAAACAGAATGGTTGTGTCGGTATGGGATGGTTATAAGCGTATCAGTTGTTTACCCTGGTGACAGCGCGCCTGACTGGGAGCTGTGGCTTCTGCCCTGTCCAGCATCACAAGAGAGACTATCATACCGCATGTGGCTAGCCCAGGAAAAGATCAAAATTAAAAATTCAAAGTACAGCTTCTACTAAATATGAATCACTTTCACATTATCTTATAGTTGAAAAATTAAGTTGTACCACTTTAAGTTGGAAACCATTTGTATACTGCTTCATATTTGGAAAAGAATCTCCAAATTAAAGGTTTTCAAGATTTGTGTCTATAGTCCAGGTTAAAATGAGGTATCTGATTCTTTTTCTTCACACCCTTTAAGTTATAATACAGCAATAACATGATGTCTATTTTTTAATCTTTCTGCCTGGATCTGACAAGAAAACATTCCAAATGAGGACCAAGAGAGAAAGAGTGTGGCGTAGTCACTGCAGAGAAAAATTTTGTAAACACTTCCTAGTGTGTGATCTTGGGCAAATCACCAAAATGTTCTGAACTTAAGTTTTAGTATCCACAAAAGGATGACAACATTTACCCCACAAGATTAGACAATTAAATGAAGACTTTTTTGACCACTGATACAGATATGAACTGCACTATTCAGGTATTCAGAGGAGTGGACACTTTATGCATAACTTATGGGATTTTCAAGGGTCATTTTGACTGTAGGATTTTTGTCTTACCTGCTGACATCAGAATCCTTGCTTAAGATGCAACTCCATTGTAAGCCTTTGAGTGACAGTGGATCTAGTGTCTTCAGAGGATCTCCTCAGACAAGTTCTATAGTTGGGCTCAGGATGGCACACCCTAACTATGGAGATAAGTCTGATGGCTGCCCAGATCAAAGAATAATATAATGCTTACTAATAAAAGCTATAGTTGGGGCAGAATGGCTATGGAGAGCAGCAGAATTCCAAAAGAACTGTCAACTTGTCATCCAGCAGGTATTTTGTTTTCACTTACAAAGAAACAACCATAAACAATTTTTGTCAATCTGACACAATGGTTCATGTCAACATCTGGTTCTGACAACAATAAGAAATAATATTTCAAAGATTTCTGAGTACTTCATTTCAAAGTTTTATATTTACTATTTAGAATAACTCCTTGCAATAATTTTTAGGTATTATAAAATATTTTTAAAGGTAGTTAAGTTTAACCATGGTCAAAAAGAGGTAAAATATCATTAAAATGAGTAGCATTGCATAAATATATAGAGGTAGGTAATCTTTGTAGATGCTTTTGCTTTGTAACCTAGATCCTAAAATCCAAGGAAAAGAATTGGATAAAATACAAAACTGCAAGGGAGACAAATGAGTAGTGAATTGTCTTAACTTTTATTTGACTATTTTCATTTACAGTTCTGGCACTGACACTTTTTTTAAAAAAAGATTTAAATTTTATGCAAAGATTGAACTTCAATAAAATAACTTAAAAAACATTTACATATACATCACTAAATCTCCATAAAATATACAATACTTTGATACAACTATAGGCTACAATGACTTTGAAGGAAATGATACGTCTTCATAATTTTTAAGAGATATCCCATGTGTCACATGTAGGAATAAATATTTATATTGGATTTGCTAAGATGTGGAGTATTAAACACTATATAACATGCACTTTCAGAAATTAAAATATACTTTTGAAAACATATTTTAAAAGCATAAACCTGTGTTTTCATTTAATCTAGACGTACATTAGAGCTTTTAAATAGAAATTTAAGCATTTATTACAAATAGAAGATACTATAACATCAAGTGAGATATAGTCCAAAAGCTGCTAGGAACAAGTTTGGACATGTAGAATATAAATTTCAACTTTGGCTAGATATAAGTATCATTTTTTTTTAACCTTCAAATGAGACGGAATAATGTTAAATTTTCTAAAATTTTAAAACTTGACAAAATATTGGTGGTTTTTAATTTTTAGTACTTGTAAGCTATATTTCTTTTTCCCATTTATATAGATATGATAAAATTAAATGCATGGACTTAACTGTTTAAAACCAAAACCTGAATATTACTGCTAAATGAAGGTAGATATTTAACATTCCATAGACCAGATCACTCAAGTGCAACAGACTGTGTTTTATACATACAAAGTAAAGATTTTAAGAATTATATTGTTTTACACTCACAAGCAAATTATGAGATAAAATTCTTTCATGTATTTCTGAACATCATTAACACTTACAAAATACCTCTCTGATGATTATTGGTACATGAAAATCTCCTTCTCTAAGAGATGATGTTTAAGAAAGCTGGTAGCAGTAAGCTGTTTGGCATTTTAAAATGATTGCTATTTCTAGAAAACAGCAGCAATATTGCTCACCCAGAAGAACTGAAAACTGATACATTGCTACAACCTGAATCACTTCATCAAATTAGCTTAACATTACTGTACATGAGGCTAAGAAAATGGATAGAAAGTGACAGAAAACAGGATGTTAAAACTAATGCAGAGAACAGTTCTGAGTCTCTTAATAGGCAGAAGCTACACATGAGCTGTAAATTTTACCCATAATTCAATACATTTTGGTATAAAGCATATATTATGAATTCTCTGCTTCCGGCATGGTATGTCATTCTTTTATTCGTAGTTAGTGAAAATGTCTGAATTTGGCAACTTAAAACATGATACAACAACTGTATAAATGTCAGTTGTTAGGTACTTAGTATAATTTGAGATATTATAACTAAGAGAATAGTAAAAATATCTGATTATAACAAAACATCTTATTTTATTGTTCTTAATTACTGTGCTGATGAAATAAAGTCAAAACAAATTTCCCACTCCCCTTACTGTATTACAGTATTTATAAAATATATTAGTGTCATTAAACTAATGATACTAGTGAGACTTTCTTAGATAACATGTGAAGAGTATTTTCTAGAATATTCTCCCCCCCACATCTATGGATTATTATAGTACATTTCAGTTTTACTTTCTGATATAAAAGGAAAAGGATAAGTTGTCAACTTATATTTTTCCTATTCATTCTTCCTCTATATAACTGATTTTGAAATTATAGTAAACAATTTCTAAATTCTTTGCTCTAACAGATTTCCTATTTTAGAGTGAATAACTTAAGAAATAATATTTAGACTCTTTTATATTAAAATGCTTCAGTGGTAAAATACAAATATGAAAAGCACTTGATAGCATTACTCTCATAGCATTTTCCATCTGGGAACTAACTACTGCATATGACTGGGAACAAAATTTCAAATGGAAATATTACCTTTTAAATCTAGTTTTAATTTAGATCTTTTACATATACATTAAAAATCATGTTTTGGGCAATTATTGACTAAGGTGCAACAATCAAAATTATAAGAAATTTTATATTTAAGAAAAATATTAATACCAAATCTTTAAAATCTATCTGACATCACATTCAGCCCTATGTGTTCAGATGCAGATGAAATGTTACATTCTCTCAAGTCTAGTGCAGATCTCACCAGCCATCCAGCTAAGCCTCAGTAGGGGTTATGACCGTCTTCCCTATATTTTCCTAAATCACAATATACCTCTATTAAATTTGCAGCATGTTCAGAAGGAAACATATAATTTCAGCTAAAAGCATGATGCTTAATGTGTTTTAATATGGTAGGTCAAATCATACCATATATAAATTGTCCTACAAAATATATATTTGATGATATTTCAAATGGAATGTTTTCAAGTTGATAGTGGTAGCCAAAGATGCTTGATAACTTAAAAGGTGCATAATACTAAAAAACCTGCAAAATTCAAACATTTAATTTTTAATATACTATAAATGTTCACTGAATCTAAAAATAATACCCTAATTGTATAAGGTTCCTTTTCAAGTAGTTGTTATTAAAAAATTATAAATAATTCTTATACTGTGCCTCTCTGTCTTATACTTCAAAGATATGGAATATTATTTTTATCACTATATAAATAACAAGTAGTCCCTTATAGAAGGAATTGAGGAGAATAGAGAAAGAGAACTGTGGCTATTTTTCCCTGTTATTATGTGCATTTATGGATATAAAGTTGAAAACACCATTTGCTTACGTAAAGGAGAACAGGCTATGTTCTGCTTTAGGAAATAATAAGCCCAGGTGCTCCTTTAATAAAGTTACTGTGCATTCAGCTCAGCTGAGTATAAGCATATAGTTAAGGCTATGTATACAATAAAGAGAAGAATTGAGGCAATTATTTGGATAAATCAGGAAAACAAACTTCTAAAGAGATCACTTTATGGGTCTAAATAATTTTTCTCCACATTATATTCTGATATATTTTACCACACAATAGTTCATTTCCCGCTTCACTTGTGAAATATTATACAGATAATAAATTTCTTATGGGATAAGAAATATTGATGGAATAATAACTTTCTCTATCAAAGCACATCTGCTTTTCTGGGGAATATCAAAATCAATATCCCCTTAGAAATCAATTGCCAAAGTGCCTAATTCAAGGAAAGAATCTCTCTAATTTTTTTTAATTACATGAAATTATCAAAGGGAGAAAACTCTTTTTTGTCTGAAGGATTTTTAGGTTTAGAGAATGAACCTCCTTGGCTACATTCTCAGCTGTGGTCATTGTGATAAGAACAAGCAAGAGAGACCAAACCATCTTGGAGACTGGCAGAAACATACTGAATTTAGAGAGAGCCACTTTTTCACTCCAAAGAGTACCTTATTAGATATTTAGGGCTATTTTAAAATGCATCAAATGTACGCACTCTTAACTGACCACAGAAGAGTCATTCATATTTCCACTGGAACTAGCAAGTAATTTTGTGAGTGATTTTGTATATACTATATAGTTCTTAACATACGAGTGAAAATTGGAGTTCATTGATGAATGAGCATAAGAACCAATGAACACTTTGAAAAGATATTGTAGAAATGTAGTAAGTCAACATCTCTTAAAGACGTATTATATGAGAACCATTAATCTGTTCCAGTAGAAAATTCCAATTTTTAGACAAGGAGGAAAAAATCCCAAGCCAAGCATGAGACAAAGGAAACACCCACAGACAAATCTATTTATCTTTTAATATAGAATGTCAGGTAAAATGGGAAAGGGTGTGCAAAATAAAAATCAGTTTATGCTCTCAGAATTAAAAGAAAAAAAAAGACGAGTACCGTAAATAACAAAATGTGACAATTCCCTTAGGAAGAGTTAATAAAAAGCTAAGAAAAATAGAAGTCCCACTACTTAATTAAACAAACATCAGTAACAGCAGGATTATTTCTGCCACTGATTTTCTTCCTTCCTTTCTTGTTTCAGAAATTATTTGATTAAAAGAAGGGGAAAGATAGTCTGCTAGAAGTTATTTATATCACACAAATGAAGGCACAAATAGTAGGACTCCAGAGTGGATGAGTGAAGGCTTGGTGAACATCTGGTGATTTTGGCATGAACAAAAACTGACCCTGAAACACAGTTGAAGACCTAGTGCTACTTTGTGTTTACAGTTGCATACTTAAGTGACTAACTTAGGGTTAAAAGTCTTTAAGGTCCATAAAAATCTTTTCTTTCTTACTTTCTAGCAATAAAATATACTTATCAAAACTTGCTAGCTAATCTGTGCAAATGTATACTTCTCACTGATGCAAAAAATATGTAGGAAAATAAACCCTAAAAGCCCTGCTTTTCATAATGTTCAAATGATCCTATACAGAGTCAGCTTCTGAAGAACTTTCCAGATTTGAATTGGAGAGAGAAAACCAAAATGTGGGATCCAAAGGATATAAGGACAGCTGTGCCCCTGTAGGACGCACTTTTGAATTTGTTGATGAAAGTTTAAATGGAGTTTACTTTCTAATAGCTGATCACAGGTAAGCTCCATGTCCTTACGAGAATTTAGGGCCAACAGGCCGTGCTTTGACAGAAAATACCCTTGGACCATACTTCAGAATCCTTTGCTGTAAGTATATCACACATATATGATTTGGCTAGATTAGCACTGACTCAATTGCCACTAATAATTATATATAGTCTTAGGAAAAAAGGATTGTCACAGAAGTCACTGGGTACAATATTCATTTTAAACTATCTCAGGAAGGAATTATACACATTTGCTCAATAACTATTAGTTTAAAATCTCTGTAGATTTTTTTTTACATCTCTGCTTGTGAAAAAAAATGTCATTGTGATTATATCTTCCTTGGAATCAAATATTCTAGAATATGAAGTCATTCAAAACTAGACTGTGGAAAGAACCAGATTAAAAGCAGGGCAGTGAGGTCACCAATTGCTGTTCTTCTCTCCCAAGTTTGTTTAAATGACTAAATATATCAGCAGCTGACAATTATTCCACATCAGAAGCGTCATTGTCAGAAAGATGATAGTTACTTCCCTTCACCCGAATATATTCAATATATCTCCCTTCATCAGAATCTGAAGCACCACATGTACATAGCCTGTTGTCAAAGAGTGATTCAATTTCCTCTAATTTTTTCCCTTTGGTCTCAGGAAGACAGCCGTAGATGAAAAGGAGACCCACAGCAGCGAATCCAGCATAGAGGAAGAAGGCTCCTGCAATGGGAAATAATATATATGTATAGGTTTACATTGGAAAGGGTACTTGGTTTTAACTTTTTTTTCTGGTCAATCATGCATGACTGTGGTCTGAGACGGAACCAAAAAATTGCTTCCAGCCTCGTTTATTCTAATTGTTCTAATGCTGTGAATATAATGCAATTTGTCTTTCTAAACTCAAGTCATGTAATCAAACTCAAGAAGAATGACAGACCAGGCTCAGATATAACTTCTGCTTTGAAGTCTTTCCTCACTTCCCTGGTTAGAGTTAATTGTGTTTTCACAAAACTCTGCTGAGGCAAAATGGTATATAACAACCAAGAAGTATTATAATTATGTGAATATATTTGTCTGTCTTGTCTACTAAACTTGAGGCACTTTGAGGGAGAAATTTCCTGCTCATTTGTCTTGTATTTCCAGAACCACATTCAATGACGATATTGCTGAATTCATGGGTCAATGCCCAAAGTCTGGAAGTCAACTTTGAGTTTTCTCTTACTCTCCCACCCAATACCCACTCTGTTAGAAAATCCTGTTGGATCTACCTTCAATCATAATCCAAAGATGACCACCTCTCACCATTCCTAGATATCTCTGGTCTTAAAAGACAAATGGCTGGAGAAAGGATATCAGATTGGGAGTTGGAAGATGTGGTTTAAGTCTTGTTATGTGATTTCTAGATAGTTATTTAACCTCCTCCCTGGACCTCAGTTTCCTCATTAAGTAAAATCATTTCTCAGCTCCTATTTATATTTATGGTTTAAATTATAATTCTGTAAGTTTTACAACCCAAATCAGGACCAGGTATAGGAAAGATGGTTATGAGATGCTTGAGGAAGAGACCAGCAAAAGTGGTCTCCTCAATGACAGAGTCTATGGCTTGTCTTTGGGTTCCTAGTACAGTGCGGACACATTGGAGTGTTTAGAGAATGAATGTTCTCTTGTTGACTGCCAGATGGAACACACTGGGTAGTAGATCTGAAATAAAGGGCTATATTAGAAGTCATGAAGATATATTTGAAAGCCAAGCTATAAGCTAAATAGTACAGCAATTAAAGAACTGAATAGTATTTCTCAGTTCTGCTGAATTACAGAATGTGGAAAAACATTACTAAAACTACTTTCTTAGAGTAGTTTTTAGGCCTATAAAGTAGTTTAGTAGGCCTATAAGTAAGCATTTCAGTACTATCCACAGAAACATTTCTTGGGAAGACTCAAGGAAAACTACAGAGGAAAAATGCTGCTGAATTGGCCACTCCAAAGAATCTGCTCTTTGGAATGAGGAGCCATGAGAAAATAAAAGGGAAACAGAGGTAAACTATGAGACATTAGGAAAAATATGAAAGGGTTGACTAAACCAAGACATAATTTGTTAGATTAAATCATCAGAAGCTATATAATTCTTAAGGAGTGGGACCTGCATAAATCAAATTCTTTCTTTAATAAAAATACAATTCCATTTACAAATATAAATAAATAAAATTACTTCATTTCAGTTTGGTTTACATTAAACACTTACTACAAGTTTATATATTTTTATGTCTTATACTTGATAAATAATCAGAAAATAATAATAGGTCATCTGGAATGAATAGCTGAGTGTTATAGTGAGAGAAAGGCACCATGCCTCTGTAGAGAGTGTAGGTCTGAAAGTCACAAAGTGATGCAGGCTGAATCCTTGAGCAGTTTCTTGAATTGTCTTGACCTTGTTTACTGATCTGACAGGGAAAATAAATTCTGCCTGGCTAAACTGCAAAGAATAGAAAAAATGTATGTTACATTCCTATTAGAATTTTGGATGTTAGTTGCTCAAAAGAGTGATAGACCGCATTATTAAATTCTACTAAATGACTAGGGAAGAATAGTTGCTAGTAAGATCAGCATGACTAATAAATTGGTAATGTTTTCATCTAAAGGGTGATACTGGCAAGCTAGCTCTTGGAGAATGTGGAATTTTGAGAAAAAAATGATAGGAGATGAAGTCCTGTGTTCTGAATACAGATAAGCAAAATTGTGGACATAAGAAGAGAAATGGAATCTTCTATGGGGAGGGGCAAAGAAAGGATGGTAATCATGTTGATAATACAGAAAAAAATAAGTGCAGAGGTTAAAACATTTTAGACCAAATCAGGACGCTAAAGTCTAAAATATCTAACAGAGTAAATATAGTCTGGCTTTATAAAATATAACATTGAGAAATATTCATCATCTTTCACAATTTAGGTACTATGGCATGATTAGAAGTAACAAATCAAATCTGTTAGCACTAAACTCATACAGTCAAAAACAATTACATGGATTACAAAGATTCTTAAAGGCCATGAAGTTTCTTGTGTGTGAACCAGATTCCCAAAGCCAAATAACATTAAGGAAATTCTATTCCTTTTATAAAAATCTGAGTAATCTAAAGAAGGCAAATGTCAAAATTGCATATATGGGCTTCACTGGTGAGACCTGTGGTTAAGCCACAGAGGTGAGGTGTAGGCAGGCCTGGGAGGCTGTGACCTGCTCCATGTAATGGGCAAGTCAATTATGGAACTCACTTTCTTAATTATGCCCCCTTGGAATGAAAATGAAAAAAATGTGTGTAACAAGTCTGTCAGGATGGTTAAAGAGTGCAGTTATTCCTCAGCTTTATTCTAAAGGAAATAAATCTTATTAGAATCCTATATTAAGTTTCAGATTAAAACAAATATTTAATTGAATCATATAAAATGAGGAATTAAAGACCATGTTTGATTGAATTCCAGTACTTCAACACAGGAACTTTAATAATAATGATCACCAAGGGATCTATTTAGCCACATGTGTTATAAATAAAGTGATATACTGGTGACATTTTAATGATAATTTTTAGTAATAAACATTACTGAATGGGGTCCAAGGCAGACCTTCCTAGGCAGTATAGTTTAGGAAGGAATCAAAACCTGAGGTCTTCAGAATGGCCGTCATCAAAAAGTCTACAAACAGTAAATGCTGGAGAGGGTGTGGAGAAAAGGGAACCCTCCTGCACTGTTGGTGGGAATGTAAATTGATACAGCCACTATGGAGAACAGTATGGAGGTTCCTTAAAAAACTAAAAATAGAACTACCACACGACCCAGCAATCCCACTACTGGGCATATACCCTGAGAAAACCATAATTCAAAAAACGTCATGTACCACAATGTGCATTGCAGCACTATTTACAATAGCCAGGACATGGAGGCAACCTAAGTGTCCATCAACAGATGAATGGATAAAGAAGATGTGGCACATATATACAATGGAATATTACTCAGCCATAAAAAGAAACGAAATTGAGTTATTTGTAGTGAGGTGGATGGACCTACAGTCTGTCAAACAGAGTTTAGTAAGTCAGAAAGAGAAAAACAAATACTATATGCTAACACATATATATGGAATCTAAAAAAAAAAAAAAAAGGTTCTGAAGAACCTAGGGGTGGGACAGGAATAAAGACGCAGACATAGAGAATGGACTTGAGGACACGGGGAGGGGGAAGGGTAAGCTGGGATGAAGTGACAGAGTGGAATGGACATATATACACTACCAAATGTAGAATGGATGGCTGGTGGGAAGCAGCTGCATAGCACAGGGAGATCAGCTCGGTGCTTTGTGATCACCTAGAGAGTTGGGATAGGGAGAATGGGAGGGAGACGTAAGAGGGAGGGTATATGGGGATATGTGTATTCATATGGCTGATTCACTTTGTTATACAGCAGAAGCTAACACACCATTGTAGAGCAATTATACTACAATAAAGATGTTGGAAAACAAACAAACAAAAAAACCTTGAGGTCTTATGAAACAAAAAAGGAAGTAAAAGAAGACATGAATATTTCCAGAGAAATACATCATTATGGTGCATATTTGTTAAATCAGGAATATAAACATATACCTTACATAAATCAGTAACCTATAGATTAAAATATAGAGCAATAAACAGGGAAAATCTAACCTGAGCTGAGATATTGTTCCACTAGTGAGGACCTAATGGACAGTGTGCTGACCTGATAGAAGCTTGGCTTAATGCAAAGCAAAAAGCTTCTCCCAAGGAGATATTTTTGAAAGAAGCCTGGCTATGCCATATTTAAATTTTGCTTCTGTTGCCTCATGTTTTTCTGACAGAATTTATTCAAGGAAGAGGTGCTTTGCTAACAAAGGTCTTACCACAAAGACTTTTATTATTTGGTCTATGACTTTCATTAAAAAAATGCTTTCTCAAGATATTAGTCTATATTTAGATCTTCAAATATTTAAGTGTTCTCAAGAATCAGAAAATATGGATAAATATTTATTGTGTTCATATTTATGCTGTTAGGAAGATAAGCTTACACATTTATGTAAAACATTTTAATTGCCAAATGGGATAAGGCTGAATATACTAAATATATATCCAGTTAAAAATGCCAGTGCATTCCTTTTCCAAGAAAATAAATATTTCTAAATGTCCCAAATGGTGATCGGCAGAGAGAGGAGTTTTATAAAGATAAAAAAAGCATTAGATAAATAATTTTAAATAAAAGTAAATATCAATTCAGCATGTTCAGAAGAGAGGAGGAATAGACTTTTATAATGTTTCCTCATATTCACCATTCATCTAAAAGTTCATCCATGTATTTATTCATTTGACAAATGCTTCTGAGTGCTTATTAAGTGAATAGGATGCCCTGGAGGACACTGGGAATATAATGGTGAACAAAGCATAATCCTGGCCTAAGCTCAAGGGATTTATGGTCCAGTGGTGAGGGGTGGGGTAGGGGAGCTGACAAATAAACCTGTTCTTACAAAAAGGAATTATAAGTAGCCAGAACATGGGATGAAGTGAGATGAGGTGAGAGATGGGGGAGGGAATCAGAGAATGGACTAAGCAATAGGCATTCAATATACAATCACAGAGGCTCATGAGAAGATTAGAATGAAAACCTCCTATTTCATCATTTAGAATCCAATCACAGCTATAAACTCATACAGTGAAGAAATCCTCTTGCTAAAAAGCCAAAATCATTTCATTTTAGGAAACATAAACTTGAAGTAGATTCCCAAAGTTTTTTCCTAACTCAGTCACTTCTCAAGATTGTTTTCTTCGAGTTACGGTCTCCACACATTTTCACTTGAACACTTCTGTCACATTTATAGTTCTGGCAGTGGTAAGTTCTGGTCTCAGTGGATCCTGAAATGCTTTGGCCTGAACAGCACAGATGACAGAGTGGAAGGCATAACTCAAAGCACAACATTTGTGGGAGCTACTTTAACCCTACTTCCACTCTTGGATACCACTCCATCCCTGTTATGAGACATCTTCAAGCATTAGCCCTAGACTCCTGCAGTTTTCTACCATTCTCTGTTTATGTTTTTTCATTAAACTAAAGGCCTTGCTGTGAAGATTACCAACTGGGGAGATAGGTGGGAGATGTTTGGGTCTGAAGTGTAGGTGGGTGGGTGAAGGCTATAAGTAATACTGCTTAGGAAAGGAGAGTTCCTCTTATCTTTTCCCAGAAACATTTCCAAGGACTGCGGGGAATAAGAAAGCCATATAGAGAATTTATAATAGCAAAAATATAACCATCTAATCTTTCAATCACAAATGATAGCATATCTAAAAATAGAGGAGGAAAATAAAAATGAAACTATAGCTGGAAAAAATATTCTCTTACCATAGTATGTAAGATACTCTGCTGTGTGTAAAAATGTCAGTGAAACCAGAACATTGAAAATCCAATTTATTCCAGATGAACATGCATTTCCTGTACTTCTTGCCCAAAGGGGATATATTTCAGAATTCACAGTCCAAGGCATTGGTCCCATTCCTGAGAAATACAAAATGAATTTCAGTAAATGTAGTGAGTAATTTAAAAGAGTTTTTCTCCTCTAAATAGAGACAATTTAATTAACATAACAATAATAACGACAAAGCCTTTGTTTACCAGGTGCGAAGAAAACAAGATATAAAATAAGGCCCAGAAGTGCAGTCCAGGAGTATGGAGTAGGGCAGAAATTGTAAGCCCAAAATACTTCTTCTGTTTTGAATTTGGTTTCATTTTCACACCTGAAAAATAATGCAATATAAATATTAACTTAGGGTTTTAGGGTATAGTTGCAGAAATTCAATGTGATCATCTAGAAGGTATTTGGAAGTTCCTTAATCCATTAAGTAAAAGAATCCAACACGTTTCTCTTGAAAAAAAAATTAAGATTTAAACAGGTGGATTAGATATGTAAGCTCACATAAAACTTTTTAGAGCTGAATATAATTCAAGAGCAACACATTGTGCATTCAACTCAACAGCAAAAAAACAATTTGAATGAAAAATGGGCAGAGGATCTGAATAGACATTTTTCAAAATAAGACATACAGATGGCCAAGTACATGAAAAGGTGCACAACATCACTATTCATTAAGTAAATGCAAATCAAAACCACAATGAGATATCGTCTAACATCTGTTAGAATGACTATCATCAAAAAGACAAGAAATAAAAAGTGTTGGCGAGGATGAGGAGAGAAGGGAACCCTCGTGCATTGTTGCTGTGAATGTAAATTGGTGCAGCCACTATGGAAAACAGCGTGGAGATTCTTCAAAGACTTAAAAATAGAACTACCATACAGTCTAGCAATTCTATTTCTGGGTATTTATCAGAAGTAAACAAAAACACTAACTTGAAAAAATATCTGCACTCCCATGTTCACTGAAGCATTATTTTCAATAGCCGAGACATGGAAACAACCGAAGTATCCATCAATGGATGAATGGATAAAGAAAAATGTGGTGTATATATATAGTATATACATATATATAGTATTCAGCCATTAAAAGATGAAAATCTTGCCATTTGAGACAACATGGATGGACCTTGAGGGCATTATGCTTAGTGAAATAAATCAGAGAAAGACAAATACCATATGATCTCACTTATATGTGTAATCTTAAAAAAAAACAAAAACAAAAAAGAGCTCATAGATACAGAGAACAGATTGGTGGTTGCCAGGGGTGAGGGGTAATGTGAGGTGAAAATGGGTCAAAAGGTACAGATTTACAGTTATATAATAAATGAGTCATGAGGGTGTAATATATGGCATGGTAGCTATAGTTAATAATACTGTATTGCATAAGAGAGTAGATCTTAAAAGTTATCAAAAGAAAAAAACGTAAATATGTGTGGTGACCGATGTTAGCTAGACTTATTGTGTTGATTTGCCAATATATTCAAATATTGAATCATTGTGTTGTACACCTGAAACTAATATAATGTTGTATATGTAAAATATACCTAAAAAATGTGTTTCATACCCATTTCATATGTCAGATATGATTTCCAGGTAGTCCTTGAAGGTGCAACAACAGTTTAAAACCACTGAGAGTAAGTAGGTTGTGGTAGAAAGCTTTAGATTTTGCAGTTAGGACAAGATTCAAATTCCAGAACCAGATTTTTTACATCTGTAAAATGGGGTATAATGCCTAACATGTAATTTTAGGGATTAGAAGGGTCACCTGGAAAGGGGTGATAGGGGAATGTGGGCAGGGAGCAATGCTTATTTCTTATTCAAACTAACCCTTTACTTTCCTGCTGTGTGTACTTGCTTCTCTCTCAGCCACTCCCTGCTGACTTTGTTTCCTAGTTCTACTAGGAAGCAAAGTCTCCTATTGTTCTAGACTGATTCTCAAGTTGAACTTCCAATTCTTTACCTTAATTGAAATCTGAATTGCACCTGAAGACATGATCAGCCTGAAAAACTTTCTTATCCTTTACTGTCATTTTTTAGGCTATTGTTTTCTCTCTACCAACCTCTATTTTTGAACCTTGACATCTAAGCCCTGTCCTTATTGCTGTGTTTATGACCTCCATCATAACATCCCATCCCACTTGATGCCTGGTCAGTCACCTTCTCCATCTCTCTCATCCTCTGCCACATTCATTTATGTCTACTTCTGGCCTGTCTGATACCTTGGCTTCATAGTTCCTTATTTAACCTCTGAAACTGAGGAAAGTGCATTATAATTAGCTTGATTTGGGACTATTTTACTTCAAAATTTTACTGTTTTACTTCTCAAACTTAGAGCATTCCGTTTCTGATTACAAGCACTTTATTTCTTCATCTCTGGTAGCTTGTTCCACACCCAAATTACAATCTTTAGATTCTACACTCCTCTCAGTATTCATTCACATCACTGCTTAGACCATGATGATGCCAATACTGTCTTCGCTGACCTCTAGAATCCATCTTTCATTCCTCCATGCTTGCCTGTCATTCTCACAGTTTCAGTTCCCAACCCTGTGCTGGACCATTAACTTCCTTTAATAACTGCTTTTCAGAAGCTGGGCAAAATTATGAAACCATGCTGCTGAATTCTATTAAAAGTTCATGCTATTTCTTCTCAGTTGGGTTCCTAATTACGCTTATTTTTATCCTTTATTGTCTTCTCTACTGAATTTTCTGCTTATTTCAGAGTAGACATTGAATAAACTTTTTGTCAACTGTTGCCTCAATTAATTAAAATATTTCTTACTATCATCTAGTCATGAAATCTTTCCCTCTCTTTCTGGGTATGAAGAACTTGCCTCCATCTTTAAGACAATTGAGGACTTTCAATCTGAATACGCTCAATTTTTCTCTACTGGATCTCTACTTTTCTATATTTTATTTCAGATTCTTCTCCTATCTAGAATGGTAACATGTCCCTTTCTAAGATCTGCCCTTCCTATTAGTGGTCCTGCATCTCATTCTCCTGTCTCCTCTGGGGTCATGTTCCATCAGTAGTCAATTCTCTTTATGCTACCTTTAGTTTCTTCCTACTTGAGCCTACCCTTCTGTTTACAACACAAAAAATTACTCCTATTAAAATCTTTCATCCCTCTCATATTACTACTACTAGCTCATCTGAAATTACAAAGAAGTTTATACTAGTGAGCTCTATATCCTTACTATCCACTCTTTCCTACACAAGCCCATTTCCCCACCTACTCAGACACCTGCCTGATTCTTACTCAGTCCCTATTTTTTTCCGAATCTGCTCACCCCAGAATCGATGACCTCCTAATCCCCAAATGCACTTACCTTGCCTTAATTCTGAGGCTCTTTGATTACCTTGTGGTGGTTGATATTGCTGAAAACCCTCCTTCCTTCTCTTTCCCCTTTGCTTTTATATCTATATATCCATCTTTGTTTTTTTGTTTGTTTTTTTTTTTTTTTTTTAAATCTCCTTGTTGGAATTCCTATCCCTGGAGATTCTTTTTTATTTTTTATTTTTAAATCTCCTTGTTGGAATTCCTATCCCTGGAGATTCTTTTTTTAAATTTTTTTGTGGTACGTAGGCCTCTCACTGTTGTGGCCTCTCCCGTTGTGGAGCACAGGCTCCGGATGCGCAGGCTCAGAGGCCATGGCTAACGCGCCCAGCCGCTCTGTGGCATGTGGGATCTTCCCGGACCGGGGCACGAACCCATGTCCCTTGCATCGGCAGGTGGACTCTCAACCACTGCGCCACCAGGGAAGCCCCATCTTTGTTTTTTAAAATGCCTCTTCCTCCCCTCAGCCTCTAAACATAGGTGCTCTCTAAGGTTCTGGTTTGGAGCTTATACCCTCCCCCTTAATCATCTCATCTAATTTTAGGGACTTTTGATCTCCACATGGATGTTCCCTGACAGGGAGCTGAGGCTTGACGTTTTCCTCAAGCTCCATTTAATAGAATTTATATATCTGCTGAATATCCATATCTAGATTTCCTGTTATGGCTACAGTGGAATGCACTGTCTACTCCAGGAGGTAGAGTGAGGCTGTTCTGAGTTCAACTCATGACTCTACCACTTATAAGCTCATTCATTCAAAAATTTATATAATGAACATTTTTTTATGTGTCAGACATTAGAGATAGAGCTATGAACAAAATAACCCTTTGCACTTATGGAAACGAGGGTTTAGTGGGCACAGACACAGTTCTGTTTTCTGATCTGTAAAATAGGGGAAAGGACTATTTTCATAGGCTGTTGGCAACATTAAATGTGACTATGAGTACTGAGTGCTTAGCACACTGCCTGGCATGTAGTGTACACACAATAAATATTACTTTAATAGTGCTTCTCACGACATTTCTCTGAGTTGAAATGGAGTTGAAATTAGTTGAAATCTTGGAGTTATCTTCAATATTTTCTTATCCATCTCTCTTTAAATTCTCTATACTTTTAGGTCCAAGTAAAGAAGGGTGGCCACGACTATGAGCTCTGGGACTGCCATCCTACTTCCAAATCTAGGTTAGGACACCCAGATTTGAACCTCATATGTATGTGATCTAGGCACTTAACTTTTAAAAGCCTGTATCCTCACCTGTGAAATAAGGATTTTCCTGGCACCTACGTCAAAGAGATATTTTGAGGCATATATGAGTTAATGTATGCAAAGAATTTCAAAAGAAATCATGATTATATTTCCTAGACGTAGTTTCATGAATCTAACTCTTCCTCTCTATGTGCATTCATACCACCCTAATTCAGACTCTTGAGTGTTTGTTTCACCAACTGTATCTGTCTGTGGCAGACTCTAGAGTAGACACTCTATGACCCATGTTTCCTGATGTTCATGCTCTTGGATCATCCTCTCCCCTTAAGTGTGGGGGTGACCTTTGACTTGTTGGTTAGAAACCA
This sequence comes from Hyperoodon ampullatus, assembly GCF_949752795.1. Taxonomy (NCBI): domain Eukaryota; kingdom Metazoa; phylum Chordata; class Mammalia; order Artiodactyla; family Ziphiidae; genus Hyperoodon; species Hyperoodon ampullatus. Next base: position 46,294,746 of record NC_136924.1, read on the forward strand.
ACAGAATGTGGCAGGACACGTGATTAAAATTACAGTGCTATTTAGCTGAAGTCTCTCACTCCCTTGCTGGCTTTCAAAAAGCAAGCTGCCACGTTATGGAACGCCAGTGTTTGAATGCTCACGGCAAGAACTGAGAGAAGTCTTTAGGAGCTGAGGGTAGCCTTTGGTTGACAGCTAGCAAGAAACTGAGTCCTTGATACAAAAGTTACTGAATTCTGCTAACAAAAGCTAATCGTTTCCTAGTTGAGCCTCAGATGAAATCACAGCCCCAGTCAACACTTTGATTGTAACCTTGTGAGACCCTAAGCAGAGGACCTACCTAAGCTGTGCCTAGACTCCTGGCCCACAGAAACTGATATCATAAATGTTGGTTGTTTTAAGCTACTAAGTTTGTGGTAACATTGTTATGCAGCAATAGAAAACAAATACAGTTTCTGAATTATTTTTCCTGCTTCTAGCATTCCTTTCTTCAAACTACCAGCCCATCAAGTTGAGCTCTTTAGAGCATTGTTCTTGCCACCTCATTGCTCAGAACCCCTCATCCTCCTTATTCCAAATGCCTATGGAACGGGGCCTGCAAAATTTGGCTGTAGCCTTCCTTATCCAGTACTGTTGTATACAACTTTTTCTCCAACTAAACTAGACTACTTATTTTCTGAACCTACCTTCCAGACCCAGCATCTTCCACTCATGTCATTTCCTCTAACTGAAAGCAAATTCTCACTCCTGATCTCCACCATCAAAATCTACCTCAGCCCTCAAGGCTAGTACAGATGCCACCCATTCACCTGTCTGAAATATTCTCTCCCTCCTCTCAAGCCTTTTCATTTTCCTCATCTGTATTGTTATCACATAGTGCTCTGTATTATGCTGTCTGAATATACTCCCTCTTTTACTGTCCTGAGCTCTCATCCCAGGCAGCATAGCACAAAGGTTAAGGACACAGGGTCTAGAGTCAGGCTGCATGGTTTTGAATCTCAGTTCTGCCACTTACCCACTGTTTAACTTTGGGCAAGTTACTTAACCTCTTTGTACCTTGGTTTTCTAATCCATTAAATGAGAGTCCCTAATAATAGACTTGTTACAAAGATTAATTGCTCAGCACAAAGAAAGCAAGTTATCTAAGTGTTTGCCAAAGAATAGTCATTTTTGTGTCTCCCTTTTGAAATCTCAACCTCTAGTCCATAATAGTACTCTGTATAGAGAAAAATGCTCATTGAATGATGAATGAAGCATACATTTGTTTAATAGTGAGTAGTAAACAGCATTAGAAATCCCCTGATCAATAATCCTCCACCTTCATTTCCCACTAGTCAAATAGTCTTTTAGGTTGTGAACATTTTAAAATGAGAAAATAGGATAGAAGGTGGGAGAGGGGAGGGGAACGATGGGAGAAAGGGATGAAGGGGGAAGAAAGGGAAAAGATAGGCTGCTGTGGAGGGAAGTGCTTACAAATAATCAAATCACTAAAATTCACTGAAAAATTCTGTTTACTATTTACACTGATTATTATCAAAGTTCCTTGCATGACTGCTTGCTGGAACAATGGAAAGCAGGATATTTTCTGGTAGACTCTGTGCTTGCTGTGATGTAGCTTTTAACCATCTGGACACACACATTTATATGCATAAAAGGCTAACTCCTCTTCATCCTCATGCTGATTTTAGGAAAGCACTGCAGGCATGGACCTGGCAGAGTTACATACCCAGCAATACGTAGACAGCTAATGACTAAGAATGTGACATCATACATGACCTTCAAAATATAAACACTAGAAATTCCAACTAAAAAATAAAAAATGTATATTCCAAGTGTTATTGCAAAATACCCTCATGTCTTCCTGGCTTAGTGACTGCTGGTGGAAGAACACAATGCTCTGGGGAAAGAACAAAAATACTTTGACATCAGTGTGTGGGTTGGGATAAGAAAAAGTCATGCTCTCTGATAGGGCTACTTCTCACCACATCCTAGAGCAAAACCAGAAAATAATTACAATAATGGCAGCGGTGCAGATAGTGCTGCAGTGGACAAAGCAGAAGAATCATATGCAAGCAGGCAAAATAGGTCTCATTTTGGCAGAGTGAGAGAACTACGCTTTACTAGCAGACTAGACTAACACCTGATATGTAGACCAAAAAATTGATTAGTTCCCTGTTCCAGCCATGTAGCCCACAGTGCTTCCCTTAATAATGCATCTAGAAATTAACAGCCTTCTTTGAAGGTAGAACAATCCTCCCTTGCCTACTCAACACCCACTCCAAAATCAGTTCATACGTAGAGCTATTTCTGCCTGTTTTTTGCTGTTACTTCTCCATCAGATCTATAAAGAGTTTTGAACCAAAGAAATAACCAAAGGAACTAAGTGGTGCAATTGCTCTTGCCACAATTAACCATAAGGAACTTATTCTTTGCTTCCTACAGAGGACATGCTTTTTGTTTTGTTCCTTTATTTACTATGATGAAATTATTTAAGTGCTTCATGTTCATGCATGGGGGATGGGTGAAAATACAACCTGTATTTATAGCACAAAACTTCTAATTTTATCTATCCAATCCTAATCATTGAGAAGCCTACAGAACTTTGCCACCTTCCCAAAAGAGTTTATAAAAGACCTGGGGTTTTGGAGAAGAGAAGGGACAGCTTACGATGATTTGTGTGACACATCTACCATTCTTCTACTGGGTTTACTGCACATGCTTTATTTGTCAATTCATTACGTAGAAGTGTGAGTGAAGCATGATTTCATCTCCAATTCCTGATGCAGGACTGTGGTTTCTTCGAACAAGATCATTAAGCTATCACCTCAAAACCAAATGGATACTGCTAAGGGTTAAATTTAATAGTTCTTTATCTATAGGAATTTATGATCTGATTACACATTTATAGTCTGATGCTGGTGGTAGAGAGGTACCTAGAAAAAGGATAGAGTATCTCCCCAGGAAAGGACAGCTTCACTTTTGTCTGAGGAGAAATAAAGAAACACAATGCCAATCAATCAGAGGACTAGGATGATATAAATTTATAAGTAACCTTAGCCATGAGAAATTTCAAATCAGCAAAGCAACCAGAAAAAGTTACTCTTACAAACCTGAATCATTACTACTCAGACAGTGTAATTTCTGTTCACTAGTATAATTCCTGTATAATAAACTAACATGAAATAAACTTATGTCAAGCATAAGTTGAACTGCAACATAGCATTTAAACTCTAACGTATCTGTAGTTGAATAATTTTAGGAAAGTATGGCTCCTGAGCTTGCAGTATGCAGACCATGATGAACATCTTGGCCTTGGATAATTTTCTATTGTCAAGCCTTTCCCCTTGTTTTCATGATTTACGTTTTTCCTGCAGAGGACTGTCACATAAAGGCAAGTTGAAAAAATTCACCTCTTATCTTTTGTTAATTACTATTATTTTCTGGTAAAAATAAAACCTTTAGAATTATTGAGATGATTAAACATGGACATCGGTAAATTTCAAAAGCACTAGAAATTTGGAACTAAAAGCCATTTTTACTGAATAATAAAGAATTAATAAAGTTTTATTTATATATAAATCACTGTAATATAAACCATTTACCAGTATGTTGGCTAGCTTATACATCCTAAGTATGTGAAAAAGATGGACAGAATATGAGTGGGCAAGCAAATGAAAATAATAATAATACTTAAAGCTGATGAAGATACAGTGGTATTGGTATAGTCTCTAAGTCTGGTAAGAATTTAAGTTAGTATAACTTCCTCTTGGGATGAAATCTGGCAGTTTTATGTAAGAATATTCACACCCAAATATTCCTGACCCAAAGTTTCATTCCTAAAATTTATCCTTAGAAAATGATCTAAATGGAAAATATTATATGCTGAAAGATATACTTTCACCGTACTTTTATTTATCACAAGCATAACATAGTTAAATAATTAGTAAAATTGCAGATATACTACAATGGAGGGTAGTTAAGTCAGTTAAGGCACCACAACTGAATAGAATAAAGAAGCCATTAAAATAATAATTATAAAGTAAGCTGGGCCAAGCCACAAAGGATGGTCTGGGTTTGAAGATTGGTCAAAATGTCTTAGATTTAACTTCAGTTACTTTCATTTTGGTATCACACTGGCAAACAAACAGTACAATGGATGCACAATTAAGGACCCAAGTAAGAGGACATGGTCCCCTGTTGCCTGTCTGGCCCCTCCCAGACTTGTCTCTGAAGTTCTGTGCTCAATGTAGAGTAAAGAATCTGCCAAGTCAGAGGAGCCCTGAACTCTGCCTTGGAGAGAGCTCACATTAGCATTCAGGGTTCAACCCCATTTCTGTGTAAGAAAAATTTTCCACTGTATTACTTAATAAGAAAATACTTCATTCTTTTTCTTACTGCATCATCACACCTACAGCCAGCCTGGTCGTGGTCTACTTTGTAAAGATTACCTGGTAACATGGAAAATGCCATGAAGTTGGCAGTATAGGGGATATCAAATTGAAAATATTATCTAGGATATAAGGTTATATGGGTAAGAGTAAATGGAAAATTGGGGGGAAAGTAAATCTATTAAGATGATGATTGTTTTCACTTTTGAATTTATAGTTGTGATAGTGTCACTCTGACAAGGTGGGAAAACCTTTAGTGACTCATAGACAACTAATCCTGGGATTCTTCTTCCATTTTTTTCACTCTAAAATTTTTCCCATACTAAAGGCAGACATTAAAGTTATTAGCTATTCTTCTGCTTCGACTGGCACTGAAAGGAAGGGAAATATTGCCTTTGAATTACATACCTTCTCCATCACGCTGTTACCCAAAAGGGTTCAAAAGCTTTGGTTTGCATATGTATATGCCATAGTCATCACTACACTGCTTCCCTTCCCAGAAGCCTCACAGGACCTGCCTCTATCCACAACTTGGAAGTCTCCCATGTGCAAATGGTAATGCTCTGTCCCACAAACTGCCTGCCTAGCTCTAACTATGTTTGACACCAAGGCTGTCAATAGCCTTGGCATAGGGTGGATATACTTTATATCAGAGAATGTTGAGAAACGATTTATATTCTCTCTCTCTCAGTAAGTCAGAATACGAAATATCTGAAGAGGATAGAGCAATACAGAAGTGGAAAGACTCAGAGAGAGAAGAATAGGCAGAGGTCATAAGAAGGGTCATGTAGCTGACAGCCATGGGGGACGTGCAGAAGAGACAGGCCAAGAGCAGACAGCTACCAGTCTGATGATTAGTATTCTAGATATCCATAAAGCAGGGCTGGGTAGAAGTTGAGACTTTTTTCTTTCTCATTTCCCCCCTTACTTTTCTATACAGTTTTACCATAAAACTTCCATTAACTGAGGAAATCAAGTGTGTCTCTGTTCCTCTCAACATGAGAAGTTCTAACAAGATAAAGGCTAAGTTCTATGATACAGTATTGATCCTGATTCTAAATCTATAAAATTCCACAGGTCCTCAAAAGAGTGTACAGAGTGTATCACAATGGCCATACAGATCCATTCCTGCAACAAGGTTTTTTCAAACATCACAACATTTCCCCATGTAGTCACTGTGGGAGGTGCTACACTTATTCCAATTATGCTGTATTATATTGCTCATATTTTCTAGAATTCCTTTGGGAATCATATTCAGAATCTGCTTCTTTATCAGTCAAGAAAATCAACCTTATTTTTTTTTCTTTTACTTTCTACTTCAGGCTCTCTTCCTTTCCTTTTCTTCCCTCTTTCTTTTATTTCTTGCCGTCGTGAGGCAATCATGAGGAATTCTGAAGTACTGGGTGGAAAGAAGAGACTGAACCAATGGAGCGGAGGTAGGGAAACAGTGTAATGGAAATAACAGCAACAAACACAGAGAAAAAGTGCATTTGTGTGTTATGGGCTCTAGAACAGTGAGAAATGAGAGGGATGATGCTAAATGGGGATTGCTGAAGGCACACTTCTCCAGTCATCAGTATATAAGCTGATAGCCACTTGTTGTGATATCTTAAATGATGTTCATTACCTGGCACAATATATACATTCGTCAAATAAATGAATGAAGAGAAGGCTTAATGTGTTCAATAGAGTTATTCTGCTGGTTACTACTGATTTAATAATTTAATAACAATGTAATAATCTTTTAATAATTAAAAACAAATTTTCAAATAAAAAATACTAAAGCAAGTAAAATTAGTAATACAATTTATATATTATATATATGAAGGGTTAGGATTGGTCCTCATGTGACTGTGCTGTGACAAGGATCTCAGGATGGGGAGTTATACTACCCCTCTCAAGTTTCAATCAGAGACTTGAGGTTTTTCCACACTGAAGGGTTCTCCCTCCTACCTGACTTCTTTTACTGCCCCCGTTTTACTTGGGGACCTTTCTCCAGTGAGGACATAGCACCTCTATCTTCCTTCTTCCTTCCCCGGGCTTCACAGGCCAGTACTTAGTACAACATTTTACACATAAGCAATGCTCAATTAATGTTTGTTAAATAAAACAATAAAAATAATTTAGTCAGTTTCCATTAAGCCGCTCTTTGATCATCTGACACTAATTTCTTATATTGTAATTTAATTTCTTATATTGTAATTTAATTTCACCAATTAAATTACAATACTATTTTACAATTATATTGTAAGCATTAGAGAAGACAGATATATTTGTCATTAAAATTTTTTAAATTCTAAGAAGGTTATTGCTACTTACTTAAAAGAGTTATTGCCTGTGGTAGTACGTGCTTCCATACCATAGGCATTGCAAAATCCATCTGTATCATTTCAAACCACACCAAGACTCTGATCTGATTTTCTTTCCACTGCAAGAATGCCTGCACAGGATCCCTCACTTGTTTTTATTTGCAGGTGCATGGGAATGAATGTAGCTGATATTGCTATAGGCTATCTTGATACAAACAATGGTATAATTTGTTCTTGGATTCTTTTCAATCCATGCTACAGCTGCCTTCCATCAAGTGTGAGTTCTATGGCTTCTTTATGAAAATTGTGCTCCCAACAGAAATGTCCTTGAATAACTAAATCTTCATTTGATGAAACTGACTAATATTTGTATAAAGTATTACACTATACAATATACCTTAATATACATTAACTCATTTAATTCTTATAATAATCCAAAGCAATTGCACAATTCTTCCCATTTTGCATATGCTACAAGCCTTTTTTAAATACAGCGATTTTTCCCAAGATTACACAGCAGAGGTAATAAACATTTGAAATTCAGTGTTCTCTGTTTCCTTCACCTTCAACATAATCATCCCACCAGTTAACGTATATATGAAAACCTCTCTCTCGAGGTACTTTACTTTTTGTGGAATTTAAATGGAAAAAGAATTGAGATGAAAACTCTGCTTGAAATATCCCCTAAGTCAGTGTTCTTCCTTAATGTCAGGAGTAAAGGCAGTCATTTAAACCTCTATCTATAATGAGTAGAATAAAATGCGTCCTAAAGAGCATTAGGAATTAAAATAAGCAGCATCATGGCAAACCTGGGCCTCTGTGTCTTGTACATTCTCTTTTGACTCAGCATCCATTTTTTCTTCAAAGCACAAAACAATAATTAGAACAAAAAGAATGCTTATATAAGCTGGACACTAAAATATCATATAAGAATCTCAATAACTGGCTAACTCATTTGAGGACAACACTACAAATGTATGACAAGGAAAACAGTCATTCTAATATTATAAGATGGCAGTATAGCAGTCTTTAAATAATACATATTCTAAAACACAAAGCTACCTAATGACTTTGTCTGATACAGTTATAAGGAATTTAAAAAAAGTTTTCCCAGAAGTTTCTTGGAGGATGATGAAAATACATATGGAATGTCTCAGCAATTACTTAAAAAGAAATAGTGCCGTTAGTTATTGACATAAACATTTTGTAAATAATGAGATGGAAAGTCAATATAATAAAACCGTAAGACAGTTTCACATTATTTTATCTCAAATTACTGCTAAAGTGAAAATGTAATAGCTTAATAAATTAAGCATTATAACTGCAATTGCCTGTTTTCTCACTTCCTGATTTGTAATAGAAACTTCTGAAACACCTTTTATCAGCAGTGAAACAGAACTATAAAACAGAAAAGATGCATCTCAATCGTTCTAAGCAAAGGATGGTTTTTCTACCATTTCGGTGAATACAGCTAAACAGGTCCATTGAAATCCACCATATCCTTCCTTCTGATCTGTTCCTGGCAATGGAGCAAAGCAAACTGTGTCATACTCACCATCACACTCATCCTCCTAAAAACAGCTATGGCTTCACGCTGGGGGAGACCCCTGCACCAGCCTTACCTGGCACCTCCTCCACTTCACTACCATCAATCACCCCTGTGCCTCCAACCCCAGCCCAGAGGCAGGTTCACAGTTGGGGCTCATTAAATATTTGTTAAATGAATTACTTTATTTCCAAAGCAATTTTATGTTAAGGATAGAATGAATTAGCAATGTGATGTATCTTTTATTCTTTGTGTGAATTTTCATATATTTTGATAATCTACAGCAGGTATTTAAAGCTACATAAATTTTAACTCCAAGTAATTACTCATTTGATTATTTTATCATTTCAACAAATAAATGTCTGTGTGTTCTAGGCATGAGAATAAGCATTAGAATAGATGAAATTAAATATTAAATCATTCTATCATTCAACAATCATTTACTACAAGCTAAGTGCCAACTGAAATTATTAGATACACAGCCAAAAAGAAATTGTCAGGTGAAGTGAGATGGGAGTTTTTATATTTCCCAACACACACACACATACCATAAAAGAAATATTTGTGGAAATCTGTGGTATTTTTCTTTACAGAGAGAGAAAAGGGTCTGGTAGCAATGGACAAAAGTGGAGGGTGGGCTTGGGTAGGACTCTGACATATCTTGAAGGAGGGGACTTAGACACATTTGCCTGTATTTGTAGGGTTGTTTAGGTGATAATCTCTAATGCCTGGTAATGAGGACTATTCTGGGCAAGTGAATAAGCAATGGACAATCTGAGATTATGGGTGTCGCATGAACATGTAAACTGGGAATTACTCAATGTTTGGGTTCTATCTTGGATCCTAGATAAACTTGTACTCTGTGGGGTTAGGGTAACCATGGTCATGGAATTATGCCTAGAAATAAGGCCAAGGTCTTAGCAGATACAGACAAATTTTAGGGTGAAAAGCATATACTCAAACTTAAGGAAGGCTTGCTATGCTTTTATTACAAAGTAAAAGGTCGTCTCCTGTTGAGAAAACCTTGAATTTACCTTTGGAGAAATTTTCCCAGAAGGACCCTTGGAGCTCGTAATATGTTTCAAAGTTCTTTCACTTAAGGGAAAGGAGGTCCCAAAGCATCTGAAATACATTCTCAGCAGATACTGGTATATACAGAGAGAGCACAAAATTCAGAGGTGGGTCCTCAGGGATGGTTAGATCAGTCTGGCTGCCCTAATCACAACATAGAAAACCCAGTGTCACAAAATTTAGGAGTTGGGGAAACTTCAGACAAAGAATGTTAAACATGGGCTCAACCCTGGTGAGTGGATCATTTTTGCACTATCTTTACCCTATGTGGAGTGTGGAGTGTGGGAGATAGCTCAAGGGCCTCTCTCTTCTATAACAGGTAAAAGACTATTCTCCCTGGAAAGTGAGTGCGACTTAAATTTAAGATTGCAGTAAATGGGCTACTTTGAGCTCCTTTTTGTCCCACTTGTCTTTGTTCTTGGCTTAGTACCTATAATAGCAGGAACATTTTTATATGAGTCAAATCATAGCCACAATTAAATTTTCTGTAAATGCTTTTTCTTTTAAAAAAGTTAAAATTAGGGCCCTGTAATGTAGTAAAATAATGTAATCAACCTAGATGTTAAGATAAACCTCAGATCCATATAACAGGAATGACTCAATCTGGTTAAAAGCTACAGAGGAAAAGAAGATGGATTTGGGTATGTGGCCAGTTTTATACAGAGGTTAACAGAACAAACTTTGCAATAGAGCAGACCAGGGTTTGAATTCTAGCTCAACTACTTACTAGCTAGCTTCCACCAATGACATTAAGCAAGTTATTTAACCTACATGAGTCTTGCTACCTTTCTTTAAAAATGCTTAGCATGTAATGAAATTATTATTATGAAAATAACAGTAATTATTCTTCCTATTAATAAAATGCATGTATTCAGCAGGCCTGGGCTCCAAAGCCAAAAAAGAATATTTTTTCCTTCTATAAAATTCTATATATTACAATACTCCCTTGTGGATATGATGTGTTTCCTAAAGGAGAAGGAAGTAACATCATCTGGATTCCTAGGACATTATTTTTTCCTCCAGCTCATTTTATTTATTTATGCCAGTCACAAGCTTTTTGTTAATCTTTTAATAAATTGTTATACTTCCTTAGCTTTCTCTTTTGTTCTTATTGAAATAAGTTTTCCCTTCATTCAATCATGAATGAACTTATTGGTATTTCTATACAGTAATGTAAGCATTGCCTTTCAGACCATTATGATAAATTTTAGGATGAAAATGAATAAATAGCCAGGGTAAGAGACAAGAGAAGGCGGCCTTTGAATAAATAGATGAACCATCATGCAAAGTGAATGGAACTAGTTGAGAGACTTAGCTCATATTTCTTCTTTGTCTAAAAATATAAAAGGGCGAATTCACCAAATTTATTGATGATAAACTGATATTTGCTAGCCATGAATCGACCAAGAGAGGAGAGGCATTGTTACTCACTAAATGTACAATACAAGTTTACTGGTACTAAGATAATATGTGATACTGTTACATGTGATAGGGTTCATTCATCATAGAAATTTGACTGAAGTATGAGAATATATAAGAACAATTACATAGTAATCAAAATAATATTCTATTACGTACTTGCTGAAGTATATAAAAAAAGTATTCCACTTCTAGGAGACTTATGTACATTCAAATGAACTAATCATAACTTTCTATATGTGCAAAAGAATTAGAAAGCATCTAGAACCTTCCTAAAAATACTCAAGCTTGCCTGCTAGGTCTGTAGTGATATAATGCTGCTTATGTTTTGGATAAGCACAATTAGCAGAATGCTGACCTCTATTAAAAAGTAGCTCAACAATCAAAGCTGCCCTGCAACCTGAATGTCCAAACTTCTATTTGAATTGCTCACCTACATGTATCCTTTCATCATTAAATAAATATTTTGGTGTATTTCCTTAGAGTTCTTTTCCCACACATATTTAAAAATCTACTTTGTGTGTGTGTGTGCAAATAAAATTAGGTTCATGATATAGTTGTTTTATAGCCTGTCTTAATTTATTAAAATTTATCATACATACAAGGAACTTCTTATAAGATATTTATGTATACTTAAAAGAACAATAATAAGATAATCACTGATATACTCAACAACCAGGTTAAGAACTACATCATTATCAGACTTCAGAAGGTGTCCATGGGCCACTTTCTGATTGTATTCCCTCCCTTGGTCCACAGATAATCACTATCATTAATTCTGTGATAATTATGCTGTCTCTCTATTATGATCCTATTTATACACTCATTCCTAAAAAAATAAATTGCTTGGTTGTGCCTGATTTTGAATTTAATATAATGGGATTATATGCTTTCTCTTATGACTTGCTTCATTCTTTAATATTATGCTTTTGAGATTTGTCCATGGTGATTCCTTTAGCTTATAGCTGATTTTCAGTGCTCTATAGTATATAGTTGTATGATATACCAGTTTATCCATTCAATTGTTTTTTTTTCCAGTTTTAAAAAGTTGCATATAATGCTGCTATGAACATATTTTTAACCTGTCTCCTGGTGCATGTGTCTAAGAGTTTCTCTATTAAATACAGGGAAGTAGAATTGTGGGATGATAGGTATATACAAAGTCAACTTCATAGATAACACAAATTGTGTCCTCAGGAGTGGTACCAATTTAGATTCTCCCCAGCAGTAGACAAGGGATAGCTCTGCATGGAACCTAAACAGTTTTTTTTTTTAAACATCCATTAATCTGATAGATGAAATGGTAATCCATTATAGTTTTAATTTGCATTTCCTTAATTAAGAGCTAGAAGTGTTATAATTATGTGAATATATTTGTCTGTCTTGTTTACTAGACTGGAGGCACTTTGAGGGAGAAATTTCCTTTTCATTTATCTTGTATTTTCAGAACCACATTCAATGTGATATATATATATATATATATATATATATATATATATATATATATATATATATATATAAAACTAATCTTATACCTGAAACCTCTGTAGGCAATTACTGCTGTCGTGTGTTTCTTTGATTCCCATTCATGGTGCCTAGTACCCTTGGATGTTTTGTGATTTGCTCTGTGAACTGCTTGTTTTCCTTGGAATTTTATCTATGGGAATGATTTGAGGCTTTTATTGAGGTTGATATTTCCAGATAGGATTTACATTTGCTTTTGCTAGACCCGCAGGAGGTGCTGTAAAACCAGGACCACTTTAGGTTAAGTCCTCAGCTAGAGGCTTTACAGTCACAGGGAGCATGAAGCCACACAAAAGGGCTGACTTCTAGTTTTAAATTCTTGGGGGTGGAGTGGTTTCCCCTTCTATCCACCTGAGGGCTGAGAAAGGAAAGTTTCCTTGTTGTACTTTTCTGCAAGAGAACATTTTTTTTTCTTTTATAACGGTTTTATCGAAGTATAATTCACATGCCATAAAATTAATCATTTTCCAGTATATACTTCAATGATTTTTAAGTATATTCACAGAGTTGTGCCACCATCATCACTATCTCATTTTGGAACATTTTCAACACCCCCAAAAAAAGCCCATCCTCATTAGCAGTCTCCCCAATCCTTCTTCCTTCAAGCCACTGACAACCATAATTCTACTTTCTGTCTCTAGATTTGTCCATTATGGACATTTCATGGAATCGTATAGTATGTGGCCCTCCAGTTGGCTTCTTTTACTTAAAATAATGTTTTCAAGGTTATACATGGAAACTCATATTTCATTTCCTCTCAAATGCAGAGTATAGCCCTTGACATCCTAACTTTATCTCAGTGTGACCAAGTTACTAAGTTTTAGCCATTTGAATGTGAGCAGAAATAATGTATGTGAATTCTAGGTCATTTTCTTAAAAGAAAGATGCTTGCTCTCCCTTTCCTTTTTCCCCATTCCCATGGGCTGGCGCAAAGTGATGGTGATGATGAGTTGGCTGAAACTATGTGGAAGGTATTATTCTTCAGATTAACAGAGAAAGAGAGTGGAGACCTAGGTCCCTGATCATGTTTTGGTGCACAATCATAAGGTTTAGTATCTCTGGAATATGGATATTGACTGAAATAAACCTTACTTAGATAGATCTTTTGGTTACAACAGTTTAACCTGTATACTAAATAACATAATTAGAATGTGGCATCATTTATTTTATCATTTGCTAACTGGATATTATTCCAGTATTTTTAATAATAATAATGCTGCATGAACATATATGTCCTTAGCTTCCTCTCCAATTATTTCCTTATAACACATTTCTAGAAGTAGGGTTGCTATCATAGGTTAAGGACATCATTAAGTCGATAGGTATTCACAAATTTCCATTTAGAAAGATGATTTGTTTTACCCTTGACAGTGCAGTAGAGTGCTTTTTGATCATTTTTTAAAACTTAAAAAAAAAAACCCTAAAAAGTGTTATTTGATAACATGCTTAGGGTTAATAATAGTAACTAATGAATAGTGAAAACTATTCATTTTATTATTTGTATAAATTCTGATGCTAAGAAAATAACACGTATCTCTTCAAGGGATGTAAAGTAAGCATGTGATCATCCCTAAGCCCTTCAACTGGGAAACAATGGTAAAAACTGTATTATGTTTGCAATACAATTATCTTTAAGTACATTAAAAAATGCTAACATTTTCAGCATACACTGAACTTATTTTGGATTTCTGACTTGCATCTCCTGACCTATAATTATAATGTTATTTTCCCATTTCAGCTCAATATTTTCTCATTTATGTTGTGCTTCTGTAGCAGAAAATGGTTTTCTGTTTTCATAAACAATAGCAATATATAAAAAATATGTAAGTGGTGATTTGACACAAAATGAGGAACTAATCCAATAACCCATATCCTCTTAGCGAAATATTTCAATCCGTTTCACATAGATGATGAGGATAATTGCCTAATTTTTGTTGTCTCGTATTGGCAGCTTTTATGCTGTGAGAATGATTAACATAAATCAGATAATTTAACCATAGTCCCAGATACAAGTGTGCTCTAAAATAAAAGTTAATGGATACATGTTATATGCCAGTTATGGTAAACACAGACATACATAGACATGGACTGAAAAGCATACATTCTGTCCATATGAATATAAAAGCTATTGTTTTGATTAAACTCTACTTCACACATGACTTTTATTTGGAGTTATGGGAAACAGCCTGCAAGATGTCCCCCAATGATCCCACTTCCTGGTACTCATGCCCTTGTGTAGTTCCCACTGAATACAGTTATCTGTGTAACTAATATTGTGGAATGATAGAGTATGATTTCTGAAGCTAGTTCATGAAAGATATTGTGACTCCTGCTTGACTGTCTCTTGGATCATTTATTCTGGGGAAGCCAGATGCCATGTCACGGGAACACTCAATCAGCAGGACGGGGAGCTACATATGAAAAGAAACTAAGGCATGACTGACAACAACCGGCGTTAACTTGCCAGGCACATAAGTGAATCGCTTTCGAAGCGTATCCTTTAGCTCTAGTTAAGACTTCAGATGAAAGCAGTCTAGGAGCAACACTGAGCTAGAATTTCTCAGCTAGGCTATTTCTGGACTGCTGACCCATAGAAACTATATGGCACAATAAATGTTTATTGTTTGATGCCGCTAAATTTGGGGGTTTTATTACATAGAAATATTACTAATATAGGGAGGGGCTTTTGAATGTAAAATGAAGATCAATTAACCTGAATAAGAAATTGAAAGGCAAAAGGAGAAACGTTAATAGTAAATTAAAATCTATATTCCCAAGTAACTTTTTTTTTTAACATCTTTATTGGAGTATAATTGTAGTATAATTAAAATGGTGTGTTAGTTTCTGCTTTATAACAAAGTGAATCAGCTATACATATACATAATATACCCATATCTCTTCCCTCTTGTGTCTCCCATCCTCCCACCCTCCCTATCCCACTCCTCTAGGTGGTCACAAAGCACAGAGCTGATCTCCCTGGGCTATGCGGCTGCTTCCCACTAGCTATAGATTTTAGATTTGGTAATGTATGTATGTCCATGCCACTCCCTCAGTTTGTCCCAGCTTACCCTTCCACCTCCCCGTGTCCTCAAGTCCATTCCCTAGTAGGTCTGCATCTTTATTCCCGTCTTGCCCCTAGGTTCTTCATAACCATTTTTTCCCCTTGATTTTATATATATGTGTTAGCATATGGTATTGGTTTTTCTTTTTCTGACTTACTTCACTCTGTATGACAGACTCTAGGTCCATCCACCTCACTACAAATAACTCAATTTCGTTTCTTTTTATGGCTGAGTAATATTCCATTGTATATATGTGCCACATCTGCTTTATCCATTCATCTGTTGATGGACACTTAGGTTGCTTCATGTCCCGGCTATTGTAAATAGAGCTGCAATGAACATTGTGGTACATGACTCTTTTTGAATTATGGTTTTCTAGGGTATATACACAGTAGTGGGATTGCTGGGTCATATGGTAGTTTTATTTGTAGTTTTTTAAGGAACTTCCATACTGTTCTCCATAGTGGCTGTATCAATTTACATTCTCACCAACAGTGCAAGCGCGTTCCCATTTCTCCACACCCTGTCCAGCATTTATTGTTTGTAGATTTTTTGATGATGGCCATTCTGACGGGTGTGAGTTGATATCTCGTAGTTTTGATTTGCATTTCTCTAATGATTAATGATGTTGAGCATTCTTTAACGTGTTTGTTGGCAATCTGTATATCTTCTTTGGAGAAATGTCTATTTAGGTTTTCTGCCCATTTTTGGATTGGGTTGTTTGTTTTTTTGATATTGAGCTGCACGAGCTGCTTGTAAATTTTGAGAGTAATCCCTTGTCAGTTGCTTCATTTGCAAATAGTTTCTCCCATTCTGAGGGTTGTCTTTTGGTCTTGTTTATGGTTTCCTTTGCAGTGCAAAAGCTTTTCATTTTAATTAGGTTCCATTTGTTCATTTTTTTAAATTTCCATTTCCCTAGGAGGTGGGTCAAAAAGGATCTTGCTGTGATTTATGTCATAGAGCGTTCTGCCCATGTTTTCCTCTAAGAGTTTTTATAGTGTCTGGCCTGAAATTTAGGTCTTTAACCCATTTTGAGTTTATTCCATTGTATGTTCTTGCCTCCTTTATCAACAATTAGGTGACTATATGTGCGTGGATTTATTTCTGGGCTTTCCATCCTGTTCCATTGATCCATATTTCTATTTTTGTGCCAGTACTGTATCTTTACTGTATCGTTGTAGTATAGTCCAAAGTCATGGAGCCTGATTCCTCCAGCTCTGTTTTTCTTTCTCAATATTGCTTTGGCTGTTTGAGGACTTTTGTGTTTCCATACAAATTGTGAAAATTTTGTTCTGGTTCTGTGAAAAATACCAGTGGTAGTTTGATAGGGATTGCATTGAATCTGTAGATTGCTTTGGGTAGTACAGACATTTTCACAACGTTGATTCCTCCAATCCAAGAACGTGGTATATCTCTCCATCTATTTGTATCATCTTTAATTTCTTTCATCAGTGTCTCATAGTTTTCTGCATACAGGTCTTTTATCTCCGAACATAGGTTTATTTCTAGGTATTTTATTCTTTTTGTTGCAATGGTAAATGGGAGTGTTTCCTTAATTTCACTTTCAGATTTTTCATCATTACTGTATAGGAATTCAAGAGATTTCTGTGCATTAATTTTGTATCCTGCTACTTTATCAAATCCACTGATTAGTTCTAGTAGTTTTCTGGTAGCATCTTTAGGATTCTCTATGTGTAGTATCATGTCATCTGCAAACAGCAACGGCTTTACTTCTTCTTTTCCAATTTGGATTCCTTTTATTTCCTTTTCTTCTCTGATTGCTGTGGCTAAAGCTTCCAAGACTATGTTGAATAAGAGTGGTGAGAGTGGGCAACCTTGTCTTGTTCCTGATCTTAGTGGAAATGGTTTCAGTTTTTCACCATTGAGGATGATGTTGGCTGTGGGTTTGTCATATATGACCTTTATTATGTTGAGGTAAGTTCCTTCTATGCCCTTTCTGGAGGGTTTTTTTTTTTTTTATCATAAATGGGTGCTGAATTTTGTCAAAAGCTTTCTTTGCATCTATTGAGATGATCATATGGTTTTTCTTCTTCAATTTGTTAATATGGTGTATCACATTGATTGATTTGCATATACTGAAGAATCCTTGTATTCCTGGGATAAACCCCACTTGTTCATGTTGTATGATCCTTTTAATGTGCTCTTGGATTCTGTTTGCTAGTATTTTGGAGGATTTTTGCATCTATGTTCATCAGTGATATTGGCCTATAGTTTTCTTTCTTTGTGACATCTCTGTCTGGTTTTGGTATCAGGGTGATGGTGGCCTCGTAGAATGAGTTTGGGATTGTTCCTCCCTCTGCTGTACTTTGGAAGAGTTTGAGATGGCTAGTTGTTAGCCCTTATCTAAATGTTTGATAGAATTCGCCTGTGAAGCCATCTGGTCCTGGGCTTTTGTTTGTTGGAAGAATTTAAATCACAGATTCAAGTTCAGTGTTTGTGATTGGTCTGTTTATATTTTCTATTTCTTCCTGGTTCAGTCTCAGAAGGTTGTGCTTTTCTAAGAATTTGTCCATTTCTTCGAAGTTGTCCATTTTATTGGCATATAGTTGCTTGTAGCAATCTCTCATGATCCTTTGTACTTCTGCAGTGTCTGTTGGTACCTCTCCTTTTTCATTTCTAATTCTATTGATTTCAGTCTTCTCCCTTTTTTTCTTGATAGGTCTGGCTAATGGTTTATCAATTTTGTTTATCTTCTCAAAGAACCAGCTTTTAGTTTTATTGATCTTTGCTATTGTTTCCTTCATTTCTTTTTCATTTATTTGTGATCTGATCTTTATGATTTCTTTCCTTCTGCTAACTTTGGCGTGTTTTTGTTCTTCTTTCTCTAATTGCTTTAGGTGTAAGGTTAGGTTGTTTACTTGAGATATTTCTTGTTTATTGAGGTAGGATTGTATTGCTATAAACTTCCTTCTTAGAACTGCTTTTGCTGCACCCCATAGGTTTTGGGTGGTCGTGTTTTCATTGTCATTTGTTTCTAGGTATTTTTTGATTTCCTCATTGATTTCTTCAGTGATCTCTTGGTTATTTAGTAGCATATTGTTTAGCCCCCATGTGTTTGTATTTTTCTTTTTTTTGCGGTACACAGGCCCCTCACTGCTGTGGCCTCTCCTGTTGCGGAGATGTGCAGGCTCAGCGGCCATGGCCCATGGGCCCAGCCGCTCCACGGCACGTGGGATCCTCCCGGACCGGGGCATGAACCCATGTCCCCTGCATCGGCAGGCGGACTCTCAACCACTGTGCCAACAGGGAAGCCTGTGTTTGTATTTTTTTTTTTTTACATATTTTTTACTATAATTGATATCTAGTCTCATGGCGTTGTGGTCGGAAATGATACTTTATACAATTTCAATTTTCTTAAATTTACCAAGCCTTGATTTGTGACCCAAGATATGATCTATTCTGGAGAATTCTCCATGAGCAGTTGAGAAGAAAGTGTATTCTGTTGTTTTTGGATGGAATGTCCTAAAAATGTCAATTAATTTCATCTTGTTTAATGTATCATTTAAAGCTTGTGTTTCCTTTTTGATTTTCATTTTGGATGATCCGTCCATTGGTCAAAGTGAGGTGTTAAAGTCCTCTACTATGATTGTGGTACTGTGAATTTCCCCTTTTATGGCTGTTAGCATTTGCTTTATGTATTGTGGTGCTCCTGTGTTGGGTCCAGAAATATGTACAATTGTTATATCTTCTTCTTGGATTGACCCCTTAACCATTATGTAGTGTCCTTCTTTGCCTCTTGTGATAGTCTTTATTTTAAAGTCTATTTTGCCTGATATGAGAATTGCTACTTCAGCTTTCTTTTGATTTCCATTTGCATGGAATATCTTTTTCCATCCCCTCACTTTCAGTCTGTATGTGTCCCTAGGTCTGAAGTGGGTCTGTTGTAGACAGCATATATACAGGTCTTATTTTTGTATCTATTCAGCCAGTCTATGTCTTTTGGCTGGAGCATGTAATCCATTTACATTTAAGGTAATTATCAATATGTATGTTCCTATTACGTTTTTCTTAATTGTTTTGGGTTTGTTATTTTAAGTCTTTTTCTTCTCTTGTGTTTCCTGGCTAGAGAAGTTCCTTTAGCATTTGTTGTAAAGGTGGTTTGGTGGTGCTGAATTCTCTTAGCTTTTTCTTGTCTGTAAAGGTTTTAATTTCTCCATCAAATCTGAATGATATCTTTGCTGGATAGAGTAATCTTGGTTGTAGGTTTTTCCCTTTCATCACTTTAAATATGTCCTGTCACTCCCTTCTTTCTTGCAGAGTTTCTGCTGAAAGATTAGCTGTTAACCTTATGGGGATTCCCTTGTATGTTATTTGTTGTTTTTCCCTTGCTGCATTTACTATTTTTTCTTTGTATTTAACTTTTCATAGTTTGATTATTAGGTGTCTTGGTGTGTTTCTCCTTGTATCTATCCTGTATGGGGCTCTCTGTGCTTTCTGGACTTGATTAACTATTTCCTTTCCCATATTAGGGAAGTTTTCAACTATAATCTCTTCAAATATTTTCTCAGTCCCTTTTTTTCTTTCTCTTCTTCTTCTGGGACCCCTATAATTAGAATGTTGTTGTGTTTAATGTTGTCCCAGAGGTCTCTGAGACTCTCCTCTGTTCTTTTCAGTCTTTTTTCTTTATTGTGCTCTGCAGTAGTTATTTCCACTATTTTATCTTCCAGGTCACTTATCCATTCTTCTGCCTCAGTTATTCTGCTATTGATTCCTTCTAGAGAATTTTTAACTTCATTTATTGGGTTGTTCATCATTGTTTGCTTGCTCTTTAGTTCTTCTAGGTCCTTGTTAAACATTTCTTGTATCTTCTCCATTCTATTTCCAAGATTTTGGATATCTTTACTATCATTACTCTTAATTCTTTTTCAGGTAGACTACCTGTTTCCTCCTCATTTGTTTGGCCTGGTGGGTTTTTACCTTGCTCCTTCATCTGCTGTGTGTTTCTCCATCTTATCATTTTGCTTAACTTACTGCTGTGTGTTTCTCTGTCTTATCGTTTTGCTTAACTTACTGTGTTTGAGGTCTCCTTTTTGCAGGCTGCACGTTCATAGTTCCCATTGTTTTTGGTGTCTGCCCCCAGTGGGTAAGGTTGGTTCAGTGGGTTGTGTAGGCTTCCTGGTGGAGGGGAGTAGTGCCTGTGTTCTGGTGGATGAGGCTGGATCTTGTCTTTCTGGTGCGCAGGTCCACATCTGGTGGTGTGTTTTGGGGTCCCTATGACCTTATTATGATTTTAGGCAGCCTGCTAATGGGTGGGATTGTGTTCCTGTCTTGCTAGTTGTTTGGTATAGGGTGTCCAGCACTGTATATCTGACTGGTCATTGAGTGGAGCTGGGTCTTGGTGTTGAGATGGAGATCTCTGGGAGATTTTCACCGTTTGATATTACGTGGAGCTGGGAGGTCTCTGGTGGACCAATATCCTGAACTTGGCTCTCCCACCTCAGAAGCACAGGCCTGACACCCAGCTGAAGCACCAAGACCCTGTCATCCACATGGCTCAGAATAAAAGGGAGAAAAAAAGAAAGAAAGAAAGAAAGAAAGAAAGAAAGTTATTAAAATAAAAAGTTATTATTAAAAATAAAAAAATTAAAACGTAATTAAAAAAAGAAAAAAAGGAAGAAGAGAGCAGTCAAACCAAGAAACAAACCCACCAATGATAACAAGTGCTAAAAACTATACTAAAAAAAGAAAAAAAAAAAAAAAAACCAGAAAATGGACAGACAGAACGCTAGGACAAATGGTAAAAGTAAACCTATACAGACAAAATCACACACAGAATCATACACATACACACTCAGAAAAAGAGAAAAAGGAAAAAGAAAAATATATAATTTCTCCCAAAGTCCACCACCTCAATTTGGGATGATTCATTGTGTATTCAGGTATTCCACAGATGAAGTTTACATCAAGTTGATTGTGGAGATTTAATCTGTTGCTCCTGGGGCTGCTAGGAGAGATTTCCCTTTCTCTTCTTTGTTTGCACAGCTCCTGGGGTTCAGCTTTGGATTTGGCCCAGCCTTTGAGTGTAGGTCACCTGAGGGCGTTTGTTCTTCGCTCAGACAGGATGGGGTTAAAGGAGCAGCTGATTAGGGCGCTCTGGCTCACTCAGGCCGGGGGTAGGGAGGGGTACGGAATGTGGGGTGAGCCTGCAGTGGCAGAGGCTGGCGTGACGTTGCACCAGCCTGAGGCATGCTGTGTGTTCTCCCGGGGAAGTTGTCCCTGGATCATGTGACCCTGGCAGTGGCAGGCTGCACAGCCTCCCTGGAGGTGAGGTGTGGATAGTGACCTGTGCTTGCACACAGGGTTCTTGGTGGATGCAGCAGCAGCCTTAGCATTTCATGCGCATCTCTGGTGTCCGTGCTGATAGCCGCAGCTCGCACCCGTCTCTGCAGCTCATTTAGGTATTGCTCTGAAGCCCCTCTCCTCGTGCACCACAAAACAATGGTCTCTTGCCTCTTAGGCAGGTCCAGACATTTTCCCGGATTCCCTCCCACCTAGCTGTGGCGCACTAGCCCCCTTCAGGCTGTGTTCACGCAGCCAACCCCAGTCCTCTCCCTGAAATCTGACTTCCGAAACCGGAGCCTCAGCTCCCAGCCCCCACCGGCCCCAGCAGGTGAGCAGACAAGCCTCCAGGCTGGTGAGTGCTGGTCAGCACCGATCCTGTGTGCGGGAATCTCTCTGCTTTGCTCTCTGCACCCCTGCTGCTGTGCTCTCCTCAGTAGCTCCAAAGCTTCCTCCTCGCCACCCGCCGTCTCTGCCAGTGAAGGGGCTTCCTAGTGTGTGGAAACTTTTCCTCCTTCACAGCTCCCTCCCACTGGTGCAGGTCCCATCCCTATTCTTTGGTCTCTGTTTTTTCTTTCTTCTTTTGCCCTACCCAGGTACGTGGGGAGTTTCTTGCCTTTTGGGAGGTCTGAGGTCTTCTGCCAGCGTTCAGTAAGTGTTCTGTAGGAGTTGTTCCACATATAGATGTATTTCTGATGTATTTGTGGGGAGGAAGGTGATCTCACTTCTTACTCATCCACCATCTTGAAGGTCTCCCCAAGTAACTTTTAATTCATCAAAAATTTACAAGATACTATTATGAATAAGAGCCCTTTAACTTTGTCTAACTGTAGAGCCAGTGCTTCACTCCAAAGTAGGCCATCTAGCCTGTGTTCAGCCTCTTTGCAAGGTACATGAATATGCCTCCCAGGAATATCCCAGGCTAGTGCTAAGGCAGAGGAGAGACTTATGGAACACATCAGCTCCATTCAAGGTTTTCCTAAGTTTTTAGAACATTTCCCATGACACCTTTATATAAATATAAAAATCTCTCAGACCGCTTTATACTAAATGAAGTTCAAAATACTTTATAAATGGTCCCCAAAATAAATCGAGGTAATGAAACAAAGGTACTGCCTCTCTTCAAACTATATGCGATCTCATCACACTTATCCCCCATTCCCACCTCAGGAAAGGTACAACCACCTGGAAAATTAGTGTTGTACTTTAATTTTGAATATTAGCACCCCATGGTACACTTTTACAGGGACATACACAGAGTAATCTCAAGATTACAGTAAAAATAAGTTTCATTTCCATGGCCACTGGCTGAGTAAGGCAAACAAAGGAAACAAATATGACAGCTCAAAACAAAAATCTGAAATATAGCTAGTAGGTGGGTCAAAAAAGATTGGAAAAATCAAGGCTACAGATTGGTCTGTACAACTAATAGCAATTCAAAAGGTGGAGACTGGATATCAGTGAAATGCAGCAACTGAGTGCATTTTGAAGGCCAATTATAAAAAAAAACATGCACAGAGACAAAGAGGAATAATGCCTTCCCATTACTAAAGTCTGACAATTGAGGAGGATTTGCTGAATCATGAGTTCACATTATCCAGAAAGAAACTTGGTAGACCTTTCAGTTCACTGGTCCATAGAGAATCAAATTTATAACAGTATAATTTGTAATCTGTCAGAATCCTTAGAGTAAGAATTTGTTCCCGATCTGCATTGAAGCAGCTGTTACATACAAAATATGTAATGAAGATAGATCAGCTTTTTCTTCAATTCCATGAAAAACAGATCCTTGCTGAGAAAACTTATACACAATACTTTTCGTGTATTTAGTTGGAACTATTCCAATTTTCTTAGTACATGGAGAAATCAGGGCAACTCTAAAACTGCCACTGAGCTTCCCACACCAGTCATACATCTTCAAACCCTTGGCATTTTTGCACAGAGGTAATTGATACTGACATGTTCTGAATAAGAACTGTAAACAAAAGAAAAATTTGTTGCTAAATTCCCTTCTGAAAATATTGATAATATAAATAAGAATGCAAGTTATGCTGAGTAAGATTTTGCAGACCCCTTTCCCAGAGGGGGCTCTGTGGGTAGCAGAGTCATAAACAGAGACGTTCCCTCAGAGATGATGACAATCTACTTGAGAGGGCTGAACTTCTGGCTAGCCTGATTCCCACTGGCACAAAGGTAGGATTCAAAATTGGTAGTATTCCATTACAAGATTATTTAAAAAGTCAGGTAGTTGATTCCATAACTGACTCCCATCCCTCCCCAATATCTTCTTTTGTCTTTAGCTGGAGATGTTATTTAAGTGAGGGGCTGGACCATTTTAGGGAGTTACTCAGTTTTCCTGGGTATCTTCCATGTTACAAGGAGGTATACATGTTATTAAATTTTTTTCGTTTTTAAAGTCAGGTAGTTGAATAAAAAGATGACTAGAATAGGAAAATTCACTGAAGGTACTAGTGCTGAGAGACAGAAGATTTAATTGGGAGTCAGCTGACTTATTCTCTTGGCCCAGCTTGGCCATTAATTAGTTGGCTTTGTGAGTCTTAGCAAATCATTTAAGATGTCTGAGATTCAGTTTCCTCATCTATATAATGAAAGAACTAGACTAGACTAGAACTCACTGCTCATCCGCCTGAGCACCAGCGTTGGAAGTGTTATAGATTCTAATGACCTTTAAGGGTCCAGGAAAGAGATGCTCAGAGACGCTACAGGGGACGGTTTTACCCCGCCCCACATTTGTTCGGCCACCTTAGGCTGACGGTTTCTGCCAGCCTAGATGCTCTGACCAGTAGTCTGCGCTTTCTTCAATTAGACTAGGATCTAGGAATTACTAGTTTGTGGAAAATCAATATTGTGCTGAGAAAAATTCTCAGGCTGCTTGGACCCCATTAGGAAAGGAGACTGTAACTAGATAGTAATGTCTGCCAGGGCAAGACATGGTGAAGGAATGGCTGGAGAAGGGCACAGTCGCTACCCTTGGACTCAATCATCTTTAAGGGCACTTGCAACTATAACTTCCTATCATTTATTCATTGAACATAACTAACCAGAAAACCCATGATAGGTTATTTCAAGAGCTTAGTAATAACAGAAGGAAAATCCTTTATTGTTAAAGGTTGTTAATTTGCAGAGGTAATAATGAATATATTAAAGAAATTCATGTTCAGTTAAAAAAGAAAAGTAAACTTAATGGTAGGTACTAGGTGGCATAGATAAAAATCCAAGATCATGACCAGAACATGGTTATGCATTTCCTAGGCATGAAGCAATATTATACCTATCACAGGTATAATATCCAGCACTTCATTAAAATGCCTTGTACTTTGCCTGTTACCTCACTGTAAAATTCTAAATACCTAGAGCAGTATTTAAAAAAAAAAAAACATTGTAGGCTTTACCACCTAAATTTGAAAAGAAAATGGATTAAAAAAAGAGCTGTCAATTTACTGTCACATTTTTTAATCCATGGTTTTTTGTTATTGGGGAGATCATTAACCTCCTTCTCAATTATGAATTAACAAAAGCTTAGTTAAAATGTGCATTTATCAAACAACAAACTAGAAAATATTTTAAGTGATTTTAGTCTAGAATAATTTACACATTCATAAAAATATTTTAAAGTCATTCTGATAAAGTTGTAAAATCATACAAGTATAGGAAACCACAGAAGTTAATGAATTCAAATTCATTTCCTCTTGTAAGGCTTGGCACTAAGTTATTTGACCATAGTGGATTGACTGTCCTTGGATCAAAAAAAAAAAAAAAATAACACGATGAAATCTAGCAGTAAGAGAATATGCTAATGATAAATTTCAATATCACTGACATTTTCAAGACAATAAAATCTGCTTAAGTCCATATAATAGTTTTGAGCTTTACTTGAACTCTGAAAAGAATAAAATAAAATTGCTATTCAAAAAACATAAGTAAAATTTGCCTTCACAAGTTCTTGGGAACCTTGGTAACATTAACCTTTTTTATTTTTTTGTAATAAACAGCATCACCAAACATCATTTCATATTAGATGAACAAAAACATAAATCATTTAAGGTCTCTCTTTTACTTGGGTCCTAGAATCCATCTTCAAGCATCTGAATGGGAAGAATATTTTTCTTGCTTCTAAGCTAATCTTTTAAAATTCTGATCGTGGGTTTACTTTTATATCTATCAAATACATATATTGTTTGAGATTTTCTGGCTTTAGGGATAGGGTAAGTCATTCTGGAATATCTCTGGCCTTAAAGTAGATTGCTTTTGTAACACTGAAAATAATGGACTAAGTTATTCGCTCATAAAAGAAAATATTTATCGAGCCAGGCACCATTCTAGGTGCTACAGCAGTGAACAATATGGAAGTCCCTGTTTGCATAGATTTTATATTCTAGCAGTTGGAGATAGGCAATATATAAGTAAGCAAATAATTTCAGATAATGGTAATTGTCATGAAGAAAGAAATACCAGAGTGAAAAACAGAGAGAAAAACTAAGTGGAAATGGGCATTCGATTGGCTAGCCAGGGAAAGTAGGGCCAGCTTCTTCAGTGTGTGACATGTGTGATTGCACAGGCCCATGCTTAGGAGAGCTGGTTTAATGCTCTGCTGTCACTGTCTTGAAGTTTTTAATAAAGGATCTTAAATGTTCATTTTACACTGAGCCTCACATGTCCCTGGTCTTGCAGACAAGTGAGACCTAAAGGGCAAGAAGGAGCTAGATCTCTGTGATAATGGTGGACGGACATTCTACGAGAGGGAACAGCAACAAAACCTTGACGTATTTGAGAAACAGAAGACTAAGAAGACTGATGCATGGAACTGAGAGAAATGCAGTGGCAGCAGGTGAGGCCAGAGAAGTAGGTAAGGGCCAGTTCATATAGGGTCTTGTAGGAGATTGGATTTTATCTAGTACAAGGATTGTGTACTTGATAAAATTGTATAAGAAGGAAATTTCACTCAGTGACCGAGGGACACAAGAAAGCTTGTCCATATACACATATTTATATATGTTTATATCTACAAGCCAAATATCACATCAGATTGAGATTTCTTGGTATACACTGAATGATTTAGGGTTGCCCAATTAGAGAAATTAACATAAAAATATGTACTAGGACAGTAAAGCCCACTAGAAGGGCAACTCAACCAGTATGGAGTAATCTAAGTAATCCCATGGGCCCTCTGGGATACTAAAGTGACAGAAATATCTAAATTTATTTGTAATAGTGTTCAGAAAAGAGGAGTAACATATAGCTACCACCAACTGAAATATAGGGCACAGGGCAGCCACTCTAGGTGCCCTTTTAAGGGACCAACCTGCAGGTTGGCGACAGCCCTGCACAGTACCTAACAAAAGCAAATGGAAAAAATTTCTGGAAGAACAATCTCAATACCCAGGATTGCCAAGATAAAACCATGTTGAAAATAAACTTATGCTACAATTATACAGAACATGTAAGGAAAAAAATCTACTGTGATCAATTGCTAGTAGGTAACAATAAATCACGGATTCACAGCTGCAAAAAACTTTAAACTGTAAAACTCATCTACAAGCAAAAATAAATTAAATGATTAAAAGAAGATGTCTAAGATATAAATAAAACACCATAAAATATTCAGATTTGAAAAAGAATCAAATATAATTTAAAATATATAGTCATTGGAAAGAAATCCTTCAATAGATGTGCTGATCATCAGATTAGACACGAGTGAGGAAAATTAGAGAACTGGATGATCTGAGAAAATGTCCCAGAACATGGAACTAAAAAAGACATGAAATAAGAGACAGAGAAGGCAGAACATGAAGGCCAACATGCATCTCACTGGAATTCCAGAAGGACAGAAGAGAGAGAATTTGGGGAGAGGGACAATATTTTGAGATATAATGCTGGGAGCTTTTTGTAAGTGATGAGAAACAAGACTCTTCATATTCAGAAAGAACAATGATCACTTAGCAGGATAAGTAAAATTAAATTCACATCAAGGTACATTATTTGAACTACAGAATACTAAAGACAAGCAACAGGGCTTAAAGCATCCAAAGGAAGCAAAGAATACTTAAAAATGAATGATAACTACCCTGGCAGCTGGCCATTCAGAAGACTAAGAAATGACATTTTCAAAGTATTGTGAGGAAAAAAACCCCTAAATCTAGATTTCTATGTCCAGGTTATTATCAATAAAGAGTGATGCAAAAATAAGTAAAATTTCAGACAACTCTTGGTAGAGTTGTCTCTCAATACTCTTGCAGAAAAGACTTCTAAAGGATACAGTAGAAAGAAGAAATATATATATATATATATTTCTTCTTACATATATTCATATATTTATGAATATAAGTTTAGCAAAAACAGAAGGAAAAAAATATAGAACAAGAAATTATGAGGGGGTGGCCAATATGGTAGAGAAGGAAAACCCTGAAATAATCTCCTCTCATGGACACACCAAAATTACAGCTACTTACAGAGTAATTATCTATGAGAATGACCTAGAGAATATCTGGAAAGATTTTCCACAACTAAAACCATAAAGAAGGAACCACAATGAGATGGGTAGTAGGGGCAAAGATGGGGTATAATCAGGACTCCCAGGTGGGTGACCCACAAATGGGAGGAATATCACAATCATAGAGATCCTCCTCAGAGAGTCATGGGTCTGAGCCCCACATTGGGTTCCTTAGCCTGGGGGTCCTGCACCAGGAAGACAAACTCCCAGAAGGTCTGGCTCTAAAAGCCAGTGGGGCTTATGTTCAGAAGAGCTTCAGGACTACAAGACAGAGACTCCATTATTAAGGGCGTGTGCAAAAATCTCACATGCTCTGACTCCCAGCACAAAGGGGTCTGCGTCAGGTCCACCTGCTGATCTTGGAGAACCACACAGAGAGGCAGAAGGCAACTGGGACTTCCCTTGGGGAAGGAGATGTTGGCATCAGCCATTTTGGAGAGCTTATTCTACTGCAATACCACTGGCACTGGCAAGTGCTACTTTGGAATCTTCCCTCTAGCCTATTAGTGCTGGGGACCTGGCCCAATGTCAGCACCAGCACTGAGGTGCTGATGCAGAAAGCCTGGCAGGGACCTGGTCCAATATAAGAGCAGAACTGCAGTCACCACATGAGCCAACCAGGCAGGGCTGGTTCCCCGCCTCCCACATGCCCACAGTAGTCATGCCCCTCACCCCACAACAGAAGAGCACATACCCTTATAAGGTACCCCAGGAGCATATAGTTGAACAGAGGGGACTGTGCTGCTGGGCCACATAGGAGGTCTCCTATATAAGATCACTTCTCCAAGATTGGGAAATGTAACGACCTGCCTAACACATAGAAATAAACACAGAGAACTGAGCAAAATGAGGAGATAGAGAAATACATTCCAAATGAAGGAACAAGAAATAACCTCAGAAAATGAACTACACAAAATGGAGATAAGCAATCTACCCAATAAAGAGTTCAAGGTAATGATCATAAAGATGCTCAATGAACCTGGGAGAAGAATGGATGAACACAGTGAGAATTTCAACAGAGTTATGAAATATGAAGAAGAACCAAACAGCTGAAGAATGCAATAACTGAAATTAAAAGTACACTAGAAGGAATCATCAGTAGATTAGATATTACAGAGAAACAGATAAGTGATCTAGAAGACAGAGTAGTGGAAATCACCCAAAATGAACAGAAAAAAAAAGAATTAAAAAAAAATGAAGATAAGTTTAAGAGACCTTGGAGACAATAAGTGCTATACCTAAATTTGTATTTTAGGGATACCATAGGAGAGATAGGAGAAGAGAGGGAGAAAGAAGCAGAGAAACTATCTGAAGAAAGAACAGCTGAAAATTTCCCTAACCTGGCAAGGAAACAGACATCCAGGTCCTGGAAGTAGAGAGAGTCCCAAACAAGATCAATCCAAAGAGGTCAATACCAAGACATGTTGAATAAAATGGCAAAAATTAAAGATAGAGAGAGATCCTTAGGAAAGCAGCAAGAGAAAAGTAACTAGTTAAGTTGAAGGAAACTCTCAAAAGACTACCAGCTGACTTTACAGCAGAAACTTTGAAGCCAGAAGAGTGGCAAGATATACTCAAAGTAATGAAAGGAAAAAACCTCTGAAAAGAATGCTTTATCTGGTTAAGTTATCATTCAGACTTGAAGAAGGGTTAAAGAGTTTTACAGATAGGCAAAAGCTAAAAGAATTCAGTACCACTGAACCAGCTTTACAGAAATGTTAAAGAGACTTCTCTAAGTGGAAAAGAAAAGGCCACAACTAGAAATATAAAAATTATAAAAGGAAAAATCTCATTGCCAAAAGAAAACATACAGTAAAGGTAGCAAATGAAAAACTCATAAAGCTAGATGGGGCTTCCCTGCTGGTGCAGTGGTTAAGAATCCGCTGACAATGCAGGGGACATGGGTTCAAGCCCTGGTCCAGGAAGATCCCACAGGCCATGGAGTAACTAAGCACACGAGCCACAACTACTGAGTCCATGTGCCACAACTATTGAAGCCTGTGCACCTAGAGCCCATGCTCCACAACAAGAGAAGCCACCGCAATGAGAAGCCCGTGCACCACAGCAAAGAGTAGCCCCCACTCACCACAACTAGAGAAAGACCACGTGCAGCAATGAAGACCCAATGTAGCCAAAAATAAATAAATAAAATAAATTTATTTAAAAAACTCATAAAGCTAGAAGGAATGTTAAAATCATCTATATCCACAATAAAAGGTTGAGATACAGAAAACAAAAAGATGTAAAATATGATGTCAAAAATATTAGATGTTGGGGGATAGTAAAAATGTAAAGTGGTTAGAATGTGTTTGAATTTAAGAGCTTATCAACTTAAAATAATAATATATTTATGTGTATATTTGTGTATTACATATATACAGTTATATATAGTTATATATGAACTTCGTGGTAATAAACAAAAACCTATAATAGGTACACACACAAAAAATAGAAAGGAATTCAAGCATAACACTCAAGATAGTCATCAAATTACAAAGGGAGAGAGCAAAAGTAAAAGGAGCCCCCAAAAATAAATAAATAAAACTACAAAACAACCAGAAAAAATTAACAAAAGAGCAATAAGTACATACCAAACAATAACTACTTTAAATTTAAATGGACAATATGCTCCAATCCAAAGATATAGACTGGCTGAATGGATACAAAAACAAGATTCGCATATTTGCTGCTTACAAGAGATTGACTTCAGATCTAAAGGCACACAGAAAGTGAAATTGAAAGGATGGAAAAAGATATTCCATGAAAATGGAAATCAAAAGAAAGCTGGGGTATTAATACTTGTATCAGACAAAACAGACTTTAAAACAAAGACTGTAACAAGAGACAAAGATGGGCGTTACATAATGATAAAGGGATCAATCTAAGAAGAAAATATAACAATTGCAAATATATATTCACCCAATGTAGGAGCACCTAAATACATAAAGCAAACAGCAACAAACATAAAGGGGGAAATTGACAGTAAGACAATAATAGTTGGGGGGACTAACATGCCACATATATCAATGGAAAGATGACCCAGACAGAAAATCAATAAAGAAATACTGGCAGTAAACAGCACATTAGACCAGATGAATTTAATAGATCTATAGAAAACATTCCATGCAAAACAGGCAGAATACACATTTTAAAAAAAAGTGCACAATAGATGCACTTTTCTTCAGGATAGATGACATGCTAGGCCACAAAACACGTCTCAAAATTTAAGAATATTAAAATAAAAAAAAAGACTATTAAAATTACATTAAATATATTTTCTGACCACAAATGTATTGACTATAAATCAACTAAAAGAAAAAAACTACAAAAACCAAACATATGGAGTCTAAATAATATGCTACTAAACAACCAGTGGATCACCGACAAAATCAAAGAGTAAATTAAAAAATACCTAGAGACAAATAAAAATGGATAAAAACAATCCAAAATATATCATATGCAGCAAAAGCAGTTCTAAGCTTATAGTGATAAAATCCTACCTCAGAAAATAAGAAAAATCACAACTAAACAATCTAATCTTACACCTAAAGGGACTACAAGAAGAAAAATGAAAAATCCAACATTAGTAGAAAGAAAGAAATAATAAAGATCAGAGCAGAAATAAAATAGAGACTAGAAAAACAATAGAGAAGATCAATGAAACCAAGAGACGGTCTCTAGGAAAGATAAACAAAACTGGGAAAAATTTAGCCAGACACATCAATAAAAAGAGAGAGAGGGCTGAGATCAATAAAATCATAAATGAAAGAGGAGAAGTTACAATCAACATCACAGAAATACAAAGGATCATAAAAGGTTACTATGAACAATTATATGCCAATGAAATGGACAACCCAGAGGAAATGGATAATTCCTAGAAGCCTACAATCCCCCAAGATTGACTCAGGAAGAAATAGAAAATATGAGCAGACTAATTACCAGCAAAGAAATTGAATCAGTAATCAAAAAACTCCCAAAAAACAAAAGTCCAGGCCATATGACTTCAGAGGTGAATTCTACAAAGCACTTAAAGAAGAGTTAACACCTACCCTTCTTAAACTATTCCAAAAAAGTGAAGAGGAAGGAACAGTTTGAACTCATTGTACAAGGCCAGCATCATCTTGATAGCAAAAGCAGACAAAGACACTACCAAAAAAAAAAAAAATCACTGATGAAAATAGATGCCAAAATCTTCAACAAAATATTAGCAAACCTAATTCAACAATACATTAAAAGGATCATACGCCATGATTAAGCAGGATTAATCCTAGGGATGCAAGGATGGTTCAGTATTTACAATCCATCAATGTGAAACCCCACGTTAGCAAAAAGAAGAATAAAAATCATATGATCATCTCCATAGATGCAAAAAAACTTTTGGCAAAATTCAAAATCTATTTATGATACAAACTGTCAACAAAGTAGGTATAGAGGGAACATACCTCAACATAATAAAGGTCATATATGACAAAACGACAGCCAACTTCATATTCAACAGTGAAAAGCTGAAAGCATTCCCTCTAAGATCAAAGAGATGATAAACATGCCCATTCTGGCCAATTTTATTCAACATAGTATTGGAATTCCTAGCCACAGCAATCAGACAAGAATAAATAAAGGAATAAAAGGAATCCAAATGAGAAGGGGAGAAGTAAAACTGTCATTGTTCACAGATGACATGATACACTACATGGAAAATCCAAAAGACACTACCAAATACTATTAGAACAAATAAGTGAATTCAGTAACGTTGTAGGATACAAGGTTAATACTTGTACTCTGAAAACGACATGACATTAATGAAAGAAACTGAAGATGACACAAACAAATGGAAAGACATATCATGCTCATGGATTGGAAGAATAATACTGTTAAAATGTCGCTACTACACCAGGCAACCTACAGATTCAATGCAATGCCTATGAAAATACCAAATGCATTTTTTTTCACAAAACTGAACAAATAATTCTAAAGTTTTTATGGAAACACAAAGACTCAATAGCCAAAGAAAAAAGCTGGAGGTATCATGCTCCCTGATTTCAAACTATACTAAAAAGCTGTAGTCATCAAAACAGTGTGGTACTAGCACAGAAACAGACATATAGATCAAAGGAACAGAAATGAGAGCACAGAAATAAACCCACACATATATGGTCAATTAATCTACAACAAAGAATGTAAGATTATACAATGGGGAAAAGTCACTTTTCAATAAATGGTGTTGAGAAAACTGGACATCTACATGCAAAAGACTCCAACTGAATTACTTTCTCACACAATGTACAAAAATAAACTCAAATGGATAAAAGGCTTGAAAGTAGGAACTGAAATCATTAAACTCCTAGAGGAACACATAGGCAGTGGGCTCTCTGACATCAGACTTAGGAATATTTTTTTTTGGATCTGTCTCCTCAGGCAAGAGAAACAAAAGCAAAAATACATAAATGGGACTATATCCAAATAAAAAGCTTTTGCACAGTGAAGGAAACTATCAACTAAATAAAAAAGCCATCTACAGAATGGAAGGAGATATATGCAAATGATACACTTGATAAGAGGTTAATAACCAAAATATATAAAGAATTCATACAACTCAACATCAAAAAAACAAACCATGCACTTAAAATATGGACAGATGACATGCATAGACATTTTTCCAAGAAGACATACAGATGGGCAGCAGGCATACAAAAAGATACTCAGCATCACTAATCATCAGGGAAATGCAAATCAAAACCAAAATGAGATATCACTTCACACCTGTCAGAAAGACTATTATTAAAAAGGTCATAAATAACAAGTATTAGCAAGGATTTAGAGAAAAGGGAACCCTCACGCACTGTTGGTGGGAACGTAAATTGGTGCAGCCACTGTGGAAAACACTATGGAGATTCCTCAAAAGATTCAAAATAGAACTACCATATGATCCATGAATTTCATTTCTGGCTGTTCACCGAAAGAAAACAAAAATAGTAATTCAAAAAGATAAATGTACCCCAATGTTCACTGTAGCATTATTTACAACAGCTTAGATATGGAAGCAACCTAAGTGCCCACAGATATATGAATGGATAAAACAGATGTTATACACACACACACACACAATGAAATATTACTCAGCCATAAAAAATTGAAATCTTGCCTTTTGTGACAACATGGGTGGACCTGGAGGGTATTATACTAAGTGAAATAAGTCAGACAGAGAAAGACAAATACCATGTGATCTCACTTATATGTGTGATCTAAAAACAAAAACAGACAAAGAAAACAAAATGAAAACAGATTCATAGGTACAGAGAACAAACAGGTGGTTGTCAGAAGGGAAGCAGGTAAGGGGTGTTGGGAAAAATAGGTGAAGGGAATTAAGAGGTACAAACCTCCAGTTAGAAAATAAATAAGCCACGGGGATGTAATATACGGCATAAGGAATATGGTCAATACTATTGTAATAACTTTGTATGGGGACAGATGACTACTAGACTTATGGTGATCATTTCATAATGTATGCAAATGTCAAATCATTACATTAAGTACACCTGAAACTAATATAAAATCATACATCAACTATATTTCAATAAAAAAGAAAGAAATTATGAATAGAAAACTGGTTTGCATGTGGATAAATGTAAACAAGCAGTGATTTCATGAAAAGGCACTGGTTAGAATGGTGGGAAAAAAATACTATGTTTGCTATTCAGAAGACATACCTAAATATATGGATTCAGATAGTTGAAATAATAATGAAGAAAAACATATAACAAACAAAATTAACATAAAGAAAACTGGTGAAACTACACAATAATAGACATAATGGATTTTAAGGCAAAAATAGTTATCAGGCATAAATGATTCATAATAATAAAAGGTTCATTTCATCAGAAAAATATAACAGTTCTCATCTTATAAACACCTGATTAAAGATACTTCAAGCTATGTAGAGCAACACTAGGATTTCAAATAAAACTGACAACTTCACAATCATGAGGATAGAATTGAACATTCATTCTCGAAAACTCCTAGGTTAATAATAATTATTATCTGTCAAACCAATTTACTTATCATTCTCATGTTATAAACATATGCTTGCTTTAGTATTCCCTGTTTCCTCTGCTCTTAGGTTGTTCTGCCACTTTTGCTAATGCAGTGTAACATAAAGGGGACACAGACTGGTTAATTAATTAATTTACTCAACAAATATTTACTGCTTGACTCCTAGGCTCCAGGCATTTTTCTAGTCTGTGGTGTCAAAAAAGCTCTCTACTCTCATGGAGCTTACATTCTAGGTGGGCACACCGAAAACAAACAGATAAACATACAAATATGTTTGTATTTACATGTTAAATATAAACATAGTAATATAAATACTAAAAAGGGAAACAAAACAGGGTGAGAAGTACAAGGAGTAGGGCAGGGGTAGTTCACTATTTTTATAGGGCTCTCAGTTAAGGGCTCTAATGTAAGGTGATGATTGAGCTGAGATAGAAGAGAGCACTCCCTGTAGGTATCTGAAGAGAGGTAAGTGTGAAACCCGAAGATGGAAGCCTGCTCAGTATCTGCAAGAACAGAGGCTGCAGCAAAGTGAGCAAGGAAGACTGCATTGGGAGGCCAGGTCAAAGAAGCGTGTGTTCATGTGCTCAGAGTGTGTAGGACTTTGTAGGGGTGGTTTTTATTCCAAGTGACATGGGAAGCCATGAGAGAGTTCTGAACAGAATAGTAGTGTGAACTGGCTTCCAGCTTAAAGGGTCACTCTGGCAGTTTTGTGGAGAACATGGTATAGGGGAGTCTGTGCGGGAGCCAGGGCTAACGCAGGCAGATGAGTTAGGAGGCTCCTGAAGTAATCCAGGGGAGAGATGACAGTAGCTGGAAACAAGGGTACAAGAAGTGGAAGGGATGAAGAGGGCCCACAGGATAAATGATGAGTCTTTTTCAGGCAGCAGCAGCCACGCACATTATACACTTTCTTTCAGGTTCTCAATGCCTCTGATTTGTTTTTCTTTTCACAGTCCTAACCCCCACAGGCTATTGGCCTGAAAAAACTGTATTGAAAAACTGATCTATTGCAACATGTGTAAAAAAAAAAAAAAAAAAAGCTTTGAAGCAGTTGTAAATACTGTTAAGAGTTCTCATTAAAAAATCTGTTCTTTGAAAAATGCTATTGGTATTTTGATAGGGATTGCAACGAATCTGAGATTGCCTTGGGTAGTATGGTCATTTTAACAATATTAATTCTTCTAATTCATGAACACAGTATACCTTTCCATCTGTTTGTGTCGTCTTCAATTTCTTTCATCAGTGTCCTAGTACATTTTGAGTACAACAGGTCCTTTACCTCCTTAGGTAAGTCTATTCTTAGATTAGGTTTATTCTTTTTGATGCAATGGTAAATGATATTGTTTCTTTAAATTCTCTTTCTGATAGCTCATTGTTACTGTACAGCAATGCAACAGATTTCTGTATACTGATCTTCTATCCTGCAACTTTACCAAATTCACTGATGAGCTCTAGTAGTCTTTTGGTATCATCTTTAGGATTTTCTGTGTATAGTATCATGTCACCTGCAAACAGTGACAGTTTTACTTCTCCCTTTGTAACCTGGATACCTTTTATTTTTCTTGTCTGACCACTGTTGGCTAAAACTTCTAATACTATGTTGAATAAAAGTGGCAAGAGTGGGCATCCTTGTCTTGCTTCTGATCTTAGAGGAAATGCTTTCAGCTTTTCAACACTGAGTGTCATGTTTGCCATTGGCTTATCATATATGGCCTTTATTATGCTGAATTATGTTCCCTCTATACCCACCTTCTGGAGATATTTTATCATAAATGGATGTTGAATTTTGTCAAAAGCTTTATCTGCATCTATTGAGATGATCATATGGTTTTTATTCTCCAAATTGTTAATGTGAGGTATCACACTGACTGATTTGTGGATACTGAACCATCCTTGCATCCATGAGATAAATCTTACTTGATCACAGTGTATATTTTTAATGTATTGTTGGATTCAGTTTGCTAATATTTTGTTGAGGATTTTTATATCTATGTTCATCAGTGATATTGGCCTGTAATCTTTGTGAATGTGTTTGATATCTTTCTCTAGTTTTGGTATCGGGGTGATTCTGGCCTCTTAGAATGCATTCAGAAGCATTCCTTCCTCTGACATTTTTTGGTATAGTCTGAGAAGGACAGATGTTAATTCTCCTCTAAATGTTTGGTAGAATTCACCTGTGAAGCCATTTGGTCCTGGACTTTCATTTGTTAGGAGTTTTTATTACTGGTCAATTTCAGAACTGGTAATGTGTCTGTTCATATTTTCTATTTCTTCTTGGTTCAGTCTCAGGAGACTGTACATTTCTAGGAATTTGTCCATTTCTTATAGGTTATCCATTTTATTGGCATATAGTTGTTTGCAGTAATCAATTTGTATGGAAACACAAAACACCCTAAATAGTGAAAACAATCTTGAGAAAAAAGAACAGAGCTAGAGGTATCACCCTCCCTGACTTCAGACTATACTACAGAGCTACAGTAATCTAAATAGTATGGTACTGGCAGAAAAACAGACACATAGATCATTAGAACATAACAGAGAGCTCAGAAATAAACCCACACACTTATGGCCAGTTAATCTATGACAAAGGAGGCAAGAATATACCATGGAGAAAAGACAGTCTCTTCAATAAGTGGTGCTGGGAAAACTGGAAAGCTACACATAAAAGAATGAGATTAGAACACTTCCTCACACCATATACAAAAGTAAATTAAAAATGGATTAAAAACCTAAATGTAAGACCAGAAACCATAAAAATTGTAGAAGAAAACATAGGCAAAACACTTTGACATAAATCACAGGAGTATTCTTTTGGATTTGTCCCCTAAGGCAAAGGAAACAAAAGCAAAAATAAACAAATGGGACCTAATTAAACTTAAAAGCTTTTGCATAGCACTAGAAACCACGGACAAAATGTAAAGACAACATACTGAATGCGAACATATATTTGCAAATGATATGAGTGATAAGGGGTTAATATCCAAAAGTACAAATAGTTCAAATAACTCAATATCAAAAAACCAATCTGATTAAAAAGTTGGCTAGAAGACCTGAACAGACCTTTTCCCAAAGAAGACATACAGATGGCCTACAGGCCCATGAAAAGGTGCTCAACATCACTAATCATCAGGGAAATACAAATAAAAAAACACAAGATATCACCTCACACCTGTCAGAACGGCTGTCATCAAAAGGACCACAAATAACAAATGTTGGGAAGGATGTGGAGAAAAGGGAACCCTTGTATACTGTTGGTATGAATGTAATTTGGTACAGCCACTGTGGAAAATAGTATAGAGGTTCTTCAAAACCTAAAAATAGAACTACCATATGATCCAGCAATTCTACTCCTGGGTACTTATTTGAAGAAAATGAAAACTAAGTAACTTGAGAAGATACATGCATCTCAATGTTATTAGCAGCACTATTTACAATAGCCAACATATGGAAGCAACCTAAGTGTCCAACAATAGATGAATGGATAAAGAAGATGTGGTATATATATGTACAATTGGATACTACTCAGCCATAAAAAAGAATGGAATTTTGCTGTTTGCAACAATATAGATGAACTTGGATGGTATTATGCTTAGTGAAATAAGTCAGGTAGAGAAAGTCAAATACTGTATGATATGACTTATGTGTGAAATCTAAAAATGACACAAACTAGTAAATACAACAAAAAAGAAACAGACTGACAGATATAGAAAACAAACTTGTGATTACCAGTGCAAAGACAGAAGAGGGGATAGGCAAGATAGGGGTAGGGAATTAAGAGGTGCAAACAACTATGTGTAAAATAAATGAAATACAATGATATACTGTACAGCATAGGGAATATAGCCAATATTTTATAATAACTATAAATGGAGTATAATGTACAAAAATTGTGAATCACTAAGTTGTACACCTAAAACTTACATAATATTGTAACAACTATACCTCAATAAAAATCTATTCTGCATAAACAATCTGTTCATTAAAAGGCAAAAGGAAGTGAAGGGAGTTTGGGGGGTGGCACCTCCTCAGTAACTCAGGTACCCAGGAAACTGGATCTGAGTGGGCAATTCAGTCAAGGTCTTAGACAAATGACAGAGAAAGAGGAGTTACCTAGCCTTTTCTTCACTTTCGTTTGCTGAACGGAAAAAGGAAAGATAGCTGAATGGACATTTTAGAAACATAGGCAGAGAGCAGAAAGCTGTGGGGAGAATTCACCTAGTTTCATGGGTAAATGGATAAATCAGCAAGAGACAATTAATGGCTGGTGTATTCATTAAACACTTTTCTTAGCTATAGCAGCTTGCCTGAAATTTTTACAACCTTCTTTCTGATATTGGCTGCTGCCTGAGAAAGCTTAGAGTGACAAAATCTTAGCTATAGCAGAACAGATTATTTAAAATCACAAGATCATTTGTATATGAATGCATAAAACAGGCTCCTGAGAATGTAATTTCAAAATCAAAAAATTAATAAAAATTTGTTGAGAAGTTTATATTTTAGAGTTGATTTCCCTGATCTCGCCTGAAACCTCTGAAGCTGAACTATCAGACCAAAAGGTCTCAATCCTTTTGAAAATGAAACGAAGGATATGTCGGAACCATACCTTTGTCCAACGAAATGTAAGGTATTCTTAAGGGAAATATCTAACTGACCCTAGGTGCCTGATGAATTACCCTTTTCCAGGACAAAAGGGTATTCTGTCCTTTTCCCCTAAATGTTACTGGATACATTTTCCTTAGGCTCCAATTAGAAGCGACACAGGATGCTGACTGCATTTATCATTATTTGCATATTATAAAATGTCCATAAAAAGACATGTTTTCAGTTGAGATAAAATCTAATCTGAGATAGATCTAAGTGCTAGATAAATGAAATTCTACGGTGCTTGAAAAGCTATAACTTCTTCAAGAAAACTTCCTTATAGTTCAACTCAAGAAAAAGATCTCAAGGGTACTTTAGACAGTATACAAACTGTCAACATCATAATATTTGAAAATTCTCCTAAGTGCTTAAATTACATATGGGAAACAATTTAGTTGTTATAAGTTTTGTCATGTAATAATGAAATCAAGATATTTGAAAATAACTTTTTAGCATTTAAAATGGGAAACAACCCAGATGTCCCTCAATAGGTGAATGGTTAAAAAATGATACATCCAGTACTATGCAATACTAGTTAGCAATAAAAAGGAAAAAACTGTAACAGGGTGGCCTGAGTTACATCACTGTGGCTAGAGGGCCCAAGCTTACAGGACTTGCCACCTCTGCCCAGTTCCCTGCCTGTGGGTGCTGCTGTGACTTGGAGGCTGGAGTCATGTGCACTACCTCCACTGCTGTTACTGGGTTGTCTGGGGATGTGGCCTCAGCCACTGTGGCCAGGGACCAGGGACCAGGATTGTGGGCACCATCTCTGCTGTTCCCCTGGTTCCACTTCCTCTATCTGTTCCAATCTACCCATGTTCAGATGCACAGATGTATGGATCTCTCCAGCATCTTGCTGTGTTGGGCGGAGGAACCCTTGTTGAGTTATGGATGTTTAACTAGATGTAGATTGAAGGGGCATAGACAAAGGAACCATCCCATAATGCTATGATGCTGCTATCAATCACCCTTAATTTCTTAAAGTTGCCTGTAAATCTAAAATTATTTAAAATTAAAAGGTTAACAATTTTTAAATAAAGCATGGCTAGAAGACATGATAAATGTATGAGCTTGGCTAATCATTCACTTTCAAAGGTAAACTGATAAAGTTATTCAGAATTTGGCTTTTAATAACTACCAGGAGAATCTTGCAGTAGCTCATGGTGTCACCAAATGCTGCTTGCTAAAAGGAGACTCAGTCTCCCCTTTGAAAACAGCTAGAAAAACGTAATTTTGTACCTTAGGATGTGCTTTTGATCACTGGAGATTTGTTTTGCTTTTCTAGAATTTCAAATAAAGACAAATATACATTATATATTGCTTTGTGTCTAGATTCTTCTGCCCAATATAGTGTTTTGAAATTCTACCAAGGTATTGGATATACCAGTCATTCATTTTGTTTATTTCTGAGTGGTATTCAACTGTTAGTGTATATCATAGTTTGTTTATCCATTCACCTATTGATGTAATCTTTGGAGTAGTTTCCAGTTTTGTATATTATGAATGAGGCTGCTATGAACAATAACATATAAATCTTTCTTGGACACATGTTTTTATCACACTTGAGTAAATACGTAGTAGTTGGATTATTGGATTATACAGAAAATGTATGATGAGCTTTATATGAAACTTTCTAGCTGATTTCCAAAGTGTTTGTACCAGTTTACATTCCCACAAACATGCTTTGCAACCTCACTAACACTTGGTAGTGGTCAGTCTTTTTCATTTTAGCTATTCTAGTGGTTAGCTGTGGCATGGCATGTCACAGTGATTTTTACTTGCATTTCTCTGATGACTAACAATGTTAAACATCTCATTATGTGCTTATTTGTCAACTCTATATTGTGTTTTGTAAAGTGTCTGTTCAAATCTTTTGGCCTTTATTTGGGTTATTGTTTCCTTGTTTATCTTATTATTAAGTTGTAAAAATTCTTTATCCATAAAGTTCTTTGTCAGATGCATGTATTGCAAATAGTTACTTCTGGTCTGTAAATATTACTTCTAGTCTGTATGCTTTTCACTCTTTTAATGGTGTCTTTCAGAGTAGATAATTTTAATTTTGATGAACTCTAATATATCAAAAAATTTTCTATTTTATTGTCTGTGCTTTCTGAGTCCTACCTTCCTAAAATTTATTTGCCTATCTTGAAGTCACAAGGACTTCCTCCTACGTTTTCCTAGAGAAGTTTTATGATTCTAAGTTTTACATTTAGGTCTATGATCCATTTTGTGTTATTTATTGTTTATGGTGTGAGGTAAGGATTGAGGTCCATTTCTCCCTGATTCAGATAGCCAATTTTTCTAGTGCCATTTGTTGAAAAGAATATCCTTTCCTCATTAAATTAACTTTGTATCTCTGTTAAAAATCAACTGATCATACATGTATGGATTTATTTCTAGACTCTATTCTGTTTCATTCATGTGTATGTCTGTCCTACCAATACCACATTTTCTTGATTTCTGTAACTTTATAGTATGTCTTGAAATCCCTCAACCCAAATCTTCATTGTTCTTCTTTTTCAAAACTGTTTTGGCCACTCCACTTCTTTTGCATTTCTGTATAAACCTTAGAACCGACTGGCCATTTTTACAGAATAAGCTGTTAGGATTTTGATTGGTATTATTTGAATGTATAGATCAGTTTGGAGAAAACTGACATCTTAACAATACTGAATCTTCCAATTCATGAGCCTGGTATATCTCTCTACTTAGCTAGATCTTCAGTTCATTCAGCAACATACTGTAGTTTTCAGTGTAGTGGTCTTGACATTTCTTGTTATATTTACCTTTAAGAATTTATATGTTCTGGTGTTATTATGATTAGCTTTGTTTTAAAAACACATTTCATTTGCCAGTTGTTAAGTATTAGAAATAAAATTTATTGTTGTATATGGACCTTTTTAAGAACTTGCTAACCTCATTTATTTGTTCTAATAGCTTTTGTGTAAAAATAGTGTCATCTGAAAATAGAATACATGTTCTTTTCCAACCTGTATGCTTTTTCTTGCCTTATTATACCAGATAAAACTTCCAATAAAATGTTGCATGGAAGTAGTAGGAGTAGACATTTTAACCTTGTTCCCAATGTTAGAAGGAAAATATTCAGTTTTCACCATTAAGTATGATATTAGCTGTAGGGTTTTCCCACAAATGTCCTTTATCAGTTTGAGGAAGTTTCCTTCTAATGCTATCCTTCTGAGAGTTTTTATCACAAATGGGTGTTGAATTTTGTCAAAAACTTTTTCTGTATATATTGAGATGATCATATGTACTTTTATCTTTATTCTATTAGTATGATGAATTACATCAACCAATTTCAGAGGATAAATCAATCTAGTATTCCTTTATGTTGCTGGATTCAATTTGAGAATTTCTGTGTCTATATATATGAGGGATATTAGGATGTTGTTCTAAAATTCTCCTTTTTTTTGTAGTTTTTGTATGGCTTTGGTACCAAGATGATACCAATCTTAAGTTCCCCCACCTTCCACTTCCCCTGCTACTCTCTGAAAGAGTTTATGTAAGATTGGCATTATTTCTTCCTTAAATATCTGGTATCATTCACCAAGGAAGCCATCTGGGTTTGGGTTTTCTTTGTGGGGAGGTTTTTAGTTACAAATTTGATTTTTAAAATAGATATAAGATGATTTAAGTTTTTTATTTTTGCGTGTGTTTTGGTAATTTGTATCTTCAAAGATTTTGTCCACTTCATCTAAGTCTTCTCTTTTAATTCTAATAGTAATGTGTTATGTATTATCTTTCTTTTTTTTTCCCCTTGATGAATCTAGGTATAGTTAATAAACTTTATTGCTCTCTTTAAAAATAGCTTTTCATTACATTTACTTTACTGCTTCACCTACTGTCCTGTATTCTATTTTATTGATTTCTGTGTATCCTTTTTCTTCTACTTACTATGGGTTTTATCTGTTCTTCATTTCCTAGCTTCATAATTGGAAGTTGTTAGATTACTGATTTGAGACCTTTCTTATTTTCTAATATAATTATTTTAAACTAACATTTGCCCCAAGCATTGCTTTAACCTGCATCCCAAGATTTTTAATGTATTTTCATTTTCACTGGGTTGAAAATATTTTCTAATTTACTTTGTGAGTTCTTCTTTATGCTATGGGCTACCTGGCAGTGTGCTGTTTAATTTCTAAATATGTGGAAATTTTTGTGAAAACTCATTTTTTTTTTTTTTTTTTTACTGATTTCTAAGTTAATTTTACTGTGGTCAGAAAATGTACTTTATATGATTTCACTTATTTAACATATTGAGACTTGTTTTATAACCCAGAATATTGTAG
Source organism: Hyperoodon ampullatus (assembly GCF_949752795.1). Taxonomy (NCBI): domain Eukaryota; kingdom Metazoa; phylum Chordata; class Mammalia; order Artiodactyla; family Ziphiidae; genus Hyperoodon; species Hyperoodon ampullatus. The sequence goes on from NC_136924.1 coordinate 46,338,853, forward strand.
ATCTTAGTAATGTTCCATGTTCATTTGAGAAGAGTATGTATTCTGCTGTTGTTGGGTGGAATGGTCTGCAAATATTCAGTTGGCTAGGTCCTGTTGGTTGACAGTACTGTTCAAGTCTTCCATGTCTTTAGTATGTTTTGTCTGTTCGTACTATCAACTACTCAGAGAGTGGTGAAAAACTCTCCAATTATAATTGTAGATTCAGTTTTTGCTTTATGCAGTTTTAAGCGCTCCTATTAGAGATATATACACTTAAGATTTTTATATCTTTTTGATGAATTGGCCCTTCTATTATTATGAAGTGTCTCTCTTTATCTCTAATAATAGTCCCATCCTTTTACTTCTAACCCATAATTGTCTTTATATTTAAATTGCTTTTTCTCCCCTACATAGCAAATAGTTAAGTATTGCTTTTTTAAAATACACTTGGACAATTTCTGCTTTTTATTTATTTGGAGTTTCTAGACAATTTACATTTAATTTGTCAATATAGTTGGTTTAAATCTACCACCTTTTTGTCTTGTATTTCTCCAATCTGACCTTTGTTACTCTTTCTCTTCTTTTTTTTAGGATTTCTGTTGCCATAACTGCATATGTTTTCATATTCCATTTTATCTCTTCTATTTGCTTATTAGCTATGATTTTTGTTTTAGTTTTTAATCATTAATCTAGACCATCATTTATTTTGATATAATATGAACATTTTCTTTTACTACAAATATGTTCATATATACTCAAAAGACAATGAATATAATTAATTTGATATACCCATAATAAACCATCAACAACTATAAATACATTTGTTTCATCTAAACACCCACTAACTCTCCTCTCTTAGATTATTTAGAGGCAAATTCCAGATATCATATTACAGGTATACCTCATTTTCTATGCTTTACAGATATTGCATTTTTTAGAAATCAAAGGTTTGTAGCAAATCTGTGTTGTCAGATGGTCAGCATTTTTTAGCAATAAATTATTTTTCAAATTAAGCTATTTATATTGTTTTTGTAGACATAATGCTATTGCATATTTAATAGACTGCGGTATAGTGCAAACATAACTTTTATATGTACTGGGAAACCAAAAAATTCATGTGATTTGCTTTATTGTGATATTTGCTTTACTTCAATGATCTGGAACCAAACCTGCAATATCTCAAAGGTATGCCTATATTTCATCTGTAACTATTTCAGTATGTATCTCTGCAAAGACTGTTAAAAATATAAAAGCAATATAATTAGTGCATTAAAAAAATTAACAATAAATTCTTAATAGCATTAAATAGCCAATCACTGTTCAGATTTCTCTGGTTGAACTGTTAAAAGATTTTTTTTTCACAGTTTATTTGAACTGAGATTCAAATAAGGTCATTCCTTGCAATTGTTTGTTTTTATTGGGGTGGTGGGAATGAAAGAGATTCAGAGAGATTTAAAAACACTGCCGCTGTCACTACCATCTTTGAATCCCATCATGACTTCCGTTTGATTTAAAATTTAAAATAATAATTAAAAGATTTAATTTGTAATATTAATTAAACAAAATTCCTACACTACATACATTTTTTGAACTAGGTTTTCCATTTTATATTGAAAAATGTCATTCTTGGAAATTCTCTAATGCCTACCCTCACAAGTCTTAGGTAACTCCATATTTTAAAAATTTCAATTTTGGACAATATCCAGTATGAGTGATTTCCTATTGCTTCATTAATATTATATTGCCAAATTCTGTAAGGCCATAATCACACCTTTAAGGAGGAGGAAAACTGCTCATGAATATTCTGTTAAATTTTGCCTGCACAATGTTGTTTATTTCTTTATGACAATTAGGGGTTAAATTAACTTAAAATGTGAAGACTAGGGACAAGACTCCAAAAAATTAACCAACCATTTTGATGTAGATTGTACTTCTGGAGTTTTAATGTCATTACTTTACCGCTCAAGGCAATGAGCTACAGATAGAGACAGCAGTTGATAGTTTATGAGGAATAAGCTCACTAATGACATTTAATGAATTATTTATAATTTCTTCAGTGTACATTTTTTTTACCAGCCTAAACTTTTTACAAGTAGCGGGTAAAGTGGAAACATCTATTACTTTAAGAAAAATACAACAAGGCTTGAGCTGACTTTATTATGTTATCAAATAACATACTGTCTTACTAAAGAAATTTAATAAAAATTCTGATAATACTAAGCATTGGTATAATTGTATAAGGTTTAATGAAAATGAATTGATGAAAGTTCTTATAAACTTAAGAATGCATTTATAGGAAAATGAACTCTTTTTTATATCAAAATACTTGCATGCTTAATAAAGAAATTTTTAATTTTTCATTTGCCAGTTAGGTATGCAATTCCAGTTTACAAAGTTAGTTAAATCAGGAAGTTATCTTAGATTGTGGAAGTTATCCATAGATTGTGGAAATGAGATTTACAATCAGGTCTTTTTAATCAAGTGTACATATTCTTTTCACATATATTTTCATTTGACTTTTTCATTGATCTGCATGGCAAGTAAAATCCTTCTTTCCATTTTAAAGATAAACAAACTGATAACAAGACAGGTAAAATAAATGACCCAATGGCACACTGTGGTCAGCTACTGAGTCCAGATAAAAATCAGAGTCTTCTGACTCCATGTAGTGCTTTCTTTCTACTATACCAGAGGTCAATTCATTTTAGACTTTAGAAAAAAACTTCCAGAATCCCATATACTCATCTATGAGTCAGAAATAGAAAAAGAGGAAATAGAATAAGGCTTAGAATCCTGTGAGCTGTGGTGGATATGATAATGGTCTGGCCTTTATTTAACTATTGTCATTTCTACTACAAGTTTCTCAAAAAAGTCTGGCCTTGTCTATATTACACAAAATCATCCAGAAGAATAAAATTGGCAGATTCTTAGTCAAAACACCTAGAGGACTGGTGGCTGGAGCACTCTCATTATCTTTATTACTATTCTTTCAACAATTTTCACACATACTGAGAGATTTCCATGTGCCAGGCATAATGCCTGGCAGATAGAACAACACTGTCTAACTTTGCCATTGAGAAGTTTCCAGTTTGAGGACAGTCAGAGGAAAACAGGTATATAAATTGCCATAATGCAACATAAGGAAATAATTATAGATTATTGATAAAGTACTAGAGAGCAACTGTACTTAAGGGGCTGAGAATAGGGTGTTTTGGAGTAATAGTTGAAAAGTATCTTAATATATGCTAGCTGTAATGAAATAGCTTCCTATATTTCCAGTCTGAGAAAAATAATTAACTACTATTTTACAACAGTTGATAAATTATATCACAGGCCACCACTCTGTAAGAGGTTTTTGAGAGTTTTCTGTAAGGCCACACTTTTTATATATTTTATGTATAAAATAAATGTAGCCAAAAAACCGGAGAAGTAAAATAATCTTTTAATGTTTACACTTCAGAATCAGTGGGTGATATTATAAATCCAGAGGTTTCTGAAATATTTTCCCTTTTGTTCAGAGCAATATTTTTTGTTCAAGAAATTCAATTAGATGTTCAAGAATTAATCAGTTAGCTATACTGTAGATCCTACAGTGTTCACAAAATTCTAACTATAACATTTAAATCCATGAGGTATATAGTGTGTCCTAGAGTGATACTGAAGTTTAAAATAGTTTCACTTGAATTCGCCTCTTCCTCTTAAAATTTTAGTGAACTGATTGTTTGTTTCTGGATTGGGTCTATGCTTTATTGTCATGCTTCTCAAATTAGCACATGTGCTACAGAATAAAAGCACATTCCCAAAGAACAAAAATTTTCCTTTTTTTACTGATGGGATGAAGGATGAGATGAGAGGTGGTAGGTTGGGGTTGTCTAGAAAAATTAATGGATAAGTATATAACAATTATAATACTAAACTGAATGTGGCTATATTTTAGAATATAAAGGAGAATTCGTATAAATTAAAAAAAACACTAGATTAAAAACCAAACAAATACAAACAAACCTGCCCTCTCATGTGTCTCCTTGGGCTATGCTGCCAGAACTTCTACCCATTGGCTTTTATTCTACTTAGCCCTTAGGGATAAGTTTGTGATAAGCAATGAATTGAATTCAGAATAATTCTGAATATTATTATTTTTAAGAGTTTGAAAGACATTAATAAAAAATGGCATAGAGGATCAGATGCTTTGAACTTGCTTTATATCCAATACACTAGGTGTGCCTGATCATTTCTCTTATCTTGGGCAAGTATATTATTATTCCAGTGTGGTTTGGGTCATTTCCAATTTTAGAATGACAACAGCCACAATGCCTTGAAGGGGGGAAAAGAATATGTAGGTAGTGAGTGACTTTCTCCTTCTCTTTTCAAAACAGCACACACAGAATATCTCATTCAATTTTTTGAGTTGGAAGATAAAAGAAGAATGAATGGTATTGGGAAAACACTAACTTCTTTGAACATCTCACTCAGAAGTACTGAAAACAAATTCATAAGGGCTAGAAATTGTCTTCCAAAGACTCGGATTAATTCACAACCAGTTTTATGTCACTCATTTCAGGAGTGGTGTGTACGTGTGGGGTGGGATGGAGGAGGTCATCAGTCAAGGTTACACTGCTGCTACAAATCACAAGTAAATTCACGGGGTGATCAGTTCCATTCTTATTTCAATTTAGGATGGGCTCTGCCAGCTTCCAATTGTGGATTACATGCTCCACAAATTTAGGCTTACAATAATTTATATTCTGTCACCTCCTTATCTAAAGCAGAAAACAATACCTTGCCTGAAATGAAATGGTTGCACTACAGGACATGAAAAATTTATAGAAACCAGTTGAGAAAAGAAACTGATGATTGCTGAGGGGTTTAATGAAACAAAGATACAGTATCCTTCATCTACATTCAAAAAAATGTTATTTGTACACAGTAGATATAATAAAATTAACGCTATACATACTATTTCATCTTTAGCTTTTTGTATATGTTAAATATATACTTAAGAAATATCTATGCCCAATGTATTCAATATACAGCTACTAAATACTAAATCTGTAAGAAAAATTCAAAGCTGACAATCTTATGAGGACTTTGTCAACATCTAGAGCAATTCTGCTTACTTCAAAGGCAGTTCCTTGCCCAGGCAAGAGAGAACTGCAAATAAGAAAAAACTCACTACAGAGAAGACTGACTATGTCCACAGTTTGTTTCCTGAGCTGCCTTCCTGGAACTTGTCTACATTTGCCCTTTTCATCTCCAGATTCTTCTCTACTGTATCATTCCAATTTGGATACCTTTATGATAACATCTTCCAGCTCTTTATCCTCTCCCCATACTCTTAATTTACTTCCTGCATTATACTCTGCTGCTGAGCTTTCTTGAGCCACTCCTATGACCCAACTGACATACCTAGGAGTGTGATCCCCCTTCATAGTTATGCCAAATAAACGAAACCAGAATATGTCATGCCAAAATAGCCTTTTCCATATAAGAATTATTTGGATCTAAAGGCAATTAAAAAGCAGCAAAAGCAGGAAAGCTCTCTGCCCTTCTCCTATGTGCCTAAAAGCAGGACATAAATTTAGAAAGATGTCCCTCCTTCCCTCTCTAAAAATCACAGGAACAACTTTAGACTCTTATCAGCCTGGAGATGACACCAGAGGAATCTATGTAACAGACTTTACCAACTAGCCTTGATCTCCCACTCCTTTCCCATATATTTGTCTTCCTACAATTTGCCACCTCTAGGGACTCAAGGTCCTTTGCTTTTGCCTTGTCACTTCTCTAAAATTTATTGCTCTTTGTTGAAAATGCTACATAAGCCTGAATTCTGAGCCACCTCTTTGAGTTACTCATTCCTGAGCTTCTCACATTAACATGTATATATGAGATACAGATGTTAATAAACTTCTGTTTGTTTTCTTTGGTTAGTCTGTCTTGTTAAAGAGCCTAGCTGAGAACCTAGGATGGGTAGAGGAAGAATTTTCTCCCCTATGTGAATTCTCACAGCTTGCCTCCCTCCTGGCTCAGGGCAGACAGAAATAATCACATAGAAATTCTCAGGCTTAAATAAGCAGCAGTACTAAATATATTTCCTAGTTTAATTGTAAAAGATATAGACTATTTCCTTCTTAATTTCTGTTTAAAGGAGTAAAGTTGTAACACTATATCAAGAATTATTTGCTAAATGTTCCCTGCTCCCAAGATATCACATATCTTACAAATCAATGAAGAACTTAGAATAATAGCTTTGTTAACAGGGAAGAGGATGTTCTGGGCAATAATACATCTTTGTTGAACTCTGATGTTACTAAAAGTGGCTTCTGTGACATTGCCGAAGGCAAGGACATTTCTGTGCTTCGTAATCACCTTTGAAATTCTTTTTCAAGTCTGTCTAACTGTCCTACTTGATCTCTCCCAATTTTTAAGAATACTAGACTTTGCAATCCTATTTTAGGTTATAGGCAAAGTTATTAGTTAATGTTTGTTGAATAAATAGGCAGAATATATGTAGATAATAAGTTTCATACATGTTTTCCCCCACATGACTACAGTCTGAATGCACAGATGTAGAAAAGTTTCAGATGTTATTGAAATATAAAATGTTGACTTAACTCTGTTCTGTCCTTTCCTTCATCCCTAGATTCTCTTGAGCAGAATTCTGATCTCCTGTTTCATAAGCCACATAATTAAAAAGTAACAATAGGTCTGCATAATCAACTACTTCCTAAAAGCTCAATACTAAAACAAGTAAGATGATTTTCCATTACTAATCAGTTTTCAGTCAACCAGCATGCACCCACAAGAAACAAAATCAGTACAGTTATCTGAACAATAGTTTCCCATCCCTGATGCTTCAAACGTTTGGATAGCTCTAATATTTTAATAAATGGGTTTCCATGCATCACACATCAATCTCATTTTTAAGCTTTCAATGAAATTTTCATCAAGAATAATAAAGAACATTCACTGCAGTGTTATTCACAAGAGCCAAGATATTGAAACGACCCAAGTGTCTGTCCATGGATGTATGGACAAAGAAAACATGGTTTTATGTATGTGTGTGTATACACACACACACACACACACACAGAGAATGGAATATTATTCAACCATAAAAAGAGGAATATCCTGCTATTTGTGACAAAATGGATAAGCCAGGAGAGCATTATGCTAAGTGAAATAAATCAGACACAGAAAGACAAATACTGTGTGATCTCACTTATATGTGGAATCTAAAAAGTCAAGCTCATAGAACCAGAGAGTAGAATGGTGGTTGTCAGGGTCTGGGGGATGCAAGAAATAGGGAGACATTGGTCAAAGGGCACAAACTTTCAGTTATAAGATGAGTAAGTTCTGGGGATCTAATGTACACCATGGTGATTACAGTTAACAATACAGAATTTTATATTTGAAATTTGCTGAGAGAGTAAATCTTAAATGTTCTCACCACACACAAACACACAAAAGGTAACTATGTGAAGTGCTGGGTGTGATAACTAACTTGCTGATTGTAGGCATTTCACGATGTATACGTATGTAAAATCACCATGTTATACACCTTAAGAAAATCATATTGTACAACCTAAATATAAACAACTTTTGTTTGTCAATCATATCTCAATAAAGCTGGAAGAAATAATAATAAAGAATAATATATGCTATATCTTCATGAGGCTTAAAAGCTCATAAAATTAATTAATGATTTTTTAATGGGTTTACAGTTTAGAGATATTTTCCTCAGTTATGTCATAGAAAGTTCAAGTAAGTTACCATGATAGGGGGTATTCAACATTATTTTAAAATATACTTAAGGTGGGAACACATAATTTTATAAATATTTACAGTCCATGCTTTTTATCTGAAATACTCTGCCTCATAGCTTGCCATAACATTTATTCCTCAAGCCTTCCATTATTTGAAATTCCTAAAAGCCAGGTTTGGTTTTTTAAACTCATTCCATATTTGCGCATTCTACAACACATTTTCACACACCTTCTCTCCCAAATGGCCTTGACCTTAAGTAGTATACATGGTAAATACTTTTCTTTTTTTACGTATTTGTAAAAAGAAACATTCATTTATTTACAATTACTTTAAAATTTGCTTGCATAAATGTTTCTATCTGTCCTAAATTATAAGTCTTGAGGTAATGTCTGTGTCTTCTTATCAATAAATACTTCTTTTTGTTTTCACAGAAGAAAAATATTTATAAGCCTTATAAATCATCACATACTTCACATACAAAGGACAAAGGAGAAAAGAGGGAAGATAAGATCCAATATGCAGATCATTGTAGAAAGATCAGAGCTCTTTAGAGGCAGAGCTAAGTCTGAATTTCTGCTCTGCTGCTTATTTTGTGACTTCAGTCAAGTTTCCTAACATCTCTGTGGACTTATTTTTTTCCCTACCTCAGAGGATAGTAATGAGGACTAAGCTAATGTATATAAAGTACTTGGTAGAGTTGCTGGAACGTAAAAAGTTTCCAGTAACGGTAGTAACAGCAGTTTATCATCATTATTGTTGTAGATATTATTTTTGTCTTCCTCTCATTATTGGAGCTGGTTATTCAGTGTCCTAAGGCCTTTTTCATCTTCTCACCCTCCACCTTCCTTTTGACCCCTGTTCTTTACTGCAGAACTCTTTTTCCTGCTCTTCTCATGAGTGCCCTAAGCTTCAGATACCACCCTTTCATTGCTAACTCCCAAACTGATATCTCCAGTCTGGTTTCCTATTCTACATCTCCAGTTAAATGCTGAAATGTTGTTTCAAATTTAACATGTCTAAAACTAATTTATTTCTCTCATAATCTTTCCCACATCAGTAAGAGTGGTGGACAAGAAGCCACAAGTGCACAAAGAACTAGGCCAGGCTTAGGTACACGAAGATCCCCTAAATCTCTCAGCCTTCATCTCCTGACCCTGTAAAGTTCCTCCAGGATGGGGAGAGCCTTGCTCACACAGACTTTATATCTCATGTGTACTGCTGGTGTCCAAATCCTGGCCATCGCAGTCATTGCCATTGCCTTGTTACTGGTGAGTCCTGGCACTGAATAGGAAGACTCCTAGATATTTCTGGGTTTTAATTCTGGTCCCTTCCTAAGTCCATAACTTTGTCTAAGTCACAGCCCTGCTCTGTGGCTTGGTTTCCTCACTTGTAACACAAGGGTGAAGATACTAACACTAAGGTAACCATATAATTTTAGTCCAAACCAGGACACTTTTGAGAATGAAAGGGAGCTGTTAATAACTATGATTAGAGTCACAAGCATACCATGACTATCCTGGGCAAACCAGGAAGTAGAGTGGCCCTAGCTATCACTCATATCCCTTCCTGCATTTCTAATAGTTGAAATAAATACATTTTTAATAGCACAGTATCAAATTTCAATGTTATAAAATGACTTCGGGAAAAAAAAAAACCTCTTTGTATTTCCAGTTACAAATGGATAGAATTTAAACATGAATAGAATTTAAGTTCTGTTACAAAAAGCCAACCTACCAATAATGAAACGTAAAAATATTAACATATATGAGTCTGTACATGCATAACAGGTCTATTTCCAAACGTTTCACCATACTCATATATCAAATAAATAAATAACGACAAAAAGGAAAAAAACATGTATTTTTTAGAGGGTTCCAGGGCACTTGTGCCTCTGAACTGAAAATAAAGTTGATTAATACTTTGGAACTATTTACTTTAAAACTAAATTCTTAGATGACATGGGGAGCACTTATCATAATAGATGACAAGTGACGATACAGTGAACAGTGTTATAATGAATTCTTCCCAGAAATCACAGGGATAGAGTATTGTGTTCTCAGTTTCCAGGTTGCCATTTTGGTATTATTTGGAAACAGTAAGAATTCTGATTGGTTCTGGTTCATGAATGTCTATGCAAATTCCAAGTGACAAAACATGCACTTGTTACTGTACAAACTGTAGAAGTTGTAAACCCAGATAATAACTAATGGAAAACCAATTTTGCTTACGTTTTTCTGAAGCTAGCACTGAAACCATGAGAGTAGGAAAGACTTGAGTGCTAAATTATTTGTACTGAGACAGCAGCTCTTTAATTTGAATAACTGGATTTTAGTTCACACCTGCTATCTAGCAAGGAACTTCCTGAGAGTATTTGGATTTCTAATGCTATCCTTCTTTCTATATCTTAGTAATGTGTATAGTCTTCCCTTTAAATGTCTTTATTAAAATATATAACAACATTTTAAACTGCAGATACCATCACTCTATATATCCCTTATATTAATAAATTTCCAAATGCCTTGCCTTACCTTCTACCCGTGCTTTTAAAAATTCTTCCCTCCTTTTTCTATCAGAATTTTACCTTCTAAACCCAAAGCCATTCACGTTAGCCCCTACTTAAAAACCTAACAGCTCCTACCACATATAGCAATATTCTTCAAAGTTAAGGCATTTGGTAACCACCATATCTTTCTTTTGCCTGTATTATTATTTGTTTAACAGATTTTTAAATGAGCTTCCTTTTATAGCATAAGTAAATTTTGTGCCACTTGCACAGTGGAATGTAGTTCATCTTGCTTTATCAGTCAGAAGAGAATAGGTTATGTAGAGGTAACAAAAGGGCCACAAATCCCAGTGCCATAAACTGGGTTAATTTATTGCTCATGCTACTGGTCCATTGAGGTTAGTTGTGATTCTGCTCCACATTTCCTTTCCTCTCTGACCAAAGCTAATGGAACACCTTTTACACTGGGACATTGACAACTTTATTGCAGAGGGAAAAGAGGATATGGTCAATCCTTGCTCTTAAAGCTTCAGCTTAGAAATGACACAGATTGGTTGCACTTTCATTTCCTTGGCCAGAGCAAGGCATGTGGATAAGACTGAATGGGCCAGGGAAATCTAATCCTTTCCTAGCGAGTGCAGCAGATAGTTTGAACAATAATACAATCAAACACACTTATCAAGAATAGAAAATAATTAAAATAAAATGGAATGAAAACAAAATGTTATTAATTTCTAGTTAGATAATATTTCCTACCAAGTGTTAAAATTTTGCCAACTGATTTTCTTCTTAATATATTTAGAATATTTGAAAGAGAACTGTATCTCTCTATATGATATAATTCATATCCATATCCAGGTATAACAAAGTCATTCACCTAAAATAATTACCAGTATGATTTCCACACCTATGAAAATACATCTACAAAAGTCAAAATAGAACTCCTAAATAAGGCTCTCTGAAACTCTGATCCAAACTCACATTTTCAGTGTCAGCTCCAGCCATGCATTTTCCTTCCTCTCGTTCCCACTCCTCCCTAAGCTCCCTTTTTGACAAATCCCAACCTCCCCAACCTCATCTCTGCAGTACCGCACCTTCTGTTGCTTAATTGCACCATTATTTGATGAACCAAGACTCGCTTCTGTTATATTTACCAAGCACATGCAATTCATGCCTCGGCCCTTATTCTCATACAAACAGTCTTACAGTCTTCTTTAGTGAGAAATAACTCACAGACTACTTTTCAGATGAAGTATAAACTGAAGAATAATTTTAAAAATGTAAAAGGAAAAGGAAGTGACTAGAAATGTAAGGTTTTGACCTAAGATGAAGGGTAGTCAAAACATTATGAACATTACTACTTAGATAAAACTGTTAAAATGAGTTTATTATAATTAAATGTCAATGAAGAAATTGGACAAACTAACATGGAGGAGGGAGATAAATTATTCAGAAATGTTTCGCTCTTTTCTGATTTGTACACTTTGCAACATAAATAGCATCAGAATCTGCAATATAGATAATCACTAAATCCAAGAGAGTCTTAGTTTCTGGACTTGAAAAAAGAGGCTTGCAATCTCTGAAATAATTTATGGATAGATAAAACTTACAAATATTTACTATACAGCTACAGATCTTAAAGGGATTAATCTAACATAATGACTTCTATTCAAGCAAAAGCATGAAGAAAAGTATAATTTAAAAAGCAAAATTGGGGGTAGGAGGAAGATGGCTGAAGAGTAAGACGTGGAGATCACCTTCCTGCCCACAGATACATCAGAAATACATCTACACGTGGAACTGCTCCTATAGAACACCCACTGAACGCTGGCAGAAGACCTCAGGCCTCCCAAAAGGCAAGAAACTCCCCACGTACCTGGGTAGGGCAAAAGAAAAAACAAAAAGAAAAAACAGAGACAAAAGGATAGGGACGGGACCTGCACCAGTGGGAGGGAGCCGTGAAGGAGGAAAGGTTTCCACACACTAGGAGCCCCTTCGCAGGCGGAGACTGCGGGTGGCGGAGGGGGTAAGCTTCGGAGCCATGCAAGAGAGCGCAGCCACAGGGGTGCGGAGGGCAAAGTGGAGGGATTCCCGCACAGAGGATAGGTCCCAACCGGCACTCACCAGCCCGAGAGGCTTGTCTGCTCAACCGCCGGGGCGGGTGGGGGCTGGGAGCTGAGGCTCGGGCTTCGGTCGGATCTCAGGGAGAGGACTGGGGTTGGCGGTGTGAACACAGCCTGAAGGGGCTAGTGCGGCACGGCTAGTCGAGAGGGAGTCCGGGAAAAAGGCTGGACCTGCCGAAGAGGCAAGAGACTTTTTCTTCCCTCTTTGTTTTCTGGTGTGCCAGGAGAGGGGATTCAGAGCTCTGCTTAAAGGAGCTCCAGAGACAGGCGCCAGCCGCGGCTAAGAGCGCGGACCCAAGAGACGGGCATGAAATGCTAAGGCTGCTGCTGCAGCCACCAAGAAGCCTGTGTGCGAGCACAGGTCACTATCCACACCTCTCTTCCGGGAGCCTGTGCAGCCCGCCACTGCCAGGGTCCCGAGATCCAGGGACAACTTCCCCAGGAGAACACACAACATGCCACAGGCTGGTGCAACGTCACGTTGGCCTCTGCCACTGCAGGCTCACCCCGCATCCGTACCCCACCCTCCCCTCGGCCTGAGTGAGCCAGAGCCCCCGAATCAGCTGCTCCTTTAACCCTGTCCTGTCTGAGCGAAGAACAGACGTCCTCAGGCGACCTACACACAGAGGTGGGGCCAAATCCAAAGTTGAACCCCGGGAGCTGTGCGAACAAAGAAGAGAAAGGGAAATCTCTCCCAGCAGCCTCAGGAGAAGCGGGTTAAATCTCCACAATCAACTTGATGTATCCTACATCTGTGGAATACCTGAATAGACAACGAATCATCCCAAATTGAGGAGGTGGACTTTGGGAGCAAGGTAGATTCTTTTTTCCCCTTTTCCTCTTTTTGTGAGTGTGTATGTGTATGCTTCTGTGTGAGATTTTGTCTGTAAAGCTTTGCTTTCACCATTTGTCCTAGGGTTCTGTCCGTCTGTATTTTTTTTTTTTACTTAAATTTTTTTTCTTAATCATTATTTTTTTATTCCTTATTTAATTAACTTTATTTTATTTTATCTTATTTCATTTTATTTTCTTTTTTCCTCTTTCTTTCTACTTTTTCTCCCTTTTATTCTGAGCCGTGTGGATGAAAGGCTCTTGGTGCTCCAGCCAGGAGTCAGTGCTGTGCCTCTGAGGTGGGAGAGCCAACTTCAGGACACTGGTCCACAAGAGACCTCCCAGCTCCACATAATACCAAATGGCAAAAAGCTCCCAGAGATCTCCATCTCAAAACCAACACCCAGCTTCACTCAACGACCAGCAAGCTACAGTGCTGGACACCCTATGCCAAACTAGCAAGACAGGAACACAACATCACCCATTAGCAGAGAGGCTGTCTAAAATCATAATAAGGCCACAGACACCCCAAAACACACCACCAGACGTGGACCTGCCCACCAGAAAGACAAGATACAGCCTCATCCACCAGAACACAGGCACTAGTCCACTCCACCAGAAAGCCTACACAACTCACTGAACCAAATTTAGCCACTAAAGCACAGAGAGTCCCATACAGGATAAATCCAAGGAGAAACACGCCAAGACACATATTAATCAAACTATCAAAAATTAAATACAAAGAAAATATATTAAAAGCAGCAAGGGAAAAACAAGAAATAACATACAAGGGTATCCCCATAAGGTTAACAGCTGATCTTTCAGCAGAAACTCTGCAAGCCAGAAGGGAGTGGCAGGACATATTTAGAGTGATGAAGGAGAACAACCTACAAGCAAGATTACTCTACCCAGCATGGATCTTATTCATATTTGATGGAGAAATTAAAACCTTTACAGACGAGCAAAAGCTGAGACAGTTCAGCACCACCAAACCAGCTTTAAAACAAATGCTAAAGGAACTTCTCTAGGCAAGAAACACAACCGAAGGAAAAGACCTACAATAAGAAACCCAAAACAATTAAGAAAATGGGAATAGGAACATACATATCGATAATAACCTTAAATGTAAAAGATAAAATGCTCCTACCAAAAGACACAGACTGGCTGAATGGATACAAAAACAAGACCCACATATATGCTGTCTACAAGAGACCTACTTCAGACATAGAGACACATACAGACTGAAAGTAAGGGGATGGAAAAAGATATTCTATGCAAATGGAAACCAAAAGAAAGCTGGAGTAGCAATTCTCATATCAGACAAAATAGACTTTAAAGTAAAGACTACTAGAAGAGACAAAGAAGGACACTACATAATTATCAAGGGATCAATCCAAGAAAAGAAGATATAACAATTGTAAACATTTATGCACCCAACATAGGAGCACCTCAATACATAAGGCAAATACTAACAGCCATAAAAGGGGAAATCAACAGTAACACAATCACAGTAGGGGACTTTAACACCCCACTTTCACCAATGGACAGATCATTCAAAATGAAAATAAAAAAGGAAACACAAGCTTTAAATGAAACATTAAAGAAGATGGACTTAATTGATATTTATAGGACATTCGAAAACAACAGAATACACATTTTTCTCAAGTGCTCATGGAATATTCTCCAGGGTAGATCATATCTTGGGTCACAAATCAAGTCCTGGTAAATTTAAGAAAATTGAAATCGTATCAAGTATTTTTTCCGACAACAACACTATGAGACTAGGTATCATTTACAGGAAAAGATCTGTAAAAAATACAAACACATGGAGGCTAAACAATACACTACTTAATAACGAAGTGATCACTGAAGAAAATAAAGAAGAAATCAAAAAATACCTAGAAACAAATGACAATGGAGACACAACGATCCGAAACCTATGGGATGCAGCAAAAGAAGTTCTAAGAGGGAAGTTTATAGCAACACAATCTTACCTTAAGAAACAGGAAACATCTCAAATAAACAACCTAACCTTGCACCTAAAGCAATTAGAGAAAGAAGAACAAAAAAACCCCCAAAGTTAGCAGAAGGAAAGAAATCATAAAGATCAGATCAGAAATAAATGAAAAAGAAGTGAAGGAAACGATAGCAAAGATCAATAAAACGAAAAGCTGGCTTTTTGAGAAGATAAATAAAACTGATAAACCATTAGGGAGACTCATCAAGAAAAAAAGGCAGAAGACTGAAATCAATAGAATTAGAAATGTAAAAGGAGAAGTAACAACTGACACCGCAGATATACAAAGGATCATGAGAGATTACTACAAGCAACTCTATGCCAATAAAATGGACAACCTGGAAGAAATGGACAAATTCTTACAAATGCATAACCTGCCAAGACTGAACCAGGAAGAAATAGAAAATATGAACAGACCAATCACAAGCACTGAAATTGAAAATGTGATTAAAAATCTCCCAACAAGGAAAAGCCCAGGACCAGATGGCTTCACAGGCGAATTCTATCAAACATTTAGAGAAGAGCTAACACCTATCCTTCTCAAATTCTTCCAAAATATAGCAGAGGGAGGAACATTCCCAAACTCATTCTACGAAGCCACCATCACACTGATACCAAAACCAGACAAAGATGTCACAAAGAAAGAAAACTACAGGCCAATATCACTGCTGAACATAGATACAAAAATCCTCAACAAAATACCAGCAAACAGAATCCAACAGCAAATTAAAAGCATCATATACCATGATCAAGTGGGGTTTATCCCAGGAATGCAAGGATTCTTCAATATATGCAAATCAATCAACGTGCTACACCATATTAACAAATTGAAGAAGAAAAACCATATGAGCATCTAAATAGATGCAGGGAAAGCTTTCGACAAAACTCAACACCCATTTATGATAAAAACCCTGCAGAAAGTAGGCATAGAGGGAACTTTCCTCAACATAATAAAGGCCATATATGACAAACCCACAGCTAACATCGTACTCAATGGTGAAAAACTGAAAGCATTTCCACTAAGATCAGGAACAAGACAAGGTTGCCCACTCTCACCACTCTTATTCAACATAGTTTTGGAAGTTTTAGCCACAGCAGTCAGAGAAAAGCAAATAAAAGGAATCCAAATCGGAAAAGATGAAGTAAAGCTGTCACTGTTTGCAGATGACATGATACTATACTCTTGATACTATACTCATATATTCTCATCTTTAGAGAATCCTAAAGATGTTACCAGAAAACTACTAGAGCTAATCAATGAATTTGATAAAGTAGCAGGATACAAAATTAATGCACAGAAATCTCTGGCATTCTTAAACACTAATGATGAAAAACCTGAAAGTGAAATTAAGAAAACACTCCCATTTACCATTGCAACAAAAAGAATAAAATATCTAGGAACAAACCTACCTAAGGAGACAAAAGACCTGTATGGAGAAAATTATAAGACACTGATGAAAGAAATTAAAGATGATAAAAATAGATGAAGAGATATACCATGTTCTGGGATTGGAAGAATCAACATTGTGAAAATGACTTTACTACCCAAAGCAATCTACAGATTCAATGCAATCCCTATGAAACTACCACTGGCATTTTTCACAGAACTAGAACAAAAAATTGCACAATGTATGGAAACACAAAAGACCCTGAACAGCCAAAGCAATCTTTATTTATTTATTTTTTTGTTTTGCAGTATGCGGGCGTCTCACTGTTGTGGCCTCTCCCGTTGTGGAGCGCAGGCTCAGCAGCCATGGCTCACGGGCCTAGCTGCTCCATGGCATGTGGGATCTTCCTGGACCGGGGCACGAACCCATGTCCCCTGCATTGTCAGGCGGACTCTCAACCACTGCTCCACCAGGGAAGCCCCAAAGCAATCTTGAGAACGAAAAATGGAGTTGGAGGAACCAGGCTCCTTGACTTCAGACTATACTACAAAGCTACAGTAATGAAGACAGTATGGTACTGGCACAAAAACAGGAAGATAGATGAATGGAAAAGGATAGATAGCCCAGAGATAAACCAATGCACATGTGGTCACCTTATCTTTGATAAAGGAGGCAAGAATATACAATGGAGAAAAGACAACCTCTTAAATAAGTGGTGCTGGGAAAACTGGACAGGTACATATAAAAGTATGAAATTAGAACAGTCCCTAACACCATACACAAAAATAAACTCAAAGTGGATTAAGACCTAAATGTAAGGACAGACACTATCAAAATCTTAGAGGAAAACATAGGCAGAACGCTCTATGACATAAATCTCAGCAAGATCCTTTTTGACCCACCTGCTAGAGAAATGGAAATAAAAACAAAACTAAACAAATGGGACCTAATGAAACTTAAAAGCTTTTGCACAGCAGAGGAAACCGTAAACAAGACCAAAAGACAACCCTCAGAATGGGAGAAAATATTTGCAAATGAAGCAACTGACCAAGGATTAATCTCCAAAATTTACAAGCAGCTCAATACCAAAAAAACAAACAACTCAATCCAAAAATGGGCCAAAGACCTAAACAGACATTTCTCCAAAGAAGATATACAGATTGCCAACAAACACATGAAAGAATGCTCAACATCATTAATAATTAGAGAAACACAAATCAAAACTACAATGAGATATATTCTCACACCAGTCAGAACGGCAAGCATCAAAAAATCTAGAAACAATAAATACTGGAGAGGAAGTGGAGAAAAGGGAACACTCTTGCACTGTTGGTGGGAATGTAAATTGATACAGCCACTATGGAGAACAGTATGGAGGTTCCTTAAAAAACTAAAAATAGAACTACCATACGACGCAGCAATCCCACTACCGGGCATAAACCCTGAGAAAAGCATAATTCAAAAAGAGTCATGTACCAAAATGTTCATTGCAGCTCTATTTACAATAGCCAGGACATGGAAGCAACCTATGTTTCCATGAACAGATGAATGGATAAAGAAGATGTGGCACATATATACAATGGAATATTACTCAGCCATAAAAAAACGAAATTGAGTTATTTGTAGTGAGGTGGATGGACCCAAAGTTTGTCATACAGAGTGAAGTAAGTCAGAAAGAGAAAAAGAAGTACTGTATGTTAACACATATATATGGAATCTAAGAAAAAAAAAGGTCATGAAGTACCTAGGGGTAAGACGGGAATAAAGACAGAGACCTACTAGAGAATGGACTTGAGGATATGGGGAGGGGCAAGGGTAAGCTGTGACAAAGTGAGAGAGTGGCATGGACATATATACACTACCAAACGTAAAATAGATAGCTAGTGGGAAGTAGCCACTCAGCACAGGGAGATCAGCTCGGTGCTTTTTGTCTACCTAGAGGGGTGGGATAGGGAGAGTGGGAGGGAGGGAGACGTAAGAGGGAAGAGATATGGGAACATATGTATATGTTTAACTGATTCACTTTGTTATAAAGCAGAAACTAACACAGCATTGTAAAGCAGTTATACTCCAATAAAGATGTTTAAAAAATTGTATAAAGAATAAAAAAAGTAGTTACAAAAAATAAAATAATAAAAAGCAAAATTGTGAGGCTACCATCACCTTGATACAAAAACCAGACAAAGGTATCACATAAAAAAGAAAATTACAGGCCAATATCACTGTTGGACATAGATGCAAAAATTCTCAACAAAATACTAGCAAACCAAATGCAACGATACATTAAAAGGGTCATACATCATGATCAAGTGGGATTTTTCCCAGGGATGCAAGGATTTTTCAATATTCACAAATCAATCAATGTGATACACCACATTAACAAAATGATGAATAAAAACCATACAATCATCTCAAATAGATGCAGAAAAAGCTTTTGATAAAATTCAACATCCATTTATGGTAAAAACTTGCCAGGAAGTCGGCATAGAGGGAACATACCTCAACATAATAAAGGCCATATATGACAAACACACAGATAACATCATAGTCAATGGGGAAGAGCTGAAAGCATCTCCTGTAAGATCAGAAACAAGACAAGTATGTCCACTCTCATCACTTTTATTCAACATAGTTTTGGAACTCTCAGCCACAGCAATCAGAGAGGAAAAGGACTCCAAATTGAAAAGGAAGATGTAAAACTGTCGTGATTTGCAGATGACACGATATTATACATAGAAAATTCTAAAGGCACCAGCAGAAAACTACCAGAGCTCATCAATGAATTAGGTAAAGATTCAGGATACAAAATTAATATACAGAAATATGCTGCATTTCTATACACTAACAATGAAATATCAGAAAGAGAAACTATGGAAACAATCCCATTTACCATCACATCAGAAAGACAAAAAGCTAGGAATAAACCTCCCTAAGGAGGCAAAAGACCTGTACTCTTAAAACTATAAAATGCTGATGAAAGGTACTGAAGACCACATAAACAGGTGGAAAGATACACTGTGTTCTTGGATTGGACAAATCAACATTGTTAAAAAGACCATACTACCCAAGGCAATCTACAAATGCAGTGTAATCTCTATTAAATTACCAATGGCATTTTTCACAGAACAAGAACAAAAAATTTTATAATTTTTATGGAAACACAGAAGACACCGAATAGCCAAAACAACCTTGAGAAAGAAGAATGGAGCTGGAGGAATCACACCCCCTGACTTCAGACTATACTACAAAGCTACAGTCACCAAAACAGTATGGTATGGGCACAAAAACAGACACATAGATCAATGGAACAGGATAGAAGGCCCAGAAATACACCCACATGCTTATGGTCAATTAATCTTCAACAAAGGAGGCAAGAATATGCATTAGAGAAAAGGCAGTCTCTTCAATAAGTGGTGCTGGGAAACCTGGACAGCTACAATAGAACAGCTAAATTAGAACATTCTCTAACACCATATACAAAAATAAACTCAAAATAGATTAAAGACCTAAATGTAAGACAGGATAGTATAAAACTCCTAGAGGAAAACATAGGCAGGGCACTCCTTGACATAAATTGCAGCAATATTATTTTGGCTCTGTCTCCTAGAGTAATGGAAACAAAAACAAAAGTAAACAAATAGGACATAATTAAACTTAAAGGCTTTTGCACAGTAAAGGGAACTATAAATAAAATGAAAAGATAATCTATGGAATGGGAGAAAATATTTGCAAACGATGTGACTGACATGGGATTAATTTCCAAAATATACAAACAGCTCATGCAGCTCAATATCAAAAAACAAACAACCCAATCAAAAAATAGGCAGAAGACCTAAACAGACATTTCTATATAGAAGACATACAGATGGACAACAGGCACATGAAAAGATGCTCAACATTGCTAATTATTAGAGAAAGGCAAATCAAACCAAAATGAGGTATCACCTCACACCAGTCAGAATGGCCATCATTAAAAAGTCTACAAACAATAAATGCTCTGAGAGGGTGTGGAGAAAAGGGAACCCTCCTACATTGTTGGTGGGAATGTAAACTGGTGCAACCATTATGGAGAACAGTATGGAGGTTCCTTAAAAACCTAAAAATAGAGTTGCCATATGATCCAGCAATCCCACTCCTGGGAGTATATCCAAAGATAACTCTAAGTTGAAAAGATAAATGCACCCCAGTGTTCATAGCAGCACTATTTACAATAGCCAAGACAAGGAGGCAAACTAAATATCCATTGACAGATGAATGGATAAAGAAGATGTGGTATATATACGCAATAGAATACTACTCAGCCATAAGAAAAGAGTGAAATAATGCCATTTGCAGCTTCATGGATGGACCTAGAGATTATCATAGTAAGTGAAGTATGTCAGACACAGAAAGACAAATATCATATCACTTTTATGTGGAATCTAAAAAAGTGATAAACAAGAACTTATTTACAAAACAGAAAGAGACTCACAGGTGTAGAAAACAAACTTATGGCTACCAAAGGGGAACTTGGGATTAATAGATACAGACTACTATATATAAAATAGATAAACAATAAGGACCTACTATATAGCACAGGTAACTATATTCAGTATCTTGTAATAACCTATAATAGAAAAGAATCTGAAAAATAATATACATATGTACAATTGAATCACTTTTCTCTACACCTGAAAGATTACAAATCAACTCTACCTCAATAAAAAATTATAAAAATTTTAAAAAGCAAAATTGATTAAAAGTATCCTATGTTAGATTCTCTGTTACTTCTCCCTCTATATAAAATATATGCTAGCAAAAAATAATTTTGAACTATACTGTTATTAGTTTAGTAGCATAGCTTGGGGATTTTAAATCCTTAATATGAATAACTAAAAATATCAATCTTGTACATGAATAATTAAGATACTGATATAGTTTGTTAATGATAAAATAAATTCCTTTTTCTAAATGCAAAACTGATATATGTCTTTAAAAATTAGAAAAGAAGAGGTGATAAAGGGAAAATCCCCTTTTTGCTATTTGGCCTACTTCTGTAATACAACTGATCTTATACTGTCACCATAGTTATATTGCTTCC
Source organism: Hyperoodon ampullatus (assembly GCF_949752795.1). Classification (NCBI taxonomy): domain Eukaryota; kingdom Metazoa; phylum Chordata; class Mammalia; order Artiodactyla; family Ziphiidae; genus Hyperoodon; species Hyperoodon ampullatus. The sequence goes on from NC_136924.1 coordinate 46,360,538, forward strand.
CTAGCATACCAATGAATGTTTGGAGGAAATTTGCTGAATACTTCTTCCAATAATTATTAAAAAGTATTTTTCATGTAGTATGACTACAAGCAATATGCAGTATACATATTTGGAGTACATGGTTAATTTTTATTTTTTAAACTTTCTTAGTGTTTTAATGAGTACCAGGTAAACATTTAACATTGTTTATTAAAAATCACATCATTCTCATTTTTCCTTTAGAATGAATGTAGAAGATATCACTAAAATGAAATAATGGGAACATCATATCCTCTCATTTGGAACTTTGTTACTTTCAAACCCTTATATATTTTCTGGTGATGGCAGACTTTTCCATTTTTGTTATTAAATGATTATTGACTGAAATGGTAAGGCACTGAGGAATTTAAAATACTGCAGGATACAGACATTGGAATTTATAATCTAAAAGAGAAGATACATCCAAACTCAAATCACTATCACATAAGACAGTATAATTATCATAAGTTATACAGGTAGTGCTAGAGGGGACAACAGGGGATATAATAAGCATTGTTCTCTGGGGCTAATCAGAGAGATTGCAGGAAAAAGTGATACCTAATCTGGGCAAAAGATAATGCTTAGAAGTCAGAGTCAGAGATTCAAAAGAGGGAGAAGGAGGGTAAATCCTAGGCAGAAAGCACAGCATGAGGAAAGGCAAAGAGATCAGAAATCATAATGGATATTAGGGTGATAGCAGGGGGTTTTGATTGACTAGATTTCTGTGTGGGAGAGTGGTGGGTAGCTGGGAAGACAGGCTGGATGTTGTATCAGAGTGCAGATTTGAGAAAAATATCTGCTGAATGAATACAATAAACCAGACATTCAGTGCAAGTTAGAACAATGAATTGCCAAATAAGGATCTATCTGGCTATTTTGGTGTGCCTAATTACAGAGGGAAAATGCTGTATTATAGGAAACAAATGCTGAATCAGCACATTAAGAAAGTATCCCTAATTAACAATACTTTTAAAGAGTCAGGATATTTGAAGTACCAGAATAGATTATTTTTGTTTTTGTGTGTATAGGAAGCCAGGAGAGATGGAGGTGCATGAATAGACAGATAAATAAATAGAAAGTATTCTAATGTACTTATCTGTTAGGAAGTGCCTATTCTAGTCTAGAAAATGTGTTATTGAGAAATGTAAGAAAAATAAAAATTGTTACAGGATATTTACTGCTTATATGTGTGCAGAACTTTACATTTTTATGTGTCTTCAGAAATACTCACTTAAAGTTCATAAAAACCATACTGCTGTGGATAAAAGGGAACCCTCAAATGTTGGTGGGAATGTAAATTGGTACAGTCATTTTGGAAAACAGTATGGAGGTTTCTTAAACAACTAAAAATAGAGCTACCACATGATCAAGCAATCCCACTCCTGGGTACATATCCAGAAAAAATGAAAACTCTAATTTGAAAAGATATATGTACCCCAGTGTTCATAGCAGCACTATTTATAATAGCTAAGACACAGAAGCAACCTAAATGTCCATTGACAGATGAATGGATAGAGAAGATGTGTGTGTGTGTGTGTGTGTATAGATATATATATACACACATACACACACAATGGAATATTGTACGTTATATTGTATATTAGGAGTATGGGATTAACAGACACAAAGTACTATACATAAAATAGACAAGCAACAAGGATTTACTGTATAGCACAGGGAATTATATTCAATATCTTGAATAACCTGTAATGGAATATTACCTGAAAAAAATAACTGAATCACTGTGCTATACATCTTAAACTAACACAATATTGTAAATCAAATATACTTCAATAAAAACAAACAAAAACCATATTTTTCAACACAGCAATTATATTATTCCCGTTTTACAGATGAAGACGGGCTCACAGAAGCCCAGACTGTCCTAGTGCCAATGATGAGGGAAATGATAAAAGCTCAAATTTGAAACCGACTCAAAAATGTGCATCTTTCGTCTACCCAATTGTTGCTCCCCTAAAAGCAATGTACTTACTGGCTTTTTGACTTTGAGAAAGTAATTCAGACCCTCTAAGCCTCACTGTCTTCATCTGTACAATGGGAATAAAAATCACACTTCACAGAGGTATCAAGCTGGTTCTGGAAAGTTATGTTTTTTCTAGAAAACTGTCTATTTTATCTGTTTCCAAATGCACTGGACAGCATTATTCATAATATTCTGTTATGAATTTTAAAATCTTTACTATCTTTATATGCCCTTGGGCTTCCCTGGTGGCTCAGTGGTTGAGAGTCCACCTGCCGATGCAGGGGACATGGGTTTGTGCCCCGGTCCAGGAGGATCCCACGTGCCATGGAGCAGCTGGGCCTGTGAGCCATGGCCGCTGGGCCTGCGTGTCCGGAGCCTGTGCTCCGCAACAGGAGAGGCCACAGCAGTGAGAGGCCCGCGTACCGCAAAAAGGAAAAAAAAAAAAAAAAATATATATATATATATATATATATATATATATATATATATATATATATATGCCCTTTTTTCTCATTCTAAATACTGTCTGTGCCTTCTGTCTCTTCTTAACCAGTATTGCCAGGGTTTTCTCCATTAAATTTGTCTTCTCTAAGAACCAACTTTTGTTTTTGGATCTTCTCTAGTATTTCTTTGCTTTGCATTATTTTTTCCTCTTGTCTTTTAATTTCCATCCTCTGCTTACTCTACAGGCTAACTGTATTCTAGCTCTCACTTCTTGTGGATCTTGTCAGTTACTAATTTCAGTGTCCTGGTTTCCATTATGATTCCTTCTTAACCCATTAATTAATTTGAAGATTTTTTTTTAAGTTTACAGACTAAAGTAAAAGACGTGATAAATATCTTTCTATTGCTTTGCAGTGTTATCACTGAAAAGACATTTTGCACAATACTGATCATCTGGATTTACTTAGAATTTATTGGAATTTACATTTATATAAATTTATTCTTTGTGCTTGGATATGGTAAATCTTCATAAGTGTTTTATGTTTGCTTGAAATGAATGAAGTTCTCTATGTGTTAGGTTCATTATTTAACTCTTACATCAAGCTTGTTATTAAGTTTTCCAAATTGTCTAACCTATGCTATTTTTTGTCTTCTTGATTGAACACTTATCTAATTTTTTCCACTCCTTTATTTCCAACCTTTCAATGATTATCTCTTGTAAACAGCACATAACTGCATTAAAAAAATCTAGTGCGAGGAACTTTGTCTTTAATAGGTATGCTTAATTGAGTTATTTTCACTTTAATAACAGGTACATTTACATGTAACTAATTTTGCTGGGGGTTTTTTTGTGTGTGGTTTCTCTTAACCATGTTTTTTTCCAGTAATTTTCCCCTTTTCCTGTCTTTATTAGTTTGATTCATTCTCTTTTTTCTCTCTGTACTAGTATATATCTTTAAGAGATTATACTTATATTTTAAACACTTATATTTAACAAGTTGCAAAACTAATTATAATCTCCATTTCCTTCTGAAAACAAACAAAAGAATATAGAGGGCTTTTTTTTTTTCCCCCAAAGTTCCCATACCACATTCTATGTTATTTATCTAGAAGTTTATCTTTCCAAGTTTTTTTTTTTACAAAATTTACTTAAGTATAACATTTGTTATATATGTATATATATACACACACACACACATACATACCCATATACCACACAAATCATAAGTGTGCAGCTTTCAGTATAATCGAAAAAATTATACTATTTCCTTTTTCTCTTTTAAACATATTAAAGTCTCTTAAAAGTTTTTTTTTTTTTTTTTTTTTTTTTGGTAATACAAGGTTCTTTAGGTATTCATTCTTCCATCTGTCACACTTGGTGGCTTTCTTTCCTTCATAAATTGATGTAGTTTTAAATTTTTGACTATCTCATATTTGCTTTCCATGGAAGTCTCATGTGTCCTGGATTCTGACAATTGCATGTTTCTTTCTGAGTTAGCTCTATAGATGTCTCCAGTTTGTGACACACTTTTTCACTCTTCATGTTTCTCCTATGGCTTCCCCTTCACAAAGGCAGTGTGAAATTATAAGCCATATTTCCCCACAGTAAATGCTCCTGGCTTTGCTTTCTCATGTGTGACGCTATTTCTATTCAAGGTCCCAAGTGGGTCATAGAGAATTTAGCAGCTTGCCTAGCCCAGGCCAACAGTTTTTCTTGTCTCTGTTTCAGAGCCTAGGTAGCCCATCATAGCTCCAGAGTCAAGACCTGCACCTTTGTCTTCTCAGCACATAAAACACTAGCCTCTCACCCTTTAGGCCAGCTTCTGTTCTGATATTCCCATGGGCTGCTGGGTTTCCACATGGGCTCACTGCTCTCATTCTCATTGGTGGCACATAGGCATTTCTCTCAAGTTCAGCTGTGAATTAAACCTGTATTTGCCTGTGTGGGGGATGCATGTAGGAGGTACCGAGGATGATGGACAGGAGGAGGTTTTCTATCAGCTAAGTATACTATATTTTCTAGAAGTATGTTAAATGATTTTAACATGGATTTTCCTTCTTAAAAGTTTTAATTGTAAAGTACACATTACATAACATTTACCATTTTAATTAACCATTTTAAATTTTAATCATTTTTTATTGTACAGTTCAGTAGTGTTAAAGCATATTCACCTTAGTGTGCAAGCAACCTCCAAAACTCATTCCATTTCCAAAACTGAAACTCCATACCCATTAAACAAACTCCCTATTCCCTTTTGCCCCTGCCTGTGGCAACCACCATTCTTCTTCCTGTCTCTATAAACCTGACTACTCTAGGTACCTCATATTAGTGGAGTTATACGGTATTTGTTCATTTCACTTATCATCATGTCTTCAAGGTTCATTCATGTTGTAGTAGCCAGAATTTCTTTCCTTTAAATATGAATAATATATCATTGTTTGTATATACAGTTTGTTTATCCATTCATCCATCAAATAACACTCGAGTTGCTTCCATCTTTTAGCTATTGTGAATAATGCTGCTATGAACATGGGTATTCAAATATAACTTTAAGACCTTGCTTTCAATTCTTTTGGACATATATCCAGAAATGGAATTGTTAAATGATATATAATTCTGTCTTAAAATACTGTTTTCCAGACTGGTTGCACCATTTTACATTCCTATCCACAGTGCATACAGTTTCCAATTTTTCCACATCCTTCACAACAATTGTTGTTTTGTTTTTGTTGTTGTTTTTTATCCTAAGGGGTCTGAGGTAATATCTCATTGTAGTTTTGACTTGCATTTCCCTAATGATTAGTGATGCTGAACAGTTTTTCATGTGCTTGGTCATTTGTATATTTCTTTTGAGAACTAAATGATTTAAAAAAATCTTTTGATTGAAATATAACTACATAGATATAGAAAAGCATGCTGATTGACTTAAAGTTTTGTTTCCAACTAATTATAGTTGATTATATGGACAAATGGTTTTCATTATGTTGAGATAACTCAGAGTACATCAAAATCAGCATACTATCCCCATCATGAATGGTATTATCATTTTACCTGGTATCTTTTCAGGAAACAGCTACGATTAGAGATCTCAGTTTCTGTCTATGAATTGCCTCAATACTTGACCCTAAAACATCTAGAAATAGTATATCTCAAATATGAGTCCAAGGTAATGGTAGATTTTACCCTGAATATTCCATCCTAGGTAACTGCATAAAACCTGTCAACCAACTAATAAACAAAAATATAGTGAAGGCTATTTTAACTACAAATGGAAAATCTGTTGTAGGAACTTTTCATGGTTAACACATCCTTCATTTTTTGCTTTCTTTCTAGAGCAGATTGAGGCAACCCACCACAGTGGCCAAGCTAGGAGGAGGGTTGTTGCTTAGCACAGAGAAGAGTGAGAAAACCTGTTTTTTTGGGGGGAGGCGGGCAGTAAAGAATTTGAGGTTATTCTAAGAATAGCCCACAAACATGAAAGTTCTTTGTATATTTTGTTTAGTTCTTTGTATTTTTCCTACTTGGGTATTATCTGTTTTTACTTTTCTTTAGTACTGTGTGTAACCAAGGAATAATGGTACAAAAATATAAATAAAATCTAAGAATAAGTTGAAGTAAAAGAAGTAATACACATTTCTATTAAAAAGTTGTACAATTTGTTATTTGCAAAAAGAACAAGACTTTTATTTTGAGACCTCTAGACCTTCTACTGAGGAAGAGAAAAACATCTAATTTTAGTGTCCCCTTACCATCAGTAGACATTTCTCTTAAGTTTGTAAATTAATTCTATGAAATACAGGAAACTACATACACAGATTTCATAATGTTCATAATTCTTGACTAGTAACTTTCAGGTTTTTTCTATTGAAAAAAATCTTAAGGATTAATGCTGTAAACTATTACATCTAAAAATATTTAATCAATTAACTTCCTAATAAAGCTTGACTGATGAAAAGTATGCGCTGGGTGTTTTTAAAAGAAGCTCTTTCATGTTTTCATTTTAAGTAATAATTGCATTTCTTTTACATATTTCTTTTTAATCAGTGTATTTAAAATGTGGTCTGGATTTTCACTCAACTACCATATAATTTATTTCTACTCCTTTGGAGTAATTCCTAATAAAATGATTAATGACAACAGCATAATGATTAATAATGACATATTATACTTCATGGCTCCTAGGAGATACAAGCACTTTATTACAGATTTCATTGCTTTCATCAGTATTAGGAGACAGAATGAGAGGATACTATTCTTTTTATGAGAATTTAAAACACAAAAGAGGTTAAAGCCATGTCAAATAATACTTACATGTTTTTGTGTCCATGAATATGAATATTAGTTCATATTTGTTCTATACTAATATTTCTTTTATGTGCCTACTATAAACCAATATGATCTGTCAAAAAGAGAAAGGTTTATACTTTCTCATACTTGCCTATAATTACCAACTTTCTCCTTATTTTGTTTAATTTCTCTGACTTCCAGGAAAGTACTAAAAGAATAAAAGAATTTAAAGTGATAGTAATTCATTTTGACTTGACAATTTTCTGTCTTTCACTTAAGTTTGGGAGTTTGGAAATTATTAGTATAATTTAAAAGTACCCAGCAGGAGAAACTGCCTTGGCAATATTTAGAAATACCTGCCTCAATATCCAAAGTCCTGTAGCTTATTAGGACAACGCTGGGTCTGAAATTTGGATTTCCTGAAGTCTAGGCTAGAGTTTATATTCTAAGTTTGTGAAACATACAGTTGCAATGTTGTCTACCCACACTCATCAGAATATGCTGCAAAGTAATGCAGTTATAAAGACCAGTTTCAAAGATTGTTTAAAAGAAGACCAATTTAAAAGAAGTAGAGTAATTTACTGTAAGTGCAGTCATTCTGTAAGTTTAAAAATAAGACTCATTATGAAATTTTATTGTATATTCTTATGGTATATACTGAGCTACATACCTGCCCCAGGCTGCCTCGTTTGTAGATGCTTTATTAACTGGAACACAGGAGGAGTCACTGACGGTTGATTTATTCATCTTATAGCAGAAACCGCAGTCTGGATCCAACATACATTCATTACAGTAACTGTAAAATGAAATGAGTTGTAGTCATGTTCAGAGACAACTGCTGCTCAGTCAGTACACAATATGTGCTCCCCTGCATTTTCCACTTTACTTTGCAGTAAGCTTGGGGCCATGGCACTTGTTTTGGCCATGGCAAATGACATGTGCTGAGGCAGGTGAGAGCTGGCTGGTCTCTTCCATCTCTCCCTCCTTTGGTTGCAGCAACTTTGGAAACTACTTTGAGATGGAGGATTGGATGTGCAATGTTGGATGTAGAAGAACCCCTGTCTACCTACAGCAAATATACTTTTGTTTTCCTAAGCCACTGCAATTTGTTACTGGAGCATGGACTGGTCCATCTTGAACCAGCTGCCTGGTTCCAAACTGTACCAAAGCATTTATTTCTCTTAAATGTCTCCATCATGTACCATATCTTCTAAAAAATGGAATTTCCCCCTAATATATATCATGAAATAGAAAATTCAAAGAATGAAAAAAATTATATCTAGAGAAAAAAGTTAAAAAATAAAAATGCCACCACCCAAATAATGGTCACTGTTAACATCTTGGTGGACATCTGTATTTTTAATAAATATATATTGAAAATCAACTATGTTGTATGCTTAATTAAAAGAAGTTGTAACCTTTCAAAATTGTATAATTTTTTTTTTTTTTTTTTTTTTAGGCTGCACCATGTGGCATGTGAGATCTCAGTTCCCCAACCAGGGATCAAACCCAGGACCCTGCATTGGGAGCACAGAGTCTTAACCATTGGACCACCAGGGAAGTCCCTAAAATTTTTTTTAAAGAGAAAAGAAAAAAAAAGTTGGTGTAGGGAAAAAGGCTAACTTTTCTCTAAGTTAATTACATCCATTGATTGGATTACAGAGCCATAACCAATTAATCATTGCTCACCTAACAGCAGTATCCTAAATGCAGGAAAATTTTAAAGAGGCAAAATCCTTTAGAGGGCAGGGTTTTCCAACATAAGCCTACAGCGTGCTTGTAGAATGAGTTTTCTCACTGTCATACTATTTGCCAGACAAACCTGGAGCACTTTATACATAGCAGGCACACACAAGGTATGGAGACCCTAAGATGAATAAGCTAAAGTCCCTGCTCCTTGATAGATAAAAGGCAACGATGAGAAATAGCTACACTAGTAAATAATGGTAATATGATAGAAAACAGTTAAGAACTACTCTAAGGACAGAGACCTGATTATTCACCTGTAAGAGTGGGGGATAATTTCAGAGACAATATTTGAACTGGATCATAATAGAAATTTATCCAGCAAAGAGGTAGAGAGAAGGGCATTTCAGAGAACTGCTTGTTCTTGGGTTGGCCAAAAAGTTCGTTCGGGTTTTTCCATAACATCTCAGAAAAAACCTGAATGAACTCCATACATAATTAAAGAACAGTCAATACAGACTTATTAATATCTACTGTGTACAAGTAATTACACAGTGGGGTGTGGGAGAGAAATAGGGTAAGAATTACCACAAGTTAGCCAAAGAAGACATGAATCCTCAAAACCAAAATACTTCTTTGATACATTTAGCTAAATGGAAAAAAACTGGCATTGTTTAAAAATTAGATTACTGCCATTTCAGCCTCTGTCTGTAAACATTTCCTTTGCAAATAGTCTATTTTTAATGAGACTTCAACCTTATCCTAAAAGCAAAAAAAGAGATCTTTCAAAGTCTACCAAAAAATCAATACACTTTAGAAAGGTGATACAGTATTGTGAATCTAAAATTTCCCACACTTGTGATAAGCAAAATAAAACAATAGAAAGCATAAGAAGTACTCCGAGCTTCTGGCTTTGAGAACTAGTCTAGGCTAATTTGGAAAGGAAGATCATTCCTACTAGTATTTTGTTTGTTTATTTATTTGTTTGTTTGTTGTTTTACTCTGCCCATATGAGGTAGAATTAACAACTTTGATTGTTTCAATGGCTTTAAATGATACTTATTTGGGAAATGTCAATTCATCCATTTGTAGAGAAATGACTCTCTACTTAATTTCTCAAAAAATACTTATTTCTTATAAAAGGCCAAAAAACTTAATGATAAAGGCTAATAGTTACCAAGAACCTACTGTATGTGCATGTCAGACATACAAGGTGTTACCCATAATGCTCCGCCTCTCTATAACCATTCAAGCATCCAACTCTGACCACAACCTGCCATTCTTCCAGCTCTCTTCCTAAATGATCCCTGCTCTGCCATGATCATTCATTCAACAAATACAAATATTTTACACTTACTCTGTGCCAGGTGCTATTCCAGGGGCTGGGACTCATTAGCGAACAAAACAGTTTCTTTGCCCTCATGAAGCCGATTTGTATATTAGACCTCCTGGTGACCTCCAGTTAAGTGATCTATTTGCTCCCTATTCCTTAGCTTTTTCCTTTCTTTAGTTCTGTCCTTAATTAGCTTATTGACCATGACCCATCATTTCAACATCTTAAATTTCCCTGCCTATTTATCTTCCCATTTCACCCATCTAGCTGTATATGAACACAAACATTTGCCTTTTCTGTGCCTTCACCCACCTACCCAAATGCAGTTGAAGGAATTACACAACACGGCAGATCAGTAGTTCCTCTGTAACACACTACTACCAGCCTCAAAAAGATCCTCAACAGCCTGAAATTCTCAATAGTTTTCTCTTGTCAACTCTATAGGAGGACTATTTTAACCATTCTACACAAAACCTATTCCTCAACTCTCCAATGCTCCATTTCCCTTTACTCTCTGCAAATGACCTCAACTTCAGCTTTACAGAGAAAACAGATGAAAGTGGTAAAGATGGGAAACTTATAATCTTATAGTAAATATATAAACCATTCTACTTTTCTATGCTCCAGTTACGAAGAGAAGCCATTCCTCTCAGCTAAGGTCAACTTCTCTATCTGGGATTTCATCCCATTCCATCTCCTCAGGCCATCTCAGACCTGATTATTGCTCCTTCTTTCTCTTAAGATAAAATATTAGGTTTTTGATTGTGATATTTTTCTCCTTTTAATGTAGGCATTTATAGCTATAAATTTCCCCCAAGCACTGCTTTAATTGCATCCCATATTTGGTGTGTTATGTCTTCATTTTCATTCATCTCAAAGTATTTTGTAATTTCCCTTGTGATTTCTCCTTTGATCCATTAGCAACTGAGGAGTGCATTATTTAATTTTCATATACTTGTGAATTTCCCAGATTTCTTTGTTAGTGATTTGTGATTTCTAATTTCACTCCACTGTGATCAGAGAACATACTCTGTATTATTTCAATCCTTTAAAAATTTACCAAGGCTCGTTTTGTGGCCTAGCATATGATCTGTCCTGGAGAATGTTCCTTGTACATTTATGAAGAATGTGTTATTCTGTTGTTGTTGGGTGAAGTGTTCTCTAGACATCTGTTAGATCTAGATGGTTTATATTCAATATACTAATCTTAAAGCATCTTGGCCCCTTGGTTTCTAACAGCCTTCACCTCCACTTAACTTCCTCCACATCCTGGTAATTGTCATTATCTTGAAGAGGGGTCAGCAAACTATAGCCCTTGAGACAAATACAGGCCACACCCCATTTTCGTAAATAAAGTTTTACTGAAACATAGCCATGCCCATTTGTTTACTTATCTATGAATACCTTCAACTTCAAGGGCAGAGTTGAGAAGTCTAACAGAATCCATATGGCCTGCAAAGCCACAGACATTTACTATCTTACCCTTTAAAGGAAGTCTGCTGATCCCTGATCTTAATCACATACACAGATTTCTTATTCCTTTCCTTCAAGATCTCTTACTTCCTTACTCCTAGGATAACTGTTCTGTCTCAGAGATCCTCCACACTCCTTTTTTCCTGATGCTTCACTAACTTCATGGCTTTGCATCCTTTTCTGTCAGACTTTCATGGTAAACGACTTCAACCACTTTCACCAGACCCTCAGTGTTTTTGTATTTATGTTCTCCTATAAAGTCAACCTATAAACTTTTATGTTTGTTTCTTTCTATGTTTTTACTTTCTACATCTAAGTTGCTCTTTACTGGTGGAGAATTAACATAACCAGGCATATTGGTGAAACTCCACAATCACAGTATTCAACTGCAGCTGGATCCTCACTGCTGGGAGGAAACTTTTACCTGTCCCTAATCAGTGATTTTCCTCACTCCCACAACTGATATCCCAAATGCCCACAACACTCCTACAATCCCAGTCCTTATTCCCTCCTACAAATATTTTTGAAAATGGCCTTGCCTTGCTTCCCAGTGAAAACTGAAGAGATTAGGAATGAACTTTTTCAACTTTAAACTCAGACATGAACAAAGATATCTATAGCCACATCTATCCTCGTCTGTTTTCCTCCAGGCTCTGAAAAAGAATTGTTCAAAGGTCATCCTTCTATCAGAGCTTTTAATCTTATTCCCCTTGGTCTTCACTAGGACCAACACTTTGTCCCATTGGTTATTTTCTTCCCTTTATACTTTCAGACCTCTCCTAGAACATACCCCATAGTTTATGTGCAGGCTCTGGCCTTTCTCATATTAAAAAAGCATGAAAAACTGTCTTTTGTACTACTTCACACCAGTTCATAGGAGTTGGTCAGTGAAAAGAGGCCAAATATTAAAAAGAGTTCAATTTCCTTGCCATCTCAGGGAGTGGGCCACTGTTGGGAACTGATTGGCTAAACTGATCTGGCCTTGGAGCCTCTCAGGCTTCTGGAGGCAAAGTATGATTCCCTACCACTCCCTTATCCTTGACCTGGAATATTTGTTTTTCATCATTTGGACTATTTTATGGCAAGATTCTCCCAAATGTAACATTTCTAACCTCAACTTGACATTTAGAAGATAACACAAAACTTAAATATCCTGGGGAATCTGCTAATTGACCTTTTACAGAGAGCATATATCATAACTGTGGCTTTAACAAATAGTGTTGAAAAAAGGAACAACTTCTAGAAGTGGCTATTTTTTATTCATGATTTGCTCTTTAAGGCTTTCTTGAACATGACCTGATAAATTTACATGAGATTTTCTAATATAAAATTTGAGAATTTAAATATATTTTTACTAAATCAATGCTCATAAGAACATTCTAAGCATAGATTAAAATATTTTTTGTGTGAAAAGCAGACTGGTATATTAGGCCCTATTTGTCCCCTCTCACAGTATGACCTGGTGAGTTCCAAATTTTGGACTTCAAGTTTTCCATCCCACTCTAAATTCACACAAACTTTAATAGTGTAAAACATATTAGGATGCTGTAACATCTCACAAATATTTACTCTTACATACTTATTTCAAGAGCAGAAATTATAAGTGTGCCTTACTTTAAGAAATTCTAAAGTTACAAAGGAAACGAATTAAGAAAGCATTTACAAAAGGGCTATGTTTTATCAAAGGAATTGCTGAATTAATTACATAAAATGGGGATCCCTCTCTTTTGATACAAAATATTTTAAACTTCAGACAAGTCAGTATATAGTACAGTTGATGGTGATGGCCCTCCTCTCTGCTCTGTGCACACCTCTATTGTAGAACTTACAATGTTTTTTACTGACTGGTTTGCAAGGACCTGAGGGAAAAGGCCATGCTTACAAACTCTGCAAATGCAGCACCCCACTGTAGGCTAGATACCCAATGCATGTTTATTGAATGAATCAAAGCATGGTAGCTCTATAAATCAAGGCACACTGTAGGTTCATTAATCTGTTTCTGCCCATTAATAGAAAATAATTTTGGGGGGTGGGTAGCTTGGAGTGAATATCTGAGTCATTTTTTGGAATGAAATTAAAAGAAGGTAAAACCTAGTGTCAGACGGTACTTTAAGCTAAGCCCAGTTTTTAAATTGCCAGAGGCTAAAGCTGCCATTTGCAAACATTTAATCCACAACCTAAATGGAACTGGTTAGTAATTTTGATAACTCACTTTCAGAAACACCAGCTGCAAGGGCCAATTTCCTTGAAGCCCCAAGAAAAGAGCCACACAGAGAGAGGGCTCTCTTTTACATCATAGCCTGCAAAATTTCATAGTAAAAGGACATTATAATATTTAGAGGGAAATTGTGGTAAATCAGTGTGCCCAGAATGCATGCTGTTGTTCTTGACTGTGGATACTTTCAATTGGGGAGATTATACAATAGCCAATGTTCTACTAGGGGTTGAAACTGCTGGGGAAACTAGCAGAGCATACTAGAAACTCTACTAGGAAACTGGAAAATATATAATTCAGACAACAACTACAATTAGAACCAAACAGTTCTTTTCTTTCTAGTTTCAAAGAAGGAAGATTTAACTTTTTAATCTCTGACATTTCTTTTTAGAAAGGGAGAAAAATAAGTATTCAGATATTTAGAAAAAAACTGGTTCTAAAATTTTAAAATATTTCCAATTAAAGTAAAAAAGAGTAGAATAAAAGGTGGCTTAGTGTCTAAGGGAGAGAAAGGATGGCCTATTTTCATTCAGTCAATCTTTTACATGCTTCACATGGCACTCAGGGTCTTAACCAAATGTGCCCTCTTCTCTCTCCTGAGAAAATCTTTTAAAAATTGATTTGGGTTAATTTCGAACATTTTAAGTTTCTACTCTGTGAAGCCGAGTGTGAATCTGGCCCTATAGAAAACAGTCCATTTGTTTTTAAGTATGTCTCATTAAATCCAATGAGATAGAACATTAAGAAGAGTGGTCTTAAAATGCCTGTCTTGGCATGGCTTAAGTTAAAAAAAAAATCAGTTGTGGTAAATGCAGGTGTTAGGACAATCCATTGCCACAGGTCCATGTTCATTCTCTGTGGGTAACTGTTCACTCATTCATTCCTTATGCATGAATTTAACATCCTACTTTGTGTAATTATGTCCCTCTGTTTCCCAGACAGCTATTCTAAATTTTCTCTACTCTTTACTATGCCTTCCTTACTCCTAACTGTCCCCACTGCCTTCAAGCAGGCAACCTGGAATCCAGTTTACTCTTACTGGGGGGACAGCTTGCCTTGCTTGTAGCTCTCTGCAGGGCCAGATTTCTACACGAGTTCTGCAAAGAGAACTCCAGGACTCCTGCCTTCTTTCTCAGTCAGACTGTAGATGTCAGGGGACTCCCTCTCCCCATTTGGACTGTGAAAGTAGGGAACTTGTGAGAATTTTTTAAAAAATAAGAAATTCTGGGGGACTTAAGTAAATCATTGGAAATTAATTTAAAAAGCTAGGGACTACTGGTGCTGATTTTATGAGTAAAAGTCATGCCTCACCACTTCATGAAAACTGCCCTAACAGAGATTGCTGGTGATCTTCTCATTAACTCTGGGTGCTTTTCTTTACTAAACTTATTCTATGATAAAATTTCCTAAACATTTTCCCTCTTTCCTAAAATGTTCTCATTCCTTGACACCCTTTATGTTTCTTTCACCTCTCAGAATGATGCATCTTTTCTTTCTCCTTGGTTCTGTTCTTGGCAATCTTCTTTCATTACTCTGTATAACTTTTGCTGGGAAACATCAGCCATACACAACCATTATTATCAGTGATACACAGAGACTCCATGACCTATTTCTCTAGTTTGTTTCTCCTCCCTAAGTGCCAGACCCATATTTCCATAGCCCAATTTTCTGAATGTTCACAAGTACCTAAAGCTCCATCTTTGACTTTCCCCTCAAAGCTTTCCAACTGCTCTTCTGTGTCTCACAATTTAATAACCTGAGCATGATCTGAGACCACTCACATTTACATAGTTACAACTCCATCAAGTCTATCTCCAAAGCATGTGTAGTTTCTCTACTCTCCATTCTTACCACTTCTCACCTGGACTTTGATTTGAACTTGCCACCTCTCACCTAAACTCTTCCAATAATCTTCTACTGAGTCTTCCTGCTTCTAGACTCCTTCCACTTCATCTTGTACATTGTCCTAAATCTAACCTGATCCGAACTCTCTATTGTTTAAATCCTGCAATAGCTTTCCATTGTCTATAGGATGAAGACCAATCTTATTATGGCATGATCTAGTCCCTTCTTGTCAATCTTTTGTGCTATTTCTCCATAGATGTCACAGGTTGTAGTCATTCCATACAAACTGCAGGATTCAGAATATGACATGTTCTTATGTTTTTCCTCATAATGTTTTCTCTGTCTGGACTATTACTTTCCACCTTTGTTTTCCTACACATTTGCCTCGAGACTCATATTTGGCATCACCTCCTCTGTGAAACTCAGACCACAGCAGAATTAGATGTATCACTATGTTATCAGAGGATCACAAAAGTCTATTATTACTGCCCATCCCACCATTTCTCTAAGGGTTTGTGATATGTTTGCCTTCCCTTAATGCACTGTGACCTTTTCAAGGTAGAGATTTTTGTCTTGTACATCTTTTATTCCTAGTGATTTCCATTTTGCCTGATAGATAAGTGTTTAGTAAATACCTGCTGTATAAATAAAGGGATGAATGAATGTCACTGATATTGACAACAGATTTGTTAGTTCTCCCTGCAGTTCCATTAGAGAAGTTATATCTCATTCACCATACCTTGGTCCATGAGATCATAGGATTGAAGCTTGAAATCAAGCTGCGAATTGTTCCTTACAATTCATGGCTCTCAGATCAAATCCACATATAATTTGCTGCAACCTTTTGGAACACAGTCATATTTCTCATCACTTCCCCTTAGAAACTGAGGTTGAAAGTGCAGTGGATTCCTGAGTTAGAGGCAAAAAGTAATTCATAGCAGTGAGGCTTGCTGATTAAAAGCAAGCACAGGCTCTTGCTCTTTGGTGCTATTAAATAAGGAAAGTTTAGCTGATTTTTCAGAGTGGGTTTCTTTTTTTTTTTAAATTTTTACTAGTACTTTAGGCTCTAATTTCTAGTCACTGATTGTCTAACCTTCTTTTATGAACTCTTGGATTTGTTCTCCCCTTTTATCTCAGAAAAGTATACCAATAAACTCTCTAAAGGGGAGGGAGGTAAAAGAAGAGAGCTCTATCTGCCAAGCCTGTCACCTTCAATAGGGCTAAGTGCTTTCCTATTATACTACATGAACCTTTGGTCAACATACTTAAAAACAAAACCCTCAATTGCAACTTTGCAAATATAAGATGACATGTATATGCATGTGTTTATATATGTACATATGTGTATTTATGTAAGTAAATCTGCATGTGTGTGTGTGTGTATATATATATATATGCACGCGCATTTAAATACAAATTTTTCAGTCTATAAGTTGAGAGTAAAATCAGATTTACAATACTACTCTGTAATCAACACATAGGCACCCAAATACAATCTAATTAGTGTGCAACATGTCACCTTCAAAGGAAAAAAACAGTAATCAATCTTCTCTGGTGACAGTATATGTTATTCCTTTTTTTTTTTCTTTTCTTTTTTTTTGCGTTACGAGGGCCTCTCACTGTTGTGGCCTCTCCCGTTGCGGAGCACAGGCTCTGGACGCGCAGGCTCAGCGGCCATGGCTCAAGGGCCCAGCCGCTCTGCGGCATGTGGGATCTTCCCGGACCGGGGCACGAACCCATGTGCCCTGCATCGGCAGGCGGACTCTCAACCACTGCGCCACCAGGGAAGCCCATATGTTATTCATTTTTGATGGAACAGAAAAATATTAGAAGAAACATTAAGCGATTGGGATTTTTAGGTTTGCCAACAGACCAAGTCGATTAGCATTTGTAGATTTGAAGAGAATTGTGGAGGGTGCGTTTTATTGTGGCACTATAAACAGAGCTCACCACATGCAGAACACTGTACATGTGCTTACTTAATCCTTACATGGGCTTTATGAGAGACGCTTTACTTTCTTTTTTGGTAGATGAGAAACCTGATATTTAGAGAGATTAAGCTATCTAAGCAAGGTCACAGAGCTAAAATGTGGCAGAGCCGGAATTCAGACCTAAGTGTATTGACTCCAAATGCCCAGATTTTTTATGTTTATTTAAAGTGAAATAGGCTAAAAGTTTTAAAGGAAATATGCTAAAATTAAAATTGGAAAGAAAAGAATAACTACAGCTTCTATAGCAGTGTAAACTTTACAAAGCACTTTCACATACACTGTGTCATCTGGTCTTTCCAACAAGTTGGTGAGGTATGCATTAAAATTCCTACTTTACAGAGGAGAAAACCAAAGCTCATAAAAGCAAGACTTGCTCATGTCCCTAATGCAGTTTCTCTGACTCCAAACGCAATTTTTACTCTACTTAGCCTTTAATTTGTTGAAATTTAAAGTTATCCTTGTGAGAAAATTGATTAGCATATTGAAGATACTGACATTGTGATAGATAAAATAAATACTTATTTAGCATAGATGATTTGGAATCTTCTGTTGTCTTGTGTAGAGAGCATATAAAGCAGTGGTTACACTCCTAGGAAAATGAAGGCAGAGAGGTCAACACAATTTGGAAAAGTGGTGACCGCTATGGCACATACTTTTTATTTTTATTTTTTCCGGTATGACGGCCTCTCACTGTTGTGGCCTCTCCTGTTGCAGAGCACAGGCTCCGGACGCACAGGCTCCGCGGCCATGGCTCACGGGCCTAGCCGCTCTGCGGCATGTGGTATCTTCCCGGACCGGGGCACGAACCCATGTCCCCTGCATCGGCAGTCGGACTCTCAACCACTGCGCCACAAGGAAAGCCCCTTCCTTTTTTTAAAATTAAAGTTCTTTATTGAGAAAAAACTCACATAATATAAAATTTACTATTTTAACCATTTTAGAGCTTACAATTCAGTAATTTTTATTATATCAGAGTTGTGCAACCATCACCACTATCCAATTCCAGAAAATTTCCAACACCCAAAATAAAGCTCATATCTCCCAATTTCCACCTCTCACCATTTCATGGCAACCACTAAACTACTGCATGTCTCAACAGATTTCTGTATATAAATGGAATCATATAATATGTGGTCTTCTGTTTCTGGCTTCTTTCATTTAATATGATGTTTTCAAGGTTCATCCAAATTTTATTACTTCATTCTTTTCTATAGCTGTGTAATATTTCATTGTGTGGATATATCATATTTTGCTTATCCATTCATCAGTTGATGGAACAATTGGGTTATTTCTACTTTTTGGCTATTATGAATAATGCTGCTAGAAACATTTGTGTACAAGGTTTTATGTGAATGTTTAAAAAAATTCTTTTGATTATATGCCTAGGAGTGGAATTGCTGGGTCCCATGGTAGGTAACTCTATGTTTAATGCTTTGAAAAACTGACAAACTGTTTCATGCATGCCAAACATGTTTCACATTTTGATATTTAATCTTCAACCAATTGTACTGGTACAGGCATAGTCTTGAATGTCATCAATTTTTCCAGAGCAGTAGTCAACTGAAGAATTTTGGCATTTTTAATGCATACCACCAAAAAAGATGTTTTCAAGATAACAGTGCTATCAATCAGCAGAAAGAAAATTCTTTACACCTTTCCACAGAAATGATAGGGAATCTTGGCCAATAAAAGCAGCAAAATAAATTGTGGGAAGATACAAGTAATGTTCACCAATGGCTAGTTGCCCTCCATTTCAAGGTTTATGGAGGATTATAATTCCCTACCCTCTTGAAGTTAGGAGCAGCCAAGTGACTAGCTGTGGTCATATATTGTGAGTAAGTACTAGTGGTAGGTCACTATTTATCTCTGTGACGAATCCTAAAGCCTTGAGGTAAGAGGTGGCATCATAAAATGTTGGAACTTCCATTAGCCTAGGTTCCTGAGACATGAGCAGAGCCTTTGTTGCTTTAAACCACTAATATTTTGGTGTTTTTCTTTTTTGTGTGTGTGTTATAAGGTAATGCCTTTCCTAGCCTGACTGCTATAACAGCTGCAATTATTTATGTATCATCCTGGTTATCAGCTACAGTAATATGATTATTGACACATGATTTTATTGAAGACTTACAAACTGATCACTATTTTGTTGACAGATAGTTTATATGTAAGTCACATAGTTTTACCAAAATAATAATAAATAAAAATAATGTAAGAACACAGTTTTGTTTGGGGCTCATGATTACCATTTGAAAACTTTCATATAAGCCTTATTTTATGTATCTGTGATTGTATTTGTATAAACACCGTCCCTAAAAAGCTGTATAACACACTCCTGCGATATGCATTTAACTAATCACACCACCAGATATGAGTTGCTGATTTCTGCATCGTGCTCCTAACACTAGCTCTTCTACTTATTGAGAACTTTCCAATATTTCAAGGTCTAGGTCTCTTGTTAACTTTTACTGTTTGGAGTATAAAAATTGAAATGTGAATATATAGTATAGTATCTTCATTCTTTGTGAATACATGGTTATATTGACTTTCATATATTTTCTTTAGGTCAACAAGAAAAAATAGGTTGTTTTAAAATGACAATTTTTTTTTATCCATCTGTGCAAACACTTCTTAAAACTGCCTCTCTTTGGGGGACCCATTTTTGTTTGTTTATTTGCTTTGATAATTCACAATTCTATTTTAAGTATTACCCAAGTATCTCCTTATGCAGCAAGAAAGAAACTTGGTGATCAAGCCTGTTTTATATTTTTCATCAAACCCTACAACACCTGGCACTATGTTTAACATATTGGCAAGTGTTTCACACAGAGAAAACAAAATCAAGAGGTAAAATACATTTTGGTTTATTTGGCTTTGCTTATCAGCTCTTCCATGGTTACTTGGAGGACTTTTTGATTTTCATAGGAAATGTATGTTTGAAAGTGAAGGACAAAGTGAGTTTTACTTGGAGAGTGAGAGAAACAATCAGCCCTGAAGCCCCAGAATGATGCTTGATTTGGAAGCTGCGCTGCTTGATGGAGATGAAATGACTGGACGTCATCTCTCTGGACATGATAATGTCTTTTGATGCCTGCAACTCTAGTGTGATCATGTGCTCTTTCAAACTAGAACCTGCCTCACTGACAGCATTTTACAAAATAAAAAGAATTCAAAGTGGATGAAAACAATAGGAACCAGTAAAGTGATGTCAGGGGTTGGGTCAAAATACTAATACCAGCACACAATGATTCTTCTTCTCTAAGGAAGATATTCAGATTCACACATATCATACATCTCTCCATAACTAAAGAAGGAAGATAGAAGAGAACAGCTTTCATGGTCTTTTTTTTTTTTTCTCATCTAAGTGTATAGGTACAGTCTAATTTGCCCAAAGGGTATTTCTTTGTGAGTGCATCTCATCTCTTTGCTTCTTTTCTTAAATTGCTTTCTCCATATTTATCTGTGTAACAGAGGCCTAAAAAACAACACTCACTGCAAACCAACTAAACAAAATAAAAACTACAATTAAACTTGCATCAGGGTGGGAGGGAGGGAGACGCAAGAGGGAAGGGATATGGGAACAGATGTATATGTATAACTGATTCACTTTGTTATAAAGCAGAAACTAATACACCATTGTGAAGCAATTATACTCCAATAAAGTTGTAAAAAAAAGATAAAATTAAGAGAAGGAGGATAATGTTATTAAAAATACATTTAACAACAACAACAAAAAAAAACCCAAAAAAAACTTGCATCAGATACTCAAATTCAAAACTATGTGGTTAAGGTCACTCTGCTCTAAGGAAACCAAAGGTAGTGAATCATTTAGAATACTTTAGAATGATTTCACTTTATGTTAAGCACTTGCTTTTATAGCAAAGATGTTCTATGATGATACTGCTAACAGCAGGAAAAGAATTTTCTAAGCAGAGTAAATACACGTAAATGAAAATAAATGAACAAAATAAAAATAAATCTTCTTTAAGTCCCAAATAGACTACCACTCACAAAAATGGTTTCTTAGAGAAAGAATCTCATTTACACTGAATGAGTGAAAATACACCAACATAGGTATTTTTAGACCTACTGGCTTTTGATCATCAGGAATTACTGTCCACTTCCCAAAGAGTGTGTAACACCTGTCAGTAGAAGCATCCTGCTGCTTAACTGGTAAATTTCAGAATGATGAGTGTAGTGCTAGCTGGACTCTTACTTAAAGCTAGTTTTACTGTCTGCTAAGCCATATGATCTAAACTTCTTCACTCAACTTATTTAAACCTCAGTGTCATTGGTAACATGGGGGAAATAATACCATCTACCTCAGTTTTGCTGAAGGATAAAAGACAGAATCCATGTAAGCCTTAGCACAGCAGTTGGCACATCGTGACTATATGATAAATGGTAACTGACATGACTACTCCTTTTGAATAGATGAGCAAACTGCACAACAAAGAGCAACTATTTCACTGGTTTACAAGGCCAAAAGAAATGCAATAAATGAAGAGACTGTAATGATTCTTTCTCCCTTGCAAAGCTGGAGGTACATTATCTAATGTGGCCATATTTCTT
The DNA here is from genome assembly GCF_949752795.1 of Hyperoodon ampullatus. NCBI lineage: Eukaryota > Metazoa > Chordata > Mammalia > Artiodactyla > Ziphiidae > Hyperoodon > Hyperoodon ampullatus. The sequence continues at coordinate 46,382,384 of NC_136924.1, forward strand.
GCCACCTACAAAGCTGACCTTAGACTTCTAGTCACTATAAAGAGAACGAAACCAAAAACGGTAAGTAGCTAGAGCCCTATTTAACCTGTTAATTAACCCTTCCTGCTGGCAAGCAGAACCACCTATACATGTTCCATAAAGTTAACTCTAATACTGTTGTGTCAAAGATTGTTAGTGTTCTATCCCTAGATTCCTTCTTTGCTTCCTCCTTTGTAAGAGAATTCTGATTCTTAACTGGGAACACTGTGCCCCCTGCCCCTTCCTCTCCCAACCACCGAATAAAAGAATACATTTCCCAGTTTCCATTAAAACTAGATATGACCAAGGGACTAATTCTGACTTGTGAGAAGTACTGTGTGGGATTTCAGGAAGGCTTCAGTTCAAAGGGAGCTGATTCAGCCAGGAAGCATTGTTCCTTCTACATTTTCTCCTTCTGGCCTGTGTCACAGACATGATTGTGGTGCTCCTGCAGCCATCCTGGACCTTCCTCATGAACTTGTGAAGAAGACTTATATGGGTACAGCAAAAAGACAGGTGCCTGGATCCCTGATGACACTAGGTATAGCGTAATGGTTCCAAAATCCGTGCCTTTGAATTTATCTTACATGAGCAAGAAAGAAACTCCTTTCTTGTTTAAGAGTTATTTTGGGTTCTTCTGTTATCCACAGTCAAACACAATTCCTCACTGATAGAAAAATATTTATTCAAATGCTTAAAACATATTTTTGCTAATTTCTATATATATATATTCTGAAATATCAGCTTCTACCCAAGTCGCAACATCTTTGAAGACATGAGACTTGAGTATGGGTTCAAAATGTAAATAAAAGCCATTCTAAGATATTGCCAACTCCTGACAAGGGGCTATATCTCATGTTTTGTTTTCTTAACAGCTGGCACAACAGTTGGTAAATGGTCAGTAATGGAGTCCAAATGAAAGAATAAAAAGTGGAAAAAAAATCCCTAATAGTGTCTCTGTGTACCTATAATTGCATATTTGTAATTCTGGATCTTCTCAGTGATGCAGTCAATGTCTAGTGGTGAATGGGGCATTTACCAAGTATGCTGGTTCCTTCAAGTTACTTGGACACCAAGAAAGGTGACCTAAAATTCTCTAAGAGTTAATGCTTCACCCAGTTAATTGCACTCACCCTAGAATGGCTGAGCCTTCGTGGCTGGCCTCTTATCTGTGAGACTCCAGCTTGGTGACGATGAGGGCAGTGAGTGCTCTAGCTTGTCATGGTTATTTTGCTTTGTGACTCTGTTTTTTGAGGTGCTTATGACTGCATCTATCTTACTTCAGCACCTCTCTGAGATGGTAAATTGTTCCTTTGTGACTCTTCCTTATAGGGTAATGGAGCAATTAAGCTTCTTTTTTAGTGCTACAATTTCTGTTGCTCCGATTTCTCTCTGACAGAATAATTACCATGTGTGTCCCTCTTGGAGTCTCAAAGATTCATATTTATTTGAGTTTCATTTATGTGTAAATTTCTTAGCTTTTTCTACTGTATGTTCAATTTGTTGCCTTTATCTTTTAATACTTTAATCCTCAAAGATCTTGTAGACCATAACTTTCAGAATTATATGGCCATTCCCCTCTTTTCTTTCCTGGTTAGACTTCAAAGCTCTGTTTACTTTTTTATTTTTAAAATTCTCTCAGAGGGGTATTTTTCTTCTGTTTTGTTATTAATATATCAATATATAATTAACATAATGGTAATATATATAAATTTATTTTAGACCTGCAGTTTAAAATCTATAGATTCTTGTGTCTTTCCACATCTTCCTTGATAACTCAATTCAAATTGAGTTTATCAGGACAAAATAGACAAGTGCTGAAAGCTCAGTGCAAGAATCCAATCAAACAGAAATGAAGCATTATCAGTGTTATCACCAGGCCTGAGGAGCGGTTTAGAGTACTGCAACGGACTTGTCTGAAAACCTTGAATTAGCTGAGGTAGGCATAAGACCAATGGAAAAATTTCTTATTGAATTTCAAATCAGTTTATGTAATTATTACAGTTACAGAGGAAAAATACATGTCAACATCATGCACACATCAGTCTCAATACTTGGCTAAATCAGTAAACAAATACATTATATAAGACATGATGTTAGCTGCTAGGTATATAAAGAAGAAAGCAGAGAGGAAAAAAAACAAGAAAAAATGAAAAAAAACAGAAAACATAATTCCTCCTTTCAGGTTACAAATTTCCATTTGGGAAGACAAGCCACAAAAACTGGGCAGTTAAGTAACATTAACAAAAACTTGTAAATAATAAGTCATTCCAGTCACCAAGACCTGACAAGAGCCCATCCCTTCAATTCAGGTCTCAATTTAGACCCAAAGGTTTGCTCCTCTGCCATCTCCACTTTGCTGCCAGAGTGGCCTCTGTAAAACACATATCTGATAATAATATTCTTAATAGCTTCACATTTTTTTTTTAAATGAGAGAGTCCAAAATCCTTATTACCTTTATACATGACTTTTATTTCCACAGAAAACGTCTTAAATGAATTTTTTTCTTTTTAAATCTTTATTGGAGTATAATTGCTTTACAATGGTGTGTTAGTTTCTGCTTTATAACAAAGTGAATCAGCTATACATATACATATGTTCCCATATCTCTTCCCTCTTGCGTCTCCCTCCCTCCCACCCTCCCTATCCCACCCCTCTAGGTGGTCACAAAGCACCAAGCTGATCTCCCTGTGCTATCTGGCTGCTTCCCACTAGCTATCGGTTTTACATTTGGTAGTGTATGTATATCCATGCCACTCTCTCACTTTCTCCCAGCTTACCCTTCCCCCTCCCCGTGTCCTCAAGTCCATTCTCTAGTAGGTCTACTTCTTTATTCCCATCCTGCCCCTAGATTCTTCATGACCATTTTTTTTTTTTAGATTCCATATATATGTGTTAGCATACGGTATTTGTTTTTCTCTTTCTGACTTACTTCACTCTGTATGACAGACTCTAGGTCCATCCACTTCATTACAAATAACTCAATTTTGTTTCTTTTTATGGCTGAGCAATATTCCATGTATATATGTGCCACATCTTCTTTATCCATTCATCTGTCGATGGACAATTAAGTTGCTTCCATGTCCTGGCTATCGTAAATAGAGCTGCAATGAACATTGTGGTACATGACTCTTTTTGAATTATGGTTTTCTTAGGGTATATGCCCAGTAGTGGGACTGCTGGGTCATATGGTAGTTCTATTTTTAGTTTTTTAAAGAACCTCTGTACTGTTCTCCATAGTGGCTGTATCAATTTATATTCCCACCAACAGTGCAAGAGGGTTCTCTTTTCTCCACACCCTCTCCAGCATTTATTGTTTGTAGATTTTTTACACATGACTTCTTATAATTTAAATTCCCAACAGTCTCTTCAGGTTTTATTTCTTGCCATTTCCTACTTCTGTTTAGAGATCACCACATGTTTCCTGAATGTAATTATAGGCAGCATCTCATTTCTGAAAATTTGTCTGAAATTCAGCATCTGAAAGTATGAGAGGTATCTGCTACAGAAGAACTACCATAGAGCCTCCCTAGGAAGTGTCTCCTTTCCAGGCCTCTGCCTCTCTGCCACAGGGCTGGGAAAGACAGTTGGAAAGCCCCTGCTCTTTGAACTTCTGAACTAGCCTGTGACAGACACTTGGAGCAGGTGTTGTCAAGGCTGCTGGGGGTTGGGGAGTGGGGAGTCTCTATCCTCACTATCCTCCCCAGCCTCAGCAGCAGAGACCACCATGGGGGCGAGGCCTTGGCTGTTCTCCTCTACAAACTCAGGTGACCCTGGTGAAGGTCACCACATGCCTAACTGTCTAATAGAGGCAAGGGATGGGAGGGTGATTGGGCCAGGCCCTGGGAACTGATGCTCACTGGTGATGCTGACCCTGACTGGCAAGTGAGCCCCTCTGCTTGGAAAAGAAAGGGAAAGGGACAGGAGACAGTTGTAGATCCTCTGAGTTGGGCTGATGCAGCTCTGCTAAGTTCAGCATAAGCACTTTTAAGAACCTTCAGGACCCCCTTCTATGGCTTAGCCTTTTCTCTTACTGGCAGTGCTCCCATACCAGAAATTAAAATTACTGTTCCACAGAACATCTCCAAAAAATTAGGCATATAAGGCACATAGTTCAATGAAATGGAAAATATGAATTTTGTGAAATCGAGTATCTGAAACTAGAGAATACCCTGTACTTATAGTTTCTAGAAAATATTAAGCTTTCTCCTGTTTCTGTACACATGCTATTTCCTCTGTCTGGGATGCTGTCTTCCTCTGCTTATTCCATCTAACTCCAACCAGTTCCTCACTGCCCAGCTCTGGGAAGCCTTCTATAATAAGGAGTTATTACTTTAAAACATAATTAGATGAATGGCTCTTTAAAATACTGAGCTCCTCTACTGCAGTGATATATTTTTCAACAATCTAGGGATTAAGTAAAATAAGGTGGCCTATAGACATTAGTAGAATAGATATTAAAAAGGTACAACACTCTAACCCCTCTTGTAATTCTTCTGCAGTTGAACTGAAAATGGCACTCTCAGTTTGCATAAGAATGTAAGACCACTTTGGTACATGCGTTTGCAAGACGAAAAGCAGTAATATTAAATTTAGCCTGTTTAGATTTCTGAAGTTTATTTTTATAATTTATAGCAAGCCATCACACACATACATTATACACTTATATAATATGAAAGATGAAAGTAAAGTTAACAAAGAGTTATAACTGTGTAAACATTAGTACGTGTTAACTGCCAAGAATTTATACGTTCATTTACTTGTGGTTTTTCTATAATACAACGCACAATTGTATAGCATATATGAGTAAGGATAATATACTTTCTTGCTGAATTTGATTATACGGGCCAAGATTTGAGGGATTTATTGTTTTGAGGGATAAATTACTATCTTGAATTTCAAACGTTTATTATTTTACACTAAAATTCTGTGAAGATAGCTAACTGACATAGTCACAAATCAATTTCACAATGATAAAAATTAAAAATCAGGAAGAACTAAATATTTAGGTCCCACAAAGTTAAGCATTCATATAAATACTAATCAGTTTAAATAAAATAAAGATTTCCTTTGCTTTCAAAATGAATGAACTAGAAAATGCTAATAAGTTCTCTCAATGAAATAATTTTTATTCCTGATTTGATAAGACTAATCAGCATGAATTTATCATATAAAAATCAAAATCAAACAAAAGAAAGGGGAATAAGAAGCTTAAAAAATTAAATTCTGACCCTCATCTGGGCTACTGGCAATGACTTTATGATTCACTGATAATTATAAAAATGAGCAGTACATTTTTAACCTCTGTGAAGGGTGGAAACTTTATTATCTACCGGCAAGTTGGTTGTAATGTATAACATCATTTCAAAAAATTTTGTTCTATGATGAAATTACCATAGAATTCACATAATGATCAATGTTAATTGCCAAGTAGTAACAGGTTTCCACAAAAACTGGTAACTATGCAATTTAGATGCACATGGAGAAAAATGCCAGTTACTCTAGATGTATCAAGTGAAAAGCAGGGGAATAAAGGACTGATTTGTATTATCAGCTACTTAATAATATGGCATGCTCAAGATATGCTGAGCTTTGAGTATCAATCACTATAAATTAAGTACCCCTACACAGTTTAAAACAAATTTTCAGTTTACCTTCAAAAAATGATAGAATCATCTATTTCACTGTCAAGAACACTGTCACAGGACTGGATAATGTATTCCTTTTTAAAATATAGGACAAAATAGGGATGATATTCTAGAGTGGATTGACTTGAAATGTGAACAAAATTCCAGGTTGATTTTATTTACTCATTGTAATGATTAGAGCTCTAGAATGAGAATAAAACTCCTTGAGTTTCAGAGATACACATTTTCCCCTTTACCTCTTTGTGTTACTTCAGACCTAAATGGATAAGTTCAGAAGAGCTTTTCTCAAAAGTCTTTTGAGTTTAAGAGGGAGTAAAAATGATATTTCAAATAAAAGTATAAGTGACAGCAAACACTGTTCTTATTATGGGACTGCTGTACTTAACTGGAAAGCAAGGGAAAGGCTCTCCTGGTTTATATCTTGAAATTGTGTTCTAAGAAGTGAGCTACAGTGAGATTTCAGAGCCCCAGACTCCTGTTACATAAGTACTATCCTAACCACATGTAAAGCATCTGTTCTTGTATGTCATTCATCCAATCACCCAGCCCTGTTACCCCCCTCCAAAATATCTCTTGAGTCTCCACTGCCACTGTCAAGGCTGCATTATTTTCTTACCTAGGCTACTGATTTCTTTTATCTGATCTCCCTTCACTGCCCTTTGTCCTGCTCTAATCAATTCTCCTAAGCAGCCAGAGTGATCTTTTAGAAACACAAATCTGATTAAATCATTCTTATCTTATCATTCTTTAAAGGCTTCTCAGTATTCTGATGCTGTCTAAAATTCTCATGGCTTATGAGGGTCCCAGTGTGGTCTGTCACTGGCCTGCCATCCAGTCTATCTTTGTGCTGTTCTCTTGCTCATGCTTAGGGCTTGTACACATGATGTCCCCTCACTCTTTGCAAACCTAAAATAAAAAGCCTTCTTTTTTGTCTTTAAGGCTTCCCGAAAAGAACTTCTTGACTGTGGAAAATAAGGTTTGAGTAGGGGATCTTGCCACTGTGGGGGCTTGGCTGGTCCTCGGCCAAAAGTCCAGGCATCAAGATAAAAAGGACATGAGGAACTCAATGAATATGTCCCATAAGTGGTCAACTTCCACCATCCTCCTCTCCAGATGTCAAATTCGGTACTGGGTATTTAAGTGCTAGCAAAAAACATGTACAATTATTTGGATGGAGATAAAGGTACATGATAAGGTTATGTGGGCTTTTTGTTTCAAATCTCATTTTCCCTTTCAACTAATTTAATTATGTTTATCTTTATCTTAAGTCTGTGGATATTATTCAACAGATATAGCATATTTTCTTCCATAGTTTTATTAATATTAACCTCAAGGCCTATTAGCCTGTACCATCAGGCCAAAAAAAATTAAAATATGTTATTTTTAAAGGAAATCAATAAGTTTTAGAAAACAAAATTCAACAAAAGTAAAAGTCTCATTCACAGTATAATACTATATTCATTGTCAAGTTGCTAAGAATTATTAGAAACAAACACATTATCAGTCAGCAGGATTCCAAATACTGGAAAAAATGGGGGGGTAATAGGGTTTCTGCACATTTCTAAGGTCATATAAGAGTTTTATGATTGAATCTAACAGTCTCATAGTACTAATGCCAATGACATGTGCTCAATCACACAAGGTTGGCAAAAGGAGAAGAAAAGTGTAGTGAATACAAAATTATTTTTTATTGTAAATGAACTTTGAAGAGACTAATTATAATTAGTTAGGCATATACAGTTTCTCAAAACTAGTGTCACCACCATAGGGAGGTCTCTAGATGAAGGAACGGTTTGTCAACTTGGATATTTGGAAATTTCATTTAGAGAGGGAAATATGAAAATATTACTCTATAGCAAAAGAGCCACATTGATTATTTTTTGTACTCTTGGTTTAATAATGTTCAAGAAGAAAAAAAAAAGGAAAGAAAGAAAGCTGGCAGTTATGCAGTTAAAAAAATACTGAAGCGGGCTTTCCTGGTGGTGCAGTGGTTAAGAATCCACCTGCCAATGCAAGGGCCATGGGTTTGAGCCCTGGTCCAGGAAGAACCCACATGCCGTGGAGCAACTAAGCCCGTGCGCCACGACCACTGAGCCTGTGCTCTAGAACCCGCAAGCCACAACTACTGAAGCCCGTGCACTTAGAGCCCATGCTCTGCAACAAGAAGCCACCGCAATGAGAAGCCCGCGCATTGCAACGAAGAGTAGCCTGCGCTCGCTGCAAGTAGAGAATGCTCGTGCACAGCAACGAAGACCCAACATAGCCAAAAATAAAAATAAAATAAATAATTAAAAAAAATACTGAAGCATATTGCAGTGGTTCTTAATGAAAGATGTACTGGAATCACCTACTCTCCACTGTCCTGGTGAGGCAGATCTGTGGGAGTGAGGGACGGGTAGCTTTAAGTACCTCCTCAGATGGTTCTGGGTAAGACTTTCAAATGAAAAATATTAATAGCAAAAAGAGCAGTGAATTAGAGGCACAGTCCCTTTAGTCAATTTCTCCTTCAATTACCCCAACTCATTTCCATGATCTATTCTACCTGGATGCTCACAGTTAATCAATTACTTATTTTTAATTCCTGTTGATTTTTCTCTCTTAGATATATCTAGAATCTGTCTACCTATTTATCTTGAGTATCACCTTCATATTCCAGGCAATTATCAATCTCTCTCATAGACAATTCTAATAATCAGTCTGCCTATATCAACATGTGCTCACTGTGCCCCAGAGAGAAAGTTTAGAATAGAAAATCTGGTCAAGTTATGACTTAAAACTGCTTAAAATTAAAACACTACTTAATACTGCTTAAAACTCCTCTTCTTCAAAAGATGGGAAAGATTTCTATCCATCATCACAATCTCATCTCCTATTATAGGTTTTATGGATGATAACAATGGCTATAATATTTATTGAGTGCTTATTATATGCTGAGTGCTGTTTTAGGTGCTTTCCATATATTAATTCATCCTTACTATAATCCTATGAATAGGTGCTCCAAAATATTTTTTAAATGCATGCATGCATGAATAAATGAATTAGTGGTAATGTGATGAAAGCCCTAGGACAAGAGTACCTTGCAATTCTACAGCTGTATACTTTAAGATATATGTTTACTTTGAAGGGTTTGAATATAATGAGATCATACTTACAAATAATAAAAAGTCAAAGATTCGAGGGAAGTGTTACATAGGAAACGTTTGAATCCTCAAAGCTTGGATAGCTCTCATAAGAAAATATGTTTATTAGTAATTTGAGAGCATGGAGCTTAAGGCCATATTAGGAGTATGCATGTGTATTCTTATACGGATATATGATTCAGATGATACCCCCACTAGAGTTATTTCTTCTAGCCTTAGTTGGTACCCTGTGACTGTACACAGCTTTAGCTGCAAGAAAGTGGATCTGAAAGGTGTTCTTTAATACATTTGGTTAACAAAATCTAACCAGGACTTCGAACAAAATATCATCAATTAAAAAATTAAAAATTCTAAAAAGGGTAAGTTCTTATTAGAAATTATTTAGGGTAGTCAATGTCTTGGGTCCAAAGTCATTAGTGAGCCCCAACCTACAATATTTTTTGTTCTAACCTACCTGGTGATGCCACACAATCAATATTTATTTAATTAAAATAAAGAACAACCATTGTTCCTGAACCATCCACTTTCTTAAATCTTCTACTCTACTCTAGTCAGAATGCATTACATACTAGTCACTGTAGAATATAGATTTCTACAAGTGGAGGTGCTGAATAGAGGGGCCTATGTATTTAGGTTTTATTAGGTGAAAGTATATTAATTTCCAAAATGGAGAAAAATTTACACTCGCACCAATAGTATACAATGTTCTTAAGATACGAGGAGGGGGAAGGGTAAGCTGGGACAAAGTGAGAGAGTGGTATGGATATATATACACTACCAAACGTAAAACCGATAGCTAGTGGGAAGCAGCCACTTAGCACAGGGAGATCAGCTAGGTGCTTTGTGACCACCTAGAGGGGTGGGATAGGGAGGGTGGGAGGGAGGGAGACGCAAGAGGGAAGAGATATGGGGATATGTGTATATGTATAGCTGATTCACTTTGTTATAAAGCAGAAACTAACACACCATTGAAAAGCAATTATACTCCAATAAAGATGTTAAACAAAAAAAAAAGATAGGGCTTCCCTGGTGGCGCAGTGGTTAAGAATCTGCCTGCCAATGCAGGGGACACAGGTTAGAGCCCTGGTCCGGGAAGATCCTACATGCTGCAGAGCAACTAAGCCCAGGCGCTACAACTACTGAGCCTGCACTCTAGGGCCCGCAAGCCACAGATACTGAGCCCATGAACCACAACTACTGAAGCCTGTGCGCCTAGAGCCCATGCTCCACAAGAGAAGCCACAGCAATGAGAAGCCCATCGACACAACTAGAGAAAGCCCGCGCGCAGCAACGAAGACCCAATGCAGCCAAAAATAAATAAATAAAATAAATAAATTTTTAAAAAAGATAGATACTAAACCATCTCTCCTTTGTTATAAGGCAGAAACTAACACACCATTGTAAAGCAATTATACTCCAATAAAGATGTTAAAAAAAAAAAGATAGATACTAAACCATCTCTCCCTTTAAATCTGTTTTCTTTGTTCAATTTTCCTATATGGATCATTCCAAGAGGAAAACATACCATCTATATTTACAGCATGAACATTACTCATCCTAAGGTCAGGCGAACATGACTGTTTCATGTTTATCTCCTTTTTAATTTTTATTTTTCTTCCAGTCTTATTGAGATATAACTGACATAAAGCATTGTGTAGTTTAAGGTTTACAAGTATAATGATTTGACTTATATACATCATGAAATGAGTATCACAGCAAGTTTAGTGAATATCCATCATCTCATATAGATATAAAATTAAAGAAATAAAATAAATCTTTTTCTTGTGATGAGAACTCAGGATTTACTCTCTTAACAACTTTCATATATGTTGTATATTTTATGTTTCATGTTTATTGTAAAGAAATGGGAAATGTGTATAGGTAGTTTTAACAACAACAAAATCAGTAAGGGGACTGCAGATATATTTTATAAAATCACTCAGACTATAAATACATGTTATCAAATTCTCACAAAGCCTAATATGTTACTCTGAAAGAAAGCACACAAGAAATAAGTGTTTTGCATACTCAGTGACTCCCAGAGGACATCTAAAATTTGGTTCTGTTTTCAAAAATTGCTGCCCATTTTTGTGATAAGAATAAAATTAGGTTGTAACACTTCTCTCACTCCACTACAACTTTATCTTATATTGGTAGGTGATAGTATCTTATTGTCACTTACCTATATTGGTAGGTAGATGATAATAACTTAGATGGATCAGGAGGATTAATAGATTGATGATCATAAATTGCTGTGCAATGAATTATACTATGGCAATAAATATTTTTATTTAAATTTTAAAAGTCGATGTCAGGAAAACTATTTCATTATGGAAATCATTAGAAAGTTAGTTATTCCTTTCCTATATCAGAACTTCATAAAAAATTTTTTTCATATTCTCTGGCTGACTTTCTGCCTTTGTTGACTTGACAGTGTATCAATCTTATTCTGAATCTAAACTGCTGCATATAAATCAGACACCAGATCTAGAGGGTATTCTAAGTTGCTCAAACAATAGTAATTTTTTAATAATTTGTTAGAGGTAACTGTGTTAAAAAAACATTTAACTTAAAATATCTGTCAAGAAAAACAAAATTGGAGCCTGCAGAATTCTAGCAATGGTCTGTCATCTTTCTAGCAGTTGAGGTGATATGTCCAAAGAAAATAAAGATCACTACATCCAGAAATAGTCTACGCTAAGGGTAACTTCTTTTAAGACACCTTTCAATCTCCTTTAGAACATAAAGACTGTTAAAAAAAAAACAAAACAGTAAAGCGATAAACATATAAGCTATTCATGTCCAAAGGCAAGTGGATATCACAATTAGCAACCAGAAAGACATAATAGTATATGTCTTCCTCATTGTTGTAATGAGAAGGCACCATAAATTCTGTTCAAGGAGAAGCTCCTAGTGATTCCAAGTGGAATTTAGTATATCAATGTAATGTTTTAATTTCACATAGGAGTATATGACTTAATAAATCATTTACCCATTGATTTGAGACTTATGTCTGGTTAGTTGTAGCTGAAGGAATATCATTTTTTGTTTTTAAAGCTATTTTATCCATATATTTTAAAGGGGTCGCTAGCCTTTCCAGCCACTAAAATGAAGTAAAAAACTTTGAAACTCTCCTGACACATTTATTAATTGATCTGTTCAATCATTCAATCTTTAATTAATTCACTTGCTCATTCTTCAGTCCATCTGTCAGCCCATGTATGCATCCAACCATTTCTCCATCTATCAATCTATTATATAGGGTGTAAACTGTTAAACTTAATGAGCTCTTAAACCTGCAGCTGACCATTAAAACACTCTCTCCTACCAACTCTTTCCACTTTCTATTGCTCTGCAAGAAACCTAGTAGTGAGAGGAAACATTATTTTCTGCTTAAGTGAATGAGGTGATACCTGTGGAACACAGTGAAGATTAATTGCTAGAATATCCAGATGATAAACAACTGTATCAGACATGTACATCATGGAAAAGTTTAATTACTGATGAAAGTTCTTTATTTCCTCTAGAATGTAGATGTCACCGAGTCATATACGATATAAAATAGTTTCACAGTATTCCTGCTTAGATTCTTCAATATATATACTTTCAACTTCCAGAGAAACATCACCAAAATTGTGTCTAGTAACTCACTTTTCCTTAAGCATGCATTTGCACATGCTGTTCTTTGTATATGCTCTTTCTCTTCCTGGTGGTCCCTCCCTAACACCTTTCCCATTTTCTTCCTTTCCACCATTAAGTCTGGATACCTAGCAAGCTCCTACTCACCTTTCCTATTTTAGGAAAGTTATAAGCAAAACAAAAAAGTTACCAGAGTTAGGTTAAGGAAGGGGACCATTATAAAATCTCACCTGTATCTTGTGCAAGAAGTGTTCTGATCTAAAGGAGCTATTGGATTAAAAGTGATGGGTGGAGAAACCTGGGCTGATAGCAGAAATCCCAAAGCAAGAATAATGAGTGCTACGGTGGTACCTAAAAAAAAAAAAAAGGAAAGAAAAAAAAAAGTTTTACATCAGAGAAGAATTGACAACATTCTTCCAAAGCGGACTGGGTTTGGCAAGACATATCTCTAAAAAAATACCTTGACCTATCTTCACTGGATTAAAAAAAAAGATCCTTACACATATATATTGTCATAAAAACTCACTAGAATATTCACTGTGAGAAATGACAAGAGTAAAATGCAAATCAAATACATTTGCTAGCCAAGCAGTAGGTTGGTTAATAACTTTCTAAACAAACACCATCTTGGATTGCTGTCTCAAAATCAATTAATGTAACCAACATTATTGAGTGCCTAATATGTTAGAAGTATGAAAGGCAACAGATTTACACCAAGTGTTCCTTTCATTACCAAGAAAATTGTTCTAATGTAATTCAATCGGCTAAGACCCAAATAAGTAAACTAAAAAGTAACAAACTAAATATATCAAAAGCAGTTGAAAGAGTTTCTCATTAAAAAGGAGTGGCATTTTGTAAAGACTTAAAATGTCAGAAATGACATAACACATATACTCAGTTGTCTTTCCTGTTGGCACTTGGAAATGGAATATTTGTCTTTGATTTTAAGGTACAGAATGTGATTATATGTATCACTTAAAAAGCTCATTTTTGAGTCCCTGATAGAAATACTGATAGTAAATAAGAAAGTTTTCAAATTTCTGACTATTGTTCCAGCCATTGTGAGGATTAAAAAAAGGGTCATGGGAAGAAAGGAGAAAGAAAATATGGCTGCATTTGTTTGTACAATTTGAATGAGGCAACATGTTTAAAATATGGAATTCAGGGAGGTCATTTATGTAGCAATAAAATTTCTATTAGATAAATGGGAAAGTAATTTAAGAATGACCAAAAATATTTTTTAAATGGACAAAAGAACAACTTTGGGACGCACTGTGAAAGTGCAATTGGATTACATAATAGGTTTGTGTTTAAGATAGAGGGGATGTGTCAAGTTAAGCACTGTGGTTAAGTCCTAGCTCTGCTGTTTCTTGACTCAGTGATCTTGGGCAAAACACTCGACCTTTCCAAAATTCAATTCTGTCTGCTGAAACTGGGGCTTAGTGAGAATGCTCACCTTGCAGAATTGCAGTGAATTTTAAATATCACAATACATTTGAAAGATTTTTATAATGCTAAAAAATGTTAATTATTGTACTATAATTATCATTAGAAACAGCAGCAGCAGAATATTTTTAAAACTCTGGAAAAAAGTTGAAAAAGGGGGAGGAGGCTTGAAGAAAAGATCAGAAGCCATTTTACCACACCAGGCTGAAGAGGCATGAATCTAAAATCACAGTTCATTTTCCCCTTGTTGGCTTAAAATTCAAACCAGAACTAGGAAGGGTTTGAGGTATTACTTTCTCAAAAACTACCAAGCCCTGAATTGGGAAACACAACAGAAGTCTGTCTCTTAGAAAGAGAAAAGATATATTAGGCTTGTAAATAAAAATTATCCCTCTCTCCTCAAACAAAGCAAAATAAACCATGAGTTTTACTGTTACTTGTCTATGAAAGAAGCTGGGTCCCTAAGTATTTTCCCAAATTACCTATATAGAATATTGTCATGGGACAGATAAGATTTGTTTCAACCTGGAAAAGTTGATACTTTTGGATGTGAAGGAAAGATGATACTCTTCTTTCATAACACTACTTACATAACTTGTCTGTGATAAACTGTAAACTCTTAGATGGTGTACATAACACAAACTAATATATGTTTAATTCTAGTGCCTAGCATAGAGCAGATCCCATAGTACCACAGATTTTTGCAATACTGGCTATTTTTGAAGAAAACAACAAAGCATGTTAAGACTATTCAGTTGAGGTCATGGGGTTAGTATGGGACAAATATACTAGATGAGAGTTCTGCAGTATGGATATTATATCTCTTGGATCCATCTCTAAAAAAGTCCAACCAACTTGCAAAATTTGGGGAAAAAACCATTTTGGATATTAAAAAATCCCTAAATAGTTGAAGGTTTATCCTTCTTAAACACAAATTTATTTTTATTTTGACCCATTGGGGATGGAAATCTTTTAAAAGTCAGTATCATTCCTTTACTATATTACATATAGTAGTATTTCTCAATCCTGGCTTCCTATTGGAAAGCAAATCTTTAGAATGTATCTCAACCTCTGAATCAGACTCTCCAGAAAATGGGGATCCGGTAACATGACTCCACAGGTGATTGTGATACCCAGACAGGGTAAAAATCCTTATGAGATGATAAACTCCTTAAGGGAAGGGAATGGTGTCTTACTGGACTTTACTTATGGAATACATTTTTAAAACGATCACCTCGCCCTTCATATACTCATATATCTTTAAGGCTTAAAACTACTTGAATTATCTATTTCCTTTAATTTAACAAATTACAGATGTTTTATCAGTCACTTGTTAGTATTTAAAGTTGTTATAGTTGTTGTCAATGATCCATTATTGCAACCTAGATTTGAGTCCAATACAGGAAGGCCTTGTATGAAAGGATCTTCTCCACTGTACTGGGTAGGTTGGGGACATTCTTTATATTTTAAGAGAAAAGTCCCTCTTAACCAAGTATACTGTCACATTTTGGAATTCTGATATCATTTTCCTAATAAAAATGTTCTCCATAGGAGGTGAAGTGTGTTGGATAAATAGCATTCTCAAAAACATCTGATGAAATAAGTTACCTTAATTACCTGGTACAGGGTGTCGATTATTAGTAAATACTCAGAAAAAAATAATTTCCCTCCCTAAGACTCTAACAGAACACACTTCTTGTGCATAAGTATCACCTGCACATATTCCAGACCTCATCTTCAGAGATTCTAATTTAGTTGATCTGGGGTTGGGTCTCAAGAATTCACAATTTAAAATAAGTATCCCTGGCAACTCTGATGAAGACAGCCTGTGAGTAATGTTTTAGGAAATATTCCACTACCAAAATATCTGGCAGAAAATAACACAGTGTTTCTGGTTTTCTGATTTATAAGCAATAAAGCTACATAGATATAAGCCTTCCTCTATTAAAAGGATCAAGAGGTTGTCATTAAATTCGTAATATTTACAAGAAAGACCAGTTCTCTTAGGGAGCTTTGAAAATATTAAAAGTCAGAACACCACAAAATGTCCTACATTTAAAATTATTCATGGACTATATATTTTACATTTCTTTGTATAAAGCGTGCCTTTGTCCTGGTTTAACTAAATACAGTTTATTTGTAGTAATTTTTAAAGAACAAGTTCCTACTGAAAAAGTTATTTTGATTTTTTTTTACTATTTTTCACCCTATATAATAAAATAAACCATAATAAAAACACAAAATAGGGAATAAAACTTTTGAAGTTAAAAAATTCTAGGCTAATTTAAGAAATTTTAAATAGAATAGTATTCTAATACTTAGCAATGGTAGAATACCAAATATATTATGATTTATTTTATTAGGTGAAAAATTGTGAAAAAAACATATCAAGTTAATTTTTTTTTAATTTTAAAAATAAATAAATAATTAAATTCTTAAAAAAATTTTTTTGGTGCTAATTCTTTAAAAAGTACTACAGGGCTTCCCTGGTGGTGCAGTGGTTAAGGATCCGCCTGCCGATGCAGGGGACACGGGTTCGTGCCCCGGTCCGGGAAGATCCCACATGCCGTGGAGCAGCTGGGCCCATGAGCCATGGCCGCTGAGCCTGCGCGTCCGGAGCCTGTGCTCCACAACAGGAGAGGCCACAGCAGTGAGAGGTCCACGTACCACAAAAAAAAAAAAAAGTACTACAAATAAACTGTATTTAGCTAGACACAGACAAAGAAATTCTTTATACAAAGAAATACAAAATATATAGTCCATGAATAATTTAAAGGTAGGACATTTTGTGGCTTTTAATATTTTCAAAGCTTGCTAACAGAACTGGTCTATCTTGTAAATATTACAAATTTAATGACAACCTCTTAATTCTGCAGGAAAGAAAACTGCCTCCAGGTTGCTCATAAAGGCAGTCCCTGGAATCTCTTGGTCTTTCCCCCAAGTCTTAATACTTTCTTTTAATAGTCAGGGATGAGCTCTGGAAATCCTTGGGGCAGAGGACCTACGTGGAAGGGTGAAACATGACATCAGCAAGAGGAGCTCAGGAAAGTTCCTGGATTCTGATGCAAGTTGATTTTACTTTATGGTTAAAACAACAAAGAATCACTCTTTGGCAGTAACACTACTGTGATAGCAAAATGCTTTGGGCATTTTACTGTCTGTGTCAGGCACTGTTTGAAATGTTATACGTGTATAAATGTGTTTAGTCTTCATTAAAACCCTATGAAGTGGGGATTATAATTAACCCCGATTTACAAATGAGAAAATAGAACCTTGCTCAATATCACACAATTCAAACCCAAACAGTCTGGCTTTATATCTATAATGCCTCAAAATCCTAGAATACAACAAACGAAGGGACAGAGGCTGCCAGTAAAAGCATTTCCCATCTCAAAAATCAGCATTTTTCTCCAAATCTCAAAACCCAAATCCCAAATTCAAGACCCGAAATTCTATTTAAAAAATAGGCCTCTTGAGGTAGCAGAATACTAATGCCCTGTCAAAGAAAGTGTGTCCATTTAAAAATCTTTAAAGCAGCTATTACCTCTTCTTAGAGTTGACCTGAACCTCAGGCGTCAGCAAATCCAATTTTCAACCCACTGTAGGAATTTATTTCTAGCACATCACTGCCTGATGGCCATCTACCCTTTTGTTGAGAGTTTACCATCCTAATGAGGCAGCCCAATTCATTGTTGGATAGCTCTGATTATTAGGAATATTTTTCTTATATTAAGTAAAAAATCTATGTCCTCATAACAACTACCATCTGTGAGAATATCTATTAGGTGTCTCTTTAGTCTTTTTTCTGGGCCTAAACACTTCTGGTTCCTTGAACAGGTTTATAAATATGTGGTTTTTAACCCTCACTTGTCCCTCACCTTTCCTCACTTACCCTCCCGCTTCCCTATATACATTGGCTGTTGCGATTACCTTTGCCTTTTAATCAGACAGTCTCCCCCCTGCCTTCCCCACAGTGCTGACACTGCAGTTCAACTTACATTATTGAACTCAAGGCTTCCACTCAAGGCAAGAACAGAGGGCGGAAGCATTCCACTCTTCTTTCTGGAGTTAAGGGTCGGAGGGAGTATGTGCTCTTAATAACTGGGTATGAAACTCCAAATGTATTTTCTCATCAAAATCTGGGACAACTGCCTTGAGCAGTTCTATTAGATCAGTGTTTTTTTTTTTTTTTTTTTTGGTCGTACGCGAGCCTCTCAACTGTTGTGGTCTCTCCCGTTGCGGAGCAGTCTCCGGACGCGCAGGCTCAGCGGCCATGGCTCACGGGCCCAGCCGCCCCGCGGCATGTGGGATCTTCCTGGACCGGAGCAAGAACCTGTGTCCCCTGCATCGGCGGGCGGACTCTCAACCACTGCACCACCAGGGAAGCCCTAGATCAGTGTTTTAGGTATAATTTAGTTAAAATAGAATTTAGATAATGCAGGCCTGGAAACTTTACATTTTAATAGAAAAATGTATTCTTACTCTAAATAAACTTATAAAGGAGCTATTAGAGGACAGCTAATTGATAAGTAGGAATCTGCTTGTATATTTGAAAAAGATTAGAAAATTATATGATGCAAACATGTGAAGACAATGACAGAGATGGGTCTCATTTTGGCAAGTGAAACAGCCCTTGCATTACAGAGAAATAATAAATGGAATGGGTGGGATTTAAAGACAAAGATACTTGAATGTGAGAAGGGGTTTTCTTATTTAGTTATCATAGGAAACATACTTAACCAACCAGAATTTACACTAGGATTTAGGCCTCGTTCAAACACAAAAAGAGTCTGTCCCTGCTTTGTGAAGAAATTTATGGTTCTAATGTTCCACTGTTGAAAGAACTTTGAAAAAAAAATGCTCCAAATTTACTTCCACATTATCCCAAATTTAAAAAAACTATGTTAAAAACTGAGTTTATGAATACCAAGTTTTCTTTTTCATTTTGTACCTTTGAGCAAAACTCAAAATAATAACAGCAAAATGCTACCCTCAGTAGGTTCAAATTGTTATTACAATTCTAATTTCTAGTTATATATCATAATAAGTTCTTATTAAAAAAATTTTCAGAGGAACTCTATTATTTAGTTATGAAAACTATATCAGAAGTGGTACTGTATTTTAAAAGGTTAACTTGTCATTAGAGAAAAGTTTATAACTGAATTCTTCGGCACCTACCTGCTAAACTACCAAACGTAAGCTTTCTGCGACCCACTTTCTCAACAAGCCAGACACCCACAAGTGTGAAAATGAAATTTGTGAAGGCTGTAACTGAAGCCAGCCATATTGCAAGTCTGTCATCTTCAACACCAGACATCTGCAGAATGGTTGCACTGTAGTACCTGGGAGGCAAGAATAAAACAATTGTTGTTAGTTATTCATATAGAAAAATATCTACCCGACTAAAACAGACCAGGAATAACTATTAATAACACCAAGTTAAGATGGGAATTCATGCAAACTATTTAAAGGATCACAATATAGAGACTGTGTTCAGATGAATTCATTTTTAACTTTGTATCAGTAAGAAGAAATACTCAAGCAAGTGAATAGAGGGCTGAAGCCTTTAAAAGTTGAATATACCCCACACCTAGGGACAGTTGACAGATGGTAGTTTCACTAAAACTACCAAGGATAAAGCTCCAAATCCATGGAATGAATCAGAAGTTACCATACATTGTAAATTTATGTACTTAAAAAAATAAAGAGAACTGCTACATATACTAATGAAAATGTGATATAATGGCAAAAATCTGGTACAAGTAAAGAACTTCTTCAAAGACACAAGGAGTAAGAATATATCAGTTTATCTGGCATCTGGTAAGGAGATAAGAAACTTACATTATGTACACAAAGAATGCCTTTGTGGTTCCTAGAAAGGTATACTCTTTAGTAAGCCTCCAGCACAATGTGCCTAGTTAGGTTCTATAGACTCATTTTGTTCCAAATGAATACACTGGAAACTGGCTCTAAAAAATCATAATGCCAACTTGTTGACACACAAAGGGAGATATGTCTGGTACGTTTAAAGTGACATGTTTCTCATAGGACATTTCTTTTCCAGGGGAAACATCAGTAGCTGTATCAGAAGATTACTTAAAAGCGGCCCTTAAAACAAAGGAAGCAAAATACTCCTGGCAAATCATCTATGAAATGTGACAAAATTAAAATCCTGAAGATACATTCTGAACCATGGCTTTGCCTAGCTTTTAAGCCATTCCAAAACAAGTTAGCTTTATCCAAATCCAACAGTTGGCATCTGAGCAATGTATTCAATCAAGCTGGATATTTCCATAGTTACAATCTACAGTTTCTGGATATTAGGCAACTTTTTCATAATATTTCAAAAATAAAATCTGTTTGAATACATTTAAGTCTCATTGATTCATCAATGACTACTGTTTACTATTTTTTAAATTCTTATTTTATTTTTAAAATTTTTTATTAGAGTGTAGTTGATTTACAATGTTGTGTTAGTTTAACAAGGTGAATCAGTTATACATATACATATATATCCATTCTTTTTTAGATTCTTTTCCCATATAGGTCATTACAGATTATTCAGCAGAGTTCCCTGTGCTATACAGTAGGTCCTTATTAGTTATCTATTTTACGTACAGTAGTGTGTATATGTCAATCCCAATCTCCCTATTTATCCCTTCCCCTTCTTGCTCCACTGGTAACCATAGTTTGTTTTCTACATTTGTGACTCTATTACTGTTTTGTAAATAATTTCATTTGTACCATTTTTTTAGATTCCACATATAAGCGATATCATATGATATTTGTGTTTGTCTGACTCAGTATGACAATTCTAGGTCCATCCATGTTGCTGCAAATGGCATTACTTCGTTCTTTTTTATGGCTGAGTAATATTCCATTGTATATATGTATCACATCTTCTTTATCCATTCCTCTGTTGATGGACATTTAGGTTGTTTCCATATCTTGGCTATTGTAAATAGTGCTGCATTGAATATAGGGGTGCATGTATCTTTTTGAATTATAATTTCTTCTGGATGTATGCTCAAGTGTGGGATTGCTGGATAATGTTGGGCCGGGCCATGTTAAGGGGTGCATTTTGAGGTAGCTATGCACTCAGTACGACTTTAGGCAGCCTGTCTGCTAATGGGTGGAGCTATGTTCCTGTCTTGCTGGTTGTTTGGCCTGAGGCGTTCCAGCTCTGGAGCCTGTAGGCTGTTGGATGGGGACGCATCTTGATGCTGAAATGGGGACCTCCAGGAGAGCTCACGCAGATCAGTGTTTCCTGGGGCCTCTGTCACCAGTGTCCTTGCCCCCACAGTGAGCTACAGCTGACCCCCGCCTCCTCAGGATACCCTCGAAGACCCCTAGTTAGGTGTAGCCCCGGTTCCTATGGAGGTATTGCTTTGTGCTGGGTCCCAGGGGACCTGAGACCTTTGTGCACCCTCCGAGAGTGGAGTCTCTTTCTCCCTGAGTGTGGAGCTCCTGCACTCAGGCCCTGCTGGCCTTTAAAGCCAAATGCTCTGTGGGTTCTTCCTCCTGATGCCTGATCCTCAGACTGTCTTGGAGGGCTATTTTTATGTGGGAACATCCCTGTGTAGGCTGTGTGGGTTTAATATTTTTTGGTGTGAGTGCTGTTTTTAGTATGGATGTCTGTTACCTCTCGCCTCGGTGCATGCTGGCTGTTATCCCCTTGATAGGAGGTGTGACTGTTGTTGTGGTGACTAGAGCCCGCACTGGATATTGAGCGGGGCCTGCCCTTTGCTCTGTGGTTGTCACTGTCCTGTCAGGGGCAGGGCCTGCTCCCTAGATGTTGGAGTAGAGGGCCCCAGATCTGTTTCTTTTTTTTTTTTTTTTTGCGGTATGTGGGCCTCTCACTGTTGTGGCCTCTCCCGTTGCGGAGCACAGGCTCCGGACGTGCAGGCTCAGCGGCCATGGCTCACGGCCCAGCCGCTCCGCGGCACGTGGGATCTTCCTGGACCGGGGCACGAACCCGTGTCCCCTGCACCAGCAGGCGGACTCTCAACCACTGCGGCACCAGGGAAGCCCCCCAGATCTGTTTCTGAGCTGTGGTATGAGGTAGGCAGGACTGGAGCACTTCCACTGGGAGAGAAGCCTCTGAGTTTTCCTCTTCTGGAGCTGTTCACTTGTAAGTGTACTCTGCTGTGTCACTTTTCACCCGTTGTGCGGGCTCACAAATTACACTGTTGTTGGAAATGGTCTCAGCCCCATTTTAACCATGGGTATGCTGGCAATTGGCCCTGGTGTCTCTAAGGCATTGTTTTCACTAGGCCTCCAGCGCAGATCCACCGAAGTCAGGTCCCAGGACTGCAGTAATCGTGTACCTGGACCCGCTGTAGGAGCTATGGAGGCACCTCAGACTCTGGCCTGGCCCAAACCCCACCTGTACGTGCCCACAAAGCCCATAGCTGCCAAAGCTAGACCTGTCTCAGCTGCAGTAGCGCTCTTCCATTCGGATGTTCTACAGGTGCTGAGTTTACAAAGCCGGCAGCGGGGCTGTAAATCGTGGTTCCCGCAGCCACAAGAAGAGATTTCAGCTCTTCATTAGATGCATGGCCCCTGGGGCTTAGCTGTGGTTTCAGCCCCACCCGTGTGTTTAGGCCTCTCACCAGAGTCTGCTCCCAAGGCTACCCAGGAGAACCGGTGCCCACCCAGGCAGGCGGGGGCGGAGGCGGAGACAGGCGGGTCCTGGGAGCCTGTTCAGGTGGGAGCCCCTCCTAGCGCCTGCGGAGGCTGGGGCCTGCACGTAGGGAAGGCGGCTGCAATGGTGGCCCCGCCCCTTGCGTGCCACTCAACAACGGCGCCCTGCCTCTATGGCAGCCCAGGCTTCTTCCGTGAACGTTCCCAGTTGTGGAGCTCCTCACTCCCGTCCCTTCAGGCTGTCTCTTCTCAGCTAACAGCTGTCCACTCCCTGGGTCTACTCTCCAAACCCCACGTTCCAGCACCCAGGCCCCGTGCACCACGGCGGACACCTGTCTCAGGCTGAGGCACGCAGGGCTGTGGCAGGGACCATCTGTATACCTCTCACTCTGTCCTACCTGCCACAGACCAGGTGCTGCGCTCTCCTCTGAGCCCCCGAAGCTCCCCTTCTGTCCCAGCTGATCTCCCCGCTGGTGAGGGGGCTTCCTCGGTGCGGGAACTTCTCTTCTTCAGCTCCCCACAAGGGGTGCAGGTTCCGTCCCGTTTCTTTTCTTTTTTTATTTCTTTCATCCTTCCCGGTTGCACGGGGATTTTACAGGTCCTTTTAGGTGTCCAAGGTCCTCTGCTAGTGTTCAGCAGGTGCTCTGTGAGAGTTGTTCCATTTGTAGATGTATTCTTGATGTACTTGTGCGGAGAGGTGAACTCCACGTCCTCCTATTCCGCCACCTTCAGTAGTGATTTTTAAAAAGTCTTTAAAAAAGATCTTCTTATGTAAAATATTAACACCAACATGGACTCATTCATCTTAATAAAAAGTGTTTTCCTTTTTTAAAGTGGTAAACTAATATCTTACTATGCAGCGTGAAGGATGTATTTTACTGATCACACTAAAAGTTAGGCTAACCATTTTAAGATTTTGAATTCTGACAGCTCTTCTCAAAAGAGAAACTCCCAGTGAAACCTCTCCCATCATTGTGACAATTGTGAACATTTTGCAGTCAGACTGTGAAGTGATAATAAAAATTATGAAAACAATTCAGTCCATATGAATGGTACTATACAGTTTCCAAGTGCTACTCCATACATTATCTCATTTTCATAAAGATCTGGGCAGCAAGGTCATACCTGTATGTAACCACTGAGTAACTGACATAAATCTAGAAAGGCAGAAAACAGAAATGCTGAGAGAAAATTTAAATATTTAAAGCCAAAAGAATTTGATACTTGTCATGCTATTCTATTACATTTTAGAATCTTCTCAATGTTTTAAGAACAACAACAGATACACTGCACAAATTAATCCTTCCAGATAGAGCGAGAATAAACTAAACAAAGCAGAGATATTACAAAAGGCCCTCCCTCTCTATTTGGGGATGCAGAACCTACAGACACTGAGGACTGACTGTACTTTGTCATTTTATATGAGGGACTTCAGCATCCACTGATTTGAGTATCCATGGAGGTCCTTGAACCAATCTCCCGTGGGTACCGAGGGACAACTGTATTTCGATGTTTTCATTTTTGACACAATAAAATCATGAAATTACAGGTGTTAAATTAATGGCTAGAAATGGGAATGGTAACAAACAAAATAAGTTGGTCAGTTTATTTTATTTATTTATTTAGTGATTTTTAACAAAATATTTATTTATTTAGACTGTGCCAGGTCTTAGTTGCAGCATGCATGCGGGATCTAGTCTTCCCACCAGGGATAGAACCCGGGCCCCCTGCATTGGGAGCGCAGAGCCTTACCCACTAGACCACCAGGGAAGTGACCAGAATTTTATTTAAAATGAAAAATGTGTCCTAGGTATGTAAAATAATTTCTTTTATGGTACTTAATTTATAGAGGCAGACTATAAGTAAAGAGTGGCCTGGGAATCAGAAACTGTCATTCTAAAGGCATCTCTGTGGTGTGCTGGCCAGGTCAGGTAACATAATCATTTGTTCACTTAATATTTATGTATTGAGGACATACTATAAAGCTATGTGAGTTACTGAGAGCCCACAGATATGTTATTAGATCCAGTTGTTGCCCTAAAGAAACTCACAGTTTAGTATAAGACAATGAAACGGAAAGAAATAATTTTAATATCGCAAGGTATACACATAACAATGTGGCATAAAAGACAGACCAAATAATTTTCTTTGATGTATAAAGTTTGTATAAAGTATATGTATAAAGTGATTTTCCAGTAAATTTAATGTTTGAGTTGAGTTTTGAAGAATTCATAGGGGTTTGTCAGCAGGTCTGATGATCTGGGAGGACATTGGTGGTAAAGGAAATGACATGTATGAACGAAAAAGTACAAAATACTATGCTGGGCTCATAGACCAAAAGTAGTTTACCATGGCTGAACATAAGAAGGTCCATAGGAAAGACAAGTATGACATAAGGCTGTAGCAGAAGGTTTTGTTATAGAGGGGTCTTGACTGCCATGCTACATGTTTGGTTTTTATTCTGTAGGCAATGGAGAACCATGAGATGGACTTTAAAGAGAAGTAACACAATTAAGTCTGTTCTGTGAAAAGATCACTCTAACTACAGCAAACTCGGCAGACAGGATACAGACGGAAACAAGGGTATATTTCTTTAAAGCATTTTTCAGGTCATTATACTGGAAACAGGACCCTGTAGATTTTCTGTATTAATGTGAAACAGTGAGAGCAAAGTCTGGAATTCAATGATGGCCTTATATCCTCCTGTCAGCAAGAGTTGCAACTTCAACCCACACTAAATCTTTTTCTGGATGGAGTGTCTTGAGTTTTCATCCTCATTTTTCTTTCTAAAACATTGGTAAATGTATTAGGTTTTACTGCTGCCATAACAAATTGCCACAAACTTAATGGCTTAAATCAACATAAATTTATTTTCTAACAGGTCTATAAGTCAGAAATCTGACACAGGTTTCATTGGGTGTCAAAAATCAAAGATGCCAGCTGGAGAGGCTCCAGGGGAAATAGATTTCTTTGCCTTTTTTGGCTTTTACAAGTCTCCCACATGCCCTGGCTTGAGGGCTCCCCTTCCTCAATATTCAAAGCCAACAAAGGTAGGTCCAGTCCCTCTCAGGTCCTTTCACTCTGATATTCCCTTCTGCTTCCTCTACATTTAAAGACCTTTGTGATTACACTACCCCAGATAACCAGGATAATCTCCTTATTTTAAGGTAAATTGATTAGCAGATTTAATTCGATCAGCAACCTTAATTTCCCTTTGCCATGTAATGTAAAATATTCACATGTTGTTTACAACATGCAGATCTTTGGAGGGGATTGTTCTAGTACATAAAGGTGCTAATAAACAGTAAAATAAGCAAAAGGCCAAAAGTTAGAACGAGATGGGGAGGAATGAAGATAAGGATATTCACCTAAAGGGTAATCAGTTCCAGAAGAATTTAGACAATAACTATATTCCCTTTCATACTACTCTTTCAAGGGCAGGGGATGACATATCTAGGTCAGAATAATTCATGAACCTTGTTTTTAAAAGTCAGGTCATGGAGTGGTGAAAAGACACACTTAATTTACATTTTAAAATGTGTGAATTCCAATGCTTTTGTAAATGATGCTATCAGCCAACCATTTATGTAATAGGCTACCACTGTACTTAGTCTGAGCCTTTATGTAGTAGTTTGAATTTGCACAAAGCAAACAGAGTTTTCGTCATAAGAGAACAATATGAACAATTAAAAAAGGCTTTCTGGGCTTCCCTGGTGGCGCAGTGGTTGAGAGTCCGCCTGCCGATGCAGGGGACACGGGTTCGTGCCCCGGTCCGGGAAGATCACACATGCCGCAGAGCGGCTGAGCCCTTGAGCCATGTCCGCTGAGCCTGTGCGTCCAGAGCCTGTGCTCCGCAACGGGAGAGGCCACAACAGTGAGAGGCCCGCGTACTGGAAAAAAAAAAAAAAAAAGGCTTTATTTCCTTTTTAGACTCAAAGGAGGGATGGCTTCTCTTTTCAAAATCATTTTATACTATCTATCTGACAAACTATCATCATCTTCAAAGATTCCCTGGGTAACCTTTGGTTATCTCACACATACTATCTGTTCCCCAGAGTGAATATGAAAGGCCTGAAGGCAGTGTGTTCTCACAGAAGACCAGCTTCACAAATCTCTATAGATGTCTAAGAACAGAAACAGGCAGACTGTATGTATATCGCTATCTTAGAGATCATGTGAGAGGCAGCTTCCAGTCCTGAATTTTAAATTTGAATAAAACAAAATAGCTCTGGAAAACATGTAGGCTTTGCTAATAGCAATCTATCTTAATGATGACTTTTAACTAGCAATAAAAGCATAAACATGAGCACTTTATATGCTGAGCAAAATACATATATTACGTTCCTATCTGAATAAAGCATTTCATAGGAATTTCTGAAAAAGTTATTTTTTTCAGCTTCTTGAAGCCACAGCCTGTCTTTTTCACTATTGCTAATATAACAGAATTAATTTAACAGCAAGAAGTAGGTACCTAATAATTGTTTGTTAAATTTATTGAACTTATCTACCACCAACTTTTAAAAAGGAATTAAGAATATTTCTAATAAAAAAACATGACAGAATTGCTAAAATAAAAATAAAAGACTGAGAAGAGAGAGTAGGAGGGATAAAAGATAAAGATAACTATATGAAAACTTTGGATGCATAATCACTATAAGCTATCTCTAAAATTTCTGGCAGCCAAGGCAAAATAGTAAATGATTGTTTTAACTGTCTGACAAAAAAAAAACAAACCAATTCATAATGAAGATAAACTTTTTTGGGCATGAAATTATAAAGAATTTAATTTCACGAGTAAAAGAGATATGGAATATACTCTTCCTAACACTGTCAGCCAGTCTAAATACAACAAATTAACAGATGAAATTTAGTCATAATTATTTTAATTCATGTGGCACAAAGGTGATATATACTAGCAGTGTTGTGGATAGTTTCCAAATACAAACCTTGTCTTACTCAATAGCCTTACAGGTCATGTTCACACTTGGGAGAACGACCAAGTTAAATGAGAAGATTGGAACTTATGGAGCATAGCTGAAGGACTATAAACCCTGAAAGATTCCCATTTTCTAAGTTATGTTGTTTGATTCTTTTGGCCCCTATTTGTATCATATGCCAGAATACATTGACTACAGATTTAAGATGCTATTCTAATAGAATATGTTCTTTTAATGGAAAGTATTATATTTTCCTACTGGGATGGTGTTTATACAGTCAAAAACATGGGTAACTATGGTAACTATGCTTTAAGAGAAGAATATTTCACCGAAATACAAAATCTTAAAAACAGTTTACAAAATAATTAAACTTTTTGAATCTATTTTATATATTTTGTATATTGAGAAATCTTCTTTGTGTATTATTAGATGCAAACCATAAAGCCAAAAATAAAAGTTAGAAAAGTAGAAATTAGGATTTCATTTATATCATACATGTGTTTAAGCTAATATACTAGTTTATTGTGTCATACTATTCTTAAATCAGGCAATGATCCAAAAATTATAGTAATCCTCAGAAAGCATAATTACTTATCACATTTAATATATTACAAGACAGTTTTCATAATTTAAATGATTTTATTAATCTTTTGGGAAGAACAAAGTAAAAATGTACCAAAGGAAATTAGGGATTTCTACAGACATTCAGCGTAGCCAATGTGACTGGTATTTCATCTCAGAGACCAGTCCCTCACCCTGGCTTCACAGGACTGGAAACCTCAGGAGAAATAACTGATCTCACCCAGCTTAACCACATCATTAACCTTCCCCTGTGCATCACTAAGAACAATGATAGAAGCTCTCTAATCTGACCTCCAATTCATCAATATGCCAGATTAACCTATTAATTCTTTCTATAAAATATATGGCCACAGGACATTGAACATTTGGGACTTCATGCAGGCTCACATTCCCCATTTGTTGAATGTATGTGTATCAAATCAGGTGTGTTTGTTTCCAAACCTGTTTATGCCTGTCATTATAATTATGTAATTTAATCAAATAATACCTAAATCAATAAAATATAAGATGCTAAAAGAGAGTTACATTAAAAACAAAACTGTATGCTTTTAAAAAGTCAATAAAGGTTAAATTATTTTAAAAAAATTTGTGGGCAACACAACCACAAAAAAATTGGGGATAAGATGTAAAAGTCTATAAGAAAATTCTGCCCTTAGGATTCTTCTCATATGTCTTTCAGTTCTTGTTCTATTTGAAAGAAACTAAATCTGGAATTCATAGATGACAATATTGAGTGTGGTTTATGAAAGAAAAACAATTTGGAAGTTCAAGCAGTGGATGTGATGAATTATTGTACAACTAAAAATAAAATGTTGAAGGTATATATGTATCATTTCCTCATAACTGTCTTTTTCAGTTAACTGAACAAGAGCCGATCTTCATCATGTCAGTTAAGAGGGTTTCCACCTTTCCTCACCATATCTCACAACCCTACTTATTTCAGCAACAAGCAGCAATCCAAGGCTTTCAGGTCAACTATTTCCAGCTGGTCACTTACTTCCATATTAACCTGTAGATTCAGTAATTTGCCTCAATCTTCCTCTTGTCCCAGCCCTCCCACACTCTTTCCCTGGGCCCTGTTAACTAAGTCTGGACGTGAGGTTACCACCTTCTTACAGCTTGGATCTACAGTCCAGGCTGTTTTTCTCTCACATCCTATAAACTCAAGGAGACCTGAAGAAGAGGAGAGGGTGGCAAGGGGAATAAATGAACTACAGCATCCTCTAACCCTCCTTTTTCAGTTGTTGGCCTACTTCTGGTCACTCCTCATTCAGTGGTAATTTCAGTACCTGCCTCACAATTTCTTCACCACTTCTACCTCTGTGTCATGATTCTTTGTAAGAGTAGCGTCAACATGGTCCACCCATAAAACACCTAGTCTCTTAACTGCTTCACTTCCAAAATCCTTCAGTTATCCTAGTCTCTGACCAGCACCACCTGGTCATAGCTCGCTTACTTGAATTCCTCCACCCACACAATTCTTTACTCTTGTGGAGACTTTTACGCCATACACTCTACCTCTTTTCAGTTATCCATCATCACCCATTTCTGCTTCTTTCCTATAACTGTACTTAGAGTGTTAAGTAGTTTAGATTTCCCAAACCAGTGGTTCTCAGGTATTGGTGTGCTACAGAATGACCTGGAGGACCTGTTAAAACACAAATTGCTAGGCCCCACTCTGAATTTTTGATTCAGTAGGTCTAAGATCAAGAATTTGCTCTTCCAATAAGTTTCCAGGTGATGCTGACACTGCTTTGAAAACTTACTCCCAAGACCATTATTATAATCATTTTCTTTTTACCATTCTCAAATTCCCTGGCCTATTCCCCCTTTGTAATATTCATGCCATAAAATCTGACTCTGTCTACTTACATACAGCTATTCTTCTACTCTGCAATTACACCTAGCAGCTGAAAGGTTCTAGAGAGAAACACACAAATCGACCTCACATGAAATTCCCTAAGATGCAAACTCTACAGTTCTCAAAAGGATGATTGCATAGTATCTCCCTCCCTTCTTTCCACTGTTCCAGTCTAAATAGCCTCAGGTGAAATCTCACCTAATATTCACTGAGAAAGTGTGAATAATCAGAGAGGTACACCCTCATCTCACCACCACCAAATCTATCCACCTACCTGTTAATTCTACATTAATTCATGGAAAATCAACTAGCACTCAAAATTTCTCTTCTAGATTCCTTCTTCAATATTTGCTGCTTGAATTATTAATCTTTTCGTCTGCTATTCCTCAGCAATTTATGTGTACCTCTCTTACAATACATACCACTTTCCTTCTGGTATTGGAGTTACTTACCTTTTTAAAGTGTATAATTCAGTGGTTTTTAGTATACCTATGACTAAATTTAAATCCCTTAATTAAAATAATGTTCACAATAAAGTATTAAAACAACCCAGAGGGTTTAAAGAAATAAAAATGTTTCTGGAGTACGGTGAGAGGGAAGGGTAGAGTTTCAACACACTCCTCACCACCATGCATTCCTGATTCAGCTGCACTCCTTTCCACTCCACTGGCCAGCCTGGTACCCATGTACCCTCAAGGCTAGGGAAGAGAACCTTAAAAGTGACTGTCTGACTTGTGAGCCTTTTTACTCAAACAATGACAAATTTTCTCTTTAGCTCCAAGTTGTACACATATAACGCCCCATTAAAGCAAACAAGAGGGAAAAAGGTGATGGTCTATTTAAAATTTTTCTCAGGGGGTCTAAGAGCCTGAGTGAGAAAAAAGGGCAGGTCATGTCATTTACTTTATGAAAAAACTGCTTCTGGCACTATCAAAAGGGTATAAAATGGTATTTTATTTTAAGCTACAAGGCACTCAAAGGTTTGTTTGTAATCAAAAGTTTGCAAGAACTTTCATTCTATATAAAAGCAACATTTTACAGCATGGTCAACAAAACTGTGATTATGCAAAGATATGTAGTTCTATGCACATTATTTATAATTGTAAATCTCTGCAGAATCACAGATTGGGAAAACAGACCAAGAGTATGGAGGATGAAGTAAAAAAAAGAAAAAACAAAATGCAAATTTAGAGAGCAGAATCTCAACTATTAAAATTAATCACAGAAAAATAAGACAAATAAATACACCAAAATGTTAAGATAGACTAAATCAAAGATTTTAAGTGCCTTTTCTTCTTTATAGGTTTCCAGTTTTCCATAATAAACACATGTTATTTAAAAGTATTAAAATTTTGTAGATTAGAATATGTCATACATTGTATTCAGGCACCATAAACCTCCAACTCTGTGAACTAAATCCAATATTATTTTAAGTAAAACAAACATGAAATAATAATTGTGAGGAACTAATATATGTCTGTTTCTCTTCAGATAAAGCCACTTGCAACTTATTTTTTCTTTGCCAAATTTAGTATTTTCTTAGATGAAATTATACATTTTTTATGTCTTAGTCCCCAAAACACCACAAATAAGACATTGTAATAAACTTGTAACATATCTATTTAATTCAACAAATATTTACATGATAATAGTAATGGATGTTTTAGTGGAAAATAAGTATATAATGGTTGAATGTCTCAATTATATGCAATTAAAATATATTTATTTGAGGTATATTATGTGCTAGAGACAGTGGGAAATAAAAAGACAAGTAATATCTGGGACTGTTTGGGGAGGGCAGGGTCTCTCATTCCACTGAGGAAAACTGCCATACACATAAAAATTACATCCCAATGGGCCAAGTTTTATGGGAGCTGTAAGATTAAAGTGCTATTTGAACATAAAGGCAGTGATCAACTCCACCCAACAGTCCAAATTGTTAATCAGTGATTCCAATTAGCCATATTACCACATCTAATATTCCAACATTGAAAAAAATACAAAAGGTCAAGGAATGTAGGATGCTAGTTACCACAAGACTTAGTCTGGGACAACCTTTGAAACCAGCTCAAGGATCATGCACAGAGAGAAGTAGAAAGGACTTGTGAGACTATAAATCATAATCAGAATGACAAATACCTATTTCGTTCACTGAGTAGAAAAACTGTAGTGGCAGAGATGGATGTTATAGCCAGGAAGGAAATTCTTGGTTTTGATTTCATAGGAGATGGCAATGATCTAAATGTGACTACATTTAAGGGGAGCCTTTGATGCAGGGGATCCATGATAAATGGAAAAGGAGCTCCATCCACTGGTGCTCATGAAGCCAAAGAGTTGAGTGAGGAAGAAGGCATACTGGAAGGAAAGGATGCTATAAAGGTCAACAGGATTTCTCACTTCTCAAAGAGTGAGAACAACACACTGACTGGCTGTACTTGAAATTCCCTAATATGCTCACTCTTCAACTCTCCAAAATGATGAGTCCATCTCCTGAGGAAGAGTGGGCTTGTGGAACAAGAGAAGGCAGCAGAAGTAGAATGCAATTCTGTGAACAAGGTACCAGAGAATTCCGTCACCTAACATGTAAAAAGTATACAGATAATTTTCTTTGTTTCCCTATTTCCTGCTGTATTGTGGATAAAGGAATTGCATGGCGTGACTTAACTGTTCTAGATATGAAAACCAATACCTATAAGTTTAGATGATTACAATAAACTTTCTATGAAAAGATAAATATTAATGGATATTATAGTCACCACAAGGACTCAGAGAGAAGTTCTCTCTGACCTTAGTAAGGAGGAATTCTTGTGCTTCCCTGGGATAACTGATTTATTTCTATCTTAGGGACACTGTGAAACATGTATTGTCTACATTGTATTGGCTGCTAAAACATTTAGAGTAACATGATTCTCAAACTGTAGTGTGAATAAAAATCAATCTGGAGATTGTAACAAACACAAGATTCCAAGTTGTCCATCCTCTTTGCTCATCCCCACCCACTCACCACTGCCCAGAATTGATTCATTTTAAGAGATTCTAACTTAGGGGGTTCCAAGAACACTTTGAAAATGATAGGCTTTGTGACCTAGTTCGTACAGACACTACTCTACAGCAAGTTTCTTTTACAGAAATCATCTTATCTTGTCGTACTTTGTCCTCTTTCCTAAATCACTATCTTTAAAGATTGCACCTACTACCTCTCTATATGTTTAATTAAGTCCTCTTAAACTTTTTCTGGAATAAGGAAGGGTTGAAGTGAATAAAGACTTTTGGATTAGTATGACTAAATCTTATTTTTCCCTTTCCAAATATTGGGGAAAGAAAGCTGATAAATTTTTTAACAGCAGAGGAACAAGTTGAGCTGTAACAGCCCTGGGCAAAAAAACACTGCAAAGAGAGGGCTCCCACACCAATGTATTATTAAGCAGTAAATTAGGCTGACTTGATGCAGGCACATTGACAGCACTGTGCCCTTTGATATTCAAAGAAAGACCTAAAACTGCACTTGGTTCATTTCAAGTGCATGCAGGCAGCACCAGGACATGCTTGTTCAATTATTAGTGGAAGTGCAGGACCTTTCACTAATGACAGAAAAAATTCTGCCTATGTGTACACATGAAGTTTGACCTAAAGAAGAAAAAGCAATTATCAGTGAGTCAGCGTACATTTATTGAGGTGATACATCATGAAAGACATTCATTTTAATTTTTAAATACTATAGAAAAGCATTGAATCATCTTGTGTTCATTCTGAAAAACCAGAATTAGGAAAATACTTTTGAGTTAAATATTTCTGTGTGTCTGAATTGACTGGATTGCCTTTAATTCTCCACTTGCCTTTAAACATGTAGAATTGGTTCTATAAATGCCCTTTTCATTTTTTGTTTCTTATGATGAAAACCTAAAGCTGCTTCATAAGAAACACAGAAGAGAAAAACAACAAGAATAATGGCTAACATTTATTAGCATTTTCTGAGTCTATGAAACTCAATTTTAGAGTTGGAGCTGATGGCAGAACTTCTCTCCTGATAAAAGTGGAGAAGGAGAAATAACATCTATTGTGCACTTACCATATGCCAAGTAGTAGCCAGATGTGATTTACCCATATTATATCATTCAATCATCACACTTTATGAAAATGCAAACTCAATAAGAGTCAATAATAAGCATTTTTAGGGTATAATTAACTCAACATAAAGCTCTCCATTCTCACACATACACAGGATCCCAAAGAGACTGTTATGGAAATTCTTACTCAGTTTACTCACTCTATGCACAGCGCAAAACATAAACCCTTATGTGCACATTTACAACTTTACAATTTTTTTCTGCATGAAAACTATTTTCATTTTCTGCAGCTAGAGTCTT
Source organism: Hyperoodon ampullatus (assembly GCF_949752795.1). Lineage (NCBI taxonomy): Eukaryota > Metazoa > Chordata > Mammalia > Artiodactyla > Ziphiidae > Hyperoodon > Hyperoodon ampullatus. The sequence goes on from NC_136924.1 coordinate 46,416,666, forward strand.
TTGTATTGTTTAGCACTGTTGCTGCCAAATAAGTTGTCGTTAATTGTGAAATTCATAAAATATAAAAATCATAAAATTACACTTAATTAGAAAGAGACCTTCAGAGATGGGCCAATGGATGGGCAGCCAGCCTGTTACAAGAGATATCCCAGAAGCATGCTGCCCCTTAAGGGGGATATACAGCACTAGCTTGTTCCAGAAGCCCAAAGCCAACTAAACTCTCCTCTCCACTGGGAACTCTAGAATCAATTAAAATAAACTTAAAGAACAGACTTAAAGGGGAATATAAATAACAAAAAGAGCATCTTTACAAACGTAGGAGAAAAAGGAGAAGTAGAGTTACTCACACATTCTGTCTATTATGGTGATGGTGGGGAAAGGAACTATTGGATACTGAACAGTTTTTTTTTTTTTTTAAACACTGGAGAGTAGACTTCCTTCTCCTTCCAGCTGCTTCTATTTTAATGACCTGACGTGGCTGAGGATTACTTACTTATTCCAGTTCTATGAGAAAGCAACCTGCTATTCTGTTGTGAAGACTATTGTTATATTTTAACTAAATCTGTGTGTGTGTGTGTGTGTTTTGATTTCTAGAAGTTCTTTCTTCTTGGCAAGGAAGGCACAGAAGTGACGGTATTACTACAGAGAGGAAAGAGCATGGACCTGGAGCCAAGAAGTATGTGCTTATTCTTGTCACTGTATGAGGCCCCTCTTCTGTTTTGCCTTCCCCTTATTGATTAAATAAGGCAGAAACCAGAGGGGTATCGTGTGAACAGACCAGTGATCAAAAACTCTTTTCCTTCTAATTCCAGGAACCTTCAAAAAATGAGTTGGCCCCTGCTCTGTACCCTACATCCCAGACCTACTCGCAGCCTTGTGAAATCTGGAAACTCTATGGAACTGATCTGGCAGATATCAACTAATGAATCAATTGGGCTGACTTAGTAAACACCCCTGGAGAATCCATGTCCTTCTGGAGAAGTAGCAGAGCCATGTAAGTAGGCTGCCTCAAATGCCCAAGTTCTGCTGCTTGTCTAGTTCATGGGAGAAAATGCTTATGTACTTAACCATTCTAGGTTCTTTACTTAAAACATACAATTTAGCGACACACTTACAATTAGTGACAGTATGCAAAACTTATCCTGTTTTTGAATATTTACCCTTTATCAGACCGGACAGAATTGCAAGAGGGCACTGAACTAACTTTTCATGATCACTTTTTAAATATGATGTTAACAGTGGCACAACAGGCAAAGTTCAACATAGAGATCCCTTTGAATATAGACAGTATTTTCTTCCATATGGAATTCTTATAATCAAAATTTTATAATATAATACTACTTGATGAGACTTAGCTTTATATCCTGACTCATATAGCTATAATCTCATACAGTTTTGATCTGCTTATATCTGAATAAAAACAACTAAAATTATTCCAGGGTTTCAAATAACCATAAACGCTGAACTATTTTTCTTCTGAACGGTTCAAAGTGTTTACTTTTCAAAAATACAAATGAAAACTCTCCCTATATTGAGCAGTATAACTTAAAATGTTAGCCGTGATACTGTGGTTTTAGAAATATTTACAAACTAGATGAAGGGATTGCTCTTATTTTTACTAAAAGCAAACCAGATGTTGGCTTACATTATCATGTCACACTATTCATTTTAAAGTTTATTAGGCCTATCTTTTTGCAGATCATACATATCTGACTGACTACTTATTTATCATTTATAATTCCAATTCAAATCTCAAAATTTGTTATCAATCTCATATTTGTTGCTAAATTTTTCATTATGTATTTCTAAATTATCACCTTATTTTCTCAGGATCCCTTAAAATTTAAAGTACTGGCAGATTCTTGTGCTTTTTTATATTAAATGAGAAATTTTAACATACGTTAATACAAGTATATGCTTCCTCTCAAACAAGTTATTCTATATTTTATAATTATTAGAGTGTGAATGTACTCTACAGCCTCACACACTATTATACACTGCAAGTGAGTACAGGCAGAGTTTATGCTTTAGTGGTGAAAACTATTTTACTTTAAGTTCTAAACCCTCATTTGTTCTTATTATCCCATATGATTATTTCAACTAAAAAATAAATATAATTATTCATATCTTTATCTGCTTCCACTTCCAACTTGTCTCTGGCTAATAATATTTTTTATTTCTATAATAAGTTAAAATTGCTACATGTGAGCAGAAACTCTACAATCTGTAAAATAATCCCAGTCACCAGTATTAAGTAATATATGTCTGTATCACTTTTTTAGTACGAAATCATGAATTATTAGTATATAAATTCTTGAGTCGGGCTTCCCTGGTGGCGCAGTGGTTGAGAGTCCGCCTGCCGATGCAGGGGACACGGGTTCATGCCCCGGTCCGGGAAGATCCCACATGCCGCGGAGTGGCTGGGCCCATGAGCCATGGCCGCTGAGCCTGTGCGTCCGGAGCCTGTGGTCCGCAATGGGAGAGGCCAAAATAGTGAGAGGCCCGTGTACCGCAAAAAAAAAAAAAAAAAAAAAAAATCATGAGTCATATATAATGAATAAATAAGGAGACTATTATTCAATTTACAGGAAAACGTTGGCCATCTGTTTACCTTAAAAAAACATATGTAATTGGAAACTCATGTAGTTCATTAGAGCATCATTATTATTATACAACATGGTTTATAAAACTGAAAAAAATTAAAACCACATTGTGCCTGGCAGAGTAATGGCCTGCCAAAGGTGTCCATGTCCTAATGCCCCGAATCTGTGGAAATGTTATTTACTTTACACAGTAAAGGAAAATTAAGGTTGCATATGGAATTAAGGTTGACCTTGAGATAGGGAAATGATAGTGGATTATTCAGGTGGGTCCAACATAATCACAAGAGTCTTAAAAGTCAAAGATGGAGGCAGAGAAGAGTCAGAGAGACATGTGACTAAGAAGGAGGTCAAAGTGATGTGATATGAGGATTCAACTCACCATTGCTGGCTTTGAAGATGGATTTTTGAGTGGAGGATGGGAGGGGGCATGAACTGAGGGTTGCCTTTAGAAGTTGGACAGGCAAGGAAATGGATTCTTCCCTACACATTCCAGAATGGAATGCATTCTTGCTGACATCTTGATCTCAGCCCATTGAGACCCCTGTCACATTTCTGACATAGAGGATTTAAGATAATAAATTTGTAGGATTTTTGAAGTCACTAAATTTGTGGGGTTTTGCAGCAGCAACAGAAAACTAATACATTGATACCCTACCATTATGAGATTGGTTAAACAAACTATGGCCTAGTTATAAAAAATAATTCTATAAAACTATTAAAAACATTTAAAAATGATAAGTAATAACATGGAAAATAGTAACATCCTACTATTAAGTAAAAAACTAATAAATGGGTATATATGACATGATTTTAATTCTGTAAGTCAAAGTATATACATATAACATAAAAAGGGAAATGTCATCTCTGAGAGATGGGATTATGAATAATTTAAATATATTTCTTTTTACTTTTTCATGTTAATGAAGAATTTTATTACATACATATTCTTAAAAAACAAATGGTAACAGAAAAATGTTGGGCACCTAAATTACTAAGTCCCTCAAAGTTTCAAAAGTACTTTTTCAGATCTAATTTGAAGATGCATATAAGAAGCTTCTTCTCTTGGAAAATTTTACCAACCATTCCCCAATCCCCTTCACCCTTTCCATTAAGCACTAAGCTCCTATCTATGCACTGTGATTACCTTTAACATGGCATCTTCACATTGTAGGATAACTGCTTCTTTATTTTTGTGACTCCTCCATTGAACTCTCAATAACCTTAAGGAAGGCACCCTATTTTGCTCATGATTGCATATTCCTATCGATTCACAGAGCTTGGCTCATAAGTAAAATCATTAATAGTTTAGGCCAGAGAAGATGGGGGGTTTATAATTTATTTTAAGAAAGCATATGAACACCTCTGATATACTTACTCAACCCTACTGCTTCTTCAGTTAATGAATTATAGGAGCAATGAAAGTATGTTACTTCATGATTTCTATAGTGAAGATTAAGACAGGAATTTGAAAATAATGGATATTTTCTGCAGGCCTATTTTACTGCCAACAATCCTCAAGGTTTGCAATTCTACATCTTAGAAACTTGGAGGCTTAGAGAGGTTAAGAACTTGCCTGAGGTTAGTGGTACTGATGGATTCAGATAAGGACTCATTCCCCTAAATCACACTGCTGCTTAAATCTATATGGGTTCAACATTTATCTATAGCCTTTCCTAGTCACTCAGCTGAGACAATCTGTCTCCTTTACTGTGAAATTACCATTTTTATAAGTGGTCTCATCATCATCATTATTGCCTATGGTTCTGCTTTTTTTTTTTTTTTTTTTTTTTTTGCGGTACGCGGGCCTCTCACTGCTGTGGCCTCTCCCATTGCGGAGCGCAGGCTCCACGGCCATGGCTCACGGGCCCAGCCACTCCGCGGCATGTGGGATCTTCCCGTACCGGGGCACGAACCCCTGTCCCCTGAATCGGCAGGTGGACTCTCAACCACTGCGCCACCAGGGAAGCCTGGTTCTGCTTTAAAAAAAAAAAAAAAAAAAAAGGTTTGTAAAGATACAGCAGGAAAATAATCCTTATCTTGGGAAATATGTTTATCTCAATAATGAATATGGTTTTGTTAGTAGGTTTAATCAAGCCTACTAATTCTCTCCTGTGGAGAAGAGCACATTTAACTTCTGTTCTCAAAAATTTGCAAACAATCAAGGAGCATGCATTTTATTGTAGTTTATGTTTCCACTTCTGCACCACATAGTATACTATTTATATTGTAAGTAATAAAAGGAGCCTGAGCTGAGAGAAAGCCATGGTTGCATTTCTGTAACTATTAAGGCTGTCTCTTACTCCATCTATCTCATTAGTCTGCATGTCTTGCAGCAGGTTGGCAAGGGCACATTTCCTTATCCTTTCACTGGTTGGGTCACAGGGATAGATATGCTGGCTTGTGCATGTCTTTACTTCTCCCTGAAGGGATCCATGATACTGTTTGGCCCGGCCACAGGAGCTGCCATTGGTGCTATGCCATAACAGATTTCACTGGATGAGCTCTAGATTGCTTATGATTTTATCATTGTGCCTTGATCTGTAGACTGTTGAGGCTTAACTTTAGTCAAGAGGAAGACACTTTAGAAAAAAAATATTGCTATCCTCATTTTAATTCTCATTGCTTTCTTGTTTTTTTTAAAAATGATAATTTGAGTGCATTAAACAATAAACCAATTTCTTTGAGCAGATTCTCATGAATCTGCCTTTCATCTCGACCACAGAAAATAGCGATGAATGAATATCAATAGTAGCCTGGTCAATTAATTTGGACCCAGTTGGTTTTCTTTAAAAACAAGCAAGAAGTATCATATTTATTCCAAACTGGTAATAGAAAAACTCTCTGTAACAGAGGGTATAAAAATTTGTCCCTAACATGAGTATAGACCTAAGTTTAAAAGCAGAGGTCAAATCAGCCAAAGTTGTACTAGATTTTCTGCCTTTTACATAAATCAAAGTTGTAGAGCATCATCAAGTTTGCAAAGAAAGCAAATCCTGAACATTTATACTGATACTCAGCCAAACCTTATATTGAAAAATAAAATTAAAAATTTTAACTAGATTCTAATTTTGACATTACAATTTGAATTCAAATTACTCTAAATTCAATTAATTGAATTCAATTTCCATATTATTGAAATGAAAACCATGATAATGTACTCTTTGCATATTCTCTACTGAGGAAGACAGTACAAAAGATTAAATAAGAGAAACCAATGATAGTTACAGAGAATAAGAAAGTGAAACCATATAAGTCATTTAAGTTAGGTTGGCCAGTTCTCTACGAAAATACCTGATGGCATTTTAAACAGATGGTTGTTTTCTTCCAATAATTTATTTTATCTGTATCTATTTTATAGAAAATAAAATAGTTATTTGAAAATTTACAGCTCTTTTCTAATAAAAATAAAATTTAGGGTTAATTTAAAAGAAGTCAGATTCCAACTAGAAAAACTAATCTTTTGTACAATAAATAATATGTGCTTTTTTTGGGGGGGGGACAGGGTTTATTTATGGGAGGAGTCCTGGACCTGGTTTTAAAGTCTTCATTTTCAAGTAATTTATTTAACTAAACTTAAAAGAAACATATTTTCTGCAATTTATTTGAAGCCTAAAAAATAATGTCTTCAGATTCTGTTAATAATTGAAAACATAAAAAGTCAATCCATTCTTTTTGTTAAATAATAAATTAATTTTTACAACTGATAAATGTGTTAGTAGGGAGTAACATAAATATTGAAAAAATTGACATGTACAATATTTCAAAAGGCAAAGCAATTTACTTTTAAATGTTTCAGTACACTTGGTAGGCAGTTGGTACATTATGGTAAATGTTTAGTACATTTTAATAAATGTTTTTGCAAGCATTTAGTAAGCATGGTCATACCAGCATTCTACTAGCTACAGTACCATGTCACTAGGTCTTTGCACATAGCAGCAGCTCTATTAACTAAATTGAAAATAAGGAACTCTGAAAATCTTGATTTGTCTTCAATTGTTATCAGTAAAAAATATGGCCATCACAGCTTTTGAGTTAAAATTTTATTTTGCTTTACTTTGTTTAATTCTAATTCACCGAATACTAGTTATCCACATTTTCAATCTGATTAACAGAACATTCATGAACATGATGAATAAAAGTAGATTACAACAATATTTTTGTAGAATTTTTTCTCTGAGCCATAATCAACATTCAGACACTCAAGTCACTAAACCTTTAAGGAAAACATTTGCTTGATGTAAGAACAGAATGTCAAGAAGAGGTAAAATTAGCCTTCAAGTCTACAAAAATAATTTGTCCTGCTGAATTGATTTAGCTTGGATATTGGTGTGTTTAAACCCAGACCATATTTGAAATGGATTAAAAATTCTAACACTGAACTGATTAAAGGGCAAAATAAAATTAAACCGATCTTTTTGTGTTACTTTAAAGGTATATATTTTAGAATCAGGGTTAACAACTACAGCAGACATCAGCAATCATTAAGTTCAAGGTCAATCCAAAGGACTAGCTAGGCTCATGGGAGAATACTGGCCTTCGGTGGCAATAAAAAATACAAGTAAAACAAATGTAAAGATTAGGGAAGAAAGCAGGGAGATGTAACAAAGATAAAGAGAGAAAAAGCAAGCAAAAAGGGAAAGAAAGGAAAAGGAAGGTAAGACAAAAAAGAAGAAGAAATGGAGATGAAACCACAGAGTACTAACAATAACTGTCCAAACTACTGCTACACAGAAAGCTGGTGAGCAAACCCTACTATACCTGTACTTAAAATGCACTCTAGGACCATGATCTAAATCCTGCAGGAAAGAGAAGGAACCACAATCAGCAGCAGCAGAACACTAATAGGTGGTGAGTGGGTCTGCCACTCTTGGATTCACCTTAGGATGTACTAAACTGCAGAAGTTACAGGTATTTTTCAAAGAAAAATACGATTTCCAGAAGAAAATTATAGTGCTCAACAGCATTTAAATATGTCCAAAGTTTTCTTAAAAATTGAAGACTTCAGATATTATTCAGTATATCCCAGTAAAACACCTTGCACTTCATATTTATTAGTTTTTCATATAATCAAAAGCTTGTAAAGTTGTATACACTTTTATTGAAAAAAAAATTATTTTGCCAATAGTGAGTTAAAATATTTACAACATTTATAGTTGTTACAATCAAGTTACATGCATGAAAAAACCCATGTCCTTTTTTTTTTTAACTGGAATTTCAACTTGCTACATGGTGGAGTGTATATGTAATATATGTCTTCACTTATCTTATTTTAACCAAAAAGATGGGATAGTAAAAGAAAAAAAAAAACTGAAGAAGAGACAATTTCTAACCCTTAGTTCAGTGCTTACTTTCATGAGGGCAAGCAATTGATATTAATTGTTATTTCTGTATCAGTATTCCTGTGAATAAAGAGACCTCTGGATTAAGAGACATATTATGCCTTTTGGCCAATCTTTCTGTGACCCAATCCTTCCATCCATTAAAAAAAAGGATGGTGACAACTGATATCTATATAATACACACATTTAAAACAAAGAGACTAGCTCAAACCCTTTATTATTTTTTATTGTGAATTTTTTAAAATTGAAGTAGAGTTGATTTGTAATATAGTGTTAGTTTTAGGTATATAGCATAGTGACTCAGTATTCTTGCAGATTAAATTCCATTACAGGTTATTACAATGTATTGAATATAATTCCCTGTGCTATATAGTCTATCATTGGTCCTTATCTATTTTAAATGTAGTAGTTTGTAACTGTTAAACCCATATCCTTAATTTGTCCCTGCCCTGCCTTTTACTCTTCCTTTGCTAACCATAATTTTGTTGTCTATGAGTCTCTCTCTGTTTTGCATATACATTCATTTTTATTATTTTTTAGATTCCACTATTCCATTATGTATATAAGTGATATTACATAGGATTTGTCTTTCTCTGTCTAACTTAATTCACTAAAGCATAATATCTTCTAGGTCCATCCATGTTGCTGCAAATGGCAATATTTCATTCTTGTTTAATGGCTGAGTAATATTTCACTTTATATATACCACATCTTCTTAATCCAATTTTCTGTTGATGGACATTTAGGTTGTTCCCGTATGTTGGCTATTGTAAATAATGCTGCTGTGAACACTGAGGTGCATGTATCTTTTCAAATTAGTGTTTTTGTTTTTTTCTGGATATATACCCAGGAGTAGCACTGCTGGATCATATGGTAGTTCTATTTTTAGTTTTTTGAGGAACCTCCATACTGTTTTCCAGAGTGTCTGCACCAATATACATCCCTACCAACAGTGTACAAGGGTCCGCTTTTCTCTGCATCCCTGTCAGCATTTGCTATTTGTGGTCTTTTGGATAACAGCCATTCTGACAGGTGTGAGGTAATCAAGCACTTTGAAAGAACACGGTTATACTTCTGCCAGTCTTCAAAGACAGACTTTAAGCTATGCCCAAATAGGGCTCCCAATTTCAGAATCTCATACCTCTGCTTAACAGACAGATGTTATAACAATCAATTGCCTACCACAAGTACGCAGGAAAAGATATAACAATTACACTGCTATAACTAGTAGGATGGAGATGTTTTACTGTTTCTACAAGGAACCGCTGCTGGACTACAGCCTTTAATTCAAGAGTTAGGCAGCACTGGCCCAATAGAGTATTGTGTGATGATGGAAATGTTTTATATTTGCTTGTCTAATATGAAAGAGACACCAACAACCTGTGGTTATTGAATACTGGAAATGTGTCAAGTGCTACTGAGGAAGTGAATTTTAGATTTTACTTAATTTCAAACTAATTTTCATTAAAATACATGTGGCCATTCTATTCCACAGAGCTATTCTATTGACAGCAGAGTTAGAGAATCTGTAACTAAAGGCCCAAATTAAGTAATATCTCCAGTTTATAAAAATTAGAAAACACAATATTAAAAAAAAATCACTCCACAGAGGGCAATCAAGATGGCGAGTAAGAGGACATGGAGCTCACGTCCCCCCCACAAACACATCAAAAATACATCTACATATGGAACAATCCTCACTGAAAACTAATTGGAAACTGGCAGGACTCCTATACAACCAAGGCTGTAAGAGAGATACATATGTTCTTGGATAGGAGGGGAAGAACAGTGATTAGGTTGGGACCTGTGCCCCTGGGAGGGGACTGAGAGGAGAAGGGAGATTACATGAGTGGACACCCACCATGGAGAGTGAGCAGGTTGAGCCATACACTGTGCGTTCCAGTCCTGGGGTCCTACAAGGAGGAGACAAGCCCCCTTGGGTGGTTGGAGGACCGCTGGGTCAGCCAGAAAGGCTGGAGAAACCTGGACGGTGCTCACGAGGGGCACACAAACTAGCCCGAGGCAGGATGCAGAGAGGTCTGCCCTATCAGCAGTCAGCTTTCCTGTGACAGACTCACTGTGGGCTCCAGTCTGAGCTGAGCAAGTGCTCCAGCCCTGCTCACTCCACACCACAGTGCAGCACTGGATCTGGGGATGCCAGGACCAGCTGAAAGACTCAACCTGGTCCTAGGGTGGAGCCTGGGTGGGATAGCAGTGGCCATTGTTGGTGCTTACTCAGGCAGAGCCTCATAAGCAGCCCAGATCCCTGATGGTGGCTGCTGTACCACAGCTAATCCCCAGACATGAGATGAGAATCCACATGGGTCCCCACCCACCCTGCAGAGTGCTTCCACAACAGTGGGGGAGCAGTGAAGGCTGGGAGCAGTGATGAGCTGTGAGAGACAAAGAGGTCTTGCACGTACGGCTGCATTTGAGCAGAGCCACAGATGCCTACACTGGCAGCTCATCGGATCTCTGTTGGTGAACAGGCCTCACTTGTTTCAGCATTCCCCTTCTCTGGGGCAAAGGTCCCAGTGCGGGGAGAGGGAAAAACACACACTTAAAGGGAACAGAGCCAGCTCAAGCCTGAACCTCAGGGCTTCTGCTCCAGCAACTTAGAATCTAGTGGTGAGCAACTTAGACTGGGTGGTGAGCAGAGAAGTCTAGCCTCATATCTGCAGCCTGTTCATCCATCTCCAGCCCCATCCGCTACCAAGGTAACTGCTGCCAGCACACCCAGAGGAAAGATGACTGCATCCATGTTAAACCCAGCTCTCCCATCAAAGGCACTGGGCACATGCAGTCTGTATAGATACACTACCACACAACAATACTCCTGTAAGGCTGTAATAAGTAACTGTTTCATCTAAATTCATAGAGGCAGAGAAAGTTAAAGCAAAATGAAAAGGCAGAGGAACTACTGTTAACTGAAAGAGCAAAAGAAAAATCCCTGAAAAGATAAATAATGAAACAGAAATAAAGTTTCCCAGATAAAGAATTCAAAACATTGGTGTAAAAATGTTAATTGAATTAGGGAAAAGAATTGATCTAAACACTGAATATTTTAACAAGGAACCAGAAAATATTAAAAAAAATTAGAAATGGATAATTCAACAGCTGAAATTAAAAAAAAAAACACACACACACACAGTAAAAGGAATGAATAGCAGACTCAGTGATACAGAAGAATGCATAAGTGATCTAGAGGGAATGATGGAAATCTCCCAATCAGAACAGAAGAAAGAAAAAGAAACTTTTAAAAATGAAAGCAATTTAAGAGATCACTGAAATAACATTAAGCATTCTGACATACAGAAGGAGAAGAGAAAAGGAAGGGGATAGAAAAGGTATTTGAGGAAATTATGGCTGATAACATCTTAAACCTGAAGAAAGAAACAGATATCCAGGTACAGGAAGCTCAGAGGGTCCTAAACTAGATGAATTCAAACAGACCCACACTAAGACATATCAGAATTAAAATAGTAAAAGTTAAATATAAAGAGAGAATTCTAAAGGCAGCAATAGAAAAAAAAAAAAAAAAGACAACAGGGTTCCCTTTTCTCCACACCCTCTCCAGCATTTATTGTTTGTAGATTTTTTGATGATGGCCATTCTGACTGGTGTGAGGTGATACCTCACTGTAGTTTTGATTTGCATTTCTCTAATGATTAGTGATGTTGAGCATCCTTTCATATGTTTGTTGGCAATCTGTATATCTTCTTTGAAGAAATGTGTATTTAGGTCTTCTGCCCATTTTTGGATTGGGTTGTTTGTTTTTCTGATATTGAGCTGCATGAGCTGCTTGTAAATTTTGTAGATTAATCCTTTGTCAGTTGCTTCATTTGCAAATATTTTCTCCCATTCTGAGGGTTGGCTTTTTGTCCAACAGTTACTTTAAATGTCAATGGACTATATGCTCTGATCAAAAGTCACTGGGTAGCTGTTTGGATAAAATAACAAGACTTCAATATGCTTCCTACAAGAGACTCACTTCAGGACTAAAAATACATATAGACTGAAAGTGAGAGGATGGAACAAGATAATTCCTGAAAATAGAAATGAATAGAGAGAGGGGGTAGCAAAACTCATATACAAAAAAATAGATTTATACAAAGGCTATAACAAAAGACAAAGAAGGGCTTTATATAATGACAAAGGGATCAAAACAAGAAGAGGATATTACATTTTTTAACATACTTGCACCCCCTACAAAAGCATCTAAATATTATAAACAAATACTAACAGACCTAAGGGGAGAAATTAACAATATTTCAATAATATTAGGGAACTTTAACACCACATAGACATCAATGAACAGATCATCCATACAGGAAATGAATAATGCAACAGTGATTATAAATGACCCAAGAGACCAGTTGGACTTAAAAGATTAATGTCTATGGGACATTATATCCATAAACAGCAGAATACACATTCTTTTCAAGTGAACATGGATCATTCTCCAGGGTAGATCACATGCTAGGGCACAGAAAAGTCTCAACAAGTTTAAGGGGATAGAAATTATATCATACATTTTTTCTAACCATAATGGTATGAAACTAAAAATCAATTAGGAAAAGAAAAATGGGAGAAGAAAAAAACATGTGGAAACTGAACAATATGCTACTAAAATCCAACAGGTCAATGACGAAATCAAAGAGGAAATCAGAAAATACCTCGAGAAAATGAAAATGCAAACAATACACTTCAAAATCTATGGGATATGCCGATGCTGGGGACACGGGCTCGTGCCCCGGTCTGGGAGGATCGCACATGCTGCGGAGCGGCTGGGCCTGTGAGCCATGGCCGCTAAGCCTGCTTGTCCGGAGCCTGTGCTCTGCAACGGGAGAGGCCACAGTGGTGAAAGGCCCGCGTACCGCAAAAAAAAAAAAAAAAAACCACACTAACTAAAAACAATCGGCAGATTTAGTGGAATCTGAATCAAAATACCCATGAAATCTTTCACAGAACTAGAATAAGTAATCCTAAAATGCATATGAAACCACAAAAGATCTCGAATTGTCAAAGCATTCTTGAGAAAAAAGAACAAAGCTGGAGGTATCATGCTCCTAGACTTCAGAATATACTACAAAGCTTTGGTAATCAAAATAGCATTGCAGTGTCACAAAAACAGATACATGGACCAATGGAACATAATAGAGAGCCCAGCAATAAACCCACAAACTTATGGCCAATTAATCTAGCCAATTAATCTATGACAAAGTAGGCAAGAATATATAACGAAGAATAAATAGTCTCTTCAATAAGTGGTATATATATATCATTTGTATGTATGTGGAATCTTAGACATACAGAATAGAATATTATTCAGTCATAAAAAAGAATGAAATTTTGCCATTTGCAACAACATGGATGGACTTGGAGGGTATTATGTTTAAGGAAATAAGTCAGATGGAGACAGACACATATTGTACGTTAATCACTTACATGTGGAATCTAAAAAAAAAAAAAACTAGTGAATATAACAATAAAGAAACAGACTCACAGGTACAGAGAAGAAACCAGTGGTTACCTGAGGGGGGAGAGAGAGAAGTGGGGAGGGGCAGTATAGGGGCAGGGGATTAAGAGGTACAAACTACAATTAGTAGTAGTTTGTACCACTATGTATAAAATAAATAAGCTGCGAGGATATATTTTATAACACAGGGTATATAGCCAATAGTTTATAATAACTATAAATGAAGTATAACCTTTAAAAATTGTGAATCAATATGTTGTACACCTGAAACTTATATAATATTTTACATCAACTGTGCATCAATAAAAAAAATCAAAAATATCAAGGAACTGGTACAAAACCAGACCCATAAATGAATGGAATGAAATAGAAAGCCCAGAAATAAATCCACACACCTACGGTCAATTAATCTCTGATGAAGTAGGCAAGAATATACAATGGAGGAAACACAGTCTCTTCAACAAGTGGTGCTGGGAAAACTGGACAGCTACATGTAAAAGAATGAGATTAGAATGCTTCCTCACACCATATACAAAAGTAAACTCAGAATGGATTAAAAACTTAAATGTAAGATCTGACACCATAAAATTCCTAAAAGAGAACACAGGCAGAGCCCTCTTTGATATAAATTGTAGCAATTTGGGAGGGATTTGTCTCCTAAGGCAAATGAAATAAAAGCAAAGCTAAATAAGTAGGCCTGAATTAAAAGCTTTTGCATAGCACTGGAAACCACAGACAAATGAAAAGACAGCCTATGGAATGAGAGAAAATATTTGTAAATGACATGACTGATAAGGGGTTAATATCCAAAATATATAAACTGCTCATACAACTACACATCAAAAAACCAAACAACCCAATCAAAAAATGGGCACAAGACCTGAAGAGATATTTTTTCGAAGATATACAGATGGCTAACAAACACTTGAAAAGATGCTCAACATTGCTAATTATTAGAGAAATGCAAATCAAAACAATAATGAAGTATCACCTCACACTTGTCAGAATGGCTATCAAAAAGTCTACAGATAAATGTTGGAGAGGATGTGGAGAAAAGTGAACCCTTGTACACTGCTGGTGGGAATGTAAATTGGTGAAGCCACTGTGAAAAACAGTATGGAGGTTCCTCAGAAAACTAAAAGAAAACTGCCATATGACACAAGAAATTCCACTTGTGGGTATAAAATGAGAAAAAAACAAAAACAGTAAGTCGAAAACACACATGCACTCCAATGTTCACAGTACCACTATTTACACTAGCAAAAACATGGAAACAACCCAAGTGCCCATGAACAGATGAATGGATAAAGAAGATGTGGCATATATACATACAATAGATATTCGTCATACAAAAGAGTGAAATTCTGGCATTTGCAGCAATGTAGATGGATATAGAAAATATTATACTTAGTGAAATAAGTCAGATAGAGAAAGACAGTGTGTTATCATTTATGTAGAATCTTAAAAGTAATACAAGTGAATGTATTTGTAAAAGAAAAACTGACTCGCAGATATAGAAAACAAACTATTGGTTACCAAATGGGAGAGCAAAAGGGGAGGGCAAATTAGGGGTATGGGATTAAGAGATAAAAAGTATTATGTACATAATAGATAAGCACAAGGATATACTGTATAACACAGGGAATTACATCCATTATCTTGTAATAACTTTTAATGGAGTATAATCTGCAAAAATACTGAATCACTATGCTGTACACCTGAAATATAATTTTGTATATTAAAAATACTTCAATAAAAGAAATCATTCTGGGCTTCCCTGGTGGCGCAGTGGTTGAGAGTCCACCTGCGGATGCAGGGGACACGGGTTCATGCCCCGGTCCGGGAAGATCCCTCATGCCGCAGAGCGGCTGGGCCCGTGAGCCATGGCTGCTGAGCCTGCACGTCTGGAACCTGCGCTCCACAACGGGAGAGGCCACAACAGTGAGAGGCCTGCGTACCGCAAAAAAAAAAAAAAAAAAAAAAAAAGAAATCATTCTAACCTATTTCATCTATATTGTTATTTACATTTTTGTTATAGTCTTCTAAAATTTTTCTTGTACAAATATATTCATAAATCACAAAATATATCCATGCATATATAAACTAAATACATACAAATATAATATTTTAGACAAAATCTAATGGCTGTTAAGAATTATACTACATTAATACATGTAATTTTATTATGTGCCTGGCACATGGTAAACACTTTATAGACATCATCTGTTATTACTAATGACTTAACAGTACACTGTTATATTGAGGTGGAATTATTAAACAGTTTGTCATTGTTAAAAGTTTAGGTTTTTGCTCCTATGTTTGTTTTTGAAAAAGCCCTACGGTGAACATATTTGTACATATGTTTTTCTATATGCAGGAATATTCCCTTAGGAAAAAATTCTAGAATTGAATTTGATGGGTCAAATGTTTCCTTTTCAGACTGTGATAACTATTATCAAATCACTTCACTGAAAAGAACCAATGAAAGACAAAGCTCTTTTGAAAATATTAGATAAGGCTTAAAAACACTATGCCTATATAATTAGGGTGAAGACATGATGGCGATGGTGATGATACAGTGGAGATGATTAGGCTCTAAAAGTCTCATAATTTCCTTTCAAAATCCTTTGTTGTGCCCTTAAAATACAGTAAATAGTATTTGTATGTCCCTTTGAAGGTTGACATACCACATTCTGCCCCTCAATAGCTCCATGTTGCATCCTATGGATTTAACAACCCTTCAGAGTTAGCAAGGTGGATTATTTTGTGCATTTAGCATCTTACCTGGACTCTCTGACTTGACAAACTGAGAACAGGGAAAGCACAGCTAACTGGCCAGCCGTGAAGAACTGAGGAGGCAGATCTACACCTCAAGTCTCTTTGATGCCTTTTCAAGACATTTAAGAGACATCAGCTATCTTTCAAGCATTGGAAATACAGAGATGAGCAAGTGCTGGCCCTCAAGAAGAAAATAATATCAGGAAAGAGCCACGTGGCTGACAGAGTCTTGATGCTCAAGCCAGGTGTCAGGACTGAGTCTCTGAAGAAGGAGAGCTGAGATCAGGACATTGGTCCACCAGAGACCTCCCGTCCCCACGTAATATGAAATGGCAAAAGCTCTTTCAGAGATCTCCATCTTAATGCTAAGACCCAGCACCACTCAATGACCAGCAAGCTACAGTGCTGAACACCCTATGCCAAAAGACTAGCAAGACAGGAACACAACCTCACCCATTAGCAGAGAGGCTGCCTAAAATAATAATGAGTTCACAGATACCCCCAAAAAAGTGGTCCTGCGCACCAGAAAGACAAGATCCAGCCACATCCACAAGAACACTGGCACTAGTCCCTCCACCAGGACAACCCAATGAACCAAACTTAGCCACTGGGGGCAGACACCAGAAACAATGGGAACTATGAACCTGCAGCCTGTATAAAGGAGACTCCAAACACAGTAAGTTAAGAAACATGAGAAGGCAGAGAAACACACAGCAGATGCAGGTACAAGGTAAATACTCACAGACCAAACAAATGAAGAGGAAATAGGCAGTCTATGTGAAAAAGAATTCAGAGTAAGGATGGTAAAGATGACCCAAAATCTTGGAAATAGAATGGAGAAAATACAAGAAACATTTAACAAGGACCTAGAAGAACTAAACAGCAAACAAACAATGATAAACACAATATATGAAATAAAAATTATTTAGAAGGAATCAGTAGCAGAATAACTGAGGCAGAAGAAGGGATAAGTGACCTGGAAGATAAAATAGTGGAAATAACTACTTCCAAGCAGAATAAAGAAAAAACAATGGAAAGAATTGAGGACAGTCTCAGAGTCCTCTGGGACAACATTAGACGGATCAATATTCGAATTATAGGGGTCACAGAAGAGGAAGAGAAAAAGAAAGGGACTCAGAAAATATTTGAAGAGATTATAGTTGAAAACTCCCCTAATATGGGAAGGGAAATAGTCAATCAAGTCCAGGAAGCACAGAGACTCCCATACAGGATAAATCCAAGGAGAAACACGCCAAGACACATATTAATCAAACTATCAAAAATTAAACACAAAGAAAAAAATATTAAAAGGAGCAAAGGAAAAACAACAAATAACATACAAGGGAATCCCCATAAGGTTAACAGCTGATCTTTCAGCAGAAACTCTGCAAGCCAGAAGAGAGTGGCAGTACATATTTAAAGTGATAAAAGGGGAAAACCTACAACCAAGATTGCTCTACCCAGCAAGGATCTCATTCAGATTTGATGGAGAAATTAAAACCTTTGCAGAAAAGAAAAGCTAAGAGAATTCAGCACCACCAAACCAGCTTTACAACAAATGCTAAAGGAACTTCTCTAGGAAGGAAACACAAGAGAAGGAAAAGAGTTACAATAACAAACTCAAAACAATGAAGAAAATGGTAATAGGAACATACATATCGATAACTATCTTAAATGTAAATGGATTAAATGCTCCAAACAAAAGACAGAGACAGGCTGAATGGATACAAAAAATAAGACCCATATATATGCTGTGTACAAGAGACTCACTTCAGACCTAGGGACACATACAGACTGAAAGTGAGGGCATGGAAAAAGATATTCCATGCAAAAGGAAATCAAAAGAGAGCTGGAGTAGCAATTCTCATATCAGACAAAATAGACTTTAAAATAAAGACTATTACAAGAGACAAAGAAGGACATTACATAATGATCAAGGGATCAAGCCAAGAAGAAGATACAACAATTGTAAATATTTATGCACCCAACATAGGAGCACCTCAATATTTAAGGCAAATGCTAACAGCCATAAAAGGGGAAATCAACAGTAACACAATCATAGTAGGGGACTTTAACACCCCACTTTCACCAATGGACAGATCATCCAAAATGAAAATGAATAAAAAACCCGGGCTTTAAATGATACATTAAACAAGATGGTCTTAATTGATATTTACAGGACATTCCCTACAAAAACACAGAATACACTTTCTTCTCAAGAGCTCATGGAACATTCTCCAGGATAGATCATATCTTGGGTCACAAATCAAGCCTCGGTAAAACTAAGAAAATTGAAATCATATCAAGTATCTTTTCTGACCACAAAGCTATAAGACTTGATATCAATTACAGGAAAAAATCTGTAAAAAATATAAACACATGGAGGCTAAACAATACATTAATACAAATAACTAAGAAATCACTGAAGAAATCAAAGAGGAAATCAAAAAATTACCTAGAAACAAATGACAATGAAAACACGATGACATCAAACCTATGGGATGCAGCAAAAGCAGTTCTAAGAGGGATGTTTATAGCAATACAATCCTACCTCAAGAAACAAGAAACAGCTCAAATAAACAACCTCCCCTTACACCTAAAGCAATTAGAGAAAGAAGAACAAAAAACCTCCAAAGTTAGCAGAATGAAAGAAATCATAAAGATCAGATCAGAAATAAAGGAAAAAGAAATGAAGGAAAGAATAGCTAAGATCAATGAAACTAAAAGCTGGTTCTTTGAGAAGATAAACAAAATTGATAAACCATTAGCCAGGCTCATCAAGAAAAAAAGGGAGAACGCTCAAAGAAATAGAATTAGAAATAAAAAAGGAGAAGTAACAACTGACACTGCAGAAATACAAAGAATCATGAGAGATTACTACAAGAAACTATATACCAATAAAATGGACAACCTGGAAGAAGGGGACAAATTCTTAGAAAAGCACAACCTTCCGAAACTGAACCAGGAAGAAATAGAAAACATAAACAGACCAATCACAAGCACTGAAGTTGAAACGGTGATTAAAAATATTCCAACAACAAAAAAAAGCTCAGGACTAGATGGCTTCACAGGCAAATTCTATCAAACATTAGAGAAGAGCCAAGACCTATCCTTCTCAAACTCTTCCAAAATATAGCAGAGGGAGGAACACTCCCAAACTCATTCTGTGAGGTCACCATCACCCTGATACCAAAACCAGAAAAAGATGCCACAATAAAAGAAAACTAGAGGCCAATATCACTGATGAACATAGAAGCAAAAATCCTCAACAAAATACTAACAAACAGAATCCAACAGCACATTAAAAGGATCATACATGAATATCAAGTGGGGTTAATTCCAGGAATGCAAGGATTCTTCAATATATGCAAATCAATCAATGTGATAAACCATATTAACAAAGTGTAGGACAAAAACTATATGATCATGTTAATAGATGCAGAAAAATCTTTCAACAAAATTCAACACCGTTTTATGATAAAAACCCTCCAGAAAGTATGCATAGAGGGAACTTACCTCAATATAATGAAGGCCATATATGAGAAACCCACAGCCAACATCATTCTCAATGTTGAAAAACTGAAACCGTTTCCACTAAGATCAGGAACAAGACAAGGTTGTCCACTCTCACCACTATTACTCAACATAGATTTGGAAGTTTTAGCCACAGCAATCAGAGAAGAAGAAGAAATAAAAGGAATACAAACTGGAAAAGAAGAAGTAAAACTGTCACTGTTTGCAGATGTCATGATATTATACCTAGAGAATCCCAAAGATGCTACCAGGAAACTACTAGATCTAATCAATGAGTTTCATAAAGTAGCAGGATGTAAAATTAATGCACTGAAATCTCTTGCATTCCTATACACTAATGATGAAAAATCTGAAAGAGAAATTAAGGAAACACTCCCCTTTACTATTGCAACAAAAAGGATAAAATATCTAGGAATAAACCTTCTTAAGGAGACAAAAGACCTGTATGCAGAAAACTATAAGACACAGATGAAAGAAATTAAAGATGATACAAACAGATGGAGAGATATACCATGTTCTTGGATTGGAAGAGTCAACATTATGAAAATGACCCTACTACCCAAAGCGATGTACAGATTCAGTGCAATCCCCCTCAAACTAACAATGGCATTTTTCATGGAACTAGAACAAAAGGTTTCATAATCTGTATGGAAACACAGAAGACCTTGAATAGCCAAGGGAATTTTGAGAAAGAAAAACGGAGCTGGAGGAATCAGGCTCCCTCAGTTCAGACTATACTACAAATCTACAGTAACCAAGACAGTATGGTACTGGCACCAAAACAGGAATATAGATGAATGGAACAGGATAGAAAGCCCAGAGATAAACACATACACATATGGTCACCTTATCTTTGATAAAGGAGGCAAGAATATACAGTGGAGAAAAGACATTCTCTTCAATAAGTGATGCTGGGAAAACTGGACAGCTACATGGAAAAGAATGAAATTAGAACACTCCCTAACACCATACACAAAAATAAACTCAAAATGGATTAAAGACCTAAATGTAAGGCCAGACATTATAAAACTCTTAGAGGAAAACATGGGCAGAACACTCTATGACATACATTACAGCAAGATCCTTTTTGACCCACCTCTTAGAGAAATGGAAATAAAAACAAAAATAAACAAATGGGACCTAGTGAAATTTAAAAGCTATTGCACAGCAAAGGAAACCATAAACAAGATGAAAAGACAACCCTCAGAATGGGAGAAAATATTTGCAAACGAAGAAACTGACAAAGAATTAATCTCCAATATATACAGGCAGCTCATACAGCTCAGTATCAAAAAAAACAAACAACCCAATCCAAAAATGGGCAGAAGACCTAAATAGACATTTTCCCAAAGATATACAGACTGCCAACGAACACATGAAAGGATGCTCAACATCACTAATCATTAGAGAAAGGCAAATCAAAACTACAATGAGGTATCATATCACACCAGTCAGAATGGCCATCATCAAAAAATCTACAAGCAATAAATGCTGGAGAGGGTGTGGAGAAAAGGGAACTCTCTTGCACTGTTGGTGGGAATATAAATTGATACAGCCACTATGGAGTACGGAGGTTCCTTACAAAACTAAAAACAGAACTACAGTACGACCCAGCAATCCCACTATTGGGCATATACGCTGAGAAAACAATAATTCAAAAAGAGTCAGGTACCACAATGTTCATTGCAGCTCTACTTACAATAGCCAGGACTTGGAAGCAGCCGAATTGTCCATCGACAGATAAATGGTAAAGAAGATGTGGCACATATATACAATGGAATATTACTCAGCCATAAAACGAAACGAAATTGAGTTATTTGTAGTGAGGTGGATGGCCCTAGAGACTGTCATACAAGTAAGTCAGAAAGAGAAAAACAAATACCATATGAACACATATATATGGAATCTTAAAAAAAAATTGTTCTGAAGAACCTAGGGGCAGGACAGGAATAAAGACACAGATGTAGAGAATGGACTTGAGGACATGGGGAGGGGGGAAGGGTAAGCTGGGACAAAGTGAGGGAGTGGCATGGACATATATATACTACCAAATGTAAAATAGATAGCTAGTGGGAAGCAGCCAGACAGTACAGGGAGATCAGCTGGGGGCTTTGTGTCCACCTAGAGGGGTGGGATAGAAAGAGTAGGAGGGAGATATAAGACAGAGAAGATATGGGGATATATGTTTATGTATAGCTGATTCACTTTGTTATACAGCAGAAACTAACACAACATTGTAAAGCAATTATACTCCAATAAAGCTGTTAAAAAAATAAAATAAAGAGCTCCATGTTGTATTCAGGTTTTCTTCCTCTATCACTGAACAGATTACTATTTCCTTAGCTAGACCCCAGGCAAAGTATAATAGATGACATGTCCTTAGGTCTATTTTATATGAAACATATGTATCTTCAAATTAAGGATTCACATAGAAGTCAGCATCATATTCACATTACTAGATATATAGGTAATTGAGACATCATGAGAAAACAGCAAATTGTAATTTCCCATTTTACTGCTCAATCTGGGACATATGTTCATGGACTGGAACTATAGTCACCCAAACAATTTATATCTCCTGGATTATTCTCTTTCAGCATGAACAAGTTAAATGTATAAATGGTGTGACTTTGCTGTATAGGATATTTAACACATTCTTATCTTTGTGTATAAAATGAAAGATGGAAGAAAAAGGAGGGTGAGAAGGTAAACAAATGAGTGAAAAAAATGTGTGTATGCACATGAGAGAGAACTATTTTTAAACTGAAATGTGTCCTTTTCTCCCCCTACCAGTGTGCAGTATTATTTCAATGCTCCGTTCATCCTGCTTGTAATGAATTAAACAGTGGTATATCCTTGGTACACACCATAGAAGATCTATGTTGTTTTTAAGCTCTGCCAGGTATACTTAAATTAAAATCATAAGAGAGAAGAAATATTCTTTTTTGTACCAAAGTGAACCCTAGAAAAGGATGTGTCTAAAGTAGGCTTAGCATGTCAGAGGCAGAGGTTACCATTTTCTTGCACTGCCTTGTAACTCATGTATCCCATAGTCATCTTCATTTACCTTATAGGCTAATAGAAAGAATAAAATATAATGGGATTTATATAATTTTACATTTACATAATTTAAATAATTTTAGTTATCTACTGTGAATGAGATGACTGACACAGCAGTTTCATGTTCAAACTCAAAAGAAATAAGCAACTGGGAAATGAATTCCCTTAAGAATTCAATGTGTTATTCTCCATCTTATTCCCTATTGAGTTGCACACAAAAGGTTGACCACATTCCAGGAAACATTTGTTCATAAAAAACTAATTTCCTTTCTTCAAGGTGATGGAAAGTTAAATTGCTGTGCTTAGTAGACAAGTAATAAGGTGAAGAGACAGAATTAAAAGGCCATAGGAATCCAGTAATTAATTTAATTTGAATCCAGTTAGCCAATCTAGGTGGAAAAATAGGCTAAAAATCTAAATTGATATGATAGGCATAGGCTCAATTACTTAGAGAAAGTCTGAATAATATTCTGAACCTGAAATATGGCATTCATCTCATTAATCTAGGTATAGGACTTAACTGGAATACAAAAAAAGGATTTCAGACTGATCTATGTGATCAGCCCTTTAATCAAAAAAGTGTATTGGATAGATTAGCTACTTTGGGCAGAATTTTTTCAAAAGGCACAAAAATATTGAAGACACTGTTATAAAATTTATCATGTGTACCAGGGATTTTAAAAATCTGATATATGAATATATTGGTTAGTTAACACATCCTTCACCTTACAGAGTTACAATTGTGTGTGTGTGTGTGGTGAGAAATTTCAAGACCTATTCTCTTAGCAACTTTCAAATATACAATACAGTATTGTTAACTATGGTCACCTTGTTGTACATTACATCCCTGAACATACTTATCTTATAACTGGAAGTTTGGTTTTTTAGATTCCACATATATGTGAGATCATGTAGTATTTGTCTTTCTCTGTCTGACTTATTTCACTTAACATAATGTCCTCAAGGTTCAGTCACACTGTTGCAAATGACAGGATTTCTTTCTATTTTAAGGCTGAATAATATCCTACTGTATATGTGTGCATAAGAGTGTGTGTGTGTATATATATATATATATATATATATTAGTGTGTGAATATATATATATATACATTAGTGTGTGAATACACACTACATATATATATGTAATTTTCTTTAACCTTTATCTGTTGACCAACATTTAGGCTATTTCCATGTCTTGGCTATTGAAGATAATGCTGCAATGAACATGAGAGTGTACACATCTCTTAGAGATATTTCATCTCCTTTGGAAATATACCCAGAAGTGAAATTGCTATATCATATGATGGTTCTATTTTTAATTTCTTGAGGAAATGCCAGACTGTTTTCCTCAGTAGTTGAACCAACCTACATTCCCATCATCAGTGTACAAGGGTTCCCTTTTCTCCACATCCTTGCCAACACTTGTTATCTCTTGTGTTTTTAATAATAGCCTTCATAACAGTGTAATGCAATATCTCATGGTGGTTTGATTTGGATTTCTTTGATGATAAGTGATGTTGAGTGTCTTTTCATGTAACTGTAGGCCATTTGTATACCTTCTTTGGAAAATGTCTATTCAACTCCTTTGCAGATTTTTTAATCAGATTATTTTGGTTTTCTTGCTATTGAGCTGTATGAGTTCCTTATAAATTTTGGATATTAAGGCCTTATCAGATGTATAGTTTGAAAATATTTTCTTCTCCTGGTCCATAGGTTGCCTTATCATTTTGTTGATCATTTCTCTTGCTTTGCAGAAGACTTTCATTTTGATATAACCACTCTTGTTTATTTTTGCTTTTGTTGCTTGTGCTTTTGGTGTCATATCCACAAAATCATTGCCAACACCAGTGTCAAGGAGCTTTTTCCTCATGTTTTCTTCTAGGATTTTTATGGTTTCAGGTCTTACATGTAAGTTTTTAACCAACTTTGAGCTAATTTCTGTGAGTGGTGTTAAGTTAGGCATCCTTTCATTATTTTGCATGTAAATACCCAGTTTTTCCAGCAGTATTTATTGAAGAGACTACCTTTTCTTCAATAAGTATTCTTGGCTCCCTTGTCAAATATAAGTTGACTATATATGTATGGGTTTGTTCTTGGAATCTCTATTCTGCTCCATTGTTCTGTGTCTGTTTTTATGCCCATACCATATTGTTTTGATTACTATAGCTTTGTAATATAGTTTGAAATCAAGAAGTGTGATGCCTTCAGCTTTGTTCTTCTTTCTCAGGATTGCTTTGGCTATTCAGGGTCTTTTGTTGTTCCATACAAATTTAATGGTTGTTTTTTATAATTTTGTAAAAAAATGCCATTAGAATCTTGATAGGGAATGAATTGAATCCACAGATGACTTTGGATAGTATGAATATCTTAACAACATTAATTCTTCCAATTCATAAACACAAGCTATCTTTCCATTTATTTGTGTCTTCTTCAATATCTTTCACCAACGTCTTAGAGTTTTCAGTATACTCAGAGATTTCGGTATATATTTCACCTCCTTGGTTAAATTTATTCCTAAGTTTTTTATTCTTTTTGATGGTACTGTAAACAGAATTGTTACAGGGTAGACTGAATGCCTCTTATATTGTCAGAGGAAGTGAAGAAAAGGTACTTCAAACTGGACCAATATCTCTTGGAGTCTCATATTTGGACTTATGGACAATAAATAAGATACTGCTATCCATCAGATCTCCTGCTGTTACGTATTAGTTTGAAATTCAGATTCTGCACTTGTTGGGAGGGGGTCCCTACAACTCTCCTAGTCTCAGTGATTCAGTGGACAGTCTCACAGAAGCAAGAAGTTGTTGTATTTATGATTACAATGTACTACAGCAAAAGGATTCAAAGTAAAAATCAACAAGGGGAAGGCCTATTAGGGTGAAGTCTTTAGGAAACCGGGTGCAAACTTCCAAGAGTCTACCAGTTTAGTTACACAGCACATACTTAATTTCTTCAGTAATGAGTTGTCACAGCACCTGTGAAATGTCTACCAGGGAAGTTCATTAAAGAATGAGTGCCCAGGATATTTTATTAGAGGACAGTCACATAGGCTGGAGGATCTTGCCCTTGTAACAGAGTCCCCTCACTGATGATG
The DNA here is from genome assembly GCF_949752795.1 of Hyperoodon ampullatus. Taxonomy (NCBI): domain Eukaryota; kingdom Metazoa; phylum Chordata; class Mammalia; order Artiodactyla; family Ziphiidae; genus Hyperoodon; species Hyperoodon ampullatus. Next base: position 46,442,553 of record NC_136924.1, read on the forward strand.
CAGTGCAGGTGGCTTTGGAGGCTGTTAAATTTAAGGCCTGTGTCATTCCTTTATTTACTCCCTGAATTGCAGCTGTTTGTGTTTTTTATATTTTCTATATATCCTTGATTCTTTAAAAACGAATGATAGAAATAGTTACTTGCTTTACATTTTTTTTTTGTAGCATGTACAAAATTTCCAACCTCTCTGAAGGAAAATGGATATTCAGTATAAAACACATTGTATGGGCTTTCCTGGTGGCGCAGTGGTTGAGAGTCCGCCTACCGATGCAGGGGACACGGGTTCGTGCCCTGGTCCGGGAAGATCCCACATGCCGCGGAGCGGCTGGGCCCATGGGCCATGGTTGCTGATCCTGCGCGTCCGGAGCCTGTGCTCCGCAACGGAAGAGGCCACAACAGTGAGAGGCCTGCATACCGCAAAAAAAAAAAAAAAAAAACAAACCAAAAAAAACCACATTGTAAAAATAGTTTAGACATAGTACACGGTGAGCCACTCCTGCCATTTAGAGAAAGTTTTACATCAGTCTAGGAAACTTTATCATTCAAGTTCCCAAACACCAGCCAAAGGTCAACCGTAAAAGCCAGTGTTCCTAAGGATAGCAGTCTTAGACCTGTTATGTTGACTCTTCCCTGCACACTATCTTTCTTTTAGGATATTTCAAGACTTCGAGTTGGATACTCCTCCAACTGCTGCCCACCACATGCTGTGGAGACTTGTTTGCTACACTGGACATCATAGATATTGCAGATGAATTCAATGTCCTACCATTTGCCCTTTTCTGATAGAAGGATGGACCTCATTTTAAGCCCCAGCCTTTCTTTATATGCCCTGCTCTGCTTCAGCCAAGTAAACTAAACTACAAACCACTGGAGATCAGGGCAATGCTCTATTTATTTTTGTATCCAGAGTTCTTAGCCCCTCATACTTCTTTAAAACATATTTTTTGGATGAATACCTACATCCCAAGATGTAAACCTGCCATGCCCCTGAATAATGGATCTTCCACACTGTCTTTTTATTGTGTTGCTATCCTTTGAATGTATGTGCACATGTTCATAGACACATAAAAGGCATGACACTTTCTGACACAGACATACAGTATAGGCAAACTAACCAAGTGTCAGCAGTAGAATGGCTGCTTCAGTTGCTGGAGCTAAAACTAGTTTACCACTTCAGCTACAAAGTCACTAAATTAACTTGAAGAACACAAATATGCCCATAGCAAAGGACTTATGATCATATGAACAATTTTAAAATCAAAAATTTAAAATTAGAGTAAACTGCTGATCTTACCAGGAACAACAGTTAAAATGGAAATACATTTTTTTTTACTGCATTCTGAACATTGTATTGAAGAAAAGTGGTGAGCATTTAGGTGGCTAGGAAATCTACCTAGAAAATACCCTGCATTCAGCATCGCTGTCTTGCTGCTCTGGCTGCTCTCCACAGATCCCAGATGTAATATGCTCATAAGCAGCCTGTAATACTGTTCATCCAAGCTGCACAGTGTGTTGTGAGACTGGCAATCTCCCTCTGTGGGAAGCAAGGCTGCAGATGACTAGCTGAACATAAAACTAAACTCAAGGCTGAATGTATCATCATGATTTTAATTAAGTTTATAGAAGAGTTGCTTCATTTTGTGGCATCTTGCCCCGTTTCTTATTTAGAATACTATCTCTAAGTAAATAAGGCATTTTGAATCAAAGTACAGTAAACATATATGAGTGAATTTTCCTCATTTTAAATCTTACAAATGTTGCTGATTTTAATTTAGAATGCTACCTTTAAGACACCTAGTACCTATAAATATTAACATTCTAAAGTATACTGCAGAAACACAGAGCTCGAGAAACCTCAGGAAGCAGTTGTGTATATCCTTTTAACCTAAAGAGAAAAGGTCTGCTCCAAATTCAAACAGACGCTCATATGGCACTAGTCTTTTATTATATGAAAATACTCTCAAAAAATTTCCTTACCCCCGTGGGTAACTGATTCCATTACCTCTCAGAGATGAGATATTCTTTGAAATTTTTTTATCAGTATGTCTTTGACTGTGATGAATAATAATTTCTGTTAGATTAAATTATATCTGGCTTTAACATTTATAATTTTACTTCTCAAGTGAAATCAAAAAGCTGATTAAAGATTCTTATAATCTGAAAAGCATCAAAAATCCTAAAACCACTTCAACTTTACTGCTACAAACAAACCTGTTTGTGATAAAATTCATATGTTAGTTAGATAAGCTCTAATTCTTGCATATAAAGAACTGTGGTTTGTTTTCAATTGAGACCCTTTTACAAGGCACACCTTTCTATTGGCTTTTATACCCCCAGTCCTCAATCCCTGAGGGCAATAACTCCAATTCTCATATTCTATCTTAAGGAAAGAAATTGAGGCTATGAGCAAATTACTTCCTGAAACTCTATTTAAATAACGAAAGCGAGCTTGCTAACTAAATTTCATCAGAGGTAACTGTCACAACTCCTACTGTTTATGAGGATTAAATTTATATGTACATTCTCACACATATTAGATATGTAAATCATGAGATACATAAAATCATGAGATTTTATCTAATCTGGAAGAAATAGTTTCTTTTCATCAGTTTCTGTGATCCTTAAGCCTGTTTTTGTTCTGCTGGGTCTCTGCTCTGTTCTATGTTGCTGGGCAACCAAGAGGATGAGGATGGAGTATTGGCAGAGAATTTCACTTTCATTATTCAGGCCAAATAAATATTAAATCAATTACTGAAATTCTTATTAAAGTGAGAGCTACTTAAACGTAGGGGGCTCATACGTCTTCTGTGATTATTTTAAATTACACGTTGATAAAGTGGAGATGATTGCATTAATGTTTTTTCCCCTCTTTTCCTTGAAGTATGAAAGTAGGCAAAACCATTATGAGGGAAGACAAAGTAGGTAAGATAATTTGTTTTGCAGTGTCCATTAGGAAGTAAAAATGTATATTTACTTGATTCTTTTTATAAATAGAAAAGTTAATTTTTTTTTGTCTCTTAGATTTCTCCATTGTATATACTGAGCTATTTCTAAGCAGAAACTAAGCAAATTAACACATAAATCAAGGTAAATGAATAGAAGTCTTATTATATTTATATGCTATCATACTAATGCTTAATTTATTGTTGTTATTGCATTTTAGTAACCCTTTGCAATTTTCTTGGTAATTAAAATAATATATGAATCTTATAAACAGGAAAGTTATTCTATTTTATTGGCTCTAACAAGTATGGGTATGTATTTAGTCATTAAAATATCTACATATTCATGAAAATCCATCAAGATATAAAATATTGAAAGAGAACATGCTTGTATTATTTATAAACATAGTGAGCAAATTAAAATTGATTATGCTGATTTCCTTATTTAATTTTCTCAGGTGAGAAACAGAAAATATTTGTTCACTGAGTTTACAAGCTGATTTCTAGTTTACAAGATTCCAAAAATCTATTTGTGTGGTCCTCAGGATGAGTTTTCTCATAAAACAAAAGGAAGTTAGAGGCCCTGGCCTCTCACAAAACCCTATTAAATACATAATGTACCCGATATATAATACTAATAGAATATAGGACCCATCCATAACGTAGAGTGATGTTTTAGTGGGATAGTGTGTTAAATGATCCAGTTTTGAGTGCTAAAATTACCTATCCCCTACACATTGTCTTGGAAATAGAATCAGGCATATCTCACTCACCAATCTTCTGTAGAAAATTCTGCCTATGAAATAGAAAGCTCTAAAGGTCTGGAAAGTATCTAGGCTAGATGCTCATCCTGGGAGTAATTTCTTTTTTACGTGTATTTGCCTACCTGATTGTTTATCCACTGATTCTAACTCTACTTCAGCTCAAGTGTTCTCTCTCCTTCCCTAGGAACTAGAAAGAGAATGGAACCTTGGAGTCTACACTCCCAATCCACCCATTCTCTTTCCCTGATCATTCCACCTTTACAACCATACCTTCAAAAGTTTCAGTGTTGGAGCCATGGAGGGTTCCACATGGAAACCACAAAGGAAGCAAGGGGGAGCTGCAAAATTTATGAATCACAAGAACTGTACAGACCATCTATTACAGGGATTGGAGGTTGAGGGGCATCTTTCTTCTTAAATTTCTCTTCTCAATTTATTCCAACAACAGTGAGAAAAACAGATAAAGTTGCATGAAGGTGATATAGATTCTAATGGTGAAGCTTGAAATGTGAACATTTTCCTGTTATTTCTACCCATTGTTGGATACCCTAATGTTTCTAATAGTAAATTCCCCTCAGACCACCACAAAGACTTACATTCTTGCTTTGGGATTATAGGTAAAGGGAAAACTGTATATGGCTGCATTCCTTTCCTCAAAACACAGGGAGGAAGAGAAACCTGGAGTTGACACAACAGATTGTGTTAATGGAGGAAAAGAGAGAAGAGGAGACAGAAGGAAAGAGGGAGGGAAGGGAAAGAAAACCAGGGTGTGGCTGAAGAGAATGAGATGAAGGTCAAGGGGTGGATGCTGGGGATGCAAAAATACCAGGATGGTGGTTTTAGAGGTGAGTTATATGGGAGTGAGGAGGTATTTCCTTGACTTCACTTTCATCCTAATATCCAGAACAGTACTTCTCTTTGCACTACAACTGCTGTGAGGCCTTGACTGCACGGGTAAAGCAAAAAGCAAAACGGGTTTGCTATCTGGAAAGACCATAAAAACAGACTTTGTATGTTATGAAGATGGAAGGAAATTCTATGGGGCAATTCAGAACAGGTGTGTAGCTGATAACAGGGCCTGAACAGATATTTATAAGTGAAGGATACAGACAAGTCAGAGATGGACTGTATCAAGATAAGACTTGAAAATTAGTAAATATTGAGAGGGTTTTTTTTAAATGACTATATTAAAAAGGGAGTAATTCATGGGGGTAGAGGCAAGTAGTACTCACAAGACATCTAGTGACACACATATATTTTCCATGTTTGAAAACCTCTAGGATAGAGATTAACAACAGAGGAAGAAAATTAATATTTTGTACTAATCAATTTTCAAATAAAGATAAAAGGATTATAATAAGATCTTTCTATCATACACTGCTGTGAGGTCAAAATGTATAATATTTCTCAATCATATAATTCCTTTTAAGTCATTTCTTATTTCTAAATTCTATTTTAAATATGCTTTTCTTTTCTGAAATTAGTTTTACAGAATGAGAGGAATGGCATTTACAACAGGACTAACAAATTTACCCAATAACAAAATATGAATAGCCTGTATCTGTCAATAATGTGGCAAAAAAATTTGCTAACGAATTTTTAAAATTTGATGCTCTTTGTTTTGCCTACCATGAATATTTCAGAAGAATGTGTTAACCTTCAACATATTGCTATAATATTCCTGAATACTCATTACATTCATACAGTACTGATATAATATGTCCAAAGCTACAAAAAATATGAAAAATCAATGTTGAATCTATGAATAAATTTATTTTATCTTTTTAAAGAGATATTCAAAGACAATTTACTTAATCTTTCTGAGTGCAAATGGTTCAAATGGTGCTAATAAAAAATACTTAGGGAATTTCATTGAAAATTAAATGAGAAAATGTAGGCAATTTGTACAACGTGGGTACTCAACGAATACCAGTTCTCTTCTCACTTCTTTCCTTTCAGGGTTTTTTTATTTTTTGAGGAGGTTAAGTAACATAGAGAATGTCTCCCTAATACATAGGGAATCCATAAATGTTTGGCTCTCTCCACCCTCCCTTGCCACAACTCCAGGTTACAGTAAAAATAAATAAATAAATAAATCATAAATGTTTGAAATAAAAGGCAAGTTAAAAGGAGCTCTGGTATTTTACCACACACACACACACACACACACACACACACACACACACACACACACAAATGCGAGAGGAGGGAAGGAGCTCTGGCCTACTATTCTATCTGGGGGTAGTTAAGGTACTACAATTCCCCCCCTTTTAGGGAGGGCCTTTAGATCCACTAGGGTTATGTGGCTTTCTCAAGAGCTCCTGGAAGAGGAAGGACTAGACCCTCATTACCTGTCTCCCTGTGCAGTAATGTCCACTGTGTCACATATATTGTTTATACATTTCCTTCCTGAATAATTAATGACATTAGCAATCCTGGAAATTGATATTTATTATTACATGAGTATTTCAATTTTTAATAATTGCTATATTTAAATAAATATATGTATACTTTTATAATTTAACCATTTCTTTGAGGCAAATGGTCTTTTAGTCTATACTTATGGAAATTATGTATTTACGCTCTAACCACCCATATGGTATAGTTAATACTTGGATAAATGTCAAGTGATTTTTTTTTTTTTAAGGATACAACCATTATCAAGCCACCAATGTGTTATAGGTGATATTTTTGTAAGTCTGAGGTAATTTTTTCAGATATAATCACTGACTGGCTTCAATACATAAATACATTTGGAATACTAATATGCCCTCCTCCTGTTAGGTAGATATTCTCTTCTGTTCTCTTGCACTCCATCTGTTATGGCAGAGGAAAGTCAACAACCTCGGGAACCCACAGAACACGTCTGATAGCTGCAGGACTCAGATCCTTAGTTTAACACATTGTCATTCACTAAGACTTCCTGACAGGAAAAACTACTACAACCTGGTGGGGCTGTGTGTGTGAGCATGATTGTGTGTGAGTGGCTTAATTAATAAGTTTGGCTTATTAAAGGAAGAACAAAATGCCCAACCTTTTTCATTTTAATAGGAATTGGTATTTCATTGATATTTCATGAGCTTCTATTTAGAGCACATGGCAAGGGTGAATATGTTCATATTTTGGCCTTGGCAAGAACATGACTAAATTTAGCTTCAAACAACAATAGAATTTTGGTTTTTACTAATGTCTGCTTTTAATTTACTGAGGTGCCTTTAGAACATCACTGTTGTTCTGATACTTTCTTTCACTTACTGACATTATTTTAAAGTCAAATTTTTGCTGTTTGGTGACTTACTATAAGTATTATTGTAGGTATATAACCTGTTTTGCTGTTGTTTTAAGATACTGTTACCTCATCCTGTTGTCTCCCTTTGTGATAATTAGGTTTAATAGAAATTAGGGAATAAAAGGAAAAAAGCACAAGAGGATTTATTAAATAGGGGGTTTAATATAGCCCTTACCCTTTCTTGGCATTTGTTCCAGCCTCCAATTTATATTATGTTTCAATGTAAGAACAGTACCCAAAATTCACAGGCTTCCCTGACCCCGCCCCTTTTTTTTCAGTTACTACTAGACAAAAGTCCATTTCCACTGCCTTCTGCAGTGTTGGCACCCTTCCCTGAAATAGGGTCTGAGAAGTTTCTGAGTACCAAGGAAATTACTGAGCTGTAAACTAAGATAAAATCCAATATTAAAGTCCTTTATCTGGAAATTTAAAAAAGAGTCAAGGGCAGTGGGTAGTTTGTCCAAAGATTAGGACTACATAGACAGGAACAGGGAATGGTCTCAATCAAAGGTGTGCAAGACACACTGCCAGGCAGGACAATACACTGTCAGATGGACAATATGGCTTGGTCACTTGCAGCTGCTCTTTAAGAGAGATTCCTGTCTCCATTTCTTTGAAATTCAGGACTGGTTCTGAGTCTCTGACTAGAGAACACTCATTCCTGACTCCTGTGATGAGCTGGAAGTGGGAGGTGGTCCAGCCTCCTGAAACCATGTAGAAAAGGGTCACTCAGTGATCCTCAGCCTCTCCCGAGTCCCCTTTTCCCACAATGGTCAACTCTACTAGGAGCTTAGCAGATAAAACTCTCCTAAGATTCTGATAATTTCTAGGCTAATAGGCCACATATATAATTAAATTTCATAGCTTTTCTCTTTTAAGAATATGTTTGATAATCATCTGTGAAAACTCTCTTGGCATTAATTCCCATTTGCATTTGCATGCCAAAACAATAGTAAATAATAATAATAAATGATAATAAATTCTACCAGGACTACCAATTCTGGACAAGATGAAGAACTACCGTGGGCTGATGGATTCCTTTCCCAGCTAAATCTCAGAGCTATTACAGGTAATATTGAGTTTTGAGGTTTTCAGAACCTTACTTAGAAAATAAAACAACAGCTATAACAATAAAAAAAAACACAAACAAGAAACCCTGGGGAATAAGAAGAAATTGTCCTAACATGGTAGGGAAAGTTATAATCTAAAGAGAAAGAGTCAAAAGCCACAGACTTGGGATGGATTGGGAATGGCTCTCTAACTGGCCTTTTTTCTCTACTGGAATTCTCTGATTAAAATATCACGTGCCCAGTCATACTGATGTGACAAGAAAGGAATACCTCCTGCTCAGTATCATCCAGAAACATCAGGGTAACATCAAGGCAGCTCTGGAGCTCTGCTGGTGTGGAGCTTTTACCAGAGACTGACTGCTGACCAGGCCCCTAGTGTTCTCTACCCCTCTCTTCTGTACCTTGTGTAAACTCCAGTGGGCAGATATTTTTATTTGCTTTGTTTCCTTCCTCAGACCTAGGATAATACCTGTTATAAAACAAGTAACCACTAAATAGCTGCTGAATGAACAGGGGAAGAAACAAAAAGAATGGTCTGAGATGTGACCACAGATGCATAGCCTAGGAAGAGGTGCTAGTCTCAGATAATGAATCACATAATTACAGATACTCTGAAAATATCTTGCAGGATGTTCTGTAACAAGAAGAAAAATGAATTTCAGACAAAGAAAAGAGATAAGGGAATCAATGGCAAGTAATAACTTAACTTAGTAAATTTATTGCTAACAGAATAAGCATAAAAAATATAGAAAACTCTGAAATATTCCAACATGAAAGGAAGGGAGGTCATAGTAGAGAAGTGAGTTGAGAGACTGCTAAGATTTTTGTTGATGGAGAAGACAGAGATACAAATTTTACAGATTAGAAGGGAAAAACAAGTATAATGAATCTTAATAAGTTAGAGATAACAAAAGAAAAAATAGAACTTGTAAGTTTCAAACAAAAAAATGAAGTCTGAGTTGTCAACATAATAGAAGGTAGGAAAGGAGGAAAAATTAAGAAAACATGATGGATAAAAACATGAAACAAGATGGCAGAAATAAAGTCTCCATACAATAACAAAGACAATAAGAATACATTTCTCAAACTCAATGAGCAAAAGACTCAGATCAGATTTACAAAAAATCTAGCATTAAACTGTCCACAAAAGACAGGTTGATGGAGAAGATGGAAAAAAATATATAAAGTAAATGTTAACCAAATGCAAGATTAAATAGTTTAAATACTAGAGCAAGCAATTTAAGAAGAAAATAAACATACTTTGCTCCTAAATATAGTGTATTAATAAGACATAATAATCATAAATATATATCCACATGAAATGAAACCACTAACAGAACAGGTACAATTTTTCACTGGAAATTTTAATACAGATTTCTTAGAAATGGATCGATCATGTAGAAAAAAAGAAGCAAATGCATAGTAAATGTGAATTACACCATTAACAAGCTCAATCTAAAAATATAAATATAGTAAAACTTTACCCAACAAACTAAATGCTCATTTTTTTCCAAGAACATATGAATGTTTTATGCGTTAGACCAAAAGGACCTCTCAACAAATTCCAAAAAATTAATGTATGCATCATGATTTCTATATAAATTTCAAAACTTTAATAATAAAAGAAAAGCTAAAAAAAGGTCAAGAAACTAAATAGTTAAATGAATGAACTCATAGTTAAATGAAGTGGAAGTAACAAGACAAATTACACAATGCTTAAGAGCTGAATGACAGTGAAAGTTCCACATGTCAAAGGCTGTGTGAGATGCATCTAAAGCACTAGGAAGAAATGCAGAGATTTAAATAGTTTTTCACATAAAACAAAAGAGTGATAACATACGAGCTAAGCATTCTACTTGAGAAATTAAGAAGTGGAATGTCTGCTTACAACAACGGTGGAATAAGAGGTACTGAATTTACCCTACTACGCTAAACAATCAAAAAATCAAGTGACATATAAGAAACTAGGGTTTTGAGACTTTGGACAACAGTCAGCACAGGACAGAGAACACTGAGAGAAGGGGGGACAATGAGGTGACCTCTACAGATGTCACAGCTAGCTTCCAGACTGTAGCATAAGGGAACTCAGAGTAGTGGAGAGGAGGGTTGCACAGAGGAAAGAGTACTCCAGAGGTCTGCCATCAGTTCTCCTGAAGCCTTTGGTAAGTAATGCTCAGTGCATGTGTGTGGAGAAACTACTGAGGCTGGACAAAGAACCACCAAATGAGCAAGTGGAAAAAAATCCCCCAGAGCTCACATGGGGTCAGGAATAATTTGTATACACACCAGCCAGAATGGACACACAGGGCACTGAGTAAAGTCCTTAGCATGGCATTACCTCAATAGTGTGCACACTGATACTAGTTCTGGAACTTTCCCAAAAAAGTTTAAAAGCAAGCCTTGAAAAGGACCATGTTATTTACAAGTAACTGAACTATGTCCTGTCAGAATTTGTGAAGGGTCTATTTGACCGTCTTTGTAAGCTAAAAGTTAACTTGTTATTGTTTCATGGATGCTGGCAGAAGACACAGATTACTATGTCAGAGAGAAAGGATTTTGTTACACAAGGAAGAGTAAGCAGCATGAATATCATATTACTTGGCAATGGTTCTCCCTTGACCACGAAGTCCCTTGGTGGCAAACACAAGTGGACCTATACAGTTGTCAGCACATGCAGTGGGTTAAATTATAGGAGATAAACACTGACCTTGGTAGAATGTGCCACTTTTAAAGCAAGTGGGAGTAAGTTTATTGTTTGAGGAAAGATGTTATCTATTTCTCAAGGCTGTTCACTGCAAATACCACCCTGAGAAATGGCCCTATAGGTGGTAAAGAATACATAAAAACTCTTAGAACTCAGTAACAACAAGACAAACAACTCAATAAAATAAGGGCATAAGATTTGACCAAATGTTTCATCTAAAAAGATTTATAGATGGCAGAACCAACATCCTGGGGAAAGAATGTCATAGTCCAGGAATCCAGACCAAGATGGTAACACAGGAGGCTTCTGAATTTCCCTCCTCCCATGGACACATCAAATGTACAGCTAAGAAATGGAGCAATTCCCTGAGAGAATTCCAGAAACTAGCTGAGTGACTCCTATACATCAGGTGACTGAGAAAATACACACATCAAAACCGATAGGAAAGGCTAAAATACACCCCGCCCTTGGCACAGTACTATAATCAAGAGGGAACCCTCAACTTTCAGCTTCTCTCTGAGAAGTGATGGGTTTGGACTACACATCAAGTGTCCCAACTTTTAAGGCTACCATCCAAGGGATGGACCCTCAAATGAACTAGCTCTGAAAGCCAGTGGGGCTTGCATTCACAAGTCCCACAGGACTATAGCAAACAAAGAATCAGTTGTTAATGGGCATGAACACTTGCTGTGGCTATCCCCCCGGGGCTCAGCAAAGAGGGAGCAGGCAAAAATGCTCAACTCCCAGTCTTTCCCTGGAAGAGGTCTGACTACATACTTTACCAGCTGCTTCCTGAGGGCTTGAATTTTAATCAACCTGCATATAGATGCTGACCGTCTTCCTCCTCTTTGGGCTACTGATGGGTCTTGGCACACCCTCTACTCCTGTGAGACACTAAGAACAAAGATGGTGGTTCAGACATCACAAAGGTTTAGAGGCAACCAGAAGCTCAGGCCAGGCTGATCTGCAAGCTTCATCCCCTACACAAGACCAGTCTGTCAAAACTGGGAAAGGTGACTTTCATATAACATGTAAAAACCAACATGGAGAGTCAAGGACAATGAAGAAACAGGAATATATCCCAAACAAAACAACAAGATAAAGCTCCAAAAACTGATCGTAATGAAAAGGAGATAAGTGATTTATTGGATAAAGAATTCAAAATAATGGTAATAAAGATGCTCACTGAGGTCAGGAGAGCAATGCATGAACAAAGTCAGAATTTAAACTAAGCGAAAGAAAACACAAATGCCAAACAGAAATCAAAGAGCTGAAGAACACAATACCTAAAGTGAAAAATTCATACAAGGATTCAACAACAAACTAGGTCTAGTGAAAAAAGGATAAGAGAACATGAAGGCTGGGCAGTGGAATTCACCCAATCAAAGGAGAAAAAAGAAAAAAAGAAAAAAAAAGTGAAGATAGGTTAAGAGACTTATGGGACATGATCAAATATACCAATACTTACATGATAGGGATTCCAGAAGAGAAAAAAAAAAGCAGAAAGATTATATAAATAAGTAATTGCTGAAAACTTCCCTGAACTTAGAAAAGAAACAGACATAAAGCTCCAGGAAGCCCAGAGAATTCTAAATAAGATGAACCTAAAGACATCCACAAAGACACACTATAACTAAGTTGTCAAAAGTTAAAGACAAGCAGAGAGTCTTAAAAGCAGCAAGAGAAAAGCAATTTGTTACACACAAGGGAAGCCCCATAAGACTATCAGTAGATTTTTCAGCAGATACTTTGCAGGCCAGAAAGGAATAGAATGATATATTCAAAGTACCAAAAGAAAAAAAAAAAAAACCTGCCAACCAAGAATTCCCTACCCAGCAAAGTTGCCCTTCAGAAACAAAAGAGAAATAAAGAGCTTCCAAACAAACGAAAGATGAAACAGTTCATTGCCACTAGACCAGCCTTACAGGAAATGTTAAAGGAAGTTCTTTAAGCAGAAATGAAAGGATGCTAAAGTATAAAGCTCAATGGTAAAACTAAACATATAGTTAAATCCTATATAATGAGATTTATAATGGTGGTGGGAAAATCACTTATAACTCTAGTGTAAAGGATAAAAGACAAAAGTATTAAATATAACTATAACTGTAATAATTTGTCGATAGATACACAATATAAAAAGATATAAAGTATGACACCAAAAGCATAAAATTTGGGAGGAGCAAAGGTAAAAATGTAGAGCTTTATTATTCATTTGAAGTTAAGTTGCTACCAACTTAAAATAGACTTTTATAGGACGTTTTATGTGAGCATCTCTGTAACCACAAAGCAAAAACCCACAGTAGATACAGTAAGATACAGAGAAAGGAATCAAAGCATACTACTGAAGAAAATCATCAAAACAAAGGAAGAGAGTAAGAGAGCAAGAACAAAGAAAGGAACTACAAAACAGCCATTAAAAATGAACAAAATGGCAATAGTAACTCATTACCTACTAATAATTACTTTAAATGTAAAGGACCTAAATTCTCAAGTCAAAAGACATAGAGTGGCTGAATGGATAAAAAAACAAAACATAACTATATGTTACCTATAAGAGACTCACCTCAGCTTAAGGACATACACAGGTTAAAGGTGAAGGGATGAAAAAACATGTTCTATGAAAATGGGAAGTAAAAGAAAATAAGGTAGTGGACAAGAGAGATTGTAAGCCAGAACTGTAACAAGAGACAAAGGTTATTATATAATGATAAAGGGGTCAATTCATCAAGAGGATATAACTTTTGTAAGTATTTATATATCTAAAATGGGAGCACCAGAACACATAAAGCAAATATTAACAGATCTGAAGAAAGAAATAGACAGGAATACAATAATAGTAGGAGACTTCATTACCCCATTCTCAAAAATGCACAGATTATCCAGAAAGAAAATCAATAAAGAAATATTGGATATACACTACATGTTATACCACACTGACTTAACAGATATATATGGAATGTTCCATCCAACAGCAGCATACACATTCTTATCAAGTGCATATTCTGCAGGACTGATCATATGTTAGGCTACAAAACAAGTATTAATAAATTTAGGAAGACTGAAAGCACATCAAGCATCTTTTCTGACCACAACTGTATAAACTTGAAATCAAGTATAAGAGGAAAACTAGAAAATTCACAAATATACAGAGATTAAACAACACTTTTCTAAACAACTAATTTCAAAGAAGAAGTCAAAAATATCTTAAGACAAAGGATTAAAGATGATACAAACAGATGGAGAGAAAAACCATATTCATGGATTGGAAGAATCAATAATGTGAAAATGACTATACTACTCAAAGCAATCTACAGATTCAATGCAATCCCTATAAAATTACCACTGGCATTTTTTACAGAACTAGAACAAAAAATCTTAAAATTTCTATGGAGACACAAAAGACCCAGAATAGCCAAAGCAGTCTTGAGGGAAAAAAACGGAGCTGGAAGAATCAAACTCTCTGACTTCAGACTATACTACAAAGCTACAGTAATCAAGACAATATGGTACTGCCACAAAAACAGAAATACAGATCAATGGAACAGGATAGAAAGCCCAGAGCTAAACCCATGTGCCCATGGTCAACTAATCTATGACAAAAGGAGGCAAGGATATACAATGGAGAAAAGACAGTCTCTTCAATAAGTGGTGCTGGGAAAACTGGACAGGTACATGTAAAAGAATGAAATTAGGGCTTCCCTGGTGGCGCAGTGGTTGGGGGTCTGCCTGCCGATGCAGGAGGCGCTGGTTCGTGCCCCGGTCCGGGGGGATCCCACATGCCGCGGAGGGGCTGGGCCCGTGAGCCATGGCCGCTGAGCCTGCGCGTCCGGAGCCTGTGCTCCGCGATGGGGGGGGCCACAGCAGTGGGAGGCCCGCGTACCGCAAAAAAAAAAAAAAAAAAAAAATAGTGGCCCCTGCTCGCCGCGGCTGGGGGGAGCCCGCGCACAGCGGCGGGGACCCAACGCAGCCAAAAATAAATAAAAATTAAAAAAAAAAAAAAAAAAAGAATGAAATTAGAGCACTCCCTAACACCATACACAAAAATAAACTCAAAATGGATTAGAGACCTAAATGTAAGTCCGGACACTATAAAACTCTTAGAGGAAAACATAGGAAGAACCCTCTATGATATAAATCACAGCAAGATCTTTTTTGATCCACCTCCTAGAGTAATGGAAATAAAAACAAAAACAAATGGGACCTAATGAAACTTCAAAGCTTTTGCAAACCAAAGGAAACTACAAACAAGACGAAAAGACAACCCTCAGAATGGAAGAAAATATTTGCAAATGAATCAACAGATAAAGGATTAATCTCCCAAACAGATAAGCAGGTAATGCAGCTCCATATTAAAAAAAAACAAACAACCCAATCAAAAACTGGTCAGAAGACCTAAATAGACATTTTTCCAAAGAAGACATACAAATGGCCAATAGGCACATGAAAATCTGCTCAACATCACTAATTATTACAGAAATGTAAATCAAAACTACAATGAGGAATCATGGCACACCAGTTAGAATAGGCATCATCAGAAAATGTACAAACAACAAATGCTGGAGAGGGTGTGGAGAAAAGGGAACTCTCTTGCACTGTTGGTGGGAATGTAATTTGATACAGCCACTATGGAGAACAGTATGGAGGTTCCTCAAAAAACTAAAAATAGAATTACCATATGACCCAGCAATCCAACTACTGGGCATATACCCAGAGAAAACCATAATTTAAAAAGACACATGCATCCCAGTGTTCACTGCAGCACTATTTACAACAGCCAGGTCATGGAAGCAACCTAAATGCCCATCGACAGATGAATGGATAAAGATGTGGTACATATACACAATGGAATATTACTCAGACATAAAAAGGAACGAAATTGGCTTATTTGTAGAGACGTGGATGAATCTAGAGACTGTCATACAGAGTGAAGTCAGAAAGAGAAAAACAAATATCGTATATTAACGCATATATGTGGAACCTAGAAAAATGGTACATATGAACTGGTTTGCTGGGCAGAAATTGAGACACAGATGTAGAGAACAAACGTATAGACACCAAATGGGGAAAGCGGTGGGGGTGGGGTGGGGGGTGTAGTGGTGTGATGAATTGGGAGATTGGGATTGACATATATACACTAATACCTGTAAAATGGATAACTAATAAGAACCTGGTGTATAAAAAAATAAAATTCAAAAATTCAAAAAAAAAATTAAAAAGAAACATCTCATGCATGACCTGAACATCCTAGACAAGAAGTAGATTGTTGCTGCATTTTATTTTACCCAATAGATATATTCTGTCAGAATGTGATTTATGTATATAACATGTTTACAAATTGAATTAAAATTTTTCCTTTAAAAAATAAAAAAAATGACAAAGGAAAATGGAAGCACAACATACCAAAATTTATGGGTTGTATCAAAAGCAGTTCTAAAAGGAAGTTTATAGCAATAAGTGCTTACATTAAGGAAAAAAAAATTCAAACAACCTAACTTTACACCTCAAGGAACTATAATTGCAAATGAAGATTAATATGAGTAGAAGGCAGAAAATAAAGATCAGAATAGAAACAAATGAAATAGAACTCAAAAGACAATAGAAAAGATCAATAAAACTAAGAGATGGCCCTTTGAAAAGATAAGCTGGTTGACAAATATTTAGCTAGACTCACTAAGAAAATAAGGAGACAGATAAAATCAGAAACAAAACAGGAGATATTACAACTGATTAACAAACATACTAAGGATCATAATAGACTACTATAAACAGATTTACAACAACAAATTAGATAACTTGGGAGACATGGACAAATTGCTAGAAACATATAACCTACTAAGACTGGATCATGAAGAAATAGGAAATTTGAGCAGACCACTTACTAGTAAGGAGATTGAATCAGTAATCAAAAATCTCTCAACAAAGAAAAGTCCAGAACCAGATGGCTTGAATAGCAGATTCTACCAACATTTAAAGAAGAATCAATGTCTATCTTTCCATCACTCTTCCAAAAAACAAAAAAAGGAGGAAACACTTCCAAACTCATTTTATGAGGCCAGCATTACTCTTACACCAAAGACAAACAAAGGCATTATAAGAAAAGAAAGTTACAGGTCAATATCCCAGATGAGCACAGATGCAAAAATGCTCAACAAAATATTAGCAAACCTAGTTCAAGAGCACATTATAAGGATCATACAAAATTAGTCAAGCATGATTTATTTCAGGAATGCACACAAATCAATCTGAAACACTACATTAATAAAATGAAGGATAAAAATCACATGAAAATCTCAATAGACACAGAAAAGCATTCGACAAAATTCAGTATCTTATCACAACAAAAAATCTCGACAAATTGTGTGTAGAAGGAATGTACCTCAATAAATGCCATATATGACCAACCTACAGCTAACACCACACAAAACAGTGAAAAGCTTAAAGCTTTTCCTATAAGAGCAGGAACAAGACAAGAATGTCCACTCTAGCCACCTTTATTCAATAGCACTGGAAATCCTAGCCAGAGTATTAAGCAAGAAAAAAATTTTTTAAAGGCATCCAAATTGGAAAGAAAGAAATAAAACTGTTTCCATTTGCAGATGACATATTATATTTTAAAAAAACCTTTAAGGCTCCAGTAAAACAATGTTAGAACTAATAAAGGAATTCAGTAAAGTTGCCGGATACAAAATCAATGTGTATAAAAATCAGCTGAGTTTCCACATACTAACTCTGAACTATTGGAAAGAGAAATTAAGAAAATAATTACATTTAAAATAGTACCTTGCACTCGTCTTCACCTGAGATGAGAGCAGTGAGTGTGCATACACACACCCATGGGAAGAGCTCCTCGTTCAACAGGAATGTGCTGCTCCATCAGAACAGACAAACACAAAAAACGATCAGTTGGGGAATTTCTGTGTATCACAGAAGGATTCACTAGAGAAACTGAGTATCTTAAATCTCAGAAGACTCTCAATTTTATGTATCCATTAAACAACTAATGTTTCACAGTAAGTTAAGCAAAATGGGAAGACAGAGAAATATGCAGCAGATGAAGGAGCAAGGTAAAAACCCACTAAACCAAACAAATGAAGAGGAAACAGGCAGTCTACTCAAAAAAGAATTCAGAATAATGAAGATAAAGATGAGCTGAAACCTTGGAAATAGATTAGAGAAAATATAAGAAACGTTTAACAAGAACTAGAAGAACTAAAGAGAAAATAATGATGAACAACACAATGAATGAAATTAAAATTTCCCTAGAAGGAATCAATAGCAGAATAACTAAGAACAAAGAACGGATAAGTGACCTGGAAGATAAAATAGTGGAAATAACTACCGCAGAGAAGAATAAAGAAAAAAGAATGAAAACAATTGAGGACAGTCTAAGAAACCTCTGGGACAACATGAAATGCACCAACATTTGAATTATAGGGGTCTCAGAAGAAAAGAAAAAGAAAGGGTCTGAGAAAATATGTGAAGAGATTATAGTTAAAAACTTCCCTAACATAGGAAAGGAAATAGTCAATCAAGGCCAGGAAGTGCAGAGAGTCCCATCCAGGAAAACTCCCTGGAGAAACATGCCAAGATATATTTAATCAAACTATCAAAAATTAAATACAAAGAAAAAAATATTAAAAGCAGCAAGGGAAAAGCAACACATAACATACAAGGGAATCCCCATAAGTTTAACATCTGATCTTTCAGCAGAAACTCTGCAAGCCAGAAGGGAGTGGCAGGACATAATTAAAGTGATGAAGGGGAAAGAACTACAATAAAAATTACTCTACCCAGCAAGGATCTCATTCAGATTCGACAGAGAAATTAAAAACTTCACAGAGAAGCAAAAGCTAAGAGAATTCAGCAACACCAAACCAGCTTTACAACAAATCATAAAGGAATTTCTCTAACTGGGAAACATTTCTCTAAGTGAGAAACACAATGCTAAAGGAAAAGACCTAAAAAAAGAAACCCAAAACAATTAAGAAAATGGGAATAGGAACATACATATCGATAATTACCTTAAATGTAAATGGATTAAATGCTCCAACCAAGACACAGACTGGTTGAATGGATACAAAACCGTAAATATGCTGTCTAAACAGACCCACTTCAGACCTAGGGACACATACAGACTGAAAGTGAGGGGATAGAAAAAGATATTCCATGCAAATGGAAATCAAAAGAAAGCTGGAGTAGCAATTCACATATCAGACAAAACAGACTTTAAAATAAAGACTATTACAAGAGACAAAGAAAAACACTATATAATGATCAAGGGATCAATCCAAAAAGAAGATATAACAATTGTAAATACTTCTGCACCCAACACAGAAGCACCTCAATACATAAGGCAAATGCTAACAGCCATAAGAGGGGAAATCAACAGTAACACAATCATAGTAGGGGACTTTAACACCTCACTTTCACCTATGGACAGATCATCCAAAAGGAAAATAAATAAGGAAACACAAGCTTTAAATGACACATTAAAAGAGATGGACTTAATTGATATTTATAGTATATTCCATCCGAAGACAACAGAATACACTTTCTTCTCAAGTGCTCATGGAACATTCTCCAGGATACATCATATCTTGGGTCACAAATCAAGCCTTGGTATATTTAAGAAAATTGAAATCATAGCAAGTATCTTTTCTGACAACAATGCTATGAGACTAGATATCAATTACAGTAAAAACTCTGTAAAAAATACAAACACATGGAGGCTAAACAATACATTACTAAATAACCAAGAGGTTACTGAAGAAATCAATAAAGAAGTCAAAAATACCCAGAAACAAATGACAATGAAAATATGATGACCCAAAACCTATGGGATGCAGCAAAAACAGTTCTAACAAGGAAGTTTATAGCAATACAATCCTACCTCAAGAAACAAGAAACATCTCAAATAAACAAACTAACCATATACCTAAAGCAGAGAAAGAAGAACAAAAAACCCCCAAAGGTAGCAGAAGGAAAGAAATCATAAAGATCAGATAAGAAATAAATGAAAAAGAAATGAATGAAACAATAGCAAAGATCAATAAAACTAAGTGTTGGTTCTTTGAGAAGATAAACAAAATTGATAAACCACTAGCCAGACTCAGCAAGAAAAAAAGGGAGGACTCAAATCAACAGAATTAGAAAGGAAAAAGGAGAAGGAACAACTGACCCTGCAGGAATACAAAGAGTCATGAGGGATTACTACAAGCAACTATATGCCAGTAAAATGGACAACCTGGAAAAAATGGACAAATTCTTAGCACAACCTCCCAAGACTGAACCAGGGAGAAATGGAAAATATAAACAGACCAATCACAAACACTGAAATTGAAACTGTGATTAAAATCTTCCAACAAACAAAAGCCCAGGACCAGACGGCTTCACAGGCGAATTCTATCAAAAATTTAGAGAAGAGCTAACACCTATCCTTCTCAAACTCTTCCAAAATATAGCAGGGGAGGAACACTCCCAATGTCATTCTACAAGGCCATCATCACCCTGATACCAAAACCAGATAAAGATGTCACAAAGAAAGAAAACCACAGACCAATATCACTGATGAACACAGATGCAAAATTCCTCAAGAAAATACTGGCAAATAGAATCCAACAGCACATTAAAAGGATCATAAATGATGATCAAGTGACGTTTATCCAAGGAATGCAAGGATTCTTCAATATGCAAATCAAGCAAAGTGATACACCATATTAAAAAATTGAAGGATAAAAACCATGATAATCTCAATAGATGCAGGAAAAACTTTTGAGAAAATTCAACACCTATTTATGATAAAAACTCTCCAGAAAGTAGGCATAGAAGGAACTTACTTCAACATAATACAGGCCATATATGACAAACCCACAGCCAACATCGTTCTCAATGGTGAAAAACTGGAACCATTTCGTCTAAGATCAAGAAGAAGACAAGGTTGCCCACTCTCACCACTATTACTCAACATCATTTTATAAGTTTTAGCCACAGCAATCATAGAAGAAAAAGAAATAAAAGGAATCCAACTTGGAAAAGAAGAAGTAAAGCTGTCAATGTTTGAAGATGACATGACACTACACATAGAGAATCCTAAAGGTGCTACCAGAAAACTACTAGAGCTAATCAATGAATTTGGTAAACTAGCAGAATACAAAATTAATGCACAGAAATCTCTGGCATTCCTATACACTAATGATGAAAAATCTGAAAGAGAAATTAAGGAAACATTCCCATTTACCATTGCAACAAAAAGAATAAAATACCTAGGAATACACCTACCTAAGGAGAGAAAAGACCTGTGTGCAGAAAACTATAAGACACTGATGAAAAGAAATTAAAGATGATACAAATAGATGGAGAGATATACCATGTTCTTGGATTGGAAGAAGCAACATTGTGAAAATGACTATACTACCCAAAGCAATATACAAATTCAGTGCAATTCCTCTTAAACTACCAATGGCATTTTTCACAGAAGTAGAACAAAAAACTTCACAATCTGTATGGAAACACAAAAGACCCCAAATAGCCAAAGCAATCTTGAGAAAGAAATACAGAGCTGGAGGAATCAGGCTCCCTGACTTCAGACTATACTACACAGCTACAGTAATCAAGACATTATGGTACTGGCAGAAAAACAGAAATAAAGATCAATGGAACTGGATAGAAAGCCGAGAGATAAACCCATGCACATATGGTCAGTTTATCTTTGATAAAGGAGGCAAGAATATACAATGGAAAAAAGACAGCCTCTTCAGTAAGTGGTGCTGGGAAAACTGGACAGCTACATGGAAAATAATGAAATTAGAACACTTCTTAACACCACACACAAAAATAAACTCAAAATGTATTAAAGACCTAAATGTAAGGCCAGACATTATAAACTCATAGAGGAAAACATAGGAAGAACAGTGTTTTATGTAAATCACAGCAAGATCCTTTTTGAGGCACCTCATAGAGAAATGGAAATGAAAACAAAAATAAACAAATGGGACCTAATGAAACTTAAAAGCTTTTTTTGCATAGCAAAGGAAACCATAAACAAGGTGAAAAGACAACCCTCAGAATGGGAGAAAATATTTGCAAACAAAGCAACTGACAAAGGATTCATCTCCAGAATACACAAGCAGCTCATGCAGCTCAATATTAAAAAGCAAACAACCTAATCCAAAAATAGACAGGAGACCTAACAGACATTTCTCCAAAGAGGATATAGATTGCCAACAAACACATGAAAGGATGCTCAACGTCACTAATGATTAGAGAAATGAGAATCAAAACTACAATGAGGTATCACCTCACACCAGTCAGAATGGCCATCATCATAAAATCTACAAACAATAAATGCTGGAGAGGGTGTGGAGAAAAGGGAACCCTCTTGCACTGTTGGTAGGAATGTAAATTGATACAGCCACTATGGAGAACAGTATGGAGGTTCTTTCAAAAACTAAAAATAGAACTGCCACACGACTCAGCAATCCCACTACTGGGCATATACCCTAAGAAAATCATAATCAAAAAGAGACATGCAGCACAATGTTCATTGCAGCACTATTTACAATAGCCAGGACATGGAAGCAACCTAGGTGTCCACTGACAGAGGAATGGATAAAGAAGATGTGGCACATATATACAATGGAATATTACTCAGCCATAAAAAGAAACGAAACTGAGTTATTTGTAGTGAGGTGGAAGGACCTAGAGTCTGTCATACAGAGTGAAGTTCTTCATAAAGAGAAAAACAAATACCGTATGCTAACCCATATGTATGGAATCTAAAAAAAAGAAAAGAAATGGTTCTGATGAACCTAGGGGCAGGACAGGAATAAAGTCACAGATGTAGAGAATGGACTTGAGGACATGGGGAATGGGAAGGGTAAGCTGGGCTGAAGTGAGAGAGTAGCATTAACATATATACACTACCAAATATAAAATATCTAGTGGGAATCAACTATATAGCACAGGGAGATCAGCTTGGTGCTTGTGACCACCTATTGGCATTGGATAGGGAGGGTGGGCAGGAGGCTTAAGAGCGAGGGGATATGGGGATACATGTATACATAAAGCTGATTCACTTTGTTATACAGCAGAAACTAACACAACATTGTAAAGCAATTATGCTCCAATAAAGATGTTAAAATAAATAAGTAAATAAAATAAAATAGTAGCAAAAGAATAAAATACTTAGCAATTAATTTAACCGAGGAGGTGAAATATCTGTACACTTAAAACTCTAATACATTAGTTAAAAAATTAAAGACACATATAAATGGAAAGATATTCCATGCTCACAGACTGGAAGAATTAATATTGTTCAAATATCCATAATACCAAAAACAATCTACAGATTAAATGCAATACCTATTAAAATTCCAATGACATTTTTCACAGAAGAACATAAAAAATTCTAAAATTTGTATGGAACCACAAAAGACTCCAAATAGCCAAAGCAATCTTGAAAATGAAAAACACAGCTGGAGGCATCATGCTCTGTGATTTCAAACTATATTACAAAGCTGCAGTAATCAAAATAATATGGTATTGGCATTAAAATCAAACACATAGGTCAATAGAACAGAACAGAGAGTCCAGAAATAAATCCATGCATATACAGTCAATTATTTTTCAACAAAGGAACCAGAATTATGCAATGGGGAAAGGATAAATGCACCGGGGAAACTAGATATCCACACAATAGACTAAGCTGTTATCTTATATATGAAATCAACTCAAAACGGATTAAAGATTTGATCATAAGATTGTTAAACACTAAACTCCCAGAAGAAAACATAGGGAAAAATCTTCTTGACATTGATCTTAGCAGTGCTTTTTTGGATTTGAAACCAAAACCAAGGCAGCAAAAGCAAAATTCAACAAGTGGGACTACAACAAACTACAAAGTTTCTGCATGGCAAAAGAAAGAATCAACAAAATGAAAAGGCAACCTGTGGAATAGGAGGAAATCTTTCCAAACCACATATACTATTTGTAATTTCTAAAATATAAAAGATAAAATGCAATAGCAAAAAACAACCCAATTAAAAACGGACATAGGTACTGAATAGACAGTTTTGCAAAGAAGATTTACATGGCCAACAGGGACATGAAAGTCGCTCAACATCAATAATCCCCAGGGAAATGCAAATCGAAATCACAATGAGTTGTCACTTCACACCTGTTAGGATGGCTATTATCAATAAGATAAGAGATAACAAATGGTGGGAAGATGTGGAGAAAATAGAGTTGCCATACACTGTTTTAGGAAATGTAAACTGGTACAGACATTATGGAAAATAGTATTCCTGTCTGAGTATTGAGGGCATTTCTGAATAATAAAAAATAGAACTATCATGTGATACAGCAATTCTAATTCTGGATATATAACTGAAGGAAACAAAATCACTATCTCGAATAGATATCTGTACTCCCATGTTCACTGAAGCATTATTCAGAATAGCCAATACATTCACTAGATACTCAGGTTGTTTCCATGTCTTAGAAAATAATAAATAAATATGTGAGGTGATGGATGTGTTAATTGATGGGGGTAAAAACTCTTTCACAGTGTATATGTTTATCAAATCCTTATGTCATGTACTTTAAATATATTAAAATTTTATTTCTCAATTATACTTATATAAAGTTGAAAAAAGATATATGGATGGCAAATAAACACATAAAGGAATACCAAACATCATTTAGTCATTAGGGAAATGCAAATGAAAAGCACAGTGAGATTCCAGTTCACCTCTACTAGAATGGCTAAAATTACCAAGATTGACTATACCAAATATTGGCAGGATATGGAAGAACTAGAACTCTCACGGAGATGCAAAATGTTACAGCCACTTTGGAAAACAATTTGGCAATTTCTCAAAATGTTAAAATTATACCATATGACAGTTCCATTTCTTACTATTTACCCAAGAAAAGTGAAAATATATGTCTACACAATGATTTGTATATATACATCAAAGCAGCTTTATTTGTAATGGCAAAAACAGGAATAGATTAAAATCTTCATTAACAAACGAATAATCTTAAAAAGTATATCTATGATGGAATATTACCTAGCAATAAAAGGATAAAAATGACTGATATATACAACATAAGTGAGATTCAAAAGTCTTATACTAACTGAAAGAACCAGACACAAAAGACTCCATACTGTATGATTATTCCATTTATATGAAATTCTAGAAAAGGCAAGCCTATAGTTACAAAATCAACCAAGTAGCTGTCAGGGGTAAGGGGCAGGGTGATAAATTGACTCCAAAGTGTCATGAGAAAGCTTTTGGGGGTAACAGAACTATTTTTTATTATGACTGTATACATTTGTCAAAATTCAAAACTTGTTTACTTAAAATGATAAATTTTATTTTATATAAACCATACCTCACTAGAGTTGAATAGCCTCCAAGTGGAATGATTAACAAAACCAAAAATAGACTCTTTGAAAAGATTTATAAGATAGGCAAACCTCTGGCAAGACGGATCAAAAGGAATAGACAGAAAATATAAATTAACCATAGAGTGAATCTATGGGTAACTACTATCATGAAGTATTACACAGATTAAGCACAAAATAGATGAATGGATATTATGAACAAGTATAAACCAATGACTTGAATACCTGAATGGAATAGATCCATTCTGAAAAACAAAAACCAAAAAAAAAAAAGTGAAATGGAAAATATGATGAGTTCAGTAATTTTTTAAGAAGTTGAAACAGTATCTAAAACCTTATACCACTATCTTCCCCCACCTCCCAATAAAAAAACTGTTTCATGTCCAAATCATTTTCAGGACTATCTTATAAATGTTTATTATCAAACAATTATAATAAAAACTCAGAAACAAGATATAAAGGAGAACTTCGATAACTCAATAAAGAATAGCTATCAAATTCTATAGGAAACACCGTACTTAGTGAAGCAACTTTAGACATTTCCTTTAAGTCTGGGGCAAGGATGCCTGTTTTTCCATTTATGTTCAGCAGTATCATAGTCCTGGCTCATCAAATCAACCTATACGTTTTCTTAACTTTTCTCTACACCAAAAATAAACAAGTTGAACATGTGATAGAAAATGAGATAACATTTGCAATAAGAAGAAACACATCTGGGAATTAACCTAACAAATAATGCACTGGATCTTCATAGGAATATTTTAAAAAATCCTATTAAGGGTGCAGAAGAATAAAGTTCCATGTTATAATCATGCCTATGTATATATACATACTTATGATATAGACAGCATAACAAACCAGTGGGAAATGACAGACTATATGTTAAGTGGAGAATGAAAAATTGACTCAGTATATAGAATTGAATTCCCAACCTTACATTACCAAAAAAAATCCAAAAGAATATAAGAACTAAATGTATAAGACAAAACTATAAACTAATAGAAGGAAATGTGAGAAAATATCTTTGTGACTTTATTGAAAAGCAGAATATCTTACATATCTAAAGTGCACAAATTATGAAGGAAAAAATTGTTGACTACATCAACAAAGGACAACACAGAATGAACAGGCAGGTGACAGACTTGGACCAAAAGACTTCAAGGGATTGATATATGCAATACATAAGATACACCTTCAAGTCAGACAGAAAAAGCCAGGAAAACCAATAGAGAAATGGGTAAAGGATATGGATGGTCATGCATGGAAAAGGAATTTTCAATAAATAATAATTTTAATAATCAGAGTAAAGTTAAATCTAAAATATTAGGTAAAAATATATACCTGCCAGATTCCCAAAATTTATAAAGTAGCATAATATAAAGTGTTAGGAAGGGTGGGAGTTGGGAATGGTGACACTTACACAAATGCTTATAATGAATATGGATGAAGTCATATGTGAGAATAATATGAAAAGACTTGGTAAAATTAAGAATAACATCCTAGGGCTTCCCTAGTGGCACAGTGGTTAAGAATCTGCCTGCCAAAGCAAGGGGCATGGGTTCGAGCCCCGGTCCAGGAAGATCCCACACGCCGCAGAGCAACTAAGCCCATGCGCCACAACTACTCAGCCTGTGCTTTAGAGCCTACAAGCCACAACTACTGAAGCCTGTGAGCCTAGAGCCTGTACTCCACAACAAGAGAAGCCACTGCAATGAGAAGCCCACGCACCACAACGAAGAGTAGCCTCTGCTCGCTGCAACTAGAGAAAGCCCGTACTCAGCAATGAAGATCCAACGCAGCCAAAAATTAAAAAATTAAAAAATTAAAAACTACATTTATTAAAAAAAAAAGCCTTAAAATGATTGACCTGAAGTTGAGGTAAAAATTATTTTTAAAAAAAAAGAAGAAGAAGAATATCCTAGAACTCACAAACTCCATTCCAGGATATATATTAATACCTCAGAAATATACTCATAGAAATTAATATGGAGATATGTAACAGGAAGTTCATCCACGATTGTCTATAAAAGCTAAGAGATGGAGGCACCAAGATTCTCTATCAGTAGGAAAATGGATACATTAAATGTGTTTCATAAATATGCTAGGATAAAATACAGCAGTCGAAGTATTAAAAATGCATATAACAACCTAACATTATGGGGGAAGGTTAGAGAACAAGATTTCTAGGACAATACCACAAAACAAAATTAATCAAAATAAGAATTTAGTAGATTGAAAGAATATATATTAAATACATTGAGTATTAAATACATAGATACATTGAGTTTCTATAGAGAAGGAAAGGTGGGGGGGATAATAAAAAAAAGAAGAATGGCAATGATAACGTGCAAAAACCTAAGAAACTAGGACAGGGACTTGGTTATGTTTTATATTGGCATAAAAACCAGTAAGAGCTAATAGAACATTTTCAGTAAAGGTAATCACATTGACAAATGAATTAACAGTGACATGAAAAGAATGACTGAAGCAAAGTCAAGAGCAATGCTGTCACTGGGCAGACAATAATAGTGATGTATAAGACAGGCATACAAACACCCTCATGAGGAAGTAAAATACTCATAGGGGAAGGTCAGATACCTGATTCAGTCACAAAGACAATTCATGGATGAAGAGTTAAAAGTATATGGATCCCTTCTGAAAGGAAAGTTGAACATAGAAGTTTTGAAAAAAACTAGCCCATCAATTTTCAGTGAGAAAAAACATAACGTTTATTGTTATCTTTCACAGGGAACTTAAAAATAGCCAGTGATGAAAGGGAATTTTTGAGTATTACATATAAAGAAAGCACAAAATTCTAGGGTTAAAAATATCAAGACCAAGTTGGTTCATCAAAATGACAACCTGACAACCAAGCACACTGCTGACTTAAAAATAGCTGCAGAATCCAAAATGTCCAAACATTAATCACAGTCATCATGAAGAAATTTTGAAGCTTAAGAATATATGTGACATAAAGAGCTCAATGATTGACTCCATCATGACAAATATGATTCACAGCACATTTTCTAAGAAAAACTTAAAAAAAATAATCAAGAAGGCTTGATCACATACCTTAATTCAAAAGACATAGAATGTCTTCTAAATGCCTTTTATTCCTGCCTATTTCCAACAATCTAACCATCCTCAAAGGACAAAGATCTACCACCACTGAGAATATTTAAAAGAACTTGCCTTAGGAATTGATAAGCAAATTAAAAAGGAAAATATTTTTAAAAAACAGCAATCTTCTTCGATTCCTAAGGTGACTACTATGAAGGGACAACATTAATTTAAGAAGTATAAATTATGTATGATTTTTAAGTTCCATTATGGCACAGATACATCTCAAGTAGGGCAGTACATAATAAAGAACATAACTGAACATAATCAGCTGCCAAAATGTACTGAATTTTTCTTTTGCTCTCAGTTGTCTGGAGGAAATTTTCTGAGAAATTAAGGCCAGCAGTGCTTCCCCTTACAAAAATAAAAAACATGGATCTCCCTGTTTACTGCTAAGGAAAGTGAAAGTGAGAGTCAAAACTAATTTCTTCCTACTACTGCTAAAATCTTAATCTGAAAATGGAAATCTCAGCTGCCAGCTTAATTATACATACTATTTGTATCCCAATACCACACTCATCGACCTTCTAAAACTAAATGGTATTAACAACAAAGGTTAATTATTATTTTTTCATGTGAGGAGAAAATTAATCATGTTTTCCAGAAATGTTCCCTTGGAACACAGACCTCACCAGGCAGCTAGGTCAGCTTTGGTTCGCACCATCATTATTTATTAAAAACATCAAGAGCACAGCAATAACCTGACTTCCACAAGAATTTGAAGTTCATGTGTTTACTTAATTAATGAACATAGTATCTCTTTCCTCCTAATTCTGTAGTCATGGTCCTGGGGAAGGAGTATAATTTAAATAATCAAAGTGGAAACTGAGACGGTTCTTCTCCTGGGGTATGCACAGGTACTAGCAATTTCATCTTCTTCCCTAACATATAGGACAGGGAAAAACACAGCTTTATTTATTCTCCACCTTGGATGACCTCATGAGATTTCAAGAATCCTGTTTCTTAATTACACCAGTAAAATATGTCACATTTCACATACTCATCAACAAATAGTTATTGACCACCTGCTATGGGTCATCCACTATGCTGGTAGCAAAACCAAACATGGTCCCTCTGTTCCCAGAGGTTCTGGTTTAGGGTAGGATACACATATCAATCAAATACATACAAATAAGTTAGAATGTGATGATGACTCCAGAGAAGCATATGGAGCTTTGAGAATACGACCTAATCAGAGTGGTCAGAAGAGTCTTTACTGAGGAAGGGATGATTAAATAGAGTTCTTAAGAGTTAGCTCAGAAAAAAGGGAAAGGAAGGCTATTGATTCAGAAGACACAGCATGTACAAAGGTCTCTGGTAACACAAATGCCCATGTGGCTGAAAAGCAAAGCAGCCTTTTCCTCTTCCTTTCCCTTCTCCTCTATTATTCACTTTATCTTAATTTTATTTCTTCCCTAATCTCAGTTTCCAAAGATGAAAAAAATAGCTTAAGTTCAAAAAACAAACAAAAACCTTAATTGAAAAAAACCCTTAATTGTCAATGTGGAAATGTACATAAAAATATAAATTAAACACTCATTTAGTATCTACCATGCAAAGCCCTTAGGATTAAGAAACACGGTCACTACAACATTCATATATCCAGAGTACAAGAATGTTCACACTGTCTGTAACTTTTAGTGTTCACCCCCCAGGATCACAACCTTGTCCTAGGCAGTATAAAATCCCAGGAGTTAATATGGTACATCGTCTTTGAGCTTTAACTTAACTCAAGCTTTTGATGAAGCGGAGCAAATTAAAATGAACATGAACATGTAGCAGAATAGAACACAGGATTCCAATTTTTGTGTGTGGTGGGGGCAATATACACAAGAGTCTTCATGGAGAACTACTTCAGGCAAGATCCTCAGGGATATTCAGGAGTCTACACTGACATTATTTTCTGTGAAAAGCATGAAAAGATCTGCTTGACATGTTGAGAGAACAAAACATGCCACATATTGAAAAAAGAACAAATAGCATACCTGTGCTACCCAATTCACTCTATATGAGTAAAGAATCTTGGCTCCTACTTAACAGAGGCCTGCACTCTCTCCATTTTCCTGTTGTGATAAACATTCACACACTAATTCCTCCCTCCCCTTTTTCTGAATAGAAAAGCCAGACAATGAAGGGGTTGAAGGGAGAAGAAGACACAGGCAGCTTAAAAGACAGGGGAAGTAACTAGGTTCTAATTTCAAGTTCTAGGATTCTCCTTGACAAGACACATCATTTCCAGTGTTTGGATGCTATGAAAGTTTCTGTTGTATCCTTTCAATGATGTTACTCTTTTTTTCTTGACTTAGTTGAAGCGGCTTTTACTTCAACACAAATCAGAGACATGTCTGGAAAACAAAATCTTTATGTTCTTTATTATATTAGCTACTTCCCCTCATTCCTTAAGGATACCAAAGTCTCTCCTGTTTTACAACAAACCCAGACAAAACAACCAATCAAATAAAACTGTGTACTAGGTTGAACAGTGTTTCCACACAACTTTGGAATGTGACCTTCTTTGGAAATAGGGTCTCTGCAGATGTAGTTAGTAAAGGTTAGGCCATACTGGCATAGGGTAGGCTCTAAATCCAATGACTGGTGTCTTTATAAGAAAAATGATAGGGGGATTTAGATACAGACAGAGAAACACACAGGAAAGAAGAGCATGTGACAATGGAGGCAGAGATTGGAGTGATGTGTCTAGAAGGCCAAGGATGGCCAGCAACCACTGGAAGTTGGAAGAGGCAAGGAAGGATTCTTCTCTAGAGCCTCCAGTGGGAACATGACCCAGCAGACATCTTGATTTTAGGCTTCTGGCCTTCAGACCTGCGAGAGAATGTTTCATTTGTTTTAAGCCACCCCATTTTTGGTACTTTGTTACAGCAGCCTTAGAAAATGAATACAACCTTCTTAATCCAACATCTAGGGTGACCACACATATTGATTTGTACCTGTTGTCCAGGACAAATTATCATTGACATCCCTTTCCACTCTCAAAAGCATCCCCATTTGGATGACAAATTATGGACACTCCACTCATGTATGTACATACACTCTTCCTGTGTGTAACTACTGCTCTCTCTCCACTGAAGCCAGGCTTCTTTAAAGACATGCATTCTCCTCAGAAATTTATTTATTATCCTTTCATTCTTGCAGTGAAGATTAATTAACAAATTTGAAACTGTTCTATGGTTTTACTTTTATTCCCAAGATTAATCACTTTCTTCCACCTTTTTATTGTGAGAATTTTCAGAATTCTACAGAAAAATTTAGAATGTAGCACAATAAACATCTATTTGTTCTTTACCTAGATCGAGATGACAAATGGCCCAGGGGCCAAATTTGGCCTGCCGCTGTTTTTGTATAGCCCACCAAATAAGAATGAAAACAATTTAAAAATTAAGAAAGTGTCAATTGTTATTCTTTATTGTAAACATTCTTTATCTATGACTAATTAATCATTTATTAATTACCAGGATGGGAAACTCAGTGCCCCTCAGTATTTTCACCATTTTCACCATTTTCTCATTGTGCAATGCCTTACTACTTTGTCTCCTTATATATAGTCTCTCCACTACCTATTTATCTTGTCCACTTATGCCAGGTCAGTTGTCTCAAATGAGGATTTTGTCAGTCTCTTACTCAGAACACTGTTAACAGCATCCCACTACCTACAAAATAAAGTTCACTTCTCCTTTGTCTCATATTCAAAGCACTCTATAACCTATTTCCACTACTAGATTCTCACATGAACTTTGAAGGCTTCACACTCTTGAACAAAATGTGTTTACCTCTAAAACTTGGAACTCTTCTGCTCAAATGAAAACACTTTACCTACTCAAGAGCATCACTCAGCAATCTTCCTTCTTTCTCCTGCATCATTTGTTTTCTCTCTACTGGAACATTCCCATCAACCAAAAAACATGCAACTTGCCCGACTCCACTTCCCCCTTAAAAAAAAAAAAAAAAGGCAACTCAAAAGACTTGGCTGTACTCATTGTTATTCTTTTGCTCTTATTCTTCTAATTAGGTTTTTGATTGCCCCACCCTATCTCAAGGTCACCGATGTCCTCCGTGTTTTAAGTGTAATAGCCAATTCTTAGTCCTTCCATTAATTGGCTTACAGCAACATCTGACATAGCTGATTACTCCCTCCTCCCTTAAATCAGCTTTTTCCCTTACTAGGTTTGCATGAGACAGCACTTTCTAGGCTGCTCCTTCTCCTTGGTTGGATCTATCTCATGCAAAGTGCCACAGGAACATCCTTGGATCTATTCTTGTCTTTTAGCTTCTTTGTTGATTCCACCCAGTTTCAGGACTTTAAATACCATCTACCCACTGCTGACTTCTAGGTTCATATCCCCATCCTGGACAGCTTCCCTGTTATACATGAATATATAGGCTACTGAAACTTCATGTGAGCTCCTCATCCTTCCCCAAATTGACTGAATGCAGAGTCCTCTGCATTTCAGCTCCTATAACTAATCCCTTTTACTTCTCTGACCTCATTTCCCTCACCCACTCACTGCCAGGCTTACTGGCCTCCTTGGTGCTCTTCTAACATGCCAGGCACTTCTTAGAGTCTTGGCAAGTTTTCTCTCCTCCATTTGGAATGCCCTTCCCCCAGATATACTCATGGCCTATTCCTTCAATTCTTTTATGACTTATTTTCAATTGTTACCTTCACAGTGAGGTCTCCCCTTAAAACTACTTAAAATTCAACCTCCTCTCCACCCCAGCCCCCATATAATCCCTTCCATTTTATTTTTCTCTACAGTATTTGCTTTCTAAAATATTACATAATTGCTTTATGTTGCTTATTATCTATCTTCCATTCGAATTTAAACTCCATGAAGGCAGCAAGTTTGTGTGTTTTGTTCCCATGGAATCCCCAGTGCCTAGAATACTACCTGATGTAAAGTAGGTGCTCAAAAAGATGTTATATTCTTTTTTGTTTTTGTTTTTGTTTTTGCGGTATGTGGGCCTCTCACTGTTGTGGCCTCTCCCGTTGCGGAGCACAGGCTCTGGACGCGCAGGCTCAGTGGCCATGGCTCGTGGGCCTAGCTGCTCCGTGGCATGTGGGATCTTCCTGGACTGGGGCACGAACCCGTGTCCCCTGCATCGGCAGGTGGACTCGACCGCTGTGCCACCAGGGAAGCCCAGATGTTATATTCTTTAATTGAAAGGATCTTATCTACTTTATTTTGCTGTACTCCAGTGTTACTGTATATATATATATATATATATATATATATATATATATATATATATATACCATGTGCACTAATTATATTTGCGTAGAATTAAATTATTCACTAAAGTGAAAGATGAGAATTATTTTAATATTTAACTCACATAGCTTACATCATCAGATGCTATGCTCTGAGACACTTCACTACTGGCTTTTTATTCTTTCTTTTTAAAACAAAACAAAAACAAAAACAGCTTTATTGAGGTAAAATAACAAATTTTATATATATTTAAGGAGTATAACTTGATATCTTGATATACACATACATTGTGAAATGATCACCACAGTCAAGCTAACTAATATATCTATCATTTTACATAGTTACCATTGTCTTTCCTCTGGCTTTCCTACATAAAAATTACTTGACTAATTAGAACCCTTTCCTGATTAACAAGAACTTTTTTCACATCTTAACCTCTAAAATAAAGAATTTAATTCAAACAAAATAATTTTATATCAGATATTAATCCCTCCAAGCAAATTTTATAGTTAGTCCTTAATAATGTCAAGGAAGCTTCTATTCAACTTTGACAGGGAAGAGCCAAATCTTGACTGCATGTTGGATCTGTTTCTTTTACTTTAACATTTGCTTTCTGATGCTTTTGTTCACTAAAAGGATACTGTCTATACATAATATCTTCCTCGGGGAACCCTGCCTCTCTGCCTGAATGTTAAACCAAAGTGCCTTTGTTCAGGCAAACATCTAGACCCTGTCCACCTGTGGATGGCTACAAGAAATAAATGAACACATCCCCTCCCAGAGGCTGGCCACTCCAGGTGATGTTTGCAAAACTTATGGCCTTATTACTTTACTTCCTTATCTCCTCTCCCTCTCTATGCTATAAAAGAAACTGGCATCCAAATCCTGATAAGATGGTTATTTTGAGACTTTAGTCTGCCATCTTCTCAGTCTGCCGGCTTTCTGAATAAAGTTGTATTCTTTGCCTCACTCATCACCTTGTCTCCGATTCGTTGGCCTGTTGTGCAGCGAGCAGAGTGAGCTTGGACTCAGTAACATTTATATTGAGCAATGACTATGAATATCAGAAAGCTGACTTCATGGTACAGTAAATCATCATTCATGAGAAACAAATATACAATATTTTTACCATATTTTATATGTATCTATAAAATAGGATGGATGGTGAGTGCACATGTGCATAGGATTTTAGAAAGAGTTAAAGAAAAACTTTTTAGTTATAAAAAGACCTGAAGTTTCTAGATGCTTGCAGATTATGAATATTTTAATGTGGAAGAATATAAACTGTATATGTGATAAATATTCTTCTTGGCTAATGCTGAAGTAAAATGCTACAATGAAAAAAATCCCTTAGTATTTCAATATTAAAAAAGATATAATTGTGATTATGGATAACTACATCATAGATGATCTTATTGATATCTTTGTATCTTGTTTCATGCTAAGGTAAATAAAGGTACCTTATGAAAGAAAAATAATCAAGATGAACTGATACTTTTAACAATATATTACATTACTCCATTTTTGTTTTCCAAGAATGTTTACTCATATGTCTAAGATTTCTCTATGATACTGTCAACAAGAAATTGGCACTTGCCAGCTACCTCTACAAGGATTAAATCATGAGCTGCTGCAGCTGCTGATTTTCAACACCACCTGAAAGAAGTTCACGGTGGAGAGCAGAAAGGAGGCCCTCTGTGCTCTGGGAAAACTGGCAGAACAGGTCTTCAGATAGTCAGATATTTTCAGGAGCTGCTTTTATGAGCCCAATTCTTGTATCTCCTCATATCTAGAAAAGCACTAAAATCCTTCCTGGTGATGACTGCTCCTCGTGACTAGCAGAAACCTTCTGCAAAAAAAATATGTGCTTGATTGTATGTACTCCCCCTTCACCAAAATAACATATATACTGACTTTCCCCCTTACCTCTTTGGAGCAGTTTCTCAGAACTGTCTGAAATGCTGTCTCCCAGCTATAGTCCTCACTTTGCCCCAAATAAAACCTGACTCACAACTCTCACGTGGTGCATTTTTTTAAGTCAACAGTACATAATTAATACAGTAATTTAAAAAAAAGTCTATTAACCCATAGGTTTCAAAGTATAGTTATCCTAACATGTTCCAAGAAAACTGTATAAATAAGATGTTTTAGACCATAATATAAAATCTTAAAAGTATAAACATACACAAACATAACAAAGAAAATCTAAAAGTGCCTAATATTTTATAAACTTCCTTAAAAAACAGCAATTTTTATCTTACCTGGTGGTCATATATTAATGTAAATCACCATTGCTTTAATTAGATTTTATCTAAAGAGAATTCTTCCCATATGCTCCCATATTTTGTGATGATGATTAGATGTGAAAAGCTCTACAGTGCATTCTTTCTCATTCCCCAAAACTATTATATTAAATTTCAAATACTATATTAAATTTCAAATGATTTTACCTAAACCAGACTTGGCACCTTGATACACTTATTATCTCTGAATAACATTATTTTAATCAGCTTTGTTACTTAAGAGTTCAGCTGTGAAATATTAGCAAACTGATCCCTGGTAAAAGGAGTCCCAGCTGGCCTGTGCTCATCAAGGAAAATGCACCTTCTTATATTCCTCATCATACAAGACACATTCTAAGATGCTCGCACTACACCATATTTAAAAGTGAACCCTTCCAATACTCAGAGTGTACGGATATATATATATATCCGTACACTCTATGGGTGTAAGAAAAAAAGTACACATTTCTGTACACTCTATGAGTGTACAGAAAAAGGTTAAAAAAAACTATATATATAGACTAGAATCAGCCATATCCTACATGTATATGTATATAACAAGAGGCTATGAATTTCTACTTATTAATTATCTCCCAGGAAACCTAGCACATTAGTTAAGCACATGCTGAACCAATTCCTCTGACTGGTTAATGGCTTATACTATGGAAAGTGGCAAGTTAGGATAAGGTTGGCTAGTGGTAGAGAGAACTGTACCAGAGTTCTTCTTAACCTCTGTACTTCTTCATAACCTCTATACTGCTGAGAACTGGGGTATAAACCTAAAAACTGAACAGAAAACAACAGCAGAATATATCCTGGCTTCTTCCTTCATTTAACAAAGCACTCTGGTCAACAATCACTTATAAACACAGTATAGTTGAGTAGTTAAGAGCTCTGGGGTGAAGTTCAGGCTCTGAATCCCAGCTATACTGATCACTGCTCTAAGACCTCAGGCAAAACAGGTCACTGAGCTCCAGCTTCCTTACCTGTAAAATCAGTATAGTAATCAAACCAACCATACAAAGGTATTGTGAAGATTAAAGAAAGTCATCTGTGCAAAGCATTCTGGCACACAAACACAACTGAATAGACCTTAGCTATCATTAGAATGGCTACTAAATGCCAGGTACTATGCCAAAAGCTAAGGACAGATAATTTTTAAAAAGCTGGTGTAAATAATAAGCAGGGCTAAACAACATTGGAACTAAGGATTTCAGTACTTTGTATAAATTTTTTTGCAAAGAGTAGCTCAAATACAGAAAACCACAAGCCTGATAGGATTAAGGGTGATACTGAAATGTAAAAAAAAAAAAAAAAAAATTGAAACATAACTGACTGATTTTGGCTTTATGTATAGGATTTCTAACTGGGATATTTAGCACTGGGATTGAAATGGAGCAGGACCCTCTTGGGGCCCTCTCCAGTACAAATCCCTTCCTTGTCCCCTGCTTCTTGTTTGTAGGAAATAGGCTTCATTCAGCCTTCCTACCTCCCCTGAGTTCCAAAGGGCAGATTCAAACAGTTGCTAGTCAGGGAAGGGAGGGAATGCAGAAAATAAGGAGGGGTGGTCAAGAAACAATACTACAGCCTTGGGGCAGCATCCTGGTTCTTCCTGAAGGAAGAATATATTTAACAGTACCTTTGAGTTCTTCTGCAGGAACTAAGGCCCCCACCCAGGGGAGGATGGTAACTACAGGCTGAGCACAAGACTCCTGGAACACTGCCCTGTTACCTCACAACAATCAACCAGAAGAAAGTCACAGACCCCGTAGCTCTCATCCCAAATTTTGCCTATAAAAACTTCTCCCTGAAAACCATTGGGGAGTTCAGGGTTTTGGGGGACACAAGCCACTCGACTTCTTGCATGGCTCTACAACCTTTCTCTGCTCCGAAGGCCCAAGTTTCAGTTTGTTTGGCCTCACTGTGCATCAGGCACGTGATCTTGTGTTTGGTAACAGGATTGCCTATATAAGAGCTGCAAAAGGGGTAATTGTCAAGTGTTAGAATTGAGTTTTGTGCACAATCTCTGGTGTTCGCCTTGGAAGATTAGCTTGTTTTCAGTGCATGAATTTCCCTCTTTCTGTTCCTGGAAAATGATAATCTTCAGTTATTAATAACATCTTGGAGAGTCTTTCTGAAGCAGGAGGTTCCTCTTAGTTCAAAGAAGCCACTGACAAAGAAAGGGAGCTCTCTCCTCCAATGCTGTCACATTTCCCCCATTTCAGGAGCCTTCAGTGTGTTTAAGTATGCAGGAATGTATCCCAGCCATCCTTGCAAAGGAAAGTCATGGGAGCTTCTAGTACCTCTAGTTGCTTATACTGAGTACACTGTTCTCAAGTGATACACATTACTGCTTATGAGTCCATGATTGATGACCAAAAAAATATTCTATAAAGGATATCAGTGCAGGGCATAAGTATTACCATATTTTTGTATTCTGTTTTAGTTTGGCAATTCACAATTCTGATTTGGCCATGAGGCACCATCTAAGAGTAACATATGTGCATTGAAGTAATCCCAACTGATTATATTGGATATGATAGTAATCCTTGTATGTGTGTCTTAAACATTCTAGCTAAGGGAAAAGGAAAGTTAATTTAAAGTTAAATTACTACATCATAATTAGAATGCATTTCATGTGCCAATAGACTAATTCAAATAACAGGTAAAGTAATATTGAAATCAACCTTTCAATAAGGTAAAGGCACTTAACCTAAATATAACAATAAATATTATTTATAACATCACATTATTTATAAATATATTTTGTTTATATTTTATTTTTATTAAAAATAAATGAATAAATAAACTAGACATTATCAGAAGCTGAGGGAAAGCAGAAATGGGGAATTATTGCTTAATGGGTATACATTTTCTGTTTGGGGTGATGAAAAGTTCTAGTAGTAGATAGTGGTGATGGCTGTACAACATGTGAATGTAATTAATGCCACTGCACTGTACATTTAAAAATGGCAACTTTTGTTAGATATATTTTACAATAAAAATACACTAAAAAAGAAGCAAAAATGGAAAAACTACAAAAAACAAAAATCCTTTACAAATCTCTTAGCACCTCAGTATCTGTTCTGTCTCCCTCAAAGCACATTTTACCTCTTTATGAGGTAAAATTAGCATAAGCACATCCTTTTTTATAAACACATAAGACATGTAAATAATACAAATGTGGGAAAAGAATTAAAACCAAAAACATGCTATTATTTTCATTTCTCCACTAAAGCTATAATAATTTTATTTTTTTGTGAAGGCTTTTATACTTAAAGCTCCAAAATTACTTGTATTGAATATAGCTTATCAAGGTAAATAACAAAATAGAATGAAGAAGTGTTATTTTAAAATGACTTTCTTTCATTTCTCTTCTGAATACATTAATAATGTAAACTCTTAAACAAATATAATTAATGTTTGCACAAAATATCCTACAGTCTTTAACTGTCAGAAAACTCAAAACATTCTTGAAAACAAAATGTTTAAACTTGTTAAAATGAAGACTTTTACCAAATGTTCAAGCATAAGAGATATCCAGGTTTTTATTTTGATGTCAGTAAGTTATGTGGGAAGCTGAATTAGTCATTTAGCAAGTTGAAAGGCCTTCACCTTTTTCTGACTCCACAGAGATACTAATTACAAAGAACAAGTTTCTTTGTCTGTCTATGTTAATACACTGCAGAAAATCTGCCAAGGACTGTTCCTTTAAAAACATGCTTCAACATTTATTAATATCACCATACATATTACGGAATATGATATGTAATATACCACATGAATGAAAAGGTCAGCTTTCATATATATATATATATATATATATAGAGAGAGAGAGAGAGAGAGAGAGAGAGATAGATATAATTATTTGCATTTGTAATATCAACCTAAAACAAGTCAGAAAGTAATAAGATGAGCTGAATGAGTGTATTTTACTTCAATCTTTCAACTTCTGTCATTTATCTTTTACCACTGAATGTCAATCTTTAAAAAAAGAAAGTAGCCATAGTAATACATGTCAATGACCAAATTTACTTATACCAGCTGAGCATGTACAATGACAGCACATTAGTACTTTTCGTTTGTATATTTAAAAAAATTAAACAAGAGAAGTATTTTTGAAATAAGGGTAAAGAAATATTCAAAAGTCTACAAGCTATGGTTTGGAAATTTTATAATTTTTCATGGCTTAATTTCTTTTAGATAAATTATTTTGGTTTTTATTATTTAAAAAGTCACACAAGTATCTAATAATACTAGTTCCCTATATCACTTCTAACTCATTTCTGAGGTCATTGCCACTTTATTTTCAGTTGTTATTTACTTCTCTATCTGTCTGTATGTTGATGTTTTTTGATAAAAAGTTTTTAGCAATTCCTATCCATTATTCCCTTAATCATAGGGATTTAGCACCCTGTTACTATTCCTACTACCACCCCACAAACACCTTGCTCATATTCCTATCCTCCCAATACTGTTACAATAGTCCCCCCTTATCCATGGGGGATACGTTCCAAGACCCCCACTGGATGCCTGAAACCACAGATAGTGCCAAACCCTACACAGACTACATTTTTTTCCAAACCTACCTATGATAAAATTTAATTTATAAATCACAGTAAGAGATTAACAATAACAATAAAATAGAACAATTATAACAATATACTATAATAAAAGTTATGTGTGGGCTTCCCTGGTGGCGCAGTGGTTGAGAGTCCGCCTGCCGATGCAGGGAACACGGGTTCGTGCCCCGGTCTGGGAAGATCCCACATGCCGCAGAGCAGCTGGGCCCGTGAGCCATGGCCGCTGAGCCTGCGCGTCCGGAGCCTGTGCTCCGCAACGGGAGAGGCTGCAACAGTGAGAGGCCCGCGTACAGCAAAAAAAAAAAAAAAAAAAGTTATGTGGTCTCCCTCTTTCTCTCAAAATATCTCATTGTATAAATTCAATGCCTTTTCATCTTAACTAAGCACTCATCACACATTGAGGCCATAACTTCTGCAGTTTAAGGTGTGAAAGCAAAACTAGCATAAATTTCTTTCTCTCTTCACAATTTCATGGATAGAATATACATTCTTACCATAGATCTTAGCAACCTTGGCAAAGGACTTTTTTCTTTCCTTATTAAGTCAAGAACTTTCACCTTTCCACTTAAAGGGAGCAGTTTATGACTATTCTTTGGTATATCCAAATTGCCAGCATTATTACTCTTGTGCTTTGGAGCCTTTATCAAGTAAAATAAGTGTTTCTTGAATACAAGTACTGTGATACTTCAACAATCGTTATGATTACTGATTTTCATCTTCCTCAAGAAGAACCTTCAGAAACCTTGTTACACTCTGAGCAGGAGACTTCAATAGCTTCCTCTTAATAATTGAACAGCCAGACAGAAGATAAGTAAGGAAACAGAGAACTTAACACAACTAGACCTAACAGACATATACAAAATAGTTTCCTTAAGTGCACACAGAACGTTTTCCAGAATAGCCCATGTGTTTTTAGGCCATTAATTAAAGTCTCAATAGATTTAAAAATACATATCATATAAAGTATCTTCTCTGACCACAACGGGATGAAGTTAGAAATCAATAACAGAAGTAAAACTGGAAAATTCACAAATTTGTGGAAATTAAATAACATAATCTTAAACAATCAATAGATCAAAAAAGAAAAATCACAATGGAAATTGGAAAATATGTAAAGACTAATAAAAACAAAAACACAACATAACAAAACTTATGGGATGCAGCAAAAGCAGTGTTAAGGGGAAAATTTATAGCCATAATCCCTTACATTAAAAAATAAGAGAGATCTCAAATCAACAACCTAACTTTACAATTTAAGGAACTAGAAAAAG
This sequence comes from Hyperoodon ampullatus, assembly GCF_949752795.1. Classification (NCBI taxonomy): domain Eukaryota; kingdom Metazoa; phylum Chordata; class Mammalia; order Artiodactyla; family Ziphiidae; genus Hyperoodon; species Hyperoodon ampullatus. The sequence continues at coordinate 46,484,212 of NC_136924.1, forward strand.
AGGAATAAACTAAACCCAAAGCTAGCAGTAGGAGGGAAATAATTGAGATTAGAGGTAAACAAAGTAAAGAAAAATAATGCAGTCAAAAGTTGGTTCTGGACTTCCCTGGTGGCGCAGAGGTTAAGAATCTGCCTGCCAATGCAGGGGACATGGGTTCAAGCCCTGGTCCAGGAAGATCCCACATGCCACGGAGCAACTAAGCCCGTGCATCACAACTACTGAGCCTGTGCTCTAGAGCCTGCGAGCCACAACTACTGAGCCCACATGCCACAACTGCTGAAACCTGTGTGCCTAGAGCCCATGCTCTGCAACAAGAGAAGCCACCGTAATGAGAAGCCCGTGCACTGCAACGAAGACTAGCCTCCACTCACCACAACTAGAGAAAAGCCTGAGCACAGCAACAAAGACCCAATGCAGTCAAAAATAAATAAATTAAAAAACAAAAAAGCACTAGAAGAATTAAAAAAAAGAAGTTGGTTCTTTGAAAGGATCAATAAATTTGACAAGTCTTTAGCTAGATGGACTAAATAAAAAAGAGAAGACTCAAGTACTAACATCAGAAATGAAAGTGGGGACATTACTACAGATACTACAGAAATAAAAAGGATTATAAGAGAGTACTATGAACAATTATATCTAATAAATTGGATAACCTACATGTAATGGACTACATGTAATTCCAAGAAAAACAAAACATACTAAGACTAAATTATGAAGAAACAGAACAACTGAATAATCCTACAACTGTTAAGGTGTTTGAATCAGTAGTCAAAAATCTTCCAGCAAAGAAAAGCCCTGGATTAGATGGCTTCACTGGTGAATTCTCAAACATTTAAACAACTACTATCAATCCTTTCCAAACTTTTCCAAAAAATTGAAGAGGAAGGGACACTTTCTAACTCATTCAATGAGGCCAGCATTACCCAGACACCAAAGCCAGACAGACATTATAAAATTAAAGACCAACATTATGAACAAACTAGCAAACTGAATTTAGCAGGATATTAAAAGGATTATACATGATGAACAAGTGGGATTTATTATGGGAATGTAAGGATGGTTCAACATATGAAAATCAATCAATGCAATATGTCATATCAACAAAAGGAAAAAATCATATGATCACATCTTAATTGATGCAGAAAAAGCATTTGATAAAATTCAACACCCTTTTGTGATAAAGACAGTCAACAAACCAGGAATAGAAGAAAACTATCTCAACATAGTAAAAACAATATAAGAAAAACCCATAGTAAACATCATACTCAATGGTAAAAGACTAAAAGCTTTTCCTCCAAGATCAGGAACAAGACAAGGACGCCCATTTTCCACTTCAATTCAGCATAGTATTGGAAGTTCTAGCCAGAGCAATTAGGCAAGACCAATAAAGGAGAAGTAAAATGATCTCTGTTAGCAGATAAGATGGTCTTTTACACCAAAACCCCTAAAGTTTCTATAAAAATTCTGCCAGAAGTAATAAACAAATTCAGCAAAGTAGCAGGGATATAAAGCCAACAGACAAAAATCAGTTGCATTTCTATACAATGACAATGAACAATCTCAAAGGAAATAAAGAAAATAATTCAATGTACAACAGCATCAAAAAGAATAAAATACTTAGAAATTAACTTAAGCAAGGAGGTGAAAGACTCATACAATGAAAACTACATTTTTTTCTAAAAGAAAGTAAGGAAGACATAAATACATGGAAACACATCCCATGTTCATGGAATGGAGGACTTAATATTGTTAAGATGTCAATACTATCCAAAGTGTTCTACAGATTCAATGCAATTCCTACAAAAGTCTCAGGGATTTATTTTTTCAGAAATAGAGATAGAAAATTCATATGGAATTTTAACAGTCTTTTCAACAAATGGTTCTGGGAAAACTGGATACCTAAATGCAAAAGAAAGGAATTGGATCCTTACCTAACACCACATTAAAAAATTAACTCAATATGTATCAAAAATCTAAATGTAAGACCTAAAATTATAAAACTCTTAGAATAAAACACAGGACAAAGCTTCATGAAATGATTTCTTATATATAACACCAGAGGCACAGGCAAAAAAAGAAAAAAATACACAAATTAGGCTTCTAAATTTTTTTTTTTAATTTTGTGCATCAAAAGACAATATCAGGGGCTTCCCTGGTGGCGCAGTGGTTGGGAGTCCGCCTGCCGATGCAGGGGACGCGGGTTCATGCCCCGATCCCGGAAGATCCCACATGCCGTGGAGCGGCTGGGCCCGCGAGCCATGGCCGCGGAGCCTGTGTGTCCGGAGCGTGTGCTCTGCAACGGGAGAGGCCACAGCAGTGAGAGGCCCGCGTACAGCAAAAAAAAAAAAAAAAAAAAAAAAAAAAAAAAGACAATATCAACAGAGTAACAAAGTAGCCCACAGAATGGGAGAAAATTTTGCAAATCATATATCCTATAAGAGATTAATAGCCACAATACATAGAATACTCTTAAAACTAAATAACAAAAAACAGATTGTTGAGTCCATAAATCTGTAAATTTGTATCTCCTAACAAATTTCAGAGGCTTTTCTGCCAGTATTTTTTCTATTTCTTTTTCCTGCTCCATTATCTCACTCTCTCCATCTGGGACTCCATTTTTCTTCTGAAATTGCCTCACATAATCTGAGGTTATCTTTATGCAAAAAAAACTTTTTTCTTTCTCTTCTTCAGATTTTTATTGTCTTCATTCTGATATTAAAGCCATCCAGTAAACACTTTACTTCTGGTACTTTATTTTTCAATTGTAAAATTTGCATTTGGTTATTCTTCATAGTTTCTTGAGATTCCCTAACTTTTCGTTCATTATAAACATATCATCTTACATCTCTTGGAGCATAGTTATAACCGATGCTTTAAAATTGTTATCTAATGACTCCAACATCTGGGTCATTCTGGGGTTGCCTATGAAATAATTAATGAAAACAAAACCAAAACAACCATTACTTTAGAAAAGCTGCATTTTAATTAGATTCTTAACATGGAGGATTCAATGATTTAATAAAATAAAATAAAATGCATATTTCTTTCCCTCTCAGATGCTTCAGTTTTATTACATGGAAAGATTAATGATAAATTAATTGAATATGAAAAAAACTGTCTAAAGCATTTAAAACCAAATCAACTAATAGCACATTTAAGTCACATCAATATTTACCAATCTTTCATAGCAGTACAGAGTTTAATAAAAAATAAAGAATTTTCCTATTTTATTTAAGTTAACCACATTAATTTCTTTAGTGACTCTCACCTAGTTGTTAGGATATCCTATGCAGTCCTTTATGAAAGGGATAGATTCCAAAATACAAAAGGAGCCTATTGCTTCAACTGGGCATGGATTTGATGCACTTCTTTATTTGGTTGGTTAAATATTTATAATACTGAAACAAAGGTTGTTTGGAATTTATTGGAAAAATTCAAATAATGTGCAGAACATTAAAGCAGTGAGAAATAAAATGTCCCTCAAAACACAATAAATGAATCCTCAGTCATTAAAATATGTGAATAATAGTAATCCTTTTTATTTAAGTAATTCTTTCCACTCAAAGACAAGGAAGATTTTATTAAATAGTGACTGATAACTATTTTGAGGAAGTGAATAATACCCCTTTAGTCAGTTTTTAAGAATATCCTACATGTACATTTCAGGTTTAGAGGCTTGGGAAGTTTCAAAGACATATGTTATAATGAGTGCTCTCAGGAAATATTATAGATACTTTTCTTATGAGGAATTTCAAAAATTCAAACATATTTATATGGTTCTGACATTTATAAAAGTGGGAGCCGAGACATGAATTGCATGGTCAGCGTTCTATAATAAATGAGTGAGACATGCAATATTGTTTTGTAAACTGCTCTTAAGTATTTTGACATATCTTTCCCTGATATTTTAACAGCCATATCACCATTTCAATAGATAATAAATCTTTACAATTTTATAAACTGTATATAGCTCTAAATGTGAAGAATTTTTATAGGTTTCATTTATAGAGAAAATTCTCTTCCTGATGCTATTTGATTGAGAAAGGCTGCTCAGCTGATGGAGCAATCCATCAAGGTGTCGGTACATAATTAATAGTACCTTTAGAACCAATGCATTTAGTTTGTTCACATACAAATTAAACAGTAATAGATTGTGCACTAAGCATTTTAAAGAGATAAGATTCCTGTCAGCCAAATATCTATAGTTCTTGTATTAAAATCAAATGGTGTGGTGCTTCTGAGTTGAGAAATAATGTTTCTCTGTCATTCTCTTTATGAAATGCTCCATTACATTTTTTGCATTTTATAGAATTTTTTAAAATCTTGAATTTCACAAGTTTACTTCTACCTTTGATCTATGATACCAAAATACTTGTAGAATTTAATACTTTCTTCTAGGTATAGAATAATGATCAATGTACAGAGTAAATTAATTGAAAACTGGTGAGGCATATGAATTAAAAAGTTTCATGGAAAAAGTATAAACATATTAATCAAAGCATATCCTTTCCTTTTTCTCCCCCAAATGTCATTTAAAATATAAAATCTTTAGTATACAATAAGTTAGTTCAGGATTTCATGGGCTATTAAAGTTAATAAATGTTTTATATTTCAAAGAAGCATATTCATTGTATCTGGCCTACATCTAATTAGAATTTATCTTTTCTAAAAGAATAACACCAAACAAGAAAAGAATATTGCATTTGCTATTGTTACCCTCAAAGCTGTTTTTCAAAATCAATATGCAATGATATAGAAACTTGGCTAAATTTTGTTTCATATTCAAAATTTTTATTTTAAGGGACATTCAGAAAAGCTAAAGGATATGCTTTAATTTGATGAATTTATTAAGCTTCAGTATGTTCAAAGCACTGTGCTGGTATACAAAACATGACTGTCTTATTTCAACATTTATTGAGCTCCTATGGAAGTGTGGAATACAAAAATAAACAGTACATACCTTTGAAGTCCCTGAAATAAGTAATTAAATAAATTAAACTTCTAGTTAATTGGACACAAACATTAAAATATAAATTAAAACATATGTGTAATTTTAAGCTTAGTATCAAATGCATATATTGTTGAAAAATGAATTAAATTTCCAGTAACAAGAGCCTGGTATATGTTTAAGAATTTATTACTTACATTATTCCATTGTGATTCTCTCCTATAGCAACATTATTTCTAAAAGGGAAACAATGTTTTATCACAACAACATCTATTTCAAAGATCAAACAATGATATTTCACACATCAGAAAAAAAATTTAGGGCTTCCCTGGTGGCGCAGTGGTTGAGAGTCCACCTGCCGATGCAGGGGACACGGGTTCGTGCCCCAGTCCGGGAAGATCCCACATGCCGCGGAGCGGCTAGGCCTGTGAGCCATGGCCGCTGAGCCTGTGCGTCCGGAGCCTGTGCTCCGCAACGGGAGAGGCCACAACAGTGAGAGGCCCGCGTACAGCAAAAAATAAAAATAAAAAAAAAATAATAATAGTAATAATAATGTCACAGAGCACTAAGTTTTCATACGCTTTTGCCCAGTTTCTGCTTACTAATTCGAGTAAAAAATCTTACTCAAACTAAAAAAGCCTATAAAGTAAATCCATGCTATTTCTTTCTCTCTTTTTTTTTATTGAAGTATAGTTGACTTACAATGCTATTTCTAATATGTAAATTTACTGATTTAATTTGAGAGCCTGCCAATCCTTCATTCAGGCTCTGACGGCACTTTCTGTGTGAGTGGTGGTACCAAGAGTGCTTCTTCTAATAAATGAGCAATACATAAAATAGAACCAAAATGCTAGATTCTCTACCATACAGATGATGAGAGTTAAGATTTTTAAATCTTAAAAATTTTGAAGATATACTAAGTACAGAACTAATTTTTATAGTGAAATAGTTGTTTATTTTTGTTTTGCATAACTTTCCTTTTTTAATTGAAGTATGTTGATTTACAATATTGTGTTACTTTCAGGTGTACAGCACAGTGATTCAGTTATACACACACACACACACACACACATTCTTCTTCAAATTCTCTTCCCTTATAGGTCATTACAAAACACTGAGTGTAGTTCCCTGAGATATACAGTAGGTCCTTTATCTATGTGCTATATAGTAGTGTATATATGTTAATCCTAACCTTCTAACTTATCCCTCCTCCTACCACCCATTCCCCTTTGATAATATAAATCTGTTTTCTATGTTGATGAGTCTCTCTGTGTTTTGGAAATAAGTTCATTTGTATCTTTTTTTTTTTTTTTTAGATTCCATACATAAGTGATATCGTATGATATGAACCTTTCTCTGTCTGGCTTACTTCACCTAGTACGATAATCTCTAGGTCCATCCATGTTGCTACAAACGGCATTATTTCATTCTTTTTTATGGCTAAATTGTATTCCATTGTGTATATATATATATATATATATATATATATATATATATATATACACATATATATACTACATCTTCTTTATCCATTCATCTATCAATGGATATTTAGGTTACTTCCATGTCTTGGTTATTGTAAATAGTGATGCAGTGAACACTGGGGTGCACGTATGTTTTCAAATTATGGTTTTCTCCAGATATATGCCCAGGAGTGGGATTGCAGGATCATATGGTAGCTCTATTTTTAGTTTTTTAAGGAACCCCATACTGTTGCCCATAGTGGCTGTAGCTGTACCAATTTACATTCCCACCAACAGGGTAGGAGGGTACCTTTTTCTCTACACCCTCTCTAGGATTTATTATTTGTAAGCTTTTTGATGATGGCCATTCTGACCAGTGTGAGGCCATACCTCTTTGTAGTTTTGATTTGCATTTCTCTAATAATTAGCAATGTTGAGCATCTTTTTATGTGCCTTGTGGCCATCTGTATGTTTTCTCTGGAGAAATATTTAGAACTTCTGCCCAATTCTTGATTGGGCTGTTTGTTTTTTTGATTTGAGCTGTATGAGCTGTTTGTATATTTTGGAGATTAATGCCTTGTCGGTTGCACTGTTTGCAAATATTTTCTCCCATTCTGTAGGTAGTCTTTTTGTTTTGTTTATGGTTTCTTGTGCTGTGCAGCAAAAGCTTTCACGTTTAATTAGGTCTGATTAGTTTATTTATTTCCATTACTCTAGCAGACAGAACCAAAAAGATATTGCTGCAATTTACGTGAATGAGTGTCCTGCCTATGTTTTCTTCTAGGAGTTTTATAGTATTTGGTCTTACAATTAGGTCTTTAATCCATTTTGAGCTTATTTTTGTGTATGGTGTTAGAGAATATTCTAATTTCATTCTTTCACATGTAGCTGTCCAGTTTTCCCAGCACCACTTATTGAAGAGACTGTTTTTTCTCCAATGCATATTCTTGCCTCCTTTGTCATAGATTAATTGAGATCAGGAACAAGACAAGGATGTTCACTCTCACCACTTTTATTCAACATAGTTTTCGAAGCCCTAGCCATGACAGAGAAGAAAAAGAAATAAAAGGGATCCAAATTGGAAAATAAGAGGTAAAACTCTCACTGTTTGCAGATGACATAATACTACACACAGAAAATCCTAAAGATGCTACCAGAATGTTACTAGAGCTCATCAATGAATTTGGAAAAGTTGCAGGATACAAAATTAATACACAGAAATCTGTTGCATTTCTATACACTAACAATGAAAGATTAGAAAGAGAAATTTAGAAAACAGTCCCATTTACCATTGCATCAAAAAAAAAAAAAAAAACAAAACCTAGCAATAAACCTACCTAAGGAGGCAAAAGATCTGTACTCCAAAAACTATAAAATGCTGATGAAAGAAAGTGAAGCTGACAGAAATAGGTGGAAAGATATACCATGTTCCTGGATTGGAAGAAGCAAAATTGTCAAAATGACCATAGTACTAAAGGCAATCTACAGATCCAATGCAATTCCTATGAAATTACCAAAGGCATTTTTCACAGAACTAGAATAAAATTTTTAAAAATTTGTTTGGAAACACAAAAGACCTTGAACAGCCAAAGCAGTCTTGAGAAAGAGAAACAGAGCTGGAGCAATCAGACTCCCTGACTTCAGACTATACTACAAAGCTTCAATAACCAAAATAGTATGGTACTGGCACAAAAACAGAAATATAGATTAATGGAACAGGATATGGTCCTCTAATCTATGACAGAGCTAATATTTTAAACAACATGTATTTTACTTCAGAGAAGCATTTCAATTATGAAGTCGACTATATTTTGCCTTAATATTTTAAAATACTTATGTCCAGTTAAGCCCAGCACCTTTATTTCCTCAACTTGTCCACTAATACTACTATAAAATAACTTAAGAGTTTTAAAAACTATGCAAAGATAAAGAATATTAGATTAGAAGTTTCAGACTGATAAGAGATTAGACATGTGGTGACTTGCTTAAAACATCAGAACATATGGGAGTGGGGGAGCAAGGGATGAGTTACATGACAGAACTCCAGAAAAGTCCAAGGATTGGAGGTACCAGATATTTCAGACACTGACTAAAAACAAGTTGAGAGTCTTTATAGTAATCAGTTAGAGCCCCTCAACTCCCTCCCAGATCTCTCACCCTACCCACACCTGGAAGGAGGCAGAGGTTTAATGTCTAGAGACAGTGAGCAACCAAGCTTGCAGATTTGAGAACAGGTACAATGAAGGCCAGCTGGAAGGCATGGTCTGAAAATGAGAGTCTATGGCTTGAAAATTCTGAGGGAGAACAACAATTAAGTCTGAGGGCAGAATAGAGATTTTCATGGTCTCAGGTTTTTTTTACTTCCCATTGAGCTTTTCACAGTCAACTACTGCACTGTAAGGCTAAAGAGAGGAAATGGGATCCAGGAAACAGGGAAGCTAATGAGAAGAGAAGTAAAGAGAATTCCTACAGCTGCGCCTAGACAGCATCCTGTTGAGGGGGATGGGGCAGGCAGGATAATGGAGGCTCCAGGAGGAGGGTCAGCAAGGAAGGCAAGGTGTGGGGAAGCAGAAGTACAAGGATGGATTTCCTGATTTTTCTTATTACGTTTAACCAACAAGAGAGGGGTTTCACAGTTCCACTGAGGAGTGTGCAGAAAGGATTCATGAGGGGTACACAGAACACTGAGCAAATTAAAGGAGGAGGCAATTATTTACAATAGGGGAGGAAAAAATGTTGGTACACGTGTATCAATCAGTTCACCAGGCCAGGCTCAGGCAGAGTAAGGTAGAGAAAGATGGAGGTGTCACCTGAGTAGCAAACAGAAGATGTGCAGCACAACAGAAGTACACATACTCACAGCGCACTGAGTTGCTCAGTTGGAAACAATGTTTCTGTAGTCACAATGTTGAAAACAGTGAACATTAGTTAATCCCAAAACTTGAGATATAATTATAAAGGTGGGCGGAATTGTGTGAATGTGAATGTGAATGGAGGTGGTTGGAAGAAGTATCTTCTGTAATGGAAAGTCAATACAGAATTGCAAACATTGAAATCAATAAAAATTATATAAATATTATTTACTTAGAAATACAGATAGTGTTAATATGGAGAGACATATCTAAAAGAAGTGAAAGTAACTGTCCTTGGAGAGTAGAACTTGAGGTAGAAGATGAGGGACAGGGACAACTGCTTTTCATGGTAAACCTTATACTACCTTGACTCTTGTATATGTAATACCACAATAAAAATTAAACTCAAAATATAAAATATGAATAACGTTAAAATGAGTCTGTGACTTTTTTAACCCACCACATAAATGACCCAGATTCAAGAGCATAGTTTATTGTTTATCGAAAAAACTTTAAAATCAGGAAAATAGGAAAACTTGTTTTACTGTGCTTTAACAGATCAATCTTCAAATCAGTCAAGCCATTTGATCATATTTTACTATCAAAATAACCAGCTAACCAATATTCTTCACCTGGTTGTTGAAACATTGTGTACATGGAACCTAAGTTACCAGCGTAATTTTAATAACCAAATTAATTCAAAACTTGGCTTTCTAATGAACATGTGGGAACAAACAATTACTATACGATCCATGCTGAGAAGCCCTAATCGTTTCAGATTTTTTGGTTTTAGAAATCACTTCAATTATCAACTAATATATCCATATTAGAGATAACCATTTATATACAAACATACTAACAATTGATACATGGGAATGATCTTGTGCCCCTTTCACCTCTAACACTGTCAGAACAATTATAAGCATCATCTACTTCCTTCCTCCCCTACCAGGGGCAAGATAAACACCCTACAATAACCATAGTTCTCATCACTACAATCAGCTGCCCTTGTCAATGTCTTTGCTGTTGCCACTCCCTCTCCTGTCCTACTGACAGGGTCTGGTACCTACCTACACCCACACCTGTACCTGGGCCTCCTGACCATCTGTGTTCTCTCATTCTACTCCCATCTGGAACTGGTGCTACAGGAATTCTGGGGCTGAGGGAAAATACACTTGGAATCTTGAGTTGTAACATGGAAGTTTTCCTACAACAGCAATGATATGATTGTTTCAGCACTTCAGATATGGTAAGGCATAAGGGGATTTTGTATAACAGTTTAACATAGCCACATAGTTAACCACCGGGAAATTTCCAACTGAATTTTAAATCCTTAGAAGATAACCAATTAGTAAGTTTGAGGTACACTCTGTAAAGACTAGTGAAAGAAAGAAATACTCTCCCACAAAACAAACAGCCAGAACATAAATACCTACAATTGTAAATACTTATTTGAAATTACTTGTTTGCATTTTACCCTAATTACAAAAATGTTATTATAGATTTAATTTATTGTATATTATTCTGTATTATTATATTATAGTTTTATTGAGGTCCAATCATGGAGTCCTCATTTTGTTACTCATGAAGCTATTCTTCTCTTTACTGATTGTTGCAAAGATTCATCTCACTGAACTGCAAACTGACCTCGTGCAATACAATTTGGCAATCCAGTTCGTTCATTTGGGATAAACCCAAAGGCTATATATATACCTTTCTTCCATGCTGTTTTCAGTTCTGTGTTTTAATGGAATGAGGGATATACAGGAGTGATTTTGATTTTACTATATATTACTCCAATACTTCTCTGACTACGAGGTTTGACAATTCAGAGATTTGGGTAAAGAGGAAAATAGAAAAGGAATTTTTTCTCAGTTGTTTAATCAATTTACTAAGGATTTGGAAAAGTCAGGCACTTCAAATAAAGGTAGAGTGCAGTATGACTACATTTCTTGGCTATTAAAGCAAAATAAATAAATGCTCCAACATTTGACCCCCCAAGACACTTAGGTTCCCCCATCTTTCAAAACTTCAACAAGACTTTACTACAAAGAAACAGCAAAGGGCACATGATCATCAGTGACATCATTCGGTTCTAAAGAAGGGAAACAGAACAAGCATTTGTCCATATTTCCAATGCTACCAATATTTTCTGAGTGTCTACTGTATGCTGAGCAAAATTTAAAGGTGAATAAGACAGATGAGGTCTCTACTCTCATGAGCTTATTAACAAACAAGTAAACAAAGAGGATAATTTTAGGCAGTGATAAATACTATGAAGAAAATAAATGGAGAGAGATAACAGTGAAGGGAGGAGGTCAAATAGGGTCAAGACCTATCTGAGGTGTTGACATTTAAATTTAGACACAAGTGACAAGGAACCAGCCACTGGGAAGATCTAAGAAAGATCTTTCCAGGCAGAAGGAAAAGCAACTGCAAAGTCTCTAAGGTGGGAACAAACATAGAGAGTTTGAGAAACAAATGAAAGGAAAAAAGCCATTGTGCTTGAAAACTGGTGAGTGCTGGGGTGAGTAGCAGGAAATGAGGATGGTAAACAAGATGTGAGCCCAAAGAGCAGAGTCACAGGAACATGGTGAAAAGCTGGGCTGACTTTAAGTGTGATGGAAAGCTACCAGAAGTTTCTGAGTAATGGAGAGTTAAGATCTTAATTCTGGCTGCTCTGTGGAGAATGGTTTATGGAGGGTAAACACGGAAACAGAAAGAACAGTTAGGAGACTGATGATTGCAAAAAATGAGACAATAGTGGCTAGTGTGGCTGGTAGTAGTGGAGATGAAGATAAGGGGAAGGATATACACTACACCATAGAGCTGAAGTTCCCAAACTTGTTTGCTTCATGGAGCCCTTCCTGTCTGAGTAATATTTTTCAGCACCTCTAAGCCAAAAGAAATACCTAATGGTTCTGTTTATTAAAGTAAAACTACTTAATACTGGTAGTCTGAGCATGTAGTGTTTCCCTCACACATTTAATTTAAAATATCCCTCGGCGACCCTGTAAGGAGTGTCTCATGCCTCTGCACAGTTTGAAAATCATGGTTTGGGGCTAAGACTTACTGGAGAACTGGATTGGGAAGTAAAAAGAGAAGAAAATCAATGATGACTCCTGGGTTTTGGGCCTGAGCAACTGGATAGATAGGAGCACTGCTCAATGAGATGTGTAAGAATGAAGGAAAACACAAGCACCCTGGAAGGTAGATTATATCCCATTTGTAAATAAGAAAGCTGAGACTTCGAGTGGCTGTGTAAGTCATTCAAGGTAGCACAACTGGTCAGGAAACATGGTAAAATTTGACTCCAGATCTGTCTGATGCCAAATAAAATAATAATGTAATAAATAATGAGCTGCTATAAGTTAGTCACCTTAGAGTACATTAAATATGGTATCTCATTTAATTCTAACAACATTGTTAGATAGATCTGTCTGATTCCAACATCACCTACAGCACATTCCCTCTTAGTTGATAAAAATGATTGTAAAGTGTTGGTAAATGGTAGTCTCATCCACTTAGTCTCAAAAAAATTTTTTTAATGTGGAATGAAGGTCTTGAGGGTAGAAGATGAAACTGAACATTTTACAAATATCCACAGCTTTGCTGTAATGATTAGACTATATTGCTATTCCTAAAATCAGAGCAATCTAAATTATCTGCCCTCATTTTTATCCAGGCTTGAACAGGACATACATGCGAAAGTTCTAAGTAGACTATTAATTGAATGTTGATTTCTTAGGGCAGGTGGCACAACCTTAACTGTTTTGATGGTGCCCAGCCATCGAGAGTAGCAGGGAATGTGGGGAACTGGAGAGGACACATAGGCTCCAAGAGGCAATGCAGTCCCCTTGAAATCTGGACTTTAGTGTGAAATTTAACAAGTGCAAAAATTCTGTCCTTTCCAAAGAAAACATGTCTCGGGGCTAAATTTAGTCCTTGCAAATAGTCTTAGATACAGAATTAAACTTCTCCAACAAAGTCATGACAAGTGACTGAGGGGAGAACCTTAAGGAAGTTGAATAAGATCATCAGAAGAATCCAGGAGAAGACTGTTAATTCTATGCAGGAAACTGCAGTTAAAATCACATAGTTAAATATACTCTATACGTTTTCTATTTTCTGGTACTGTGTGTTTTTACCGAAATGGAAACAGGAGCACCTTATATTTCGTTCTGTATATTTTAATCTGCCCAGTAAAAAGTAATCTTATCAAAATAAATGAAGATGTTCCAGCAGGGAACACTGTTCATTTTTCTCCCTGCCATGAATGACATGTCATTAGACTTATTTGTCTCTGCATCTAGCAGCTTAATAGCATTTGAAATCCTGCAATTCTATCAGCCACAGGAAGTACTATCACAAATGTGGATAGAAGTCACTACCTTAGCTCTTCAGTTGCCCTAAGAAGGAACCAAGACCTCTGTCTTCAGAATTTTTGTCATGGGACCTTCAGTGTTGAAACCCAAACTAAACTTAAAGAGTATCTAACCAATATTATAAATTAGTAGAAATGTCATTATAGCTTGTCACTAATTCTAAAGATAAGAACTCATTTGGCAGTGGTTTTGAAAAATCCTGTTCTCAAATCTTGAATGTCATTGCTTTTGTTTTCCTGATGTCATACCTGCCAACTAGTTAAGGAAAACACTCACATAGTCAGACAGAGACAGATCCAGCATAACACCATACTATGATCGTGGTGATGAACAGAATAAAAACAAAAGAGTCAGTGGGAACAAAACTCTAGCTGGCTCTCCCTGGGGAATACTTTGGGGGGGGGCAATTTTATTATTTGTATAGTCTTTCTGGGGAAATAAAAAAATAAACCTGCAGTTTTATAAAGCATAAATGTTAAATAAAGCACAAACAAATAAAGCACAATAACTGTTATGACAGATATCTACTCAGAGTGCTATAGGAGGCTAAAGGAGGATCATCTGAATCAGCTCCTGAGTGTAGGGAGATGGCATGTGACCTGAGTTGGGAGAACGGGATGTATGAAGGCCCTGAGGCTTCAATTAATCATCACCTAAAGTAGAGGACGTTCCATATAGCAGGAGGCAAAAGCATGTGAGAAGTGGTCAGAGACAGGACAGTGAAGAGATGGACAAAAGTCAGACCATGAAGGGCTCTAGACTTTGAGCCCTGCTGAACGCTATGGCTACCATTAAATGATTTTAAGTCAAGATGGGATAAGATTTGACTTTGTTTCGGAAAGTTCACATGCAGAGATAAGAAGGATAAAATGAGGGACATGAGATTTATTGCAGAAAAATTCTCTGTGCATCTCCTCCTATGGTATTGCCCAGCTGTCTGGCCTCATATCCTCCCTCACAAAGGGAGGTTCACTTTGATTTTTCTCTCTTAGGAATTAGGAATTGAGACAATTCCAGTCAATCTTTTGTGATGCTTGAACTTAGAAGTATATCCAAGGTTATGGTGGCAGAGTGTGATCACATATGAGCAAAACCAGAGAAAGATCTCAAAGAGAAAGAAGGAAGAGAATGCATATAGCCAGAGAGAAACAAGAACACAATACCATGTGGACACAGAGGCTGCGTTTCTGGTTTGAGCCCTGATGAAATAAAAATTCATATTTTAAGGCAAGACAAGAAAAAATTTAAATGTAAAATTTTTCTCTGCCCATTTTGGCCTCTACCCTTCCTTCTAGTGTACATCTACATTATGCCTTAACCAGACTTCCCCAATGGGAGAAATACCGGCTGAACCACATAGATCAATTTTTCCCCTTCTGGCACCAGCAATGTAGCTCCTTAGAAGGTAACACTGATTTCTCAATCCTGTAAGGGGTCACAAGGACCCACTATTTTCCTTGTAGGTGCAGACATCTTTGGTGAACTTTATGTCCAATGCCAATTTATCATTTCCCTTAAAGATAACAATTGGTGCAGAACAGCCTAGTCAGACAACCTGAGGAGATACTGGGCCAAACCTACTGGAAGTTCTTAGCTTAAATACTTACTTATGACCTACTAGTTATATTACTTCTATTCTGCCTATTTTATAAGATTATTGTTTCTTGCATTACCAAATGTGTGACTGAGTGTCAGATAAAATTAATGATGATTAGGTAACTTGAAACGATTGATCAAATATATAGTTCTATAAGATCAATGATTGTAATAATACTGTAACTCTAGATATGGGAAGAAGCAATGAGAGGGAACCATTTCCTGGATCATAACAGACTAGTAAAGCAGTGGTCCAGAGGCTTTGGCTACTGGTAACAGGGCCTAGTCCAGTAATAGCACACTGAGTGGCCTATCAATGAAATCCTTGCCTGATCTGGGAATGAGCATTCCTAGCACTGTGGGACAAACTGGTCACAAAATGCCTCCCAAACCTTGGTCAAAATTAAGACTGAAAGGGAAGGGATTGTAAAATAAAGAATGTTGTCCACCACTTCTACAAGAATCAAGTCATTAATCACTGCGGTCGCTGACCTACAATATACCCAGAAAGGAATTCCAGGCAAAGATCAGGATGAGGTAAAAGTGACAGAACTGCCCCTCAGATAGTTAGATATTTTCAGGAGAAATTTTTATGAACCTGATTCTTGTGTCTTCCCATACCTATAAAAGCACAAAAACCATTAACTAAGATGTCTATTCCTAGTGACTAGCAGTGACCTTCTACTGAGATGTGTGCTTGGTTGCATGTACTCCCTTCACCAAAATCACACATATGTTGGCCTCCCCCTTTACCTCTTCAGAAGATTCTCAGAGCTCTCTGAGAGACTGTCTCCCCGGTTATAATCCTCAGGTTGGCCCAAGTAAAGAAATTTTCCATTTCTTTCTTAGATTGACTACTGATTGATTTTTTTGTTGACAGCCTCTTGGTAGGTGCAGCTGTATTTCTTGACTTCAGTCCCTGTGCCCTTACTGTAAACTGCCCTAATTTTTCTTGTTAGGTTGGAGTAAAATTCAAATACTTGCAAATACAATGAACCCTAACTAAAGCAGGGCCTAAACTCGGACAGATAATGAAAATGAAGAGAATAGGAAGGATATAAAAGGTGCTAAGGGAGTAAAATTAAGGAAATTGCGACTGGTTGGATTTGGACGTCTTGGCTCCCCAGCCATAGTCTTGGGCACCCACTAGTCATACCCTTCACTGAGATGGGGATAATAGGAGGAGGGGCAGAATTGGTGAGAAACAATAGGGATTCAGTCTTGTTCATGTAGAGATTGATGAGAGTAGGATATCCAAATAAAAATGCCCAGCAGTTGAACATGACTGTGCATCTCAGAGGAGTTCTGATCTGGAAATGTAGGCTAAGCCATCTCTTCCATGTGGCTGGTCATTGAAACTATGGAAGTGAACAAAATCTCCCAGCAGAGTTGTAAGCCAAGGCCTGCGGAGCACCAGCCTTAAAGTATAAATTGAGAAGAAAAAGTCATGAAGGAGACTCAAGATGAAATGCTATGACGTGCCACTAAGGGAAAATTTTTAAAGAGAACGCTGGCCAAGTGAGGACATCCCAGATACCTGACTAATTGAGAGGATAACAAATGTGAGTGTGAGAAGAGGAGAACCAAACTCCCCAACATCCTCTAAGTACCTCCTGTGTGGCAGACATTTCATGCCTCACTTCATCTTCAAAGCAACCTTTCAAGACAGGTGACAGTATATCCTTTTAAAGATAAGGGAAAAGACCAAAGTTCCCTGGGGATGGGCTATGTCATATTGTGTTTATCTAGTCCCTGGAGGAGTGCCTTCCACCGATTTGTTTAAAGAATGTTTTACAATTTAAAGAATTTAAAGAATTGTTTTACAATTTTGTAATAGTCTACCTGGAACTAACTAGACTGGTTACTCTCAAACTCACATATGATTTGGGGGGCAAGGTTCTGCTTTAGGGACACAGCAGGTCTATTTCCTGGGGCACATCCCTGGATTTCATGCTGTTATTTCAACTCATTAACAGCATCTTCTCAACTCATCTAACAGCATTTCTTCTGCTTACCTTTCAGCAAAACATATCAGTCAGAGAAAGGGAAGTCAAGGAAACCATATTTTCATATCACCAAAGATGTCCTGAGGAACCCAAATCTTAGTTGCTGATACTTGACAAACCAGTGGAGATAAATTTCGATTAATTATCACAGAACCTTAAATTCACATCTGACTTGGAAAACATGCCAAAAGGATTTGACTATCTTTTGATGTAAACCACAAGTCATGCCACCCAGGGTATACTTAGTCACAGATCCCCCACTTCCTAAGGAGGCATTATTAGCTCCTATTGTTCAAAAGTCATTGAGGTCTTTTCTGGTTCGCTTATATGCTGAATCTAGAAAAATGGTACAGATAAACTTATTTGCAAAGCAGAAATAGAGTCACAGATGTAGAGAACTTATGGTTACCAAGGAGGGAAGAGGGGATGCGATGGGTTGGGAGATTGGGACTGACATACATACACTACTATGTATAAAATAGATAACTAATGAGAACCTACTGTATAGCACAGGGAACTCTACTCAGTGTTCTGTGGTGACTTAAATGGGAAGGAAATCTAATAAAGAGTGGATATATGTATACGTATGACTGACTCACTTTGCTGTACAGCAAGAAACTAACACAACACTGTAAAGCAACTATACTCCAATAAAAATTAATTAAAAATAAAAGTCATTGAAGTCTTTTCTCCCTGACTTAAGAGGTAAAGAATGTATCAACACTGAAGCAGACAACACTCCTACCACATTTATAAGTTAGAAGAAAAACACTATTTTGACTTCTTTCTATATATTGAAAATTAGAGACAAGTATGAAAAAAAGGGTATTACAACAATTTTGCTTCTACAAAGGATGCTTCAGATGCTGGACTGATGGATAGGTTTGGGCCAAAGAGAATGAATCAACTATGGAATGGCCCTGCTTTCCACAAATGCTCTGGAATTTCTAAGCTGCAACACACAGTGAGCAGAAGGGAAGTTAACATGGTCTCAGTTCCCCTCTTGGGCCTGAACTATATAGGATATTTCATTTAATCACAAGAACCACAGGAGATATACTTCCTGATTTTCAGGTCACTGAGGCTCTGAGAAGTTAAGAAGCTTGTGGAGTTTACACAGCTAGCAAGCGTGATGGGTTTCGATTTAAATTCAGATCTAACACCATAGGTTGTGTTAATATTTGATGTACCATGTTTCTATCCCCAAAATGACTCCATACAAAGAAAAATTTTAAAATAACAAAAAATCGTTTATATGTGCCCTCTTTATTTTCGAGGTAGAATCAGTCACTCATTTTTTCTGTGTTCATATAGCATATTAATTTTTTTATAATACTGCATTATAATTATTTGGTCTGTCTGCTTAGGTAGAATATAGACTTCTCAAAGACAAGAATTTTAGTTTCCAAATATTTGAAGCTCTATCAACAATCTAGTAAATACTGGTTGAAGAATAAATAAATGAATACTTTAGCAGATGTAGTTTTAAGATTCCTATTGCAGGACACAGTTATTTGTGAATTATAAAAAGAAAACAAAAGATTATAATATTCAAAAAATATACTCTCACCATCTCTTATGAAACTCCCATTTTATTGCTTACATTTTTCTTTGTAGATTAAAATCAATCTCCTGATAACTTTTTACTCAAGAAAGGTTTAAAGTAGTTCAAACGCAAATGTTTGAGCTTCCACTTTCACTTGAAACTCCATTTTTCCTCATTCAAATGTACATTAAAGTCCATCTATTTCACTTTATAGGTAATTAGAATGAAGACAGTTATCTGGCATGCCCAAAGTTCCATGGTGGAGACAGATCTTGAAAGTAATTATCCTGATTCCTGGGTCAATATTCTTCCCAGCACTCTAAACTCATCTTTCAAAAGAGTGAACCATGAAACTGAACATTTTCTCATTCATTCAATGACTTTCACCCAATTAACACAAATGACTAAAATACACTCATCTTGAAACATTCCAAAGAGATAAGCATATTATCTTTTAATAGCTTTTTTGGATTATGTTCTGAGCCCTAGTGAGGATGTAGAGAGAGGAGAAGGCTCAAATTAGTGAGTTAGTATTTTGGTCCACTCATGCTGCCTGCTGAGGACCTCAGAGAGAGTAAAACATCACCTCTGGTTCAGACTTACAACATAAGAGAGCATAAATCCTTATTCTTTTCTTCTTATTTCCTGTCACCTTTATTTTTCTCTGCATTTACCACCATCTGGCCTGATTTTTGTGCCATGTTTCCTGATTGCATGGTAATTTTTTACACTAGGAGAGCTTGTTGGGGATAAAATATGAGAATGGAACAGATTCAGAAATATTGCACTTGTGAAATTAAATTAATTAAATATGATTAACAAATATCATACCATCAGCCTGGCCTGCCCAAGAACTCTAGATCAGAGTATAAAGCAGAGGCCTCAGCTGGGTACCAGTAGATTAAATACTTTGATGAGTTTTATGATTCTTGAGATGGATGCAATTTTATTAGCACAGAGTCGTTTTGGACTTTTATCCTTGGGTGGTAGTGAATTTCGCTAACTTTGATATGTTGACTTATATTACCCCCAAACAAGCTTTAAAGAGTCAGCCCTGGGCATTTCAGGTGTTTTACAACTGAAGGGTAGCCCAGGTGACCTAGAGTCAGAAAATCAGGGTTCTACCCTCAGCTCTAAAACTTACTGTGTGAGTGGACAAGTCACTTTAACTCATTAAGCTCTTGCTGCCTTGGCTTGAGAATAAACAGAACTGCCCTGCCTACTTGACAGGATTTTTATAAAGAACAAGGGAGATCATGTCTATGAAAATATTTTATAGTGTTAGATATATATATATAAAACAGTAAACATTTTTGTTTTTATCATGACAATAATAAATAATTACACCATTAGACAAGCTAAGAGTTTTGTCCTATTTTTCCTTTTCTGTTAATATTTACTGAGCTAATATATGCTAGAGTAGTACTGTTATTAACGCTCAATAATGATACCTATTAAGATTATTATTGCAAGGGCATATTTTCCAAAAATTTTCTATTATCTCTTATAAATAAAATAGAAGAAGTGACCCACTGGGGATTAAGGTAAAGAAGTTATAGAGGTAAGAATGATCTGCCCAGCCAATATAATTGTCTATTTCCCACCCCTACTTTAAGTTAGTAGAAAAGGGAAGAGTAAGAAGAGATGAAGCTGGGAGGATTAGCTAAAAAGAAGAGTAGCTTAAAAATAAAGGACTGGTATGGAGTGTCCAAAAGAAGTTCACACACCCACAGTTCCTTTTACCTGAAGATGACATAAAAAGCTTAAAATTCTGGATTTCCTTCTCTTTACTGAGGATTTTCTGTGTAACCTTAAAATAAGCCATTGAACCTCTTGGTCTTCCCAGGTAAAAATCTGATACCTTCCACCTGTCCAAGATGGACTGATTTTATGTTTATCAAGACTTATCAAAATATAGCTTATTTTAAGTCCCTCAAAAGAAGCAAGATGCTATCAAACCCAGATGGAACCAGCTGTTTTCCTTCTTTCTCTTTTTTTTTTCTCTCACTCTCCCTCCCTACCTACCTGCCTACCTACCTAATTACTCACCCATACACATTTTGGTTGTGGTAATAATAATGTGGGAAGGATCCATTTATTAATAAAATAAAAATTCTTAGTCAGAAAATGGAAAATTATTGACATTATAACTAGGGTTTAGAATAGATCACATGAGAATTTCTTAAAAGAGCTGTCTTCACATTAATCATCATCATCTTCATCTATCATTACTCTCCCTTTTATTTTGACAGATGTGGAAATATTTTATTGGTCTGTGAGGCAGTGCAATAATATACCAGGGATTTATCAGGAAAACAGAGCTCCATTTGCTCTGTTCTTTCTCTCTTGTGAATAGAGAATAATCTATTCAGTTGCATGTTTGAAATTATTAAGTGATCAGAGTCATAACAGAAAATTGCCTCTTCTAAAATTTAAATGTAGTGTCTGAAGTATGTAATGGTTTTAAGGTCTTAGAAGTCCTATGCACAGTAGGACAGAAGACGATGATAAGGTATGGGTTAGGATATAAACATAAGTTATACAAATAAAAGATACTTAAATACACTCAAACCACATATATTTTTTTTTTCACGGTAGAGAATGAAAAAACTAAATATTCCAAGAAGTAAATCTATTTCCTTAACTGAGACAGAACATTAAATAATTCATGGAGATAGAAATAAAGATCCCATGAGGGAGAAAAGAGAAAACTAAACATGGTAAGATTACATAATACAATTGTAAGGATGATTTATCTTTCAGTATTTTCCCATATGATCTTTCTATGAACTTTTCTTGGCAAAAAATAGAATTCAAAATACCTCATATTGCAGGTTCACACAAACTTGGGGTGAAAGATGGATTTCATAAAAACATTTCAACTTCTACAGATTATTAAGTAGAACAAACAAAAAAGATTTTCAGAAATAGGCATATTTTAATTTAGGTTGATAAATTAGATTTTCACATAGGGTTATTACTGCATTGCATTATTTGAAAGCTTGGTGCTAGCCTTGTTACAATTCCATATCATCACCACACTGAGGACAGTGGACGTGCCTCAGAAAAGTCATGGTGTGCCACATCCAGAAACAAAAATGCTGGGCACCATACCAACAGATGGGCCTAAATAGAGCTGATAAAGGTGAAGAAAAAATGAAAGTAAATGTTAGAGGGAAGGAGGAGAGAACCAATATTAAAAATGTAGTCCTGGAAGCTGAAGTCCAACAAGAATTACCATCAAAGTCAAATTCACAAACAGCGTGGATGTATTCAAGATGGAGTTTCTTAGCAAATTCCAATTTAACCTAATTGGTCATTGGGCTCTAGCCATTATTTTAACTAATTCACTCTTCTCAAACTACCGTGGAATAATTCATTATAACCCAAGTAATTTTAAAGGAAAATATCAAGAGTCCCAAATACAAATGGTTTACTACGTAATATTTAATTTTACATAATTTGCATTTTTCTAATGAATAATTTTAACCAACAGGTAGTGGGGGAAAGCTTCTAAGATTTAGGAGCTTTTCACCCAACAACAAGATTTTCAGCAAAGATCGTGGCTTTTCTTTAACCCACATTCTATCACCTAGGATCTTAAAAGTCCCCCATTGGAATAGTCCTACACAGACCTTATGAAGACTTGAAATTCTGTATTAAACTGTGAGTTTATTTAGTGTGTTGTTTCCTTCACCAGCCTGTATGCTCTGTAGGGCCAAGGACCATGTCTACTTTATTCACTGCTATGTATCTAGTACAAAATAGACCTTCAAAAATGGGTTTAATATTGAATGAATGAAATGTGGTAGAACTCCCACTATTCACCCTGCTCCACCCACAACACACATATAACTTTGGGAATTAGTCTGAAAACTAGAAAACAGGGAACTTGTGTGTCTTTCCTACTTCTCTGATCCCACTCGATCCTTGGCCCACTGTACCCTGGTTGTAAAAAACATACTTCTATTAATGTTATTATCACATTGCATTGTAACTGATGGCCCTAAAAGGAAATGAACTAGTTGTCTGTGTGTCCATTAATTTCTAATAATGCCAGGTGATTTCCTTTTGTTTTACCTTTTAATGTGAATCAAGAAATAGCTTATGAAAATGATACATTCAGTAGCTCAGAATATAAGGACATATTGGATGGCATAAAAGAGAAATTCTGTGAAATCAAATAAAGTCAATAATTACAACAAACAAAATGTCACTTCCTTCTAGTTACAATTTTACAGGATTTAAAAAATTGTAAGGTTAAGTATCTTCCAAAAGGAGAATTCTACACATTTAATAAAAACAAATCACCAAGAGTCCTACTCTTTCTTTTCCATATAAATTAATTCCTTCACAATCTTTTCAGTAAAAAACCAGAAAGAAATACATACATGATGGTGTTAATGCCTGAGAGCTGTTGGAACATTTGTAGGCCACAACCCACAATTAAAGCTCGGCGAGTTGGGGGATAACTCAGCATTCTGCAGATCACAGGTCCAGCTTTTATAAAAAAGAAAGAAAAAGAAGGACATGTCTATTATTTTTAGCTCCCAGAGAAATTATTCCCATTAGGATAAATTTCCCCAAATCTCTGTGAAATCAACATGACTGGGCATTTAAAAATAGAACATATGTACTTTTATAGAAACCTGGGCACAATATATTTTTGAAAACAGTACATATTTGAGTTAAAACTATAAAATCAACAAGAGAGAATTCAAGTTAAAGCAATTTATGGATACTAGAAAGATCTACATAACTGTAGGTGTCACCAATTATTCTTCCTTAAACCCCTATGAGCTGTATTAACCACTCTTTGTTCTTCTGCTTCCTGGGCAATTAATTACTATTTAAAATCCATTCAATGTGGGACTACTTACAAAGTCACTGGAAAAATTGCTTTAATCAACTGAAAGAATGGCATTCATTAAAAACAATGAAACAAGTAACAGGATTCATTACAACTTACTTGGCTAAAGTAACGATATTCATTCCAATATATTTAATTCAAGTTAAGGAATTTGGGGTGATATCAGGCTTGGTTACGACTGCAATGGATATTATTAATAAAAATTACCCAAAAGGTAAAAAAAAGATGAAATTTAATGTCTATTTTATATAGGTATATATGTATGATATTTCTAGATATTTTTAATAGTTCCCTAAGAGGTATTCAATGATCATTTCAAAATATAAATGGGCTTGCAAAATGGTGCAGATCCCTTGGTCCCTATATCAGAACTCTAGACCAATTCTGAAAAGCTGTAGATCTGAACCACTGAGGCCTGAAGTAAGATGACTAACCAATTGATGCCTGCTGTCTGGGCATAATTACCTAAAGTGCCCCTTCTATTCTCAGAAGTGCTTGTTATGCCTTCACCTTAGCGTTAAGAGGCATTCTATATAGTGTCCTTATGGGACCAGAGTTGACTCCTAGGACCTATGGTATAGCCTGGGATCACTGGGATATTAACTGCTTCATTAGCAGCATTTTTCCTGGAGGCAATTTTCATTAGTGAACCCTAAACCAAGTCAAGTAAATTAAATTCTGAGGAAATTTCACCATTTCAGAATCTTTTGGAAATCTTATATTCCAGTCCACAGAAATGGGATATGGAATAGAACGTGCTATTGTCTCAACAATAAAAGTTAATATGGGATGTTAAGCCAGGGGATTAATGAGAACTGAACATTACTGGGGTGAGGATATTCATCTCTACACAGGTATGATTACAATCACAAGAAGACTTGATTTACTGCAAACAATTTTGTCTCTAAATGCTAAGACTGCCCCCCCCTTTAGAAAGCAGGCTGAGAGTATTATAAATGTCAAAATGTTTTAGATTCAAGTAAAGTGGTATTAAAACCTAGTATATCAGAAAGGTTATATGAAATAGGTAGACTTTGTGACAATATTGAAATATATCTGGATCAGTTCTCTGAAAGATAAGCAGACTCATCTGCAAATTTAGGTATCTATGAATGAGCCACAAAATAAGAAACGTGCACAGCATCATATAAACATCTACCTATTTCCAAAATCAAAAAATTAAAATAAAAGATTATAATTTACCTTATATACCATGGAAAAATTTAAAAATGACATCTATGATGTTGTAAAAAAACAAAACACAAAATACCCAAACCCTTTTTCAGCTTTTAAGAAACTCCACAGATGACAAACTGGCCTTCTGCAAGAAATCTATCATAATATTTGGATAGCTGTATCTACTTTCACTGTTAAACTGTTCCATGGTTTGACAGACAGATTAGGTAATACTGATTTTGGAGGGCAGAAAAACAAAGAGAAAATTATGACAAATTTGGACTAAAGTTTGACTTGTCAAAATATCAAGAGATAAATTATCACATAAACATCACACATTTATTTCCTAGTTTTAAAAAATCTGGGCTTTGAAAAAAGGAGCTGGAGGAATCAGGCTCCCTGACTTCAGACTATACTACAAAGTTACAGTAGTCAAAACAGTATGGAACTGGCACAAAAACTGAAATACAGATCAGTGGAACAGGATAGAAAGTCCAGAGAAAAACCCAAGCACCTATGGCCACCTAGTCTATTACAAAGGAGGCAAGAATATACAATGGAGGAAAGACAAGTCTTTTCAATAAGTGGTGCTGGGAAAACTGGACAGCTACCTGTAACAGAATGAAATTAGAACACTCCCTAACACCATACACAAAATAAAGTCAAAATGGATTAAAGACCTAAATGTAATGCCAGATATTATAAAACTCTTAGAGGAAAACATAGGCAGAACACTCTTTGACATAAATTGCAGCAAGATCTTTTTTAATCCCCCTTTTAGAGAAATAAAAATAAAAATAACAAGTGGGACCTGATTAAACTTAAAAGCTTTTGCACAGCAAAGGAAAACATAAACAAAATGAAAATGCAACCCATATAATGAGAGAAGATATTTGCAAAAGAAGCAGCTTACAAGGGATTAATCTCCAAAATATACAAATAGCTCATGCAGCTCAATATCAAAAACCCCCCAAACAACTCATCAAAAAGTGGGCGGAAGATCTAAATAGACATTTCTCCAAAGAAGACATACAGAGAGCCAAAAAGTGCATGAAAAGATGCTCAACATCACTAATTATTAGAGAAATGCAAATCAAAACTACAATGAGGTATCACCTCACACCGGTCAGAATGGCCAACATCAAAAAATCTACAAACAATAAATGCTGGAGACGGTGTGGAGAAAAGGGAGCCCTCCTGTGCTATTGGTGGCAATGTAAATTGGTACAACCCTTATGGAGAACAGTACAGAGGTCCCTTAAAAAACTAAAAATAGAGCTAGCATATGATCCTGCAATCCCACTCCTGGGCATATATCTGGAGAAAACCATAATTTGAAACCATATATGCACCCCAATGTTAACTGCAGCACTATTTACAATAGCCAGGACATGGAAGCAACCTAAATGTTCATCGACAGAAGAATGGATAAAGAAGATGTGGTACATATATACAATGGAATATTACCCATAAAACAGAATGAAATAATGTCATTTGCAGCAACATGGATGGACCTAGAGATTGTCATACTGAGTGAAGTAAGTCAGACAAACACAAATATCTTATGATATCACTTATATGTGCAATCTAAAAGAAAATGGTACAAATGCACTTATTTACAAAACAGAAATATAGTCTCAGATGTAGAAAAAAAACTTATGGTTACCAGGGGGGAAAGCAGTGGGGGAGGGGAGGGATATACTGGGAGATTGGGATTGACATATACACACTACTATATATAAAATAGATGACTAAGAAGGACCTACTGAATAGTATAGGGAACTCTTCTCAATACTCTGTAATGACCCATATGGGAAAAGAATCTAAATTAAAGAGTGGATATATGTATATGTGTAACTGATTCACTTTGCTGTACAGCAGAAACTAACACAATATTTTAAATCAACTATACTCCAATAAAATTTTTTTTAAAAAACATGGTTACATCTAAAAAAAGTCTAGGTTTTGGACTTTTTTTTGGATTTCCTGTAAAAAATAAACAATGGTAGTTCCTTTATAAGACTGGATTTATCTTTTTTAAAGATAAATTTTGGTCACAGCAGCTGCATATCTGATTATGCATGAACAAAAGTAAAAAATTTCCTTTTATTAAAATCATAAACCTAGCTTTATTAGGCAGTAAAACTAACTTAACAAATGCAAACTATTAATCTTTATATCACAGAAGCTATGAGGCAAAGACAAATTCAAATACATGAATTGGTTGAATGTTCATAAGTGAACATTTAAAATGTCATTCTCTAATTACACTTCTTTTGATTTTTGTAAAAACATTTTTATGTATACAACCATTTCACACCTTATTTTTAACAAAACATCTGTGTCTTTGAAATACAGAAATTCCCACACAATAAAAACTAAAACCTCTAGATAACAAAAGTAGAGTGGAAATGCAGAACTCAAAATATAACACATAATAAAATAATAGAGGCAAAAACCGCAAATGGGTTCATCTTTCCCCTCATTCTGGACACCTCATACTAAGTAACTTTCACAACGGTTGTCCAGGTGTGGCAGGTGCTCTGGTGGCTCTGGTGGCAGGGCTGAAAAGGACAGTGCAACAAGTGCAACCCCTCCTGTGTGCAACAAGTGCAACCAATCCTGTGGACAGGATGTCTGTGAGGAAGCTGAGTCTACAAAAGTTTCTCCAGGTATGATTAAAAATGTACTAGAACACACTTTGTATAAAAGTCCAGCTCTTGACTTCCACTTCCAGCCAAGATGGAGTAACAGTTATCAGATTTACCTCCAACATGAAACAACTAAAAAGTCAGGCAAAAATGCATGAAACAGTATTTCTCATGATAATGGGACAAAGAATAGTGACCCCTGATATTCAGGAAGCAAATGAGATGAACCCTCAAAATGTCCCAGCCTAAGCCTGGAAAAAAGTATCCAGGCTATAGCACAGGGAGGGGAAAGCAGGCAGACGCTGGTGGTCTCCTTAAGTTGAAAAGATGCAGCTCAGGATCCAGGTGGCTAGAGTTCACAGGGCAGCGTGCCGGAGAGGAGAGAGACTCATGGAGGATACTGGAGATCTGCAGGGCTCCTTGACTTTTCAGTTGAATACTGATCAGTGGATGTGTGTGAGGAAACTACCCAGTCAGGGGAAAGAGCCACAGGAAAGGACGAAAGAAATGAACCCCAGGAATTTACACAGGACTGAGAGTGAAAAACCTAGAGCATAAGGAAGAATATTCAGAAGGGCTTTTACCTAAGTAATGGTATAAATTTAGTCCTGGATTAAACATTGCTTGGGCACCATCTAAACAGTTTAAATGAAAGACCCAAATGCTTCCAAGTAACTGAATAGCATCCCACAACTAAGTTCAACAGTAAGATAAAATTTATAATGTCTGGCATACCATATAAAATTACGAGGCATGCAAAAAGGCAGGAAAGTACAACTTGTAATGATAAAGGGATTAATTCAGCAAGAGGATATAACAATCCTAAGTGTCTATGCACCTAATAAAAGCTTCGAAATATATGAAACAAAAAACACAACTGCAAGGGAAAATAGAAAAACCCACAATTATACTTGGATATTTCATCACCTCTTTCTGAGTAATAGTAAAAGTAGGCTGATAATCAGCAAAGATACAGAAGACATCAACAGCACTATCAACAAACTTGACCTGACATTTAGACAATACCCTACAGACCAAACGGTCTTTCCAAGAGTAAATGCATGGTAAATGTCTTGGAACATTTACTGAGATAGATTATATTCTGAGCTCTAAATCCAGTCTCAATTAATTTAAAAGGATTCAAGTCATACAAAGAATGTTCTTTGATCATAATAAAATTAATATACAAATCAATAAACTGAAAGATAACTGGAAAATTCCCTCCAGATCAGAAACTGAATAACATATTTCCATGGATCAAAGAAGGAATGGGAAATGAGAAAGTATTCTGAACTGAAAGAATATGAAAATGCATCATATGAAAATTTGTGGAATGGAGCTAAAGTATAACAGAGGAAAATTTATGGCAATGACCTTGGCTTCCACCTTACAAAACCAGAAGAAGAGTGACAAAGGAAACCTCAAAAAAGTACAAGATAAAAAAATAATAAAGATCAGAATGGAAATCCACTAAATAGATAAGGAGACAATTGAGAAAAAAAATTAAGGAAACCAAAATCTGGTTCTTTGAAAATCTCAATAAAATTGATAAACTTTGAGCAAGACTATGGAAGGCTGAATAATGGCCCCCTAAAAAGATACATACCTGCTAATCCCTGGAACTTGTTAATGTTACCTTAGATGTCAAAAAAAAAAAAAAAAAAAAAAAAAAGACTGTGCAGATGTGATTAAGTTAAGGACTTTTGATGTGGGAAGATTATCCTGGATTATCTGGGTTGGCCCTAAATGCAATCACATGTATCCCTATAAGAGGGAGGCAGAGGGAGATTCAGGACAGAATGGGAGAAGGCAATGTGACCATGAATGCAGATACTGAATTGATGTAGCCATAAGCCAAGGAATAATGGAGGGAGGGAGGGAGGGAGGGAGAAAGGGAGAGAGGGAAGGAGGGAGGAAGGGAGAAAGGGAGTGAGGGAAGGGGAGAGAAGGAAGGAGGGAGGGAGGGAGAAAGGGAGAGAGGGAAGGAGGGAAGGAGGGAGGAGAGAGGGAGAAGGAGGGAGGGAGGAGGGGGGAGAGGGGGAGGGAGAGGTCTGTTTTCTTCTTCATGAGAGAGGGTTCCACTCTCATGACCTCATCTAAACCAATTATCTCCCAACAGCTCCATCTCCAAACACCATCAATTTGGGCATTAGGGCTTCAACATATGAATTTTGGGGAGACACAAATATTCAGTCCATAACACCAAGAGTATTAGGCACCTGTTCAAATCTCAATGAATTTTCTAATATTTTGATATGTCTTCATGCCTTATGAACCATTTTTCATCATCATAAGAGTTCTACCAAGTAGGAAAGAACAGGTAATATTATTGAGGAAAGAAGTACATAGAGATCAGGTAACTTTCCAAAGGTCACAAACTATTAAGTATGTAGAGCTAGGACTTGAGCTAACTTCTGTTCATGCCATAAATGACAAGAAATTTCATATGTATTCTTAAATGAGCTGATTTTCCTTAGCATAAAAAGAAAATCAACAATTATGAATAGTATGAGTAACAAAACACAAAACTAAAGCACTTTCAAGCTACAGGAATACACATTCTCTGTGTTCATCATGACTCAATCCCTCAAGCTCTTTTTTTTCTCTTATCTTTTTTATGGCCTCACTTGCCACTATCGCCAGTCTTTACTCTCGAGTTATCTATCTCAAATAATTCATTTCAATCTGTTCTTTTCTCCAATCCTATATCCAGGGAGTTGAACATTGTTTACAAATAGTTAGGAAAATAGACCTGGTTTCATGGCAAATTAAGGGTTTCTGTGAGTCAGGCCCTCCATGCTACCTGAGGAGCACCATTCATCTCAAGTTGGCTCTCAATTACATTCTCAACAACATCCATTTCAAACACTCCTCCTTCTTCCTCCTCCTTGGACTTCCATTGTTCTCTGCAGCCTCTCAGACCAAGTATTCCCTAGTTCACTTAGCATACTTGAAGCACCGACCCTCAGCCTACTCTTTGCTAGGTACAGAAACATGAAGAGGCCCTGCCCTGCAAGAGCTCATAATATCAGAGTGGGGAGGGAATCACGCACAGAAACAAAACGAGTTGCACCACAAAAGTCTAAGGGCTCTGACAGAGGCACATGTAAAGTATTATCAGACTGAGGAATAGGGAAGAACCCAGAAAGGGTGTGCCAGCTTAAGGTCATATGAAAGAGAGGTCGTCATTTCTCACCCCAAACCCTATGGTACCTAATTTCACATTAAGTCAGGATAAAAAAAATGTGGCATTTGGCTATTCATTCCCTCTTCCTAATTTCCACATCCAATGAGTTGCCAAATTTTCATGAAAATTAATGTATATATACCTGACTTCTTTCCACAAAATGTTCAGAAAAACTTCTCTTGTTTTTCCATCCGTGCCCTCCCCAGCTCTCTACCGCCCTGCTGGGCTCTCATCTGGGGGCTCTCATCTGTGTCCTTGGTGAGACTGCATGGCAGTGGACGGTACTTGCGCAGGTCACCGTTGAAATTCCAGCTCCCCCGCTCAGCTGCCATGAAGTTTTGTGCATGTTATTCAGTCTTGCTAATATGAAGATTAGAGATAGTAAACTTCCAGGCATACACTATCTGTAATGGTTAATTTGTGTGTCAGCTTTACTGGGTTACAGGATGCCCAGATATTTGATTAAACATTACTTCTGGATATGTCTATGAGGGTATCTGGATAAGATTAACATTTGAATCGGTAGAATGAGTAAAGCAGATTGCCCTCCCCAATGTGGATGGGCCTCATCCAATCCATGAGGACCTAAAATACAACAAAAAGAGGAAGAAGGGAAGGTCTGTTCTCTCAGCCTGCCTATTATAGAGCTGGGACATTGGTTTTCTCCTGCCCTCTGACTGGGAATTTCACCACCAGCTCTCCTGGGTCTCCAGCTTGCCAAGGGCAGAGTAGACTGTCTTCTCATCCTCCATTATCATGTGAGCCCATTCCCCATAATAAATAAATCTCATAGGAGATATATATATATATATATATATATATATATATATATTATATACATATACATATTAGATATAAATACAGATATAGATACAGATACAGATATAGATATAGACATAGACATAGATGTCCTATTGGTTCTATTTCTTTGGAAAACCCTGACTAATACTAACTCACACGTTATGTATTCAATAACAATTCCTTGTTTGTGTATGGTCTCCACATCTCCCGTCTCTACTAAATCAATCTAGCCTCTCCACATCGCTTCCATCCTGTATACTAAAGCATAACACTGATCACTTTCTTCACTGACCTGCTCAAAACTTTTGATAAAGACCCATAAGGGTCTACTTCATGAACGGCACACTCCTGCCTTTCAAGACTTATCTCACACTACTTCTTCTCTAACACACGTGGCTTCAACAATCTTTGGGTAGCCTGTTTTACACAGAGAAGCCTCATATTTTTACATTTCTGTCTCGTATAATGTTCCTGTCCTATGAGGTCGCCCCTGTTCCCAAAAGAAGACATTCTCTCATCAGAATGATGGTGTCAGTTTCATACTTCTCTTATGTTCTCACTGATGGCTAATCTGTTTTACAGATTATGTAGCTGATGTCTCTTCCATACTGGATTACGATCTTTATACTGGATTATATGGGGGTGAATGGCCCAGGTTTTATCTCTGTTTTATCATTTTGCTTCCCATTGTACTTAGCTTAGGGTCATGCAAATAGAAAAGATTCAATAAATATCTGTTTAATGAACATGAAGGACAGATACACAAGAAATACAGCTACACGTGGAACAACTCCTACAGAACACCGACTGAACACTGGCAGAAGACCCCAGACCTCCCAAAAGGCAAGAAACTCCACACGTACCTGGGTAGGGAAAAGCGGAGAGATTCCCGCACAGAGGGTTGGTGCCGAGCGGCACTCACCAGCCCGAGAGGCTTGTCTGCTCGCCCGCCGGGGCGGGCGGCGCTGGAAGCTGAGGCTCGGGCTTCGGTCAGAGCACAGGGAGAGGACTGGGGCTGGCGGCGAGAACTCAGCCTGGAGGGGGCTAATGTGCCACAGCTAGCCGGGAAGGAGTGCGGGAAAACTCTGGAGCTGCCGAAGAGGCAAGAGACTTTTTCTTCCCTCTTGGTTTCCTGGTGCGCGAGGAGAGGGGATTAAGAGCGCTGATTAAAGGAGCTCCACAGACAGGCGCGAGTCGCAGCTGAAAGCGCGGAGCCCAGAGACGGGCGTGGGACACTGGGGCTGCTGCTGCCGCCGCCAAGAAGCCTGTGTGCGAGTGCAGGTCACTGTCCAAACCACCCTTCCGGGAGCCTGTGCATCCCGCCACTGCCGGGGTCCCGGGATCCAGGGGCGGCTTCCCTGGGAGAACGCACGGCGCGCCTCGGGCTGGTGCAACATCACGCCGGCCTCTGCCGCTGCAGGCTCGCCCCGCACTCCGTGCCCCTCCCTCCCCCCAGGCCTGAGTGAGCCAGAGTCCCCGAACAGGCTGCTCCTTTAACCCTGTCCTGTCTGAGCGAAGAACAGACGCCCTCCAGCGACCTACACGCAGAGGCGGGGCCAAATCCAAAGCTGAGACCCAGGAGCTGTGAGAACAAAGAAGAGAAAGGGAAACCTCTCCCAGCAGCCTCAGAAGCAGTGGATTAAAGCTCCACAATCAACTTGATGTACCCTGCATCTGTGGAATACATGAATAGACAACAAATCATCCCAAATTGAGGAGCCAGGAGTCAGTGCTGTGCCTCTGAGGTGGGAGAGCCAACTTCAGGACACTGGTCCACAAGAGACCTCCCAGCTCCACATAATATCAAACGGCGAAAATCTTCCAGAGATCTCCATCTCAACACCAGCACCCAGCTTCACTCAACGGCCAGCAAGCTACAGTGCTGGACACCCTATGCCAAACAACTAGCAAGACAGGAACACAACGCCACCCATTAGCAGAGAGGCGGCCTAAAATCATAAAAAGTCTGCAGACACCCCAAAACACACCAACAGACGTGGACCTGCCCACCAGAAAGACAAGATCCAGCCTCATCCACCAGAACACAGGCACTAGTCCCCTGCACCAGGAAGCCTACAAAACCCACTAAACCAACCTTAGCCACTGGGGACAGACACCAAAAACAACGGGAACTACGAACCTGCAGCCTGCAAAAAGGAGACCCCAAACACAGTAACATAAGCAAAATGAGAAGACAGAAAAACACACAGCAGGAGAAGGAGCAAGATAAAAACACACCAGAGGGCTTCCCTGGTGGTGCAGTGGTTGAGAATCTACCTGCCAATGCAGGGGACATGGGTTCGAGCCCTGGTCTGGGAAGATCCCACATGCCGCGGAGCAGCTAGCCCCGTGAGCCACAATTACTGAGCCTGCGCGTCTGGAGCCTGTGCTCCGCAACAAGAGAGGCCGCGATAATGAGAGGCCCGCGCACCGCGATGAGGAGTGGCCCCCACTTGCCGCAACTAGAGAAAGCCCTCGCACAGAAACGTAGACCCAACACAGCCATAAATAAATAAATAAAATTAAAAAAAAAAAACCCACCAGACCTAACAAATGAAGAGGTAATAGGCAGTCTACCTGAAAAAGAATTCAGAATAATGATGGTAAAGATGATCCAAGAGTCTATTTCCAAGATCCAAAATCTTGGAAATAGAATAGACAAAGTGAAAGAAACAGTTAACAAGGACCTAGAAGAATTAAAGATGAATCAAGCATCGATTAAAAACACAATAAATGAAATGAAAAATACTCTAGATGGAATCAATAGCAGAATAACTGAGGCAGAAGAACGGATAAGTGAAGTGGAAGATAAAATAGTGGAAATAACTGCTGCAGAGCAAAATAAATAAAAAGAATGAAAAGAACAGAGGACAGTCTCAGAGACCTCTGGGACAACATTAAACGCACCAACATTCAAATTATAGGGGTTGCAGAAGAAGAAGAGAAAAAGAAAGGGACTGAGAAAATATTTGAAGAGATTATAGTTGAAAACTTCCCTAATATGGGAAAGGAAATAGTTAATCAAGTCCAGGAGGCACAGAGACTC
This sequence comes from Hyperoodon ampullatus, assembly GCF_949752795.1. Taxonomy (NCBI): domain Eukaryota; kingdom Metazoa; phylum Chordata; class Mammalia; order Artiodactyla; family Ziphiidae; genus Hyperoodon; species Hyperoodon ampullatus. The sequence goes on from NC_136924.1 coordinate 46,518,739, forward strand.
CCATACAGAATAAAGCCAAGGAGAAATACGCCAAGATACATATTAATCAAACTGTCAAAAATTAAACACAAAGAAATCATATTAAAAGCAGCAAGGGAAAAACAACAAATAAAACACAAGGGAATCCCCATCAGGATAACAGCTGATCTCTCAGCAGAAACTCTACAAGCCAGAAGGGAGTGGCAGGACATAATTAAAGTGATGAAGGAGAAAAACCTGCAACCAAGATTACTCTACCCAGCAAGGATCTCATTCAGATTTGATGGAGAAATTAAAACCTTTACAGACAAGCAAAAGCTGAGAGAGTTCAGCACCACCAAACCAGCTTTGCAACAAATGCTAAAGGAACTTCTCTAGGCAAGAAACACAACAGAAGGAAAAGACCTACAATAACGAACCGAAAACAATTAAGAAAATAGTAATAAGGACATACATATCTATAACTACCTTAAACGTAAATGGACTAAATGCTCCCACCAAAAGACACAGATTGGCTGAATGGATACAAAAACAAGACCCATATATATGCTGTCTACAAGAGACCCACTTCAGACCTAGAGACACATACAGGCTGAAAGTAAGGGGATGGAAAAAGATGTTCTATGCAAATGGAAACCAAAAGAAAGCTGGAGTAGCAATTCTTATATCAGACAAAATAGACTTTAAAATAAAGACTACTAGAAGAGACAAAGACGGACACTACATAATGATCAAGGGATCGATCCAAAAAGAAGATCTAACAATTGTAAATATTTATGCACCCAACATAGGAGCACCTCAATACATAAGGCAAATACTAACAGCCATAGAAGGAGAAATCGACAGTAACACAATCATAGTAGGGGACTTTAACACCCCACTTTCACCAATGGACAGATCATCCAAAATGAAAATAAATAAGGAAACACAAGCTTTAAATGATACATTAAAGAAGATGGACTTAGGGCCTCCCTGGTGGCGCAGTGGTTGAGAGTCCGCCTGCTGATGCAGGGGATGCGGGTTCGTGCCCCGGTCTGGGAGGATCCCATGTGCCGTGGAGCGGCTGGGCCCGTGAGCCATGGCCGCTGGGCCTGCGCGTCCAGAGCCTGTGCTCCGCGGCGGGAGAGGCCACGACAGTGAGAGGCCCGCGTACCGCAAAAAAAAAAAAAAAAAAGAAGATGGACTTAATTGATATTTATAGGACATTCCATCTAAAAACAACAGAATACACATTTTTTTCAAGTGCTCATGGAATATTCTCCAGGATAGATCATATCTTGGGTCACAAATCAAGCCTTGGTAAATTTAAGAAAATTGAAATTGTATCAAGTATCTTTTCTGACCACAATGCTATGAGACTAGATACCAATTACAGGAAAAGAGCTGTAAAAAATACAAACACATGGAGGCTAAACAATACACTACTTAATAACGAAGTGATCACAGAGGAAATCAAAGAGGAAATTTAAAAATACCTAGAAACAAATGACAATGGAGACACGACGACCCAAAACCTATGGGATGCAGCAAAAGCAGTTCTAAGAGGGAAGTTTATAGCAATATAATCCCACCTTAAGAAACAGGAAACATCTCGAATAAACAACCTAACCTTGCACCTAAAGCAATTAGAGAAAGAAGAACAAAAACATCCCAAAGTTAGCAGAAGGAAAGAAATCATAAAAATCAGATCAGAAACAAATGAAAAAGAAATGAAGGAAATGATAGCAAAGATCAATAAAACTAAAAGCTGGTTCTTGGAGAAGATAAACAAAATTGATAAACCATTAGCCAGACTCATCAAGAAAAAAAGGGAGAAGACTCAAATCAATAGAATTAGAAATGAAAAAGGAGAAGTAACAACTGACACTGCAGAAATACAAAAGATCATGAGAGATAACTACAAGCAACTCTATGCCAATAAAATGGACAACCTGGAAGAAATGGACAAATTCTTAGAAATGCACAACCTGCCAAGACTGAATCAGGAAGAAATAGAAAATATGAACAGAGCAATCCCAAGCACTGAAATTGAAACTGTGATAAAAAATCTTCCAACAAACAAAAGCCCAGGACCAGATGGCTTCACAGGCGAATTCTATCAAGCATTTAGAGAAGAGCTAACACCTATCCTTCTCAAACTCTTCCAAAATATAGCAGAGGGAGGAACACTCCCAAACTCATTCTACGAGGCCACCATCACCTTGATACCAAAACCAGACAACGATGTCACAAAGAAAGAAAACTACAGGCCAATATCACTGATGAACATAGATGCAAAAATCCTCAACAAAATACTAGCAAACAGAATCCAATAGCACATTAATAGGATCATACACCATGATCAAGTGGGGTTTATTCCAGGAATGCAAGGATTCTTCAATATACGCAAATCAATCAATGTGATACACCATATTAACAAATTGAAGGAGAAAAACCATATGATCATCTCAATAGATGCAGAGAAAGCTTTCGACAAAATTCAACACCCATTTATGATAAAAACCCTGCAGAAAGTAGGCATAGAGGGAACTTTCCTCAACATAATAAAGGCCATATATGACAAACCCACAGCCAGCATTGTCCTCAATGGTGAAAAACTGATACCACTTCCACTAAGATCAGGAACAAGACAAGGTTGCCCACTCTCAGCACTATAATTCAACATAGTTTTGGAAGTTTTAGCCACAGCAAACAGAGAAGAAAAGGAAATAAAAGGAATCCAAATTGGAAAAGAAGAAGTAAAGCTGTCACTGTTTGCAGATGACATGATACTATACATAGAGAATCCTAAAGATGCTACCAGAAAACTACTAGAGCTAATCAATGAATTTGGTAAAGTAGCAGGATAAAAAATTAATGCACAGAAATCTCTGGCATTCCTATACACTAATGATGAAAAATCTGAAAGTGAAATCAAGGAAACACTCCCATTTACCATTGCAACAAAAAGAATAAAATATCTAGGAATAAACCTACCTAAGGAGACAAAAGACCTGTATGAAGAAAATCATAAGACACTGATGAAAGAAATTAAAGATGATACAAATAGATGGAGAGATGTACCATGTTCTTGGATTGGAAGAATCAACATTGTGAAAATGACTCTACTACCCAAAGCAATCTACAGATTCAATGGAATCCCTATCAAACTACCAATGGCATTTTTCACAGAACTAGAACAAAAAATTTCAAAACTTGTATGAAAACACAAAAGACCCCGAATAGCCAACGCCATCTTGAGAACGAAAAATGGAGCTGGAGGAATCAGGCTCCCTGACTTCAGAGTATACTGCAAGGCTACAGTAATTAAGACAGTATGGTACTGGCACAAAAACAGAAAGATAGATCAATGGAACAGGATAGAAAGCCCAGAGATAAACCCACGGACATATGGTCACCTTATGTTTGATAAAGGAGGCAGGAATGTACAGTGGAGAAAGGACAGTCTCTTCAATAAGTGGTGCTGGGAAAACTGGACAGGGACATGTAAAAGTATGAGATTAGATCACTCCCTAACACCATACACAAAAATAAGCTCAAAATGGATTAAAGACCTAAATGTAAGGCCAGACACTATCAAACTCTTAGAGGAAAATATAGGCAGAACACTCTATGACATAAATCACAGCAAGATTCTTTTGGACCCACCTCCTAGAGAAATGGAAATAAAGACAAAAATAAACACATGGGACCTAATGAAACTTAAAAGCTTTTGCACAGCAAAGGAAACCATAAACAAGACCAAAAGACAACCCTCAGAATGGGAGAAAATATTTGCAAATGAAGCAACTGACAAAGGATTAATCTCCAAAATTTATAAGCAGCTCATGCAGCTCAATAACAAAAAAACAAACAACCCAATCCAAAAATGGGCAGAAGACCTAAATAGACATTTCTCCACAGAAGATATACAGACTGCCAACAAACACATGAAAGGATGCTCAACATCTTTACTCATTAGAGAAATGCAAATCAAAACTACAATGAGATATCATCTCACACCAGTCAGAATGGCCATCATCAAAAAATCTAGAAACAATAAATGCTGGAGAGGGTGTGGAAAAAAGGGAACACTCTTGCACTGCTGGTGGGAATGTGAATTGGTACAGCCACTATGGAGAACGGTATGGAGGTTCCTTAACAACTACAAATAGAACTACCATATGACCCAGAAATACCACTACTGGGCATATATCCTGAGAAAACCATAATTCAAAAAGAGACATGTACCAAAATGTTCATAGCAGGCCTATTTACATTAGCCCGGAGATGGAAACAACCTAAGTGTCCATCATCGGATGAATGGGTAAAGAAGATGTGGCACATATATACAATGGAATATTACTCAGCCATAAAAAGAAACGAAATTGAGCTATTTGTAATGAGGTGGATGGACCTAGAGTCTGTCATACAGAGTGAAGTAAGTCAGAAAGAGAAAGACAAATACTGTATGCTGACACATATATATGGAATTTAAGAAAAAAAAATGTCATGAAGAACATAGGGGTAAGACAGGCATAAAGACACAGACCTACTAGAGAATGGACTTGAGGATATGGGGAGGGGGAAGGGTAAGCTGTGACAAAGTGAAAGAGCGGCATGGACATATATACACTATGAAACGTAAGGTAGATAGCTAGTGGGAAGCAACCGCATAGCACAGGGAGATCAGCTCGGTGCTTTGTGACCGCCTGGAGGGGTGGGATAGGGAGGGTGGGAGGGAGACGGAAAAGGGAGGGGATATGGGAACATATGTATAACTGATTAAATTTGTTATAAAGCAAAAAAAAAATATTTAAAAAAAAGAAAAAAAATGAACATGAAGAAGAAAAGAAGGAGGAAAGGGAATAAGGAAGAAAGAAACACTGGAGCAAATAATGGTTATTGAGATCAAGAATGAAGCAATCTGAATACACTGCAAGTTGCTAAACAATGTTGTGATTAATTATAAACTACCATAAGATCTTGAGCACAGCCATGCTGTTTTCCTCTTCAATATGCAGCAGATGATGTTTGTGATTACAAGCTGGTGCTTGGCACATGTACTGTTCAGAAGAATGGACTGCTGCTAATGATAAATTCAACCCCATGTGGTTCAATCATTCCTTCACAGTCTGGCATTTATGCCAATACATTCTGAAATCCTTCTAAAGAATCAATTTGCCAAGATGTTGTGTTGGGCTGATTATCTACAGCTGCCTGTTTGTGAGCTGATCATGGTACAGTATGCACTGACTCAGTAATCTAGTCATTATTATTCGAGGTTGCTAAAGTAAAGTCTGTTTTCTGTGATAGGGCTTAATGCCACTAAAATGCTGTTTTTCAAAAACCTACTCTTGTTATTACCAAGAATTCTTTTTAAATTCTAAAAATATTCCCTTCATCAAAGGTATCTATATAAAAAAAAGCCATCATAAAATATATCTCCTAGCCAAGCAATTCTCAAATGAGAGATCTCTGAACTTCATAACAGCCATGGGAGTGTGGTGTGTTGCTGAGGGGAAGAATGTTAAGAATTACTACTTTGGAAAACCTTTCCTGAACAAAGTGAAGTATCTTTTTTTTTTTTAATAAGTGAGTAATTCTTAGTAAATAAATGAATAGTCCTTAAACAATTATATTCTTAACATTAATACTGTCTTTACCAAAGCAATTTTAAAATGAAAGGACACATACTTTTAACCTGATGGTATTCTGAGAGTATTTTCATAACTAGTTGTCATTCTTAGTGATATAAAGCTTCTCACTTACCTAACTTTTCAACAGATATTAAACACTAAGACATAAGATAGTGTATGACTTGCATCTGCTAAAGGCTATACAACCATAAGCAATGTTGAACAGTATAAAGAGTAAGAATCTCCAAAACAGGGAAACCCAGATTCAAATCCAGCTCAGCTATGTAGAAGCTGTGTGACCTTGGGTGGGTTCCATACCCTTTCTGAGCCTGGCATGACTCATATGAGATAACATCCACTTCACAATTGTATTTTCATAATTAAAGGTGATAATACATGTGAAGTATATTGCATCAAAACTCAAATAATGGTGCTATGATTTCATCCATCAGCTCTGTAGAATTTCTCCGTAGTTGAATACAATTTGAAAGTTTGGAATAAAAAACAACTGTCAACAAATTACATAGGGTTTCCCTCTATGTAAACAAAGAGATTTCATTCTTAAGGTCCCATAAAATAATTCAAAAAGCTTCATTAACATAAAAATAGATTAATTCTATACTTATAATTTCTATATCTTTTATAATTAACAGAATACGCCTACACAGATGACTGATAAACACAAGGTGATAAATCAATAGGAATTATATTTCAGGCTCCTGTAATAAATGGCAGTTCTATCAAATTCATTTATATATACTGCCAAACTGTTCATACAAATACATATTAATTAGATCTTATTCCCCTGACTTCATTTTAGGTCACGTGTAGCTTTCCTAGAATCTAAGTATTTCTACATTACTATCAGTTAAACATTTTAAGATATATGAACTATGTTTCTAAACATTAATCATTTGTGTGGTTAAAAAAGTATGTATTTATAAGGATATTTGAATTCTATATGTATATTTGAACATATTCTATTAACATGACTTTTTTTTAGATTCAAGCATTCAACAAATAAGTACTATTGAGAATAAAGATGAAAATCTAACCATGATTCATGTATTTCATACTGTTCTTTCTTGCTATATTTAGCTTTACATGTGATAGTTACCATGAATAAAGATACCAAAAAGATAAAAACCAGGCCGAATTAAAGGGCCCATGATCTTACAGTGGGGCAGAATATCTAAAATCACGTTTGTTCCACCAGATTCTGGAAGCATGACTGCTGCAAACATATGTGGTACCTTGAAATATAACATCTTAAATGAAAGAGACTGTGTTTTCTGTCAGAATGATTCTTGGAAAACCATATTTATTTCAAAAATATCCAGGAATGAGAAACAAAAAAGAACCAAAACAAATGTATAAGGCTATATGAAAAAAGATAAAGAAAAATAAAAATAATTGTCTCCTACCTGTGAAAAAAATATGTGAGAGTTATTAAATATAGAGTAAGAAATAAAGATGTTCTGAGGTGTGGCCAAGATGGTAGAGTAGGAAGACCCTGAGCTTACCTCCTCCCATGGGCACACCAAAATCACAACTATTTACAGAGCAACTATTAAAGAGAAAGACTGGAAGACTAGAAAAAAAGATGCTCTACAACTGAAGAAATGAAGAAGAAACCACAACAAGATGGGTAAGAGGGGCAGAGACGTATAGTCAAGACCCATACCCCAGGGTGAACATCCCACAAATGGGAGGATAATTACAATTGCAGAGGTTCCCCCCAAGAAGTGAGGGGTCTGAGGTCCACACTGGGCTCCCCAGTCAGGGAGTCCTACACTCAGAAGATGAGGCTCCAGAGTGTTTCACTTTGAAGGCCAGAAGACTTTAATTTTTGGAGAGCCAGAGGCTTGTGGGAAATAAAAGACTCCACTCTTATAGGGTGCACACGAAATCTCACACGCTCTGGGACCCAGGGCAGAAGCAATAATTTGACAGGTGCCTGGGTCAGACCTACCTGCTAATCTTGGAGAGCATTCCAGAGAGGCAGGAGGCAACTGGAGCTCACACTGGGGACACAGACCCTGGCAGCAGCCATTTCTGGGAGCTTCTTCTACCACAAGGACACTACTGCAGGCAAGCACCATTTTGGAATCCTCCCTCAGCTTATTAGATCCAGGACATGGCACCACCTACCAGCCTGTTACCTCCTGCACTGGGATGCCTCAGGCCAAGCCTCTACCCAGGAAAGGACACAGCATCTACCCACCCACCAGCAGACCTGTTGCCTTAAGACCCCCTGAACCCTCAGCTGTCCTGGGACATGGCCTTGTCCACCAGAGGGTCCAGGACACAGCCCTGAACACCAGGCAATACACTAGGCCCGGGATCCATAGAGCCCTGCAGCTAGAGACCCCAGGATGCATTTCAGCCCACCAGTGGGCCTATACTAGACATAGGGCCAGCTTTACCCACCAGTGGGCAGGCACCAACCCCAGGATACCAGAGACCCAGGCCCAACCCACCAGCAGGCCACACATCAATTCTGGGACCCCCCAGGGCCCTACAGCCAGAGACGCCAGGATGTGCCTTGCCCAACAATGGGCAGGCACTAGTCCCAGGTCAAGGTCTCACCTACCAATGGGTGGGCACCAGCTGTGGAATCCCCTGGGCTCTGACCCCACCCACCAGTGGGTAAACATGAGCCCCAGGACAACCATGGACCCGCAGACTATCGGTACCCAGGTCACAAAACAGCAGGCGGGCACCAGAGCAGGGAACTCCTGAACCCTGGCTGCACCCACCAGCATGCCAACACCAACTCTGGAACACTTTGGGTCCCTCAGCAAGCCACCCTAAGATTCCTCCCCTCCCCACCAGTGGGTCAACACAAGCTTCAGTACACCCTGGCCTCTGCAGCCAGCTATGTAAGGAGCTAGCATAACCCATTAGCAGGCTGACACTAGATCTGGGACCCCTGGCACAACAACTACCATCCCAGATACCAGCACTGCTTAACAGTGGGCCAGCACTAGACCAGGCCCCACTCACCAGCAGCCAACAGCCTCCACACAAGGAAGGGCCTGGCAACCAACCAGGTCAGAAGCCAGACACACTTACCAGAACACCCACACTTCTAAGTTCGCCATGACAGGATGACCCACACAGCCCACATGGGGGGCACCCATAGAGCATACAGTTCTAATGACCAGAGCAGAGTAGGCTGCTGGGACACATAGGATGTCTCCTACAAAAGGTCACTTCTCCAAGGCTGGGAAACATAATCAACTTATTAAATATATAGAAATAAAAACAGGAGCTTAGGCAAAATGAGGTACCACAGAAATATGTTCCAAACAAAGGAACAAAATAAAGCCCCAGAAGAAATACTAAGTGAAGTGAAGATAAGAAATCTACCCAATAAAGAGTTTAAGGTCATGATTATAAAGATGTTCCAAGAACTCAATAGAAGATTGGATGAACAGAGTAAGAGGTTAGAAGCTTTTAAAAGAGTTAGAAAATACAAAGGATAACCAAAAACTGATGATGACTACAATAACTGAAATAAAAAATACACCAGAAGGAATCAACAGTAGATTAGATGATATCAGCTACTGGAAGACAGAGTACTGTAAAGCACTGAAGCTGAACAGAAGAAGGATAAAAGAAGAAAAGAAAATGACAGTTTAAGAGACCTCAGTGACAGCATCAAGTGTACTAATATTCACATTACAGGGAGAAGGAGAAAGCAAGAGAAAGGGACAGAGAATATATTTGAAGATATAATAGCTGAAAACTTCACTAACCCGAGAAAGGAAACCGATGTCCAGGTCCAGGAAGCACATACAGTCCCAAACAGAATCAGTATAAGGAAGAACACACCAAGACACATTGTAATTAAATGGAAAAAATCCAAGATAATGAGAGAATATTAAAAGCAGCAAAGGACTATCTCTATTGCTGCTGCTACTGCTGCTGCTGCCGCCACTGCCACCACTGCTACTGCTGTCGGCAGAGCTGCTGGGAGTGGGCATCTCCCGTCTGGGATACCCACCATTGCAGCATCTACTGCACACCCTGGCCCCAAACGGACTGCTAGCCCCAGGGAACAAAAGTGGAGTCCCCCCTGTCCTCTCCTGCTGCAGCCAGAGGATGACTCGAGAGGGCTGAGTGGAGAGTGTGGTCCTCGGTGGCGGGCGGGGAAGGAGACCTTCAAGATGGTGGAGGAGTAAGACGTGGAGATCACCTTCCTCCCCACAAATACATCAAAATACATCTACATGTGGAACAACTCCTATAGAACACCTACTGAACACGGCAGAAGACCTAAGACTTCCCAAAAGGCAAGAAAATTCCCATGTACCTGGGTAGGGCAAAAGAAAAAAGAAAAAATGGAGACAAAAGAACAGGGACAGTACCTGCACCAGTGGGAGGGAGCTGTGAAGGAGGAAAGGTTTCCACACACTAGGAAGCCCCTTCACTGCCAGGGATGAGGGGTGGGTAGGGGGAAAGCTTCGGAGCCACAGAGGAGAGCACAGCAACAGGGGTGCAGAGGGCAAAGCAGAGAGATTCCCACTCAGAGGATCAGGGCCGACCAGCACTCACCAGCCTCAGAGGATTGTCTGCTCCCCGCTAGGGCGGGTGGGGGCTGGGAGCTGAGTCTCGGGCTTCGGAGGTCAGACCCCAGGGAGAGGACTGGGGTTGGCTGCGTGAACACAGCCTGAAGGGGGCTAGTGAACCACAGCTAACCAGGACAGAGTCTGGGAAAAAGTCTGAACTTGCCTCAGAGGTAAGAGACCGTTGTTTTGGGGTGTGCAAGAGGAGGGGATTCCTTCCCCGTCTTCCCACAGAAGGCAGAGCAAGGCCTAAACAAGCTCCAGAGATGGGTGCGAGCCACAGCTATCAGCTCAGACCCCAGAGACAGGCATGAAACAATAACACTGTTGCCACTGCCACCAGGAATCCTGTGTGCAAACACAGGTCACTACCCACACCACCCACCTTGGTGAACCTGTGCAGCTTGCCACTGACAGGGTCCCAAGATCCAGGGACAACCAACTTCCCCAGGAGAACTCACAGCATGCATCAGGCTGTTGCAATGTCACGCTGGCCTCTGCCTCTGCAGACTCGCCTGCATTCCAATTATGACTATCGTACCCCTCCCTCTCTCTGGCCTGAGTGAGCAAGAGAGCCCTAATCAGCCACTACTTTAACACCCTCCTGTCTGGGCGGGGAACAGATGCCTGAGGGTGGCCTACGCGCAGAGGCAAGGTCAAAACCAAAGCTGAACCCCGGGAGCTGTGCGAACAAAGAAGAGAAAGGGAAATCTCTCCCAGAAGCCTCAGGCGCAGCAGATTAAATCTCCACAACCAACTTGATGAACCCTGCATCTGTGCAATACCTGAATAGACAACAAATGTTCCCAAAATTGAGGCGGTGGACTTTGGGAGCAACTGTAGACTTGGGGTTTGTTTTCTGCATCTGATTTGTTTCTGGTTTTTAGGTTTATCTTAGATTAGTTTTTAGTGCTTGTTCTCACTGGTGGATTTGTTTATTGGTTTGGTGGTTTTCTTCTTTTTTTATTTTATTATTTTTTTATATATATTAAAATTTTTTTCCTTTTTTCTCTTTTTGTGAGTGTGTATGGTGTTTCTTTGTGTGATATTCTCTGTTTAGCTTTGCTTTTACCATTTGTCCTAGGATTATGACTGTTCGCTTTGTTGTTGTGGTGGTTTGTTTTCTTTTTATGAGTGTGTGTGTGTATGCTTCATAGTGTGATTCTGTCTGTTTAGCTTTACTTTTACCATTGGGTTTGGAGTCCTATCTGTTCATTTTGTTTGTTTGTTTTCCTTTTTTTTCTTTCTTTTCTGCTGAGGCGTGTGGCTAGCAGGGTCTTGGTACTCTGGCCGGGTGTCTGGCCTGAGCCTCCAAGGTGGGAGAGCCGGGTCCAGGACGTTGGACCACCAGAGGCCCCCCAGCCCCACGTAATATCAATCAGCAAGAGCTTTCCCAGAGATCTCCATTTCAACACTAAGACCCAGCTCCACCCAACGGCCAGCAAGCTCCAGTGTTAGACGCCCCATGCCAAACAACTAGCAAGACAGGAACACAACCCCACCCATTAGCAGAGAGGCTGCCTAAAGTCATACTAAGTTAACAGATACCCCAAACACACTACCAGACACGGCCCTCCCTACCAGAAGGACAAGATTCAGCCCAACCCACTAGAACAAAAGGCAGCAGTCGCTTCCACTAGGAAGCCGACACAAGCCACTGAACCAAGCTCACCCACTGGGGGCAGACAATAAAAACAACGGAAATTACGAACCTGCAGCCAGAGAAATGAGACCCCAAACACAGTAATTTCAACAGACTGAGAAGACACAGAAATATGCAGCACGTGAAGGAGCAAGGTAAAAACTTACCAGACCAAACAAATGAAGAGGAAATAGGCAGTCTACCTGAAAAAGAATTCAGAGTAATGATAGTAAAGATGATCCAAAATCTTGGTAATAGGATGGAGAAAATACAAGAAACATTTAACAAGGACCTAGAAGAAAAAAAGAACAAACATACAACGATGAACAGCACAATAAATGAAATTAAAAATTCTCTAGAAGGAATCAAGATCAAAATAACTGAGGGAGAAGAGTGGATAAGTGACCTGGAATATAAAATAGTGGAAATAACTGCCACAGAGCAGAGTAAAGAAAAAAGAATGGAAAGAATTCAGAAGAGTCTCAGGGACCTCTGGGACATTAAATGCACCAACATTCGAATAAGAGGGGTTGCAGAATAAGAAGAGAAAAAGAAAATGTCTGAGAAAATATATGAAGAGATTACAGTTGAAAACTTCCCTAACATGGAAAGGAAAATAGTCAATCAAGTCCAGGAAGTGCAGAGTCCCATACAGAATAAATCCAAGGAGAAAAATGCCAAGACACATATTAATCAAACTATCAAAAATTAAATACAAAGAAAAAATATTAAAAGCAGAAAGGGAAAAGCAACAAATTACATACAACAGAATCCCCAAAAGGTTAACAGCTGATCTTTCAGCAGAAAAACTGCAAACTAGAAGGGAGTGGCAGGACATATTTAAAATAATGGAAAGGAAAAATTACAACCAAGATTACTCTACCCAGCAAGGAACTCATTCAGATTCCATAGAGAAATTAAAATCTTTACAGACAAGCAAAAGTTAAAGAGAATTCAGCACCACCAAACCAGCATTACAACAAATGCTAAAGGAACTTCTCTAGCCAGGAAACACAAGAGAAGGAAAACACCTACAATAACAAACCCAAAAGAATTAAGAAAATGGTAATAGGAACATACATATCAGTAACTACCTGAAATGTAAATGGATTACATGCTCCAACCAAAAGACACAGACTGGTTGAATGGATACAAAAATAAGACTCGTATATATGCTGTCTACAAGAGGCCCACTTCAGACCTAGGGACACATACAGAATGAAAGTGAGGGGATGGAAAAGATATTCCATGCACATGGAAATCAAAGAAAGAAGGAGTAGCAATTCTCATATCAGACAAAATAGACTACAATAAAGACTATTACAAAACACAAAGAAAGACATTACAAAATGATCAAGGGATCAATCCAAGAAGAAGATATAACAATTGTAAATATTTATGCACCCAACATAGGAGCACCTCAATACATAAGGCAAATGCTAACAGCCATGAAAGGGGAAATCGACAGTAACACAATAATAGTAGGGGACTTTAAAACCCCACTTTCACCGATGGACAGATCATCCAAAATGAAAATAAATAGAGAAATACAAGCTTTAAATGACACATTAAACCAGATGGACTAACTGATATTTATTGGATATTCCATCCCAAAACAACAGAATACACTTTCTTCTCAAGGGCTCATGGAACATTCTCCAGGATAGATCATATATTGGGTCACAAATCAAGCCTTGATAAATTTAATAAAATTGAAATGGTATCAAGTATCTTTTCCGACCACAATGCTATGGAACGAGATATCAATTAAAGGAAAAAAACTGTAAAAAATACAAACACAGGGGGGCTAAACAATACACTATTAAATGACCAAGAGATCACTGAAGAAATCAAAGAGGAAATCAAAAAATACCTAGAAAATAATGACAATGAAAACATGATGACACAAAACCTATGGGATGCAGCCAAAGGAGTTCTAACAGGGAAATTTATAGCAATACAATCCTACCACAATAAACAAGAAACAACTCAAATAAACAACCTAAACTTGCACCTAAAGCAATTAGAGGAAAATAACAAAGAAAACCCAAAGTTAGCAGAAGTAAAGAAATCATAAAGATCAGATTAGAAATAAATGAAAAAGAAACCAAAGAAACAATAGCAAAGATCAATAAAACTAAAAGCTGGTTCTTTGACAAAATAAACAAAATTGATAAACCACTAGCTAGACTAATTAACAAAAAAAGGGAGAAGACTCAAATGAGCAGAATTAGAAAGGAAAAAGAAGAAGGAACAGCTGACCCTGAAGAAATACAAAGAATCATGAGGGATTACTACAAGCAACTATATGCCAATAAAATGGACAACCTGGAAGAAATGGAGAAATTCTTAGGAAAGCACAAACTTCAGAGACTAAACCAGGAAGAAAGAGAAAATATGAACAGCCCAATCACAAGCACTGAAATTGAAACTGTGATTAAAAATCTTCCAACAAACCAAAGCCCAGGATAAGATGCCTTCACATGTGAATTCTATCAAACATTTAGAGAACAGCTAACACCTATCCTTCTGAAACTCTTCCAAAATATAGTGGAGGGAGGAACATTCCCAAACTCATTCTACGAGGCCACCATCACCCTGATACCAAAATCAGACAATGATGTCACAGAAAAAGAAAACTACAGAACAGTATCACTGATGAACATAGATGCAAAAATCCTCAACAAAATACTAGCAAACAGAATCCAACAGCACATTAAAAGGATCATACACCATGATCAAGTGGGGTTTATCCATGGAAAGCAAGGATTCTTCAGTATATGCAAATCAATCAATGTGATTCACCATATTAACATATTGAAGGAGAAAAACCATATGATAATCTCAATAGATGCAGAAAAATTTTTTGACAAAATTCAACACCCATTTATGATAAAAACTCTCCAGAAATGGGCATAGAGGGAACCTACCTCAACATAATAAAGGCCATGTATGACAAACCCACAGACAAAATCATTTTCAATGGTGAAAAACTGAAACCATTTCCTCTAAGATCAGGAACAAGACAAGGTTGTCCACTCTCACCATTATTACTCAACATAGTTCTGGATGTTTTAGCCATGGTAATCAGAGAAGAAAATGAAATAAAATGAATCCAAATTGGAATAGAAGTAAAACTGTTAGTGTTTGCAAATGACATGATACTATACATAGAGAATCTTAAAGATGCTATCAGAAAATTCCTGGAGCTAATCAATGAATTTGGTAAAGTACCGGGATAAAAAATTAATGCGCAGAAATCTCTTGCTATCCTATATACTGACAAAAAATCTGAAAGAAAGATTAAGGAAACACTCCCATTTATCACTGTAACAAAAAGAATAAAATATCTAGGAATAAACCTACTTAAGGAGACCAAAGACCTGTATGCAGAAAACTGTAAGACACTGATGTAAGAAATTAAAGACGATACAAACAGAGAGATATAGCATGTCCCTGGTTAGAAGAATAAACATTGTGAAAATGACTATACTATGCAAAGCAATGTACCGATTCAATGCAATCCCTATCAACCATCAATGGCATTTTTCACAGAACCAGAACAAAAAAATTTTTAATTTGTATGGAAATACAAAAGACTGCGAATAGCCAAAGCAGTCTTGAGAAAGAAAAACGGAGCTGGAGGAATCAGGCTCCCTGACTTCAGACTATACTACAAAGCTACAGTAATCAAGACAGTATGGTACTGGCAAAAAAACAGAAATAAAGATCAATGGAAAAGGATAGAAAGCCCAGAGATAAACCCACACTCATAGGGTCATCCTATCTTTGACAAAGGAGGCAAGAATATACAATGGAGAATAGACAGCCTCTTCAATAAGTGGTGCTGGGAAAACTGGACAGGGACATGTAAAAGTATGAGATTAGATCACTCCCTAACACCATTCACAAAAATAAGCTCAAAATGGATTAAAGACCTGAATGTAAGGCCAGACACTATCAAACTCTTAGAGGAAAACATAGGCAGAACACTCTATGACATAAATCACAGCAAGATCCTTTTTGACCCACCTCCTAGAGTAATGGAAATAAAGACAAAAATAAACACATGGGACCTAATGAAACTTAAAAGCTTTTGCACAACAAAGGAAAACATAACAAGATGAAAAGACAGGGCTTCCCTGGTGGCGCAGTGGTTGAGAGTCTGCCTGCCAATGCAGGGGACATGGGTTCGTGCCCCAGTCCGGGAAGATACCACATGCTGCAGAGCGGTTGGGCCCATGAGCCATGGCCGCTGAGCCTGCGCATCCAGAGCCTGTGCTCCGCAATGGGAGAGGCCACAACAGTGAGAGGCCGGCGTATCACACACACACAAAAAAAAGATGAAAAGACAACCCTCAGAATGGGAGAAAATATTTGCAAATGACGCAACTGACAAAGGATTAATCTCCAAAATATACAGGCAGCTCATGGAGCTGAATATCAAAAAAGAAAAAAAAGAAGCAACCCAATCCAAAAATGGGTGGAGGACCTAAATAGACATTTCTCCATGGAAGACATACAAATTGCCAACAAACACATGAAAGGGCGCTCAAAATTACTAATCATTAGAGAAATGCAAATCAGAACCACAATGACGTATCACCTGACACCGGTCAGAATGGCCATCATCAAAAAATCTACAAACAATAAATGCTGGAGAGGGTGTGGAGAAAAGGGAGCTCTCTTGCACTGTTGGTGGGAATGTAACTTGATACAGCCACTATGGAGAACAGTATGGAGGTTCCTTCAAAAACTAAAAGTAGAACTACTACATGACCCAGCAATCCCACTACTGGGCATATACCCTGAGATAACCAAAATTCAAAAAGAGTCATGTACCACAATGTTCATTGCAGAACTATTTACAATAGCCAGGACATGGAAGCAACCTAAGTGTCCATCGACAGGTAAATGGATAAAGAAGATGTGGCACATATATACAACAGAATATTACTCAGCCATAAAATGAAACGAAATTGAGTTATTTGTAGTGAGGTGGATGGACCTAGCGTCTGTCATACAGAGTGAAGTAAGTCAGAAATAGAAAAACAAATACCATATACTAACACATATATATGGAATGTGAAAAAAAATTGGTTCTGATGAATCTACGGGCAGGACAGGAATAAGGACACAGATGTAGAGAATGGACTTGAGGACACGGGAGGGGGAAGGGTCAGCTGGGACAAAGTGAGACAGTAGCATTGACATACATATACAACCAAGTATAAAATAGATAGCTAGTGGATAGCAGCTGCATAGCACAGGGAGATCAGTTCAGTGCTTTGTGACCACCTAGAGGGGTGGGATAGGGAGGATGGGAGGGAGGCACAAGAGTGAGGGGATATGGCGATATATGTATACATATAGCTGATTCATTTTGGTATACAGCAGAAACTAACAGAACATTGTTAAGCAATTATACTCTAATAAAGATGTTAAAAAAATTTATTACTTGCCAAAAAATAGAATAAAATAAAATAAAAAATAAAAGCAGCATGGGAAGAGCCACAAGTTATATATAACAGAACCCCTTAATGCTATCAGATGACTTTTCAGGAGGAACACTGCAGGCCAGAAGGGAGTGGCATGATATATTTAAAGTGATGAAAGGGAAAACTTAAAACCAAGAATACTTCATGTGGCAAGGTTTTCATTCAGATTTTATGGAGAGATAAAAGTTTTACAGAGAAGCAATAGCTAAAAGAGTTCAGCACCACAAAACCAGTTTTACAACTGATATTAAAGGGACTACTCTAAGTGAAAAAGGCCACAACTAGAAACTGCAATATTACAAAAAGAAAAATCTCTCTGGTAAAGGCAATACACAGTTAAGTTGGTAAATCAACCACATATAAGCCAGTAGGAAGTTTAAAAGACAAAAGTAGTAAAATCATCTGTATCTGCAATAAGTAGTTATATATATATATTATATAATATATATTTATATAAATTATATAAATGTATGTAATTTATATATTTATAAATATTTATTATTTATATTACATATATACATATATAAAATGTTGCTGATCTATTAAGTTCAAATGCATTTTAAGAACCTTGCATTTTTATCCCTCCACTACATTTACTGTTTTTGACATCATATTTTATATCTTTTTGTTTTGTCTATACCTTAACTACTACTTATTAAAAGAAACTACTGTCTCCTTTTCACTTAGAGAAGTCCCTTTAATATTTGTTGTAACACTGGTTTTGTCATGCTGAACACTTTTAGCTGTTGCTTCTCTGTAAAACTTTTTATCCCTCCATAAAATCTTAATGAAAACCTTAACAGGTAAAGTATTCTTGGTTTTAGGTTTTCCCTTTCATCACTTTAAATATATCATCCCACTCCCTTCTGGCCTGCAGTGTTTCTCCTGAAGAGTCATCTGATACCCTTAAGGGGGTTCTGTTGTATAAAACTTGTGGCTCTTCCCTTGCTGCTTTTAATATTCTCTCGTTATCTTGGGTTTATAATATATATAAATTAAGTATGTAAATATGTTTTATATTTATATTATATTTATATATTGTATTTATCATATTTATATAATATGTTCTTAAATATCTATATCATAGTTATATAATATATATTTATATATATTTATAGCATGTTTATAAATATATTTATATTTATTATATACAATATGAATATATTTTTGTGTATATTTACATTTATAAATATATATTATATACTTTAAAAATATATATTTATATATATTACATATATGCATTTGAACTTAACAGATCAGCAAATTTATATATATATATTATATATATATATATAATATATATATATATATATAGAGAGAGAGAGAGAGAGAGAGATTGCTATATACAGAGAGTGATTTCAGATCTACAGATCAACACAGACTGAAAGTTAGGAGATAGAAAAAGGTATTCCATGAAAATGCAAATGAAAAGAAAGTCAGGTTATCAATACTTGTATCAGACAAAATAGACTTTAAAACAAAGACTGTAACAAGAGGCAAAGAAGGACATTACAATATGATCAAGGGATCAATCCAAGAATAAGACATAACAATTGCAAATATATATTCATCCAACATAGAAGCGCCTAAATACAGAAAGCAAATATTGACAGACATAATGGAAGAAACTGACAGTAACACAATCATAGTAGAGAACATTAACACCTCACTTACATCAATGAACAGATCATCCAGACAGAAAAGCAATAATGAATAACTGGCCTTACATGACACATTACACCAGATGGATTTATGAGTGCGTGTGTGAAATGTGTGTAACATTCCATCCAAAACAGCATGTTACACATTCTTTTCAAAGGCAAATGAAACATTTTCCAGCAGTATATAACACATGAAAGGTAATAAAACAAGTCTCAGTATATTAAAATAACTGAAATCATACCAAGCATCTTTTCTTAACACAGTGATATTAGACTAGAAGAAAAAATCAACTACAAGAAAAAAATGCAAAGAAACACAAACACGTGGAGGCTAAACAATACGCTATTAAACAAACAATGGATTACTGAAGAAATCAAAAAGTAATTTAAGGCAAATGAAAACGAAAACACAAAGATCCAAAATTTATGGGATGCAGCAAAAGCAGTTCTAAGAGAGAGATAATAGCTATACAAGCTTACCTCAGGAAAAAAGAAAAATATTAAATAAATAATATAACCTTAACACCTAAAGGAACTACATAAAGAACAAACAAAATCCAAAGGTAGTAGAAGGAAAAAAATGATAAAGTTCAGAGCAGAAATTAATGAAATAGAGACCATGAAAAACAATAGAAAAGATCAATGAAACAGAGCTGGCTCTATTAAAAGATAAACAAAATTGATAAACCTTTAGACAGACTCGTCAAGAAAAAAAAGTGAAAAGGCCCAAATCAGGAAAGTCAGAAATGAAAAAGGAAAAGTTACAATTGACAACACAGAAATGCAAAGGATCATAAGAGATTTCTGTGAACATTTATGTGTCAATAAAATGGACAAATTCCTAGAAATGTATAATCTCCCAAGACTGAACCAAGGAAGAAAAAGAAAATATGAACAGACCAATTATCAGTAATAAAGAAATTCCCAACAAACAAAAATCCAGAATCAGATGGCTTCACAGGTGAATTCTACCAAATATTTAGAGAAGAGTTAACACCTTTCCTTCTCAAACTATTCCAAAAAACTGCAGAGGAAGGAACCACTTCTGAACTCATTCAAAGAAGCCAGTGTCATCCTGATACCAAAACCAGACAAAGATATTACAACAAAAAGAAAATTACATACCAATATCACTGATGAACATAGATGCAAAAATCCTCAACAAAGTATTAGCAAACCAAATTCAACAATATATTAAGAGGATCCTACAGCATGACCAAGTGTTATTTATCCCAGGCATGCAAGGAGGGTTCAATATTCATAAATCAATCAATGTGATACACCACAGTAACAAACTGAAGAATATAAATCTTATGATCATCTCAGTAGATGCAGAAAAAGGTCTTGACAAAATCCAACAACGATTTATGATAAAAACCCTCAACAAAGTGGATTTAGAGGGAATATATCTCAACATAAATGACAAGCCCACAGCTAACATCATACTCAATGGTGAAAAACTGAAACCATTTCCTCTAATATCAGGAACAAGACAAGGATGCCTACTTTCACTACTTTTATTCAACATATTATTGGAAGTCCTAGCCACAGCATTAAGACAAGAAGAAGAAATAAAAGGAATCCAAATTGGAAAGAAAAGTAAAACTGTCACTGTTTGTAGATGACCTGATAGTATACATAGAAAATCCTGAACACCATCAAAAAAGTATTAGAGCTCATCAATAAATTCGGTAAACTTGCAGGATACAAAATATACAGAAATCTGTTCCATTTCTATACACTAAGAGCAAACTATCAGAAAGAGAAATTAAGAAAACAACCCCATTCACAATCACATCAAAAAGAATAAAATACCTGGCATAAATCTAACTAAGGAGGTAAAAGAACTGTACTCAGAAAACTATAAGACATTAATGAAATAAATTGAAGACTACAAAAACAGATGGAATGAGATACTGTGTCCAGTTTGGAAAAATTAATATGGTTAAAATGACCACACTACCCAAGGTAATCTACAGATTCAATGCAATCCCTATCAAAACACCAATAGCATTCTTTATAGAACTAGAACAAATAATTCTAAAATTATATGGAGACACAAAAGACCCCAAATAGCCCAAAGAGTCTTGATAAAGAACAAAGCTGGAGATATCATGCTCCCTGATTTCAAACTCTATTACAGAGCTACAGTAATCAGAAAAGTCTGGTACTGGCACAAATACAGACCCATAGATCAAATGAGTAGAACAGAGAGACTAGAAATGAATCCACACCTATATGCGCAAATAATGTAAGACAAAGGAGGCAAGAATATGCAGTGGGGAAAAGACACCCTCTTCAGTAAATGGTGTTGGGAAAACTAGACAACTACATGTAAAAGAATCAAACTGGACTACTCTTCCACACCATGCACAAAAATAAATTAAAAGTGCCTTAAAGACTTAACTGGGGCTTCCCTGGTGGCGCAGTGGTTGGGAGTCCGCCTGCCAGTGCAGGGGACGCGGGTTCGTGCCCCGGTCCGGGAGGGTCCCGCATGCCATGGAGCGGCTGGGCCCATGAGCCATGGCCGCTGGGCCTGCGCGTCTGGAGCCCGTGCTCCGCAGTGGGAGAGGCCGCAACAGGGAGAGGCCCGTGTAAAAAAAAAAAAGAAAAAAAAAAAAAAGACTTAACTGTAAGACCTGAAACCATAAAATTACTACTAGAAAAAAACATAGGCAAGTAAGCTTTTTGCCATAGGTCTTATTAATATATTTTTTGGAAATGTCTCCTCAGGTAAGGGAAACAAATGGGACTACATCAAACTTAAAAGCTTTTTCACAGCTAAGGAAACTATCAACAAAATGAAAAGGCCACCTGCTGACTAGGAGAAGATATATGCAAATGATATATATGATAAGGGGTTAATATTCAAATATACAAAGAACTCATGCAACTCAACATCAAAAAAACAAACAACCCAATTAAAATATGGGCAGACGATGTGAACAGACATTTTCCAAAAGGATATACAGATGGGCAAAAGACACATGAAAAGATGATCAACATCACTAACCAGTAGGGAAATGCAAATCAAAACCACAATGAGATATCACCTTATACATGTCAGAATGGCTATTATCAAAAAGACAAAAAATAACAAGTGTTGGTAAGGATGTGGATAAAAGGAACCCTTGGGCACTGTTGGTGGGAATGTAAACTGGTGCAGCCACTATGGAATACAGTATGAAGATTCCTAGGAAATTAAAAATAGAACTACCATGTGATCCAGCAATTCCACTTCTGGGTATTTATCCAAATAAAACAAGTAATAATTAGAGAAGATATATGCAGCCCTTGTTCATTCCAGTATTATTTCCAATAGCCAAAGTGTGGAAGCAACCTACATGCCCATTGACAGATGAATGAATAAAGAAGATGTGGTATATATATGTATATATGGAATATTACTCAGCAGCCTACTCAGCCATCAAAAAAAAAAAAAAAGAAAGAAATCTTGCCATTTGTGACAATATGGATGGACCTAGAGGGTATTATGCTAAGTGAAATACAGACAGAGAAAGACAAAACTGTGTGATTTTGCTTATATGTTATACCTACAAAAACAAAAGAAATGAACAAACATAACAAAACAGAAACAGAGTTATAGATATAAGGAATAAACAGGTGTTTGCCAGGGGGATGGGAGTTGGGAGTAAGAAAGGAATAGGTGAGGAAGATCTGGAGGTATAAACTTCCAGTTACAAAACACGTGAGTCAAGAGGATGAAATGTACAGGATGAGGAATATAGTCAGTAATTATGTAATATTTTTGTACAATGACATCTGTAAATAGAGTTACGCTGGTGATCATTTTGAAATGTACAGAAATAGTGAATCACTATGCTGTGTAATAGGAATTAACATAGTGTTGTAGGTCAATTAAACTTTCAAAAACAAACAAATAACAAACTCATAGAAAAAGAGATTAGATTTGTGGTTACCAGAGGCAGGGGGTTGGGGAGGTGGATTAGATGAAGGCAGTCAAAAGGTATAAAGTTGTAGTTATAAGATACATAAGTACTAGGGATGTACTGTACAATGCGATAAATATAATTTACTCTTCTGTGTATTATATATGAAAGTTGTTAAGAGAGTAAATCCTAAGAGTTCTCATCACAGGGAAATTCTTTTCTATTTAACTCTGTACCTATATGAGATGCTGGATGTTCACTAGACCTACTGCAGTAGTTATTTCATGATGTATGTAAATCAAATCATTGTGCTGTACACCTTAAACTTACACAGTGCTATATGTCAATTACATCACAATAAAACTGGAAGAAAATATCAAAAAAAATAAAGATATTCTGTAAAAAGAACTTAGTTATAAGTTCTACAAAATAGAATGATCTTTAAATAGAGCTTTGGGTTCATGGAAAAGAAGAGTTGATTAAAAATATGGATTTTCTGATCAGAGGGGGAAGATGGAAGAAGAGTAAGACGCGGAGATCACCTTCTTCCCCACAGATACACCATAAATACATCTACACGTGGAACAACCCCTACAGAACACCTACTGGACGCTGGCAGAAGACCTCAGACCTCCCAAACGGCAAGAAACTGCCCACGTACCCGGGTACGGCAAAATAAAAAAGAATAAACAGAGACAAAAGAATAGGGACGGGACCTGCACCAGTGGGAGGGAGCCGTGAAGGAGGAAAGGTTTCCACACACTAGGAGCCCCTTCGCGGGCAGAAACTGCGGGTGGCGGAGGGGGAAGCTTTGGAGCTGCGGAGGAGAGCACAGCAACAGGGGTGCGGAGGGGCAAGCGGAGAGATCCCTGCACAGAGGATCGGTGCCGAATGGCACTCACCAGCCTCAGAGGCTTGTCTGCTCACCTGCCAGGGCGGGCGGGGGCTGGGAGCTGAGGCTCCGACTTCGGTCGGAGCGCAGGGAGAGGACTGGGGTTGGCGGCGTGAACACAGCCTGCAGGCGGTTAGTGCACCACGGCTAGCCGGGAGGGAGTCCAGGGAAAACGCTGGACCTGCCGAAGAGGCAAGAGACTTTTTCTTGCCTCTTTGTTTCCTGGTGCTCAAGGAGAGGGGATTAAGAGCGCTGTTTAAAGGAGCCCCAGAGACTGGCGCGAGCGGCTAACACCGGGGAACCCAGAGACAGGCATGAGACGTTAAGGCTGCTGCTGCCGCCACCAAGAAGCCTGTGTGCGAGCACAGGTCACTATCCACACCTCCCTTCCAGGGAGCCTGTGCAGCCCACCACTGCCAGGGTCCCGGGATCCAGGGACAACTTCCCTAGGAGAACGCACGGTGAGCCTCAGGCTGGTGCAACGTCCTGCAGGCCTCTGCCGCCGCAGGCTCACCCCACATCCACACCCCTCCCCCGCCCCAGCCTGAGTGAGCCAGAGCCCCAGACGCAGCTGCTCCTTTAACCCCGTCCTGTCTGAGCGAAGAACAGATGCCCTCAGGCGACCTACACGCAGAGGCGGGGCAAAATCCAAAGCTGAACCCCGGGAGCTGTGCGAACAAAGAAGAGAAAGGGAAATTTCTCCCAGCAGCCTCAGGAGCAGTGGATTAAATCTCCACAATCAACTTGATGTACCCTGCATCTGTGGAACACATGAATAGACAACGAATCATCCCAAATTGAGGAGGTGGACTTTGAGAACAAGATTTATTATTTTTCCCCTTTTTCTCTTTTTGTGAGTGTGCATGCTTCTGTGTGAGATTTTGTCTGTATAGCTTTGCTTTCACCATTGTCCTAGGCTTCTATCTGTCCGTTTTTTCTTTAAAAATTTTTTTTTCTAAAAATTCTTTTTATTTTAATAACTTTATTTTATCTTCTTCGTTCCTTCCTTTATTCCTTCCTTCCTTTCGTTCTTTCTTTCTTTCTCTTTCTTTCTCTCTCTTTCTCTCTTTCTTTCTTTCTCTTTCTTTCTTTCTACTTTCACTCCCTTTTATTCTGAGCCATGTGGATGAAAGGCTCTTGGTGCTGCAGCCAGGAGTCAGTGCTGTGCCTCTAAGGTGGGAGAGCCAACTTAAGGATACTGGTCCACAAGAGACCTCCCAGCTCCATGTAATATCAAACAGCTAAAATCTCCCAGAGATCTCCATCTCAACAGCAACACCCAGCTTCACTCAATGACCAGCAAACTACAGTGCTGGACACCCTGTGCCAAACAACTAGCAAGACAGGAACACAATCCCACCCATTAGAAGAGAGGCTGCCTAAAATCATAATAAGTCCACAGACACCCCAAAACACACCACCAGACGTTGACCTGTCCACCAGAAAGACAAGATCCAGCCTCATCCACCACAACACAGGCACTAGTCCCCTCCACCAGGAAGACTGCACAACCTACTGAACCAACTTTAGTCACTGGAGACAGACACCAAAAACAACGGGAACTACAAGCCTGCAGCCTGCAAAAAGGAGACCCCAACCACAGTAAGATAAGCAAAATGAGAAGACAGAAAAACACAGCAGGTGAAGGAGCAAGATAAAAACCCACCAGACCTAACAAATGAAGAGGAAATAGGCAGTCTACCTCAAAAAGAATTCAGAGTAATGATATAGTAAAGATGATCCAAAAACTTGGAAATAGAATGGGGACAATGCAAGAAACATTTAACAAGTACCTAGAAGAACTAAAGATGAAACAAGCAACAATGAACAACGCAATAAATGAAATTAAAAATACTCTAGTGGGATCAATAGCAGAGTAACTGAGGCAGAAGAACGGATAAGTGACCTAGAAGACAAAATAGTGGAAATAACTACTGCAGAGCAAAATAAAGAAAAAATAATGAAAAGAACTGAGGACAGTCTCAGAGACCTCTGGGACAACATTGAATGCAACGACAGTTGAATTATATAGGTTCCAGAACAAGAAGAGAAAAAGAAAGGGGTGGCAAAAGTATTTGAAGAGATTATAGTTGAAAACTTCCCTAATATGCGAAAGGAAATAGTTAATCAAGTCCAGGAAGCACAGAGAGTCCCATACAGGATAAATCCAAGGAGAAATATGCCAAGACACATATTAATCAAACTGTCAAAAATTAAATACAAAGAAGACATATTAAAAGCAGCAAGGGAAAAACAAGAAATAACACACAAGGGAATCCCCATAAGGTTAACAGCTGACCTTTCAGCAGAAACTCTGCAAGCCAGAAGGGACTGGCAGGACATATTTAAAAGGATGACGAAGAAAAACCTACAACCAAGATTACTCTACCCAGCAAGGATCTCATTCAGATTTGATGGAGAAATTAAAACCTTTACAGACAAGCAAAAGCTGAGACAATTCAGCACCACCAAACCAGCTTTACAACAAATGCTAAAGGAACTTCTCTAGGCAAGAAACACAAGAGAAGGAAAAGACCTACAATAACAAACCCAAAACAATTAAGAAAATGAGAATATGAACATACATATGGATAATTACCTTAAATGTAAATGGATTAAATGCTCCCACCAAAAGACACAGACTGGCTGAGTGGATACAAAAAAAAAGCCTCATATATATGCTGTCTACAAGAGACGCACTTCAGACCTAGAGACACATACAGACTGAAAGTAAGGGGATGGAAAAAGATATTGCATGCAAATGGAAACCAAAAGAAAGCTGGAGTAGCAATTCTCATATCAGACAAAATTGACTTTAAAATAAAGACTATTAGAAGACACAAAGAAGGACACTACATAATGATCAAGGGATCGATCCAAGAAGATATAACAATTGTAAATATTTATACACCCAACAAAGGAGCACCTCAATACATAAGGCAAATACTAACAGCCATAAAAGGGGAAATCAACAGTAACACATTCATAGTAGGGGACTTTAACACCCCACTTTCACCAATGGACAGATCATCCAAAATGAAAATAAATAAGGAAACACAAGCTTTAAATGACACATTAAACAAGATGGACTTAATTGATACTTATAGGACATTCCATCCAAAAACAATAGAATACACATTTTTCTCAAGTGCTTATGGAACATTCTCCAGGATAGATCATATCTTGGGTCACAAATCAAGCCTTGGTAAATTTAAGAAAATTGAAATTGTATCAAGTATCTTTTCCGACCACAATGCTATGAGACTATATATCAATTACAGGAAAAGATCTGTAAAAAATACAAACACGTGAAGGCTAAACAATGCACTACTTAATAACGAAGTGATCACTGAAGAAAACAAAAAGGAAATCAAATAATACCTAGAAACAAATGACAATGGAGACACGACAACCCAAATCCTATGGGACGCAGCAAAAGCAGTTCTAAGAGGGAAGTTTATAGCAATACAATCCTATCTTAAGAAAGAAGAAACATCTCGAATAAACAACCTAACCTTGCGCCTAAAGCAATTAGAGAAAGAACAAAATATCCCAAAAGTTAGCAGAAGGAAAGAAATCATAAAGATCAGATCAGAAATAAATGAAAAAGAAATGAAGGAAACGATAGCAAAGATCAATAAAGCTAAAAGCTGGTTCTTTGAGAAGATAAACAAAATTGATAAACCATTAGCCAGAATCATCAAGAAAAAAAGGAAGAAGACTCAAATCAATAGAATTAGAAATGAAAAAGGAGAAGTAACAACTGACACTGCAGAAATACAAAAGATCATGAGAGATTACTACAAGCAACTCTATGCCAATAAAATGTACAATCAGGAAAACATGGACAAATTCTTAGAAATGCACAACCTGCCAATACTGAACGAGGAAGAAATAGAAAATATGAACAGACCAATCACAAGCACTGAAATTGAAACTGTGATTAAAAATCTTCCAACAAACAAAAGCCCAGGACCAGATGGCTTCACAGGCGAATTCTATCAAACATTTAGAGAAGAGCTAAAACCTATCCTTCTCAAACTCTTCCAAAATATAGCAGAGGGAGGAACACTCCCAAACTCATTCTATGAGCCCACCATCACCCTGATACTAAAATCAGACAAGAATGTCACCGAGAAAGAAAACTACAGGCCAATATCACTGATGAACATAGATGCAAAAATCCTCAACAAAATACTAGCAAAGAGAATCCAACAGCACATTAAAAGGATTACACATCATGAATAAGTGGGGTGTATTCCAGGAATGCAAGGATTCTTCAATATACGTAAATCAATCAACGTGATACACCGTATTAACTAATTGAAGGAGAAAAACCATATGGTCATCTCAATAGATGCAGAGAAAGCTTTCGACAAAATTCAACACTGATTTATGATAAAATCCCTGAAGAAAGTAGGCACACAGGGAACTTTCCTCAACGTAATAGAGGCCTATATGACAAACCCACAGCCAACATCATCCTCAATGGTGAAAAACTGAAAGCATTTCCACTAAGATCAGGAACAAGACAAGGTTGCCCACTCTCAGCACTATAATTCAACATAGTTTTGGAAGTTTTAGCCACAGCAATCAGAGAAGAAAAAGAAATAAAAGGAATCCAAATCGGAAAAGAAGAAGTAAAGCTGTCACTGTTTGCAGATGACATGATACTATACATAGAGAATCCTAAAAATGCTACCAGAAAACTACTAGAGCTAGTCAATGAATTTGGTAAAGTAGCAGGATACAAAATTAATGCACAGAAATCTCTGGCATTCCTATATGCTAATGATGAAAAATCTGAAAGTGAAATCAAGAAAACACTTCCATTTACCACTGCAACAGAAAGAATAAAAATATCTAGGAATAAACCTACCTAAGGAGACAAAAGACCTTTACGCAGGAAATTATAAGACACTGATGAAAGAAATTAAAGATGATACAAATAGATGGAGAGATATACCATGTTCTTGGATTGCAAGAATCAACATTGTGAAAATGACTCTACTACCCAAAGCAATCTACAGATTCAATGCAATCCCTATCAAACTACCATTGGCATTTTTCACAGAAGTAGAACAAAAAATTTCAAAATTTGTATGGAAACACAAAAGACCCCGAATAGCCAAAGCAATCTGGAGAACGAAAAACGGAGCTGGAGGAATCAGGCTCCCTGACTTCAGACTATACTACAAAGCTACAATAATCAAGACAGTATGGTACTGGCACAAATATAGAAATATAGGTCAATGGAACAGGATAGAAAGCCCAGAGATAAACCCACGCACATATGATCACCTTATCTTTGATAAAGGAGGCAGGAATGTACAGTGGAGAAAGGACAGCCTCTTCAATAAGTGGTGCTGGGAAAACTGGACAGGGACATGTAAAAGTATGAGATTAGAACACTCCCTAACACCATACACAAAAATAAGCTGGAAATGGATTAAAGACCTAAATGTAAGGCCAGAAACTATCAAACTATTAGGGGAAAACACAGGCAGAACACTCTATGACATAAATCACAGCAAGATTCTTTTGGACCCACCTCCTAGAGAAATGGAAATAAAAACAAAAATAAACAAATGGGACCTAATGAAACTTCAAAGCTTTTGCACAGCAAAGGAAACCATAAACAAGACCAAAAGACAACACTCAGAATGGGAGAAAATATTTGCAAATGAAGCAGCTGACAAAGGATTAATCTCCAAAATTTATAAGCAGCTCATGTAGCTGAATAACAAAAAAACAAACAACCCAATCCAAAAATGGGCAGAAGAACTAAATAGACATTTCTCCAAAGAAGATATACAGATTGCCAACAAAAACATGAAAGAATTCTCAACATCATTAATCATTAGAGAAATGCAAATCAAAACTACAATGAGATATCATCTCACACCGGTCAGAATGGCCAGCATCAAAAAATATAGAAACAATAAATGCTGGAGAGGATGTGGAGAAAAGGGTACACTCTTGCACTGCTGGTGGGTATGTGAATTGGTACAGCCACTATGGAGAACAGTATGGAGGTTCCTGAAAAAACTATAAATAAGGACTACCATATGACCCAGCAATCCCACTACTGGGCATATACCCTGAGAAAACCATAATTCAAAAAGAGTCATGTACCAAAATGTTCACTGCAGCTCTATTTACAATAGCCAGGAGATGGAAACAACCTAAGTGTCCACTGAGAGATGAATGGATAAAGAAAATGTGGCACATATATACAATGGAATATTACTCAGCCATAAAAAAAACTAAATTGAGTTATTTGTAGTGAGGTGGATGGATCTAGAATCTGTCATACAGAGTGAAGTAAGTCAGAAAGAGAAAGACAAATACCTTATCCTAACACATATATATGGAATCTAAGAAAAAAAAAAAATGTCATGAAGAACCTAGGGGTAAGACGGGAATAAAGACACACCTAGTAGAGAATGGACTTGAGGATATGGGGAGGTGGAAGGGTAAGCTGTGACAAAGTGAGAGAGTGGTATGTACATATATACACTACCAAACATAAAACAGATAGCTAGTGGGAAGCAGCCGCATAGCACAGGGAGATCAGCTCGGTGCTTTGTGACCACCTGGATGGGTGGGATAGGGAGGGTGGGAGGGAGGGATATGCAAGAGGGAGGAGATATGGGAACATATGTATATGTATAACTGATTCACTTTGTTATAAAGCAGAAACTAGCACACCATTGTAAAGCAATTATACTCCAATAAAGATGTAAAAAAATATATATATTTATATGGATTTTCCAGTACTCTCATCTTTCATTTATAGGTTTAACTCGAAAATAAATAAGACTTATGTCAGAATGTAAATGCTGCTGAAAAAGAAACAAAGCAATAACCTTATCTTCCATTTGTTCAGGTATGCTAGGACACGTGAGATTTAAAATGTCTTTACTGCACCATGAACACAACAGAGAGATCCTACAAGGGAGCTCCATAAATGTGTTTGGTCCCTAAATGCAAGAGAGTTGGTACAGAGGATCCCAAAGGCCACAAGGTCGATGATGGAATCTAGAATGTATTTAGCTCACAGTGTCATTCAAGAAACATCGTATATCATAGCATATAAATAAAACAAATCTCTCTTCTTAGGGATGCTTTTATTCATGGCCTCTCAGCACTAAGGTCTGTCTGCCAAAGCTCTGCATGGCTGCTGAGCTTGCTTTGAGTTAGTAAAGGATACCAGTCACTTCTGCAGACCTAGAGAAAATGTTGATCTATAGATCAAATATGAATCAAACCCTGGATTTCCATAGAAAAATTCACTATATATGCCATTTAGTCTTCTCATCTTTATTTACAAAATTTCAGAAGAAAACAATTGCCAGTAAAATGTTCTATACAAATGAGAAATATAATATTTGTATTTCCCAAATCTAATAACTTAAATAACAGTAAGACCAGTTAACTGGCATAAACACTGTTTCACTTATTCCAGAAGGATATGCTAAGAACAATAATCAGTTTAATTTTCTTTTCCACAAAACATTTTATGGCCTAAAGTGATCAACTAAACACTCCCTCCTCATGCGATCAATACCTAAGGCAAATCAATATTGAAAAGGAAGTTTATGCACATTAACAGGCTGGTATATTAATTTTAGTTTTAAAAAGCTATTGGATTTCCACAATGAATCAATCTTTTTATTGTTTCTCTGCTAACAACTCATCCTGTTACTTTTAGCAAAGCTGAAAGAACAAAATGAGATAACTAGAAAAGGTGGAGAGATTGATAAATCTGGGTGAGTTCAAAATACTTTTAAAAACCACTTATACATCTGGGTTAGAATGAAATAATCTTCTAAATTAACAAGAAACAAAAAAGAATTTCAAAAATAAATTTTCACAAATTTCTACTTATAAATACAGTGATATATGTCTCTATCCATCCATCCATCCATCCATCCATCCATCCGTACATCCATCCATCCATCTATATGAGGGGGCTCAGCTTTGAAAATCTATGGTTTAGGTTTATTCATATATTATAAAGATTGGTTCAGAAATTTCAGTGACCTTTTACGCAGAGTGTAATTTTCAGAGTTCTTGGTCTATGAGGGCAGTTTTCTTCAAGGTCACAACTTTATTTTAAGATAAATCTATGACATATGACTACCTGAAACATAACATCACTCAGTGAAATCCAATAAAATAGTATTACATCCAAAGGAAAGCAAAGGGAAACTAAAGCTCTCAAATAACATTTAGGAGTGATGAATATTATTTTCTTAACTTTAGGCACATAGCATATCTCTGAGTACCCAGGGCTACTTAGGCATCTGGAGAAATGTCTTTTGAATTCTCCTTTCCCAGTCGTTATACACAGCAGGATAACACATAAAAGCAACATTAAAAGCTATCCTGTGCTATGGTGGTCAAAATGGATTTAGTGAAAATGCTGAAGGGATGATCAGCAGTTTTGTTTAAATCAAGTCTTGGACATGAGAGGCATGCTAGTGTAATACAGCACCTACAGGAAACAGGGCTTTCCTGTACACTACAAGGGTGTTAAAATTGTTAAAATCTTCCTTTTTTCCCTCATATATACATACATGTACACACAGACATATGTATGTTTATGGATATATAGATATTATAATATGTGTGTATATGTATGGGTATATATTATTTATACACACACACACACACACACACACAGAGATTTTGCAATCCAATGATCACCATTACAGAATCTCTTATTACTTAACAGAAATTTAGTTCCTTATCCCCCTTTTTGACCTCTTCTCCACTTCTACTTAGATGAGGAAAATGAGGTATCATTAAAGATATAAATACATTTTTTCAAATGGCTACAACAATTCTGTTCCTTCTTCCTTGCCTTTGTTTAATTCATAGGCACATGCCCACAAGACTAAAATTTCTGAAAAACCGTGGCAGAATTTCAGCAGAGAACAATTGGCAGCAGGAAATGGGAGAAGTGAGTTCCACATGTCCTGCTCTAGAAACTGTATGGTAGGAATGAGAAAAAAAATAATACTGGTGTTCGATTAGCACAGCCAGTAGAGCCTGCTAGCCTGAAAACAGATACACACAGTGAGCATCCCTGCTGATCACACCTTCAGTATTTTCACTAAATCCATTCTGATGACCATAGCACAAGATAGCTTTTAATGCTGCTTTTATGTATTAAGCTACTGTGTATAACGACTGGGCTAAGAGAATTCGAAAGACATTTCTCCAGATGCCCTTGCTTTTAGATGTCTGTGGGTATCTAACCTTATTTCCTTGATATTTTTAACTTGTGATTGTTTTTCACTAGGCAGATTCTTCCAATCTTTTAACATGACACAACCTTAATTTTACTTGATGTGGTTTAAGATGCTCTTCTAGATAAATATGGCTCTCTAGGGATGAGGTCAGTATTGCAAATCTACATATGGCCGTTTTATTTTGAGGCATGTCTGTAGTTACCATATGGTCAATAGCAGTCTGTGAAGGGAGTCAGGATGTGTCTATTTAAAATACTGACTGAAATTTGAGTTTCTACTTAGAAATGCTTTGATCCTTCTACTTTTTCTGAATGCTAAAACTTAGTCTTTTAAAAATGCAACCTGCTCACTGTACCACAAAATTCAATTACAAAATAAAACTCATTTCTATATATTTTTCAGTTATGCATATATAAAAAGCATAGCATTAGATTCATTATCAGAGATGTGGAAATGATTCTAATCTCGATACTCAACTTGTTTATGGCTTACTTAGACTATATCCTTGTATTGCTCGTGATCATTTGAATACAAAATTTAAATAGGGGTGAAGCAATGTGTGGCTGAATGCTTTTCAGGGATGTTCTAGAACATCCTGTCCTCTGAGGTCCCTTAAAACAAAAGGATTCTAAGACTCTGTTAAATGAAACTATTTTAGCAACATTTATGTTAAAAAATATATGGCTCTTCATGTGAAATATAGCCATGATGTAGCTGTTACGCAGGAGTATAAACAAATGTTGTATTTGAGTGAGGTCTGTAGCTATTATGAATTATTCCCATTCATTATTCATCAAGTTACTATAAATGTTTTAGGAAAATAGTGAAAAGTCATTTTTTCAGCACTCTACTAAAAACTACTCTTCATAAATATTCTATTTAGCCTATTAGTATAAAGCTTTCACTTTACTGCTGTATCTTCATTTGGTATTTTAAGGAAAAAGCAACACATCTGTGGGGGAATTGAGTGCTTCTAAACGGACAAAGCAAACTAAATTATTCCTGATAAAACAAAAACTGACATTTAAAACCAGGAAATGGCATTTTCATAACCTCAAAAATATCTGTTCTAAAATGATGTTTTGACTTAAGAGAGTCATGACTTAAATAGAATCCCCATCCACACATACTTTCAACTCACTCTGCAAATTACCTCAAATCTTCAAGCAATTCAGAAGCCATGTGATGTAAATTCCTGTAACTTACTTAGCTCCTTTCCAATACAAAGTTCCTCAATACCATTACCTGTTTCTCTTCCCCTTCCAGCTCCCTGAAAGTAATCCTTTCCTCCCTGAGCCTCCATTTATATGGTCCTGTCTCCTTCCTCTGAGATCTTGGACATCATTATTCCCCTTTCTTCCCTTTCAATCAATTCCTCTATCCCAATTATGCCAAATACAATTTTACCATTTGTGAAAGAATATCTACACATGCTTTCTCGATTTCTGCCACTGTAAGTCCCCCCACCCCAATCCCTCACCATTCTACTGAAACAACTCTCTCAAAAGGTCATTAATGATATTCTAATTGCTAATTCTAACAATGAAGTAGTCATTCTCTTTGATCTCCTTACATTTCATGTTATGTCCGGTTCTTTTGCAAAACTCTCTTATCCTTTGCTTTCTCTGATACTACAGAATTTTGTTTCTCCTCTAACATTTCTTTGTTTTATTTCATTGACCCCTGCTGGATCCTTTTCTTCTCTTATCCTTCATGTAGGCATTCTCCAAGGTTCTTCCCCAAGTCCTTTAAATTCTATTGTAGCCAGTCTCTTTTACTTCTAAAACTCCATCTTTTAATTTAAAAAAATTTTTTAAATGCACACACAAAAAATGTTTACCGATAATTCCATACTTTTTGATCACTAAAGTACTATATTAATATAATAAGTGCCGTGATGTTTCAAGAACTAACTTTATAAACCACATTACTGCATTTGCTGTCCTAGAGGACATTTTCTCCTATCCACACTGGGTATCCCCTATATGAAGCCTCATGTAAGAAAATATGTAAATGCCAGTGAAAGTATGAGGGGGACACAGGTTTGAGGCCTGGTCCGGGAAGATCCCACATGCCGTAGAGCAACTAAGCCCATGTGCCACAACTACTGAAGAGCCTGTGAGTCACAACTACTGAAGCCCGCACACCTAGAGCCTGTGCTACGCAACAAGAGAAGCCACCACGACGAGAAGCCTGCACACCGCAACAAAGAGTAGCCCCTGCCTGCCACAACTAGAGAAGGCCTGCATGCAGCAACAAAGACCCAATGCAGCCAAAAGTAAGTTAATTAAAAAAAAAAAAAATGCGTTTGCTGTCCTGGAGGACATTTTCTCTTATCCACACTGGGTATCCCCTATATGAAGCCTCATGTAAGAAAGTATGTAAATGCCAGTGAAAGTATCATTTCATTTTTCTTCCTCATGGACAGTGAGAATCATGTACCTGATTGCATTATTCTTCCTGTTATGGCTGATAGGAGGCTCAGAATCAAGTATGCAACCAATCGTTACTGTTTATGCCTCTATGGTCAATAATATATATCTACACATTAGTTGTCCCCCTGGTATTGACTTTCTCTTCTAATTTTCAATTTCCCATATCATTATGTTTTTATTTTTATTTTAGCTCCATTTATTTAATATATTTACCATAAGTTTCCCCAAATCATTTAGGGAATAAGACATAACAAAACAAGCAAACAAATAAAATAGAACTGTAGGTACTCAGCAAATTCAAAATCAAATTCATTAAATCACTCACAGTTATACACACAAAAACAAATAAATATGATATCCCTGCTCTGTGTCCCTTTTTGGGGGTAAAAGGTATTAAAAAGAAAAGTCTTTCTAGAAATATCAGCTCATTTTTAGTTTCTCTGCTCCTTATATACTACTTTGGGTTGATCAACAAATATGCTTGTCAAATGGCCTCAGACTATCCCCTACTTCCATTTCATACTTTGTGACCAATTATCAAACTAATGAGCAGCCATAATCATTTCACTCCCTTCTTCAAGATATAATTTCATTGTTTCCCCCGATGCTTAGAGACTCCTTATTACGGTGCTCAAAATAGTTTCAAATCTAACTCCCATAATATAACCACACTGAACCTGTCACCACTCAGTAACACATACACTGCCACCCTTCTATGCCTTATTCCAAGTTCTTCATGTTCCTGGAGTGCTTAAACCAGTCCCAAATCTCCTCCTCCCAAATCCTACCCATCCCTTGAGGTCCAGCTCAAATAATATCTTATCCATGGAGTCCTTCTCTAATGTGACACAAATGTCAGAATTATTTGCTTCCTCCTATTTTTCACACTCCTTTCCTATCACTTATATTTTGACTTGTACAATAACCATTTTTATACATATCTTTATCTATCAGGTGTTTAAGCTCCTTAACAGCTTAGTTCGTGTGTTACAGATATATCTGTCTCCTCGGTGTGGCGTACAGCACGTGCTCACTGAGAAATTATTGAACTGAATTATTAAAAAGAATTTGGTTTATATAAAACATTTCCTTTAAATGGTTTTCATCTAATAAACATTTATTTTTTTTAAGGTCTAACATTAACAAATAATTTTAAATGTGGTAACCTTTGTCAAAAGGTACAAGAAGCTTATTAATCATAAGCTTTTCCATCATTTCAGAATTGGCTTGCATCACGTCAGCATCTCTGGGTGGATGAAAATCTCTATGCTATAGACTCTTATGGCAGTGAGTAAATAAATAGGTGGTTCCTCTCATTACCTTATGACTTACTACATATACTATATATAGTTATAAAGTATAATTTATATTAGGGGTTTGGAATAATATACATGTCTACAATGAAAAATGAAGATATTGTGTATGTATAAAGATTGACTGTGATGCCCTACTTCTTAGGAAATCATCTGATAAAAACACAGTGAAAAACTGAAGGAATAAAATATGTTGTTCATTGGGACCTTTCATTCACACCTCACTGGTCAATTGAAATCTGTAAGAGTCATATGGTAGAAACAGAGGAACAACATTTATGGCTAAAGTAGGGCAGAGAACATAGTCCATAAAGTCTAAAGCCCTTCTGTTGGGAAACATACCTCCCAGGATCCTGCTGCCCAAGAATGCAGTTCATGCAGATATTGGTTAATTAACATGACTCATCCATTATAATTACTGCACTTGCTAATGACCTTGGTTCTTATTTTACTGAGAAAAGAGAAGCAATTAGAGGAGAACTAATTCATCTTCTCACCACCACAAAGGCAATCTCCCTGTATCTTGACCCATATGTATACTCTGCCATTTCCTCAGCACAAGGCTAACCTCTCTACTTAAGATCTGAATCCTAGCCCTTCGAGCCCACAGAGAATATTGCTCCTGTAATAATTATATTCCCTCTATCCCAACATCAGTTTTCCCTGTCAGTTGGATCCTTCCCATTAGCATATAATCTTGATGTAGTAATATCCACAGTAAAATAAAACTGAAATATCAACTTTCAGAAAATCCACATCATCCTCCAGTTCATGCCTAATTTTTCTGACCTAGTTTACAGAAAATCTCCTTAAGAGTCATCTTATATCTCCGCTTCCTTACCTCCTGCTCTCTTCTCAACCCCATTCTCAGCAGGCTTTCATGCCCACCAATCCACTGAAATTGTTTTTGTCAAGGTCTCCAGCTACCTCCACTTTGCATAGTCAATGACCAAACCTAAGCTATGAGCAACATAGAAAACAGCTGTTTTTCCTTCCTTCCTGAAACACTTCTATCACTAACTTCCAGAAGCCACTTTCTCCTAGATTTACTCCTCCATCACTGGATGCCTCTGCTCAGTCTCCTCTGCTGGATCCACATTTTGGGATGCCCTAAGGCCCAGATCCTTTCTTTTCTCTCCATGTATGCATTCTCCATGGATCTCCTCCAACCCCATGACTCCCAAATTAACATTGCCATGCCAACCTCACCTCTGAGCTCCAAACTTACACATTCAACTTTTTACCCCACATCTGCATTTGAATATATAATCATCACCTCACATGATACTAGCCATAACAGTACTCTTGATTCCCTAGCAGTTTACTTCTTTAGCATTCCCCTTTCCACGAAATAAAACCTCCATTCACCCAGCTGCTTAAGCAACTAGAGGCATCTCTCCCTCACACCTGTCAATAAAATGTATACACTTAAGCTGCTTTTTTCTCCATAGCACAACATATTTGTTTTCTAGTGTACTGTTTATCTCCCTCACCAGACAAGTTTCTATGTGGGTGGGATCCTCGACTCTAATGCCTATCCCCCAAACAGTCCATGCCTTGCATATTTGTTGAGGGAATTCTTTTGCTTCAAAAACTAAAACTGCTTTTGATTCAAGGCATATTTCCCTACCATTCTGTCTGATCTTTCCAGTATCAGAGTCAGTGGAAAAAGCACGTATTCTGGAATTATAGGTATGCCTGAGTTTCTGTATGAGCTCTGCTCTACTACCCCACCCCCACCAGCATCATTATCCTTGTCAGTGACATCATTTATTCAGCACTTACTATATTCCACAAACTATGTTAACTTCCTCATACATATCATTTAATTATAACAAATACACGAGGCAAGTGTTATTATTCCTGTTTCATGAATCACAGAAATGCTAACTGGTATACCCAGAATTTAGTTGAGGATCTGATTCCAAAGCTTCTCCTCTTAATAAATATGTTCTCCTACAACCCCAGTTCAACAAATTGCCCAAGGCCTCCTGCATAGTTATGAATGGCACAGAGAGGACTCGGGCCATACCTGACCCCAACTCATGTTCTTACTGTGCTGATATAATCAGTGTCCTCATCTATAGAGCAGGGTGATGATGACACAAATCAAGATTATGTATGCACACTGCCTGGATAAGGTATGCAGTCATTAGCTACTAGCCCCCTGTCCTGAGTTCTGACACTTGTATGCACTAGACTGCATTTTCAAAAGCTTCACATTATTTCCAAAAGTTTTTAGTCCCTGCATTATCTTCCAGTATTTTTGAAGCACTTCTTCATTGAGAATCTAAGTGTAAATGCTACAAAATTATCTTACAAGATACATTCAAACTTATTAAAGTACCATATTATACAGCAATTTGTACAATTTTAGAAAAATGGCATGGAACAATGATGAACATCACTGAAAACCACTGCCTTTAAACTATCTGAGAAGTTTCACATTATGAATTCTGATAAATTACACTATAAATTTTCTTTGTAAACTTTTACATAATTTTTCACAGAAAACTTAGAGGCAAAATTCATTTCTGTTGTCAACATTTCCTAAATGTCAAATTAATCAAATGTTTTGTGTTCAAGCACTTTTACATGTTATAACCGAATTATAGCTCAATTTTACTTTGCTATTCAGAAATTGTAAATTTCATAGTAGCATCAAAAAGCATGCATTCTTTCTCTCCAAGATTTTTCTTTTATATCACATAACCAAATACTTTTGCTATGCCTGGAAAGGGCTGAACTGCTGCTCACCATGGAGATCCTTTTTACCCATGCCTCCAGTTTAGACAGACATTCAACAGACAGATTTGGAGAGCACATTTCATGTAGGCAAACTATATACTTTCTGTTAAACAGTAAGTGTTAAAAATTAAGGTAGAGGAAAAAATTATCCCCTCCACCTGGCTTACACTTTGTTAATTTGCTATGGAATAGGAAGAAGATAATGCCCCAAGGAGGGGACTGAGAAAGGTTTGTACTTCCTAATATTAAACCAATACAGCAATTTTAACTACACACGTCCTATCTGCATTTTGAATTTCCATACAAAAATAAGTCCACGTAGTAAGCTTTATTCAAGTGACTACTTGGACAATGCCTATGTTTTTACTATATTTGTGCCACTGAAAGGTAGTGAAATTTTTCTAAATTTCTCCATGATAGATTCCATTAATTTTAATTGAAGCTTCCCATTCCCTGCTTATCCTTGGAAGATAAAACAGTTTAGAAATTGCAGCCAAATATAAGATTTCCCAAGAGGAATCTGAAAATAAGTTATAAGTATTCAAGCCACCTGTCTGAAGATTTACTTATTTGATCAGAAGAGCTTTC
This sequence comes from Hyperoodon ampullatus, assembly GCF_949752795.1. Classification (NCBI taxonomy): domain Eukaryota; kingdom Metazoa; phylum Chordata; class Mammalia; order Artiodactyla; family Ziphiidae; genus Hyperoodon; species Hyperoodon ampullatus. The sequence continues at coordinate 46,558,855 of NC_136924.1, forward strand.
CAAACTTCAAACAACCCAGGCACAGAACAGGTGTAGCTCTTTAAACACAACTGTTCTTATTTCATTTTCTATTAACATGCATCACAAATGCCTACAGCAACTCTAAAGAGTCAAAGTATATAAATATTCAACAAAGCATATTTCTTATAAATCCTGAGTCATAAATAAAGGTCAAACTATGTTCTTAAATTTGAACATTCTAAATAATTATATGTACTAACAGCAGACTAGCAGTGCTCCCTTCTAAGTATCCAAATATAACAACTCATGCATCATCAGAACAATGACACCATTCAGAAATGTGAAATCACACAATTGTCATACGTGTCAGCCTTGCTCAGGAGTGCATCTTCTTGTCTTCTAATAGGGCTGAAAACAGACCTTGAAAGAGCTGCTCCCTTAAAAAATAGTCTCAGGTACCCATTATGACCACACCAAAGTAAGTTCTTTCTAGTTACCATCAAATGCAATTTATCATCATCATCAGGACTGGAATAACTGCTAGGCTCAAAGATAAATTGGACATGTTCCTTATCCTCAAGAAACTTACACTGCAGATGGCACTGATCACAGTAGGCTAAGGTAAGAGCTATCAAAGGTGAATGAATGACCTGAGAGTTGAGAACAGAAGAGAGCTATTCTAGCTGGAGTAGACTATATATGAACACATATATAATATGCAATCCCATTTATTATTTTTAAAGTGATTATTTATTAGTTCCATGATTCATTTCAAGCTACAATCATTAACTTTCATAAATGTAATTTATGGTGTTTCCTATGTATAACAGTGTTTTAACTTTAAATCAGAAATATATCATTTGAGTGTGGAGGACCAAACTGACTTACCTTATCAAATATTTTATATAAGAACTTTTCATTGTATATTTTCCATCTACCAAAGTCCAAACTCCCATCTTTCTAGACAGTTACATCTCTTGAAGCTTTCTAGCCTTATCATTAGATGAAGAATAAAATCTACTTCTAGAAAAACTTTAGTCTGTGGTCTTTCTCTACCCCTAATCCTATTATTGCTATCTCATGTAATGTACTAACATGTTTTACTAAAAATTAAATTTTAAAAAATCAGAAAGGAAAGCATGAAAACAATGTATGTATTTTAAGCTAATGACTGGATTTCATTAGGTTTGATACCTATGGTAAAACTGGGGGCTGAAGGGATTAGAGAAAGGAAGGTTGGCATGGACTAATATTTATTTAATTCCTACTAGATTCAAGTTCTATGCAAATTAATCTGCACTGCTACCTAAGAGGTTTGTAATATTAATCTCATTTGGCAGATTAGAAAACAAAGGCTCAGAGAGGCAAAGTAACTTTTTAAAGATCAAAGAACTAGTAAATGCTAAGGTCAATGCCTGACTTCAAAGTCCCCAAAAGTCCCTAATCTTTCCACATATCAAACTGTTTCTCTAATTTCTTTCAGACATTGAACAAGCAACTGAGACAAACAGAACTTCATGATTACAGAGATTGTTTTGTCTCAATCTTCACTTTCCATAGAAGAAAAAGCGGCCCTCTCTAAAAAGAAGTACAGCCTTTTACTATTCTTATTACATTAAAAATGGTTATGGAAGAAGCATTTCATATGTCATTAGTAGAAATGGGGCTTGCACACCGAGATGAATGATGTACACAGTACAGAGCATCTAGAGCAGCCCAGAAGAAAGTTTTCTGTTGTATGTACATCATTTCAGGCTTACTTTTCTTGACTTGTTCTGCAACAGTGCTGGCCTTTTTTTTTTTCTTTCTTACATGTTGAACCGTTAGGAATTTTTCAAAAAAAGTTAATAAATATTTGCTTTCAAGTAAAAAAAGAATGGTTATGAAGTTATGTGGCTCATTTTTGAAGAAACACATCAGAACTTCAAAATCTGTTTCCTTCAAAGTCACCTTGGGAAGGAAATTATACAATCATTTCAGTGATGATGTTACAGATCAAAGTATTTCTGAAAATCTTTTAGAATCATCTTCAGCACCAGTGGCACACTATGAATATCCTCAGTGGTCACGAAGTTTCATCCTTTGCAAAAGAATTTGGCTTTTGAGAGTGGAGTCATCCAAAGGCAAGCCTTATTGATAAGATGGCTTGTTTAGTTGAGTAAAAGCATTTGAGATGAAAAAGAGGTGCCAATAAATTAACAAGCTATGCCAAGCTATTGTGTATTCTTCACCAGCTTTAAATACCCACCCCTTCTATCTAAATTATCTTTCATAAGCACATGTTTGTTTTCTTTATAGTTCTTATTACTACTTTTAAAAGTATTTACTATGTGTTTTTATTGTCTCCCCTACTACATTATAAGCTTTTGAGCTCAGTAACCATGTGATTTTGTCACCACAGTATATCTAGCATCTAGAGAGAACCGATACAAGAGTAAGAATACAGTAAATTTTTGTTAGTGAGTGAATGAAACATTGGTTTGTGACTCAAGAACTGGCTCTCAAGGTAATTCTAATAAAAGCAGAAGTCTTCTGAGCAACAAATGGCAGTATCACTAAAATATAATCCTCCCTCAAAATGAGAGAATAGGTAAATTCTTCTTGGTTGATTAAGAAGTTTTTACTTTTAGAGTCACACTCTCTCTTTAATAAACTGTTCACAAAATAGTATAATAAAGCAATAATAAATGTAATATTTTATAAATAAGGGGTTTAATGAAAAAAGGATATAGGAATAATTTTTTGATCTAATTTTTGCTTCTACCCAATTTAAATGTAAATTTCTGGTACAGAAACTATGAATCAATATGCTATACTATATATATAAAGAAAGTAAATTATTAGAAAACCATTACTACCACTGATTATAAAAGTTTAATGCAGAAATTTCTGGATTATTAACAAACAGTAAATAATCCCATTTATTATTTTTAAAGTGATTATTTTAAAATCAAACCATTTACTTCTTTAATAATGTTTCATAAAAAGTAGTTTCTTTCAGTTAATTTTTCAAGTGGCTGATGTCCTTGTTGACTAAAAATTGAGAGTATTCAATAGCGATTGAAAGATGTTTGTTAACATCTTTATGGCTTTGAAAGTCGCAAAACAAACAGCTCTTAGACAAATAGCTTTTCACGTGCTCATTAACTGCCAGAGATTTGCTGTCACATATCTTTGCAAAGATGGAAGAAGCATTCTATAGGATGTCACTGGGGAAATCACAAAGAAGTTTGACAATAATTTTTAAGCTCTTCAAAAGGAAGAACATCAAAACTAGAATACCAAATCCACCAACTTGCTTCTTCAACCTGTAGTTAGTTTACTTATATGTTTGGGGGAGGACTATATGGAAACAATTTTTATAATAATAATAATATACAGTTAATGTTGATAATCTGGAAAGTTCCAAAAAATGAAAAACAGGGGAGACAATCTCCAGAGTCATTGTCCAGAAGAAACTACTCTTATTTTGGTCTTGTTTCTCTTCCTGGTGCTTTATTGTGTATACTGCTCATCCTGCTGTTTCTTGCTTATTATTAGATGGCTTGATAAAATTCCCATAGCTTCCCTTTACTTTTATTCCTCACAGCTGCTTATTTCCTTTTTCTGAAATTACCAGGTTAGCTATTAATTGCATTCTCTGAGGCATATTACCACTGCTTGTTAATAAAAATGAAATAAAATTATTCAAGGGAGGTAAAAATGGTTAAGGAAAGTATTAAAGAACTGACCAAAATGATTATTAATTCACAGTGTATCTTTTGATAATTTCCTTTTGAAGTGTTAAAAAGATAAATGAAAGGTGTAAAAATGCTCCAGAAGCTAAGAAACAAGGTTAAGTATTTGATGCATAGATGAGTTGCAGACCAGAAGATTACTTTTAGGAAACCATAAAACAACACACTGACATGTGAAGAAACATCTAAAGTTTGGGTGCTAAAAGGAAATGTTTACAAAACCCAGCAGTGGTCCTATATACCTTATAATCCACCCACCAAAATGTCAGACTTAGGATGATAGGCAGCTTGACCAACCAAAAATTAAACAAATCCCTCCGTTTTTTAGTTTCCTTGTAGTAGGGTGGTTCTTTTACCACTTTTTAGGCTACCGTATCATAGCTCCCCCCATCAATGTCATCTCATGAATATAAAGAATTTTTTCAATGTACACTTATCCTCTAGAGATACTAATAACCATGCTTATTGACTACATTTTCAACCAATTCCAGTGAGAATTACTGATTTAGCTGAGTCTTCAATTAATGAAGTGCCTTCTGATATAATGAACCAGTATATCGCTTCTCAAACTATCTGCGATGGACCAAATTAAAAAAAATTTTCAATTTGCTGCAGACGGACATTTTGTTAAATACAAAAAAATGAATTACTAGGAAAATGAAATTTTAAAAAGACACACAAAATACAAGCAATTTTCATTAGATTCAACAGACATAAAATTACTCTGTCCAATGCTATAAAAGCTTCTAAATGCTTATTCTTGATTTCTGTATTTAACCCATAGTAGATTAAAAAAGGGGGTGGTGAATTAAAGACAGGCACCAGTTTATGGGTCTTACTTTAGGTCACACTGATCGAGCTGACCAATTTCAAAGAGCATAAATCTTAGGCATATATATGGTGCTTGCCAACAGGTTGCAGGTTTGGGTTTACATGAAGTTTATTTCCTTCAGGGCTTCTAAGGCACTGGTCTTGATTAAACTTGCCACGTCAGACTTCCATGAACAAAATATTTAAATGTCAAAAAGACACAGTCTCTGCCCTCAAGGATCTTAACCTAAACAGACAGATAAGCAAAAAACAATGACAAAATAATGAAGTAAGTGCTATAACTGAGACATGTATAAAGAGAATGGTGTCAGATACCATCTATACAACAATGATTCCCAAATTCACATCACCAAATTTACCCTGTCTCCTTAACCGAAAATTTACTCATCTAGCTGTCTGCTGAATTTCTTCTTTGGATGACTAAAGTCATCTCAAACTAAGTGTGTTGAATGCAAACTCTTAATTCCCCTCCCCCAAATAATAATAATAACAACCTGCTGCTTTCACTGTCTCTCTCAATTAATGGCTGCCCTATCTTTTAAAATGCTCAAGACAAAAAATGTCAGGTCATCTTAATTCCTCTATTTCTCTTATAACCCATTTCCAGTGCATCAGCAAATACTGTCAATTCTACACTCCACCACTTCTCACCCCTCACCCCACCCCCAGAAATCACCTAGGCCTAGACCTCTTGTTTCTGGGTTATTCCAGTGGCCTTCAATTTCAGGGACCTGATTCAACCATTGTCTCACCATTGTCTCTCCCCTGTCTATTCTGAGCACAGGAGCCAGATGAACCTTTCTAAACCCAAGTCAGTTGCATTAGTTCTCTGCTCATAACCCTCCAGTGGCTTCCCCTCTCATTCAGAAAAAAAGCCTAAATCCTTTTAGTCCCTATATAATCTGCTCTTCTTTCTGACCTTACCTCCTAAAACTTTCCAGGTCATTGTGCTTTAGCCATGCTGGCTCAGATATCTGCATGGCTCACTCTCCTAACTTACTGTAGCCTTTTGAACACATGCCACATTTCTGACCTTCCTGGAACAGCCTATTAAAAAAGTGCAACCACTTTGCCCCACTGTCATCTACCATCCTTCATCTGCTCATTAATTTTTATCACCATCGCTCTTTATTAACACTTGTTAGTCATATGTTTATGTGTTCATTGGTCACCTCTCTCCACTAGAAAGAAAACCTTAAGAAGGTTTCCTTTTGTTCACTGCTAAATCGTCAGTGTCCAGAACTGTACCTGGTATGTAACAGGCATTCAAAAAATATTTTCTGAATGAATGAATAATCAAAGTTGGGTACTTTGCTCCAGTTGTTTATGGGGAGTATCAGGGACAGATTTACACAAAACAGATGACACTGAAACTAAGTCTTGAAAGATTCAAGCTTGCCTGATATGGAAAGGGCTAAAAATATCATTGTCATATGTGCAACATTTTCCACAAAATCTTGAAGCAGAAGAATATATTGTAGGAAAGACTATTAACTTTCCAACTGAGAAAAAACCCAGGAAAGAAATTAATCCCCACGATCCAGAAAAGAATCAGGGTACAGATTAGCAATAAGAAAATTACCACAGTTCTCATGAAATTTTACAGATAAGAAATTACTATAAAATATATTAAGCTCCTGAACAATATAAACGTACTCCCAGTAATCTGTTTATTATTGCCTCGACTTTTTTTTTTTTTTTTTTTTTGCTGTAAGATTTCAATTTTATTCTCCTAGAATTTTCCCTATATGATAGGATTATAGCTCTGATTTTAAAAAAGGAAACCAGGACTTGCCTCGTGGCACAGTGGTTAAGAATCTGCCTGCCAATGCACGGGACACGGGTTCTAGCCCTGGTCCAGGAAGATCCCACATGCCGCAGAGCAACTAAGCCCATGCACCACAACTGCTGAGCCTGCGCTCTAGAGCCTGCAAGCCACAACTACTGAACCTACATGCCACAATTACTGAAGCCTATGTGCCTAGAGCCCATGCTCCACAACAAGAGAAGCCACTGCAATGAGAAGCCTGCGCACCGCAACTAAGAACAGCCCTCGCTCACCACAACTAGAGAAAGCCTGCACACAGCAACAAAGACCCAATGCAGCCAAAAGTAAATAAATAAAATAAATAATAAAAAAGGAAACCAAGGAGAAGAAAGAAGTATTCAATATGTAGCACTTCAGAGTTCTGTGGAAAATCTATTCTACTGACACCTATGGCCATGCACTCTGAAATCATATTTCTCAAATATTATCTCATTTTACTATCTGAAATTGCCTTACACATATTTATGTATTTTCTTGCTTATTTCTTACCTTCTCATTAGAAAGTGAATTCCTTCAAACAGAGTAGGGGCTTGTCTATCTTTCCCACAGTATCCCTAGGGTCTGATAGGTGCCAACCACACAGAGCAATCAATAAATGCTCAATGAAAAAATAAATAAAATTCAAGTAATAAATAAATGAATGTTTCACACAGGGAGTTAAGATTAACTTCCAGCACGTATTTTAGCAGTACATTTTCTCCTGAGTAAGAGGTCTTCTCCTTAATGACATCATCAAAAGTACAAGTAGAATTGTGTCCACACTTGAATTTCTGGCTTTACCGCCTCGGGGAATAGTATCTCAGCACATATTAGAGAAGCATAAAGTCTGGGAAAAGGTTGCTCTGATGATATAGTGTTTGGAGAAACAGGGCCAAAGAAGGCAAAGGGATTCTTGCAACCCTGGTTTCAGGGAGGCAACTAGGTGTCTCTGCCTCACAGAGGTGACACTTTGGGCCTTCTGTCGTCCTCTCGTGGCAGCTGTGCTTGGGACACTTCAATGTATTACTACGCATACTTAATGTATGCATTATATAACATGATCACAGTTTAAAAACTTTAAGCAATGCCAACTGTCTCTATAATAAAACCTTTAGTAAAAGCCAAAATATGATTGCTTCTTAAATCTCTAAACTCCCCCACACACACTCAAATTAGTCTCAATTGTATTAAATTTACAAACCTAAGCATCAAGGCCTAAATCTTCTCTATTTTTTCCATCACTGCAGAATCCATTTCTCCCTCCCTCTACCTCATCTTCTGCTGCCCACCATCAAAATTCACTCATTCATTCATTTATGCATTCATTTAGTTATACATTTCATGAACGGCTATTAGCATCATTCGAAAGACGTTTTTTGGGCTTCCCTGGTGGCGTAGTGGTTGAGAGTCTGCCTGCCAATGCAGGGGACACGGGTTCAAGCCCTGGTCTGGGATGATCCCACATGCCGTGGAGCAACTAGGCCTGTGAGCCACAACTACTGAGCCTGCACGTCTGGAGCCTGTGTTCCACAACAAGAGAGGCCGCGATAGTGAGAAGCCAGCGCTCCATGATGAAGAGTGGACCCCGCTTGCCACAACTAGAGAAAGCCCTCGCGCGGAAATGAAGACCCAGCACAGCCAAAAATTAATTAATTAATTAATTAATTAATTTTTAAAAAAGAAGACGTTTTTGTGTTTATTACACATGTGAAATAATGTTTCACTGGTTGATGAAGGAACCCCAAGGCCTGCTAATTCCCTGTCAATCATTGCAGGTAGTGATCAACAGTGGCTTCTGTATTGGTTCAGACAGCTGCCCGGGGAACCGTCTTTCTTTCCTTGTTCAGGTCTCCTCAGGCTGTGGGCAGCTCCCTAACTGGCTTGGTGAACAAAAAGCACTTCACCACTTCCTTCCCCACCCACTTTAAGGACCTTCTCTCAGCCTCTCCTCTCCCCACACCAGCCAGACAAGCCAGATACCTGGAAAGCTCACTGATGGTCAGTGACCTGGAGAAAGCTGTAAAACCTGCCATAACAGCTGTTTCTCTCTTTTTAAATTGCCTTCAGGGTAATAGTGGGTGTACCTTATTCATACCTTAAGTGTAATCAAAGTGAAAAAAGGGGAAAAAGAATGCCTAAAGAATATTTGGGTTAACCAACCAGGATGTGTGAGGTAGAAGGGGCTGGCAGCTTTTAATTTTTCTATCAAAAACACACAAAAAAAACCCAATTACGATCTTCTATCACCATTTCATACAGAAAAGAATTTTAAAAGTAGAAAGAATATGATCTTAGCATAAGGTGAAGTACTTCCAAAGAAAGACCCTTAGGCAACCTTACACCAAGACACATGAAAAAATAATAGCATGGTGAGCGGGACATTTTTTAATTGCCCTGAATTGATACGTGAATAGTGTCAAAAGCTGTGGTAGGTCAACGGCAATTAAGTAACCTATATTCTGAAAAGGGCTCCCATGTGAGAAGAGATGGGTTGTTCCTTGTCTCCTAAGCCAACAGATAAGGGATCAAGAAAAACATCCATAAAGATAGGAGGTGCCTGCATGAATGGGGGAGTCCAGCATCTCACTGCCTAGCTGGACATGTGTTTATGAGGTATGCTTGCTGATCTGCCTCCTGTGTGTATTTGAGAAGGAGAGAGATTTGGAGAGTAATGGCAGCAGGAGTAGTAGGTGGGAAGTAGGAGAGGGGAGAGCAGGAGAGTTGAATGGAGTAGCCTGAATAACTGTCATGTGGCAGAACAACAGTGACACTTTGAGCTCATCTTAGATGAAGGGCAAGGCTTTAATTCAGATATGAAATTGAAGTTTTAAATCAAATGGACTTATAAAAAGTGGGGAACAGAATTTGAGAATTCTGCTTACCTACAGAAAAGGCAGTTCTAAAAAACACAGCTGGGCTCAATGAGTAAAGAAAAATAAAATATTTTTATGTTGGAAATCTTTGAAGTTAAGACTATACAATGAACCCGATGTAAAATACTTTGTTTTCTAAGTTGGCTGCAAATCAAGGAAAACCTCTCTATGGATCAACACAGGTCCACCGTGTAGCTTTTGGGAAAGACTTGATCTAATCCAAGCTTTCATTTCACACATGAGGAAAATGGTGCTCAGCTCACACTTAAGGACCCAGGTGATTATGCTTTCTACCCTTAACCTTTTTTTCAATCTGAATATGTCATGGATAACACCAGTTGCCCCTAGTAGGGGCTAGCTGGTTAGCAAACTCAATACTGGGCAGGAGAATAATAGAATAATATTTTATAGAGGCAGTAGGGAGAAAGATGTAAATTCCACCGCCCCTCTACTCATTGGTTGTAGCCTTTTTTTTTTTTTTACTCATGCTTCAGCTTTCCTTCCATTTTCCTCTTGCTGTCTTTTCCCATCATCACCCATCACTCTTCTTTTTATTCTCCTTTCCTAGCTAGGGTCCATTACAGCAAATGGCAGAGTGACAGTTAAAAAAGGAAGAGACATCATTTCAGATTCTTGTCATCTGAAAGCCAATATTTTCTAATAGATATGTCTTATTATTATTATTATTATTAACAGGTTAATATCATTATATTTTACATTTTAGACCACCAAAATAAGTGATAAGATTAAATGACCATAAAAATATATAAAAGTACAAAATCATAGTTTCCATTTTAAACATGTGCTAAAGCTGACAATATCAAATTACTATCAATTTCTCATAAATAGAAATTGGGGCTCAGTTGGTGTTATTTTTCTTAGCTTGAACATAATGAAATTTATCATTTAGTTCATAAAGCATTTTTCAAATTGCCAACCTAAAGGTTTAAAATTCACAGATGTGTGTACAACAGTTACATATATATGCATATATGTATAATATATTTACGGTACATTGTCCTCCTTTCTTTTAAGGAAAAAACTGCAGATACATCTTATTTTATAAATATGAACAAGTAATTAGGCATCTAAGAGGAATATCCTTATAATAATAAAGATTTTAATTTTCAAGTATAAAACAGAATTGATTTCATCTCCTTATCCCAGTAACCATCAATTCAAGATTACATAAATAGCAATGACTATTTAAAACATATTACTACTGATGAAACTTTCCAATAATTTGAAAGTTTTTTATCATCACTACTCAATTTTTCATGCTCATCTTCTATGACTATCCTTTTTAGAAGCTAATAAATGTAAGAGGCATGCTTTTAGTAGGAACCATGAAGAGAAACAATGTAATCTGGGTACCATTTCTCAGATGCTGTTTGAGAAATGCAGAGCAAGTCCCTGATGGCTTTCCTTCTGTATCCTCCACGTGAGTCAGTTGCTAGGAAACGTCAAAGAGGGATTCAGTATTAGGTCTGGGGAACAAAGAACTAGCTTAATCGTTTTCTGAACACTAATATATAACCTTCTTTAACTGTTGCCTACCTTAGGAAGCTAAAGATTACAGGTGATGTTTTTGCAGAGAAACAGACTTTGAGTCGTACCCTTTAACTATCTTAAATAGATTCTATTACTTACTGAAATAAGAGGTAACAGCTGTAGATACCTTAAAATATTTTTTTCAGTCGGGAGTTGCACCCATCCTGCTATCCAAACTTACAGATGATAAGAACTAATCTCTCCACTGCTTCAAGCTGTATTTTGATACTGCTACACATATATACGTGTATGCACATTCACCTCTGTGTACACACACACACACACGATACACAAGAAATGAAAAAGAATAAGAAAGAAAGCACACACATCACCACTACCACAATAAAATACCTGGCTCAAAATAACCAGAGGAGAAAAAGGAGAAACAATTAGAAACAACTTAAGGGAAAACACACACATACACACACACACACACTGCACACACAGGCACATGTGCACACATATGCTCACATACACATCAAATGCATTTCTCAGTCCTTGGGGCTTGGTTTACTTGGGCCTAGGGAAAAATAAAAAAGCTCTGAATGGGGAGTTGGGAAACATGAGATCCATTAATTCACTGTGTGACTCTGAAATAGTGTCTTAATTTCTCTGGGAATCATTTCCCAGAAAATTAAGAGAAAAATGCTAGCATAAGTAGGTTTTGGGGAGGATGGGATGAGACGATGCATGTGCAAGCATTTTAAAATTGTATAGCACCGTACATGAAAAGGGAGTATTGTTATCTTATTTATAAAATGGCCAATTCAGTGAACAGACATGTGAATAGGACTCAGTATTTGAAAATCAAAATTAAGCCAACTAAAAATCATTAGTGGGTGAAGTAGGGTTTTTTTCCAAAATTTCATACATAAATTAGACTGTTTCATTGATATTAACATCAAAACACTTGGTGTGATTTACTAATATGGGAAAGCAATGATTCAAAACAAAACAAAAAAAACACAAGAAAGAATTTACCTTGTGCATGTCTCTAAAAAGGTTTTAAGTCATTTGCATTAATTCCTCCATAATTTCAAAGTAGAACAGTATATCAAACTATGAAAGATGTAAAAGTAAGCTTTTAAATAAACTATCTAAAATAATGACCTCTTTGTCTTTTCCATGCTAAAAGTAGCTTTGCCATCACTTCTAGAGAATGAACTTACAAGCTGTAGGATCTGTGACTTTCTACCAAATTCAAACTGAAACTGAATTTACATGTGGGTTATGCACCCTTTTTAGGGTGTTTCTTACAATCCCAGAGGCCAACATATACACAAGGAATTCCAGCACCTGGGATCTGGGAGACTCCATGTATTAGTTTGCCAAGTCTGCCACAACAAAATACCAGAGATTGAGTAGCTTAAACAACAGATATGTAATTTGTCACAGTTCTGGAGGCTGGAAGCCTAAGATCAAAGTGTGAGCATTTTTGGCTTCTCCAGAGGCCTCTCCTCTTGGCTTGTAGATGCTGCCTTTTCACTGCATCCTCACATGGTCTTTCCTCCCTGCACACGCAACCTGGTGTCTCTTCCTCTTCTTGTAAGGACACCATAGTGAATTAGGACCCACCAATGTGACCTTATTTAATCTTAATTACCTCTGTAAAGGCCCTATTGCCCAAATACAGTCACTTCTAAGGTAGTAGGGGTTAGGATGCCATAAATTTTGGAGAGGCACACTTTAGTCCATAACATTCCACTTCTAATTGATCTCAGTGGAACCCTAAGCACTAGGAAAGGTAACCGGTAACCAGATGACCAGGTCCAGACACAGGCTGCAAAGCATTCCCTATTGTCCAAAAACTCCAGGTCCTTATCAAGAAAGAAAAAAACAAGGGAAGGCATAGACATTCAGGAAAAATTATGTTAATATACATAAATATCAACATGGCTGAGGAAATAAAAGTCTCTTGGACTCACAAACTGAAAGGATAAACACTGGTATATTCAACTGTTTTCAGAAAGTTTCCTCAACCCTAACTGCAGACTTCGGCATTTACTTAAGCTGGGTCTTCTACTAAAAGAACCACAATGCTAAAATGCAAACTAGCAGTCAACAATGGGGAGGGGATACAAATGACAAGCCATTATGTGATGACTGCAAATTTTCTTTCAAAGGGAACTATAAACATCATTAAAAACAGTTCCTGAATATTTCTAAAATTTAATTGGAGTAAAAACTCAGATAGTAAACACATTTTCACTGTTTCAGCCTGAGCTCTAATCTCATCTAAAAAATTAACATCACAAAACACTGCCTTACACAAAAAATAATATCTTATATTTTTTCAGTTTTTACCATCCCCTAACATTTTCTCACTTCACCCTCATAATGATTCTGTGAGGTAGAGAAGGTGGGAAAAAATGAGGATAGTGAAACTGAGTGACATTAAATGACTTGCCCAAGGTCACAAACTAATAACCAAGGGAATCAGAACAAGAATGCAGGTCTTCTAACTTCTAAGTCAGCACTATTTATTCTTGGGACTTAATGACATTCAGGGCTTCGAAACTACAATCTCGCAAATTGCTCTTTATTCAGCACCACTGGGCTGTAAAAGTCTATAAATAAAATTAGATTTGAAATTCTGCACATAATCACAAAATGAATTTAGTCTGAAATAAAAATAATTCTGACCACTTCTTCAACAAATATAACATTTTAAAGGTATCAATCATCTTAGATTTTAGAAGTAGCATTTTTGTTGAGAATTTATTTCACTACGCCAAATAACTAGGTAAACATAATAAAAGTTCAAAGCAACAAAAGGAATTTCCATAATTAATAATACAAGGCAGAATTTAACCTAGTAAATCTTATTTATCTACTATACACATTTTCAGTAGTCTATAAACATTCCTCCTGCTAATTGAAATTAACGACAGCAACTGAACTACTGAAAAATTAGACTTTGATTAGGTCAAAGAAAATGTCCTTATTTAGGGTGAAGGGAAAACCAACTATCAAATATCAACTACAATAAAATTTGTTTTATTGAGCACTTATTATGGGCTTATTATTAGCCTGCTAAGTGCTTTGTGTGCATTATATCGCTCAATCCTCACAACCATTCTATGAAGTGGGTACTACTTCATACCCATTTTTCAAACCCATTTCACTCTACTGCCTTGATTCTGAACACAAAGAATAATGCGATATCGCCTATCACAAGTGAAAGCAGGAGAAGAAATGGGCATATAGAGCCACAAAAATAAACTAAATTTCTAAACAGTATGCACTATTAATAAAATTAATGAATGAGATAATGGAATTTCCTCTGAAAGTCTAAAAAAAAAGAAATATTTATTCTTTCATGCAACAAAACTGTTGAGTCATGAACCATAAGCCATAAATCAGGCACTCTCCTAGCTCCTTAAGACTCTAAGAATAATATGACACAATCCCTTCACTTGAAAACTTCAAAGTCTACAAAGGAAGGTAAACATACAGAAGAGATTTTAAAAGGTATTAATATGAGTAACGGCATAGACTAGAGTTACAAAAATGCCATATGAAGGGGTTTCATAATTCTGGTTTTCACTCTCCTTGCAAGCCAGTGACATAGTAATATTCTGTTATTTGGGAAAAAGTAAAACTCTGATGGGCCAAAATTATGTGGACCAAATACACAACTTTTTGATAGTTATACTATCTAAATAATAAATGAAGGTGAATTTTATGGTATATGAATTTCATCTTGGTAAAAAAATTTTAAACAAGAATGAATGAATTGTACATCCTTCAGAATTTTACTCAACATGTTATTTTTAAATGAACTTTAAGCATAACATGAAAGAGAGAATTCAAGTTAAAATCTTTTAAAGACTCTGTTGATGAGACCTTCAAGATGGCAGAGGAGTAAGACGTGGAGATCACCTTCCTCCCCACAAATACATCAGAAATAATTCTACATGTGGAACACCTCCTACAGAACACCTGTTGAACACTGGCAGAAGACCTCAGACTTCCCAAAAGGCAAGAAACTCCCCATGTACCTGGGTAGGCCAGAAGAAAAAAGGAAAAACAGAGACAAAAGAATAGGGATGGGACCTGCACCTCAGGGAGGGAGCTGTGAAGGAGGAAAGGTTTCCACACACTAGCAAGCCCCTTCACTGGCGGAGACAGGAGGTGGTGGGGGGAAGCTTTGGAGCCATGAAGGAGAGCACAGCAACATGGTGTGGAGGGCAAAGTGGAGAGATTTCCGCACAGAGGATCACTGCCTACCAGCACTCACCAGCCTGAGAGGCTTGTCTGCTCACCCGCCGGGACGGGTTGGGGCTGGGAAGTGAGGCTCAGGCTTCTGAGGTCAGATCCCAGGGAGAGGACTAGGGTTGGCTGCGTGAACACAGCCTGAAGCAGGCTAGTGCACCACAGCTAGCAGAGAGGGAGTCCGGGAAAAAGTCTGGACCTGCCTAAGAGGCAAGAGACCACTGTTATGGGCTGCGCGAGGAGAAGGGATTCAGAGCATCACCTAAACGAGCCCCAGAGATGGGCGTGAGCCGCGGCTATCAGCGCGGACCCCAGAGACAGGCATGAAATGCTAAGGCTGCTCCTGCAGCCACCAAGAAGCCTGTGTGCAAACGCAGGTCACTATCCACACCTTCCCTCCCGGAAGCCTGTGCAGCCTGCCACTGCCAGGGTCCCATGATCCAAGGACAACTTCCCTGGGAGAACACACGGCATGCCTTGGGCTGTTACCACATCACTCTGGCCTCCGCCACCGCAGGCTCACCCCGTATTACGTACCCCTCCCTTCCCCCAGCCTGAGTGAGCCAGAGCCCCCTAATCAGCTGCTGCTTTAATCCCATCCTGTCTGGACGGGAACAGACGACCTCTGGAGACCTACAGGCAGAGGCAGGGCCAATCCAAAGCTGAACCCCAGGAGCTGTGAGAACAAAGAAGAGACAGGGAACTTTCTCCCAGCAGCCTCAGGAGCAGTGGATTAAATCTCCACAGTCAACTTGATGTACCCTGCATCTGTGGAATACTTGAATAGACAACAAATCATCCCAAAATTCAGGCGGTGGACTTTGGGAGCAACTGTAGACTTGGGGATCGCTCTATGCGACTGACTGGTTCCTGGTTTTATGTTTATCTTAGTTTAGTATTTAGAGTTTATTATCATTGGTAGATTTTTTTTATTGATGTTGCTCTCTTCCTTTTTTTTCTTTATATATGAATATATATATATATTTTTTCCTTTTTCTCTTTTTGTGAGTGGGTAAGTGTATGCTTCTTTGTGTGATTTTGTCTGTATAGCTTTGCTTCTACCATTTGTCCCAGGATTTTGTCTATACTTTTCTTTTCTTTTTTTTTTTTTTTTAGTATAGTTCTTAGCGCTTGTTACCATTGCTGAATTTGGTTTTTGGTTTCGTTGCTCTCTCTTTCTTTCTTTTTTCTTTATTTTCTAATTTTTTAAATTTTTAATAATATTTTAAATTATTTTTATTTTTTATTTTAATAACTTTATTTATTTATTTTCCTTCCTTTCTTTTTTTCTCCCTTTTCTTCTGAGCCGTGTGGCTGACAGGGTCTTTGTGCTCCAGCCAGGTATCAGGCCTGTGCCTCTGAGGTGAGACAACTGAGTTCAGACCATTGGTCCACCAGAGACCTCCTGTCTCCACATAATATCAAACGGTGAAAGCTCTCCCACAGATCTCCATCTCAATGCTAAGACCCAGCTCCACTCAATGACCAGCAAGCTACAGCACTGGACACCCTATGCCAAACAACTAGCAAGACAGGAACACAAACCCACCCACTGGCACAGAGGGTGCCTAAAATCGTAATCAGGTCACAGACACCCCACAACACACCACCAGACATGGACCTTCCCACCAGGAAGACAAGATCCAGCCTCATCTACCAGAACACAGGCACTAGTTCCCTCCACCAGGAAACCTACACAACCCACTGAACCAACCTTACCCACTGGGGGCAGACACCAAAAACAATGGGAACTATGAACCTGCAGCCTGAGAAAAGGAGACCCCAAACATAGTAACCTAAGCAAAATAAGACAGAGAAACACACAGCAGATGAAGGAGCAAGGTAAAAACCTACCAGACCAAACAAATGAAGAGGAAATAGGCAGTCTACCTCAAAAAGAATTCAGAGTAATGATAGTAAAGATGATCCAAAATCTTGGAAATAAAATGGAGAAAATACAAGAAACGTTTAACAAGGACCCAGAAGAATTAAAGAGCAAACAAAAAATGATGAACAACACAATAAATGAAATTAAAATTTCTCTAGAAGGAATCAAGAGCAGATTAACTGAGGCAGAAGAATGGATAAGTGACCTGGAAGATAAAAGAGTGGAAATAACTACTGTAGAGCAGAATAAAGAAAAAAGAATGAAAAGAATTGAGGACAGTCTCAGGGAACTCTTGGACAATATAAAACGCACCAACATTCGAATTATAGGGGTCCCAGAAGAAGAAGAGAAAAAGAAAGGGACTGACAAAATATGTGAAGAGATTAGAGTTGAAAACTTCCCTAATATGGGAAATAGTCAATCAAGTCCAGGAAGCACAGAGAGTCCCATACAGGATAAATCCAAGGAGAAACATGCCAAGACACATATTAATCAAACTATCAATAATTAAATACAAAGAAAAAATATTAAAAGCATCAAGGGAAAAACAACAAATAACACACAAGGGAATCCCCATAAGGTTAACAGCTGATCTTTCAGCAGAAACTCTGCAAGCCAGAAGGGAGTGGCAAGATATATTTTAAGAGATGAAAGGGAAAAACCTACAACTAAGATTACTCTACCGAGCAAGGATCTCATTCACATTTGACAGAGAAATTAAAACCTTTACAGAGAAGCAAAAGCTAAGAGAATTCAGCACGACCAAACCAGCTTTACAACAAATGCTAAAGGAACTTCTCTAGGCAGGAAACTCAAGAGAAGGAAAAGACCTACATTAACAAACCCAAAACAATTAAGAAAATGGTAAAAGGAACATACATACCAATAACTACCTTAGATGTAAATGGATTACATGCTACAACCAAAAAATATAGACTGGTTGAATGGATACAAAAACAAGACTCGTAGATATGCTGTCTACAAGATATCCACTTCAGACCTAGGGACACATTTAGACTGAAAGTGAGAGGATGGAAAAAGATACTCCATGCAAATGGAAATCAAAAGAAAGCTGGAGTAGCAATTCTCATTATCAGACAAAATAGACCTTAAAATAAAGACTATTACAAGAGACAAAGAAGGATATTACATAATTATCAAGGGACAATCCAAGAAGATATAACAATTGTAAATATTTATGCACCCAACATAGGAGCACCTCAATACATAAGGCAAACGCTAACAGCCATAAAAGGGGAAATCAACAGTAACACAATCATAGTAGGGGACTTTAACACCCCACTTTCACCAATAGACAGATCATCCAAAATGAAAATAAATAAGGAAACACAAGCTTTGAATGATCCATTAAGCAAGATGGGCTTAATTGATATTTATAGGACATTCCATCCAAAAGCAACAGAATACACTTTCTTCTCAAGTGCTCATGGAATATTCTCCATCATGTCTTGGGTCAAAAATCAAGCCTTGGTAAATTTAAGAAAACTGAAATCATATCAAGTATCTTTCCTGACCACAACACTATGAGACTAGATATCAATTACAGGAAAAGAACTGTAAAAAATATAAACACATGGAGGCTAAACAATACACTACATAATAACCAGGAGATCACTGAAGGAATCATAGAGGAAATTTTTAAAAAACCTAGACACAAATGACAGTGAAAACATGACGACCCAAAATCTATGGGATGCAGCAAAAGCAGTTCTAAGAAGGAAGTTTATAGCAATACAATCCTACCTGAAGAAACAAGAAACATGTCAAATAAACAACCTAACTTTATACCTAAAACAATTAGAGAAAGAAGAACAAAAAAACTCCAAAGTTAGCAGAAGGAAAGAAATCATAAAGATCAGATCAGAAATAAATGAAAAAGAAATGAAGGAAACAATAGCACAGATCAATAAAACTAAAAGCTGGTTCTTGGAGAAGATAAACAAAATTGATAAACCATTATCCAGACTCACCACAAAAAAGAGGGAGAAGACTCAAATCAATAGAATTAGAAATGAAAAAGGAGAAGTAACAACTGACACTGCAGAAATACAAAGGATCATAAGAGATTACTACAAGCAACTATATGCCAATAAAATGGACAAGCTGGAACAAATGGAGAAATTCTTAAAAAAGCACAACCTTCGGAGACTGAACCAGGAAGAAATAGAAAATATAAACAGACCAATCACAAGCACTGAAATTGAGACAGGTATTAAAAATCTTCCAACGAACAAAGGCCCAGGACAAGATGGCTTGACAGGCGAATTCTATCAAACACTTAGAAAGAGCTAACACCTATCCTTCTCAAACTATTCCAAAATATAGCAGAGGGAGGAACACTCCCAAACTTATTCTATGAGGCCACCATCACCCTGATCCCAAACCAGACAAAGATGTCACAAAGAAAGAAAACTACAGGCCAATATCACTGATGAATATAAATGCAAAAAATACTCAACGAATTACTAGCAAACAGAATCCAAAATCACATTAAAAGGATCACACACCATGATCAAGTGGGGTTTATTCCAGGAATGCAAGGATTCTCCAATATATGCAAATTAATCAATGTGCCACACCATATTAACAAATTGAAGAGAAAAACCATATGATCATCTCACTAGATGCCAAATAAGCTTTCGAGAAAATTCAACACACATTTATGATAAAAACCCTCCAGAAAGTAGGCATAGAGGGAACTTACCTCAACATAAAGGCCATATATGACAAACCCACAGCCAACACCGTTCCCAATGGTGAAAAACTGAAACCATTTCTTCTAAGGTCAGGAACAAGACAAGGTTGTCCACTCTCACCACTATATATATATATATATATATATATATATATATATATATATTTTTTTTTTTGCGGTACGCGAGACTCTCACTGTTGCGGCCTCTCCCGTTGCGGAGCACAGGCTCCAGACGCACAGGCTCAGCGGCCATGGCTCACGGGCCTAGCTGCTCAGCAGCATGTGGGATCTTCCTGGACCGGGGAATGAACCCATGTCCCCTGCATCGGCAGGCAGACTCTCAACCACTGCGCCACCAGGGAAGCCCCACTCTCACCACTATTATTCAACATAGGTTTGGAATTTTTAGTCACAGCAATCAGAGAACAAAAAGAAATAAAAGGAATACAAATTGGAAAAGAAGTAAAACTGTCACTGTTTGCAGATGACATGATACTATACATAGAGAATCCTAAAGATGCTACCAGAAAACTACTAGAGCTAATCAATGAATCTGGTAAAGTTGCAGGATACAAAATTAATGCACAGAAATCTCTGGCATTCCTGTACACTAATGATGAAAAATCTGAAAGAGAAATAAAGGAAACACTCCCATATACCATTCCAAACAAAAAGAATAAAATACCTAGGAATAAACCTACCTAAGGGGACAAAAGACCTGTATTCAGAAAACTATAAGACACTGATAAAAGAAATTAAAGATGATACAAACAGATGGAGAGATATCCCATGTTCTTGCATTGGAAGAATCAACATTGTGAAAATGACTATACTACCCAAAGCAATCTAGAGGGTCAATGCAATCCTTTTCAAATTACCAATGGTATTTTTCACAGAACTAGAACAAAAAATTTCACAATTTGTATGGATACACAAAAGACCCTGAAGAGCCAAAGCAATCTTGAGAAAGAAAAACGGAGCTGGAGCAATCAGGCTCCCTGACTTCAGACTATACTACAAAGCTACAGTAATCAAGACAGTATGGTATTGACACAAAAACAGAAATATAGATCAATGGAGCAGGATAGAAAGTCCAGAGAGAAATCCACGCACATATGGTTAACCTTATTTTTGATAAAGGAGGCAAAAGTATACAATAGAGAAAAGACAGCCTCTTCAATAAGTGGTGCTGGGAAAACTGGACAGCTACATGTAAAAGAATGAAATTAGAACACTCCCTAACACCATACACAAAAATAAACTCAAAATGGATTAAAGACCTAAATGTAAGGCCAGACACTATCAAACTCTTAGAGGAAAACATAGGCAGAACCCTCTATGACATACATCATAGAAAGATCATTTTTGACCCACCTGCTAGAGAAATGGAAATAATAAGAAAAATAAACAAATGGGACCTAATGAAACTTAAAAGCTTTTGCACAGCAAAGGAAACCTTAAACAAGATGAAAATACAATCCTCAGAATGGGAGAAAATATTTGCAAATGAAGCAACTGACAAAGGATTAATCTCCAAAATTTACAAGCAGCTCGTGCAGCTCAATATCAAAAAAACAAACAACCCAATCCAAAAATGGGCAGAAGACTTAAATAGACATTTCTCCAAAGAATATATGCAGATTGCCAAAAAACACATGAAAGGATGCTCAACATCACTAATCATTAGAGAAATGCAAATCAAAACTACAATGAGGTATGACCTCACATCGTTCAGAATGGCCACCATCAAAAAATCTAAAAACATTAAATGCTGGAGAGGGTGTGGAGAAAAGGGAACCCTCTGGCACTGTTGGTGGGAATGTTCACTGATACAGCCACTATGGAGAACAGTATTTAGTTTCCTTAGAAACTAAAAATAGAACTACCATATGACCCAGCAATCCGACTATGGGCATATACCCAAAGAAAACCATAATTCAAAAAGAGTCATGTACCAGAATGTTCACTGCAGCTCTATTTACAATAGCCAGGACATGGAAGCAACCTAAGTGTCCATCAACAGATGAATGGATAAAGAAGATGTGGCACAGGTATACAATGGAATATTATTCAGCCATAAAAAGAAATGAAATTGAGTTATTTGTAATGAGGTGGATGGACCCAGAGACTGTCATACTGAGTGAAGTAAGTCAAAAAGAGAAAAATAAATACCATACGCTAACACATATATATGGAATCTAAAAAAAAAAAATGGTTCTGAAGAACCTAGGGGCAGGACAGGAATAAAGACGCAGACGTAGAGAAGGGACTTGAGGACACAGGGAGGGGTAATGGTAAGCTGGGACAAAGTGAGAGAGTGGCATGGACTTATATACACTACCAAATGCAAAACAGATAGTAAGTGTGAAGCAGCTGCATAGCACAGGGAGATCAGCTCAGTGCTTTGTGACCACCTAGAGGGGTGGGATAAGGAGTGTGGGAGGAAGACGCAAGAGGGAGGGGATATGGGGATATATGTATATGTATAGCTGATTCACTTTGCTATAAAGCAGAAACTAACACACTACTGCAAAGCAATTATACTCCAATAAAGGTGTTAAAAAAAAAAAAAAGACTGTTGATCAGTTATCCTACTACATAGCAAGGTCTCCTCCATAAGAGTCTGTAGAACAAATCAGACTTCCTGTTTCAATAATAAGAAAAGCTGCACTTCTTCAAAACAAGTATACATTTTCATCAAATGAGCATCATAAATGTAATAAGTGATCATGTTGTCCCCTCTTTTCCCTGGCTGTTAGCATTTTTTACACAGTGACATTTTAATTTTTCATATCTACCTTATTACACACATACACACAAAAATTTAAAGAGAATTTCAGAAATACATAAAAGCAAATATAAATAACAAAAGAAAGTGATAAAACATCATTTAGAGAGACCCTGGTTCTTATTTAACTCCTGTGGCTAAGTGACTCAGTAGATTAGCAATAAAAGAAACATGATCCTGATAAGCACTTATGAAAGAATTACATAAAGTTGTGGATGGAATATTATGTTAGTAATCTTCCAATAATGTCCACGCAAGGACATTACTGTCCTTTCACACAAAATATTCATTTGATCATTCAGATATATTACACAGTACGTTCTTCCAAGGTGATCCCCTCTCCAATGGGCCAGCTAGTGCTCCCCAAGCTCCCAGAAACATAGCAACTCAGGATAAAATCTGGTATGCCCAAGGTCTGTGAGGGTAAAGTGATTTTTTTTTTGACTTATGACTGCCTACATATATGCCTAGTCCCCCATTCACATCCACATACTGAAGTTGTCGTCTTTCTTGACATGGACCAGAGGCACTGATGTGCAGCAGGCTGCTTTCATCATCAACCATGATGAAAGCAGCCTGCTTTAGTTTTCTGTGGAAAAGCTATATCCACAGAATCAGTCACGGTGGACATTTTCGACTAAGGGTGTGGCTATCAACATAGGGACAGAAGAAGAGGACCTCTTAGGACATAGAGAACTTCTACAACACATCCATTGAGGACATGTCCCTCAATGTTGCTGCATACATTTGAGAGGCCTGTGAGGCCCAGTCAGGGTCCAATTCTGGGACTGAGGAAGAACTGGAGTAGGAGGGTAGGAAACCCAGGGATAGATACTTTTGTCATATTATTGTCTTTTAAAAAATGAATGAATGAATATAATTTTTGAGTCCAAAAACTTTTTAAAAATTAACTGGTATATGGAGCACTGATCTGATCCAAAGGAATGTTTCAATGTCCATAGTTCATTAGGATGCATTTATTAAGATAAAATTCAATCATTACACTGCACTAAACAAGGTTGTTTCTGAGACTAGAGATGTAACATGTATAATTGTTAATGAGGCTCAATATTTTTGCATTTTTCTATCTATTTTGAGGTTAGAGCTAGGTTCATGTCTTTATATAGACTTTAAATTCAGTAAATACTACAATATATAGGTAGAAATAATGTATTTCCAAAGTTTATTTATTGTATAAACTGAATGCTGTTTTTCAATAAACCATACTTAAAAACAAAAAGTAAAGCAAAACAAACAAAAACATTTACATTTTTACTAGATAATTTAAAGTACCTAGTCTGTAATCCTCTTGTTCACATTTATTCACTCATCCACCTTCAGTTCATATTATTTCATCAAAATAAGATATTTTCAGAGAAAAGCATTATTTTGAACAATCTAAACAATCTAAAATGAAACAATGTATGGAATCATAGCCATTTATTTGCCTTACTCCATTTTACTAACCAATACTCACAAACATTCATTTCATACTAAATAAACCAAAAGTTTGTGGAATGAGTCTCCCTTATTAAATTTATTTTCAGTTAGAATACTTGAAAATAGTTGTTAAATACAAATAAACAGTTGACATTTTTATGAGGTACCCAATCATACAAATCATGAAGGCTCTTAATATGGTATGGCATCATCAAAAAAGTAAATATATGTTAGCAATTTCAAGCATAAACTTTCTGGAGGCTTTCTGTAACTGCTAAGCAAAGAAAGTTGGAAATTTTTAATTCCTTGTAGCAAAAAGTATTATAGCTTCTTTTTGTTATTGATTTATTTATACCTCCCTTTACTCCAAAAAAAAAAAAAAAAGTATTTAAAGCAGTTAACTTGTTTGTGACTTACAAATCAAATTATTTGCTCTTTTAGCACTTCATATATGAGAGTATTTTATCTGGAAATTGCCCAGAGGGCACATTATATTTTAAAAACAAGTACAGTTGATCCTTGAACAACACTGGGGTTAATCTGCATATAACTTATAATCAGCTCGATGTATCCTTGGTTCCTCTGTATCTGTGGATTCATCGAACCACGAACCATGCAGTACTGTAGTATTTCCCATTGAAATGTATCCTCATATAAATCCACCTGCTCAGTTCAAACCCATGTTGTTCAAGTGTCAACAGTAATTCTACTGCTTTTTTTTTTTTTTTTTGCGGTACGCGAGACTCTCACTGTTGTGTCCTCTCCTGCTGCGGAGCACAGGCTCCGGACGCACAGGCTCAGCGCTGGGTCATGGCTCACAGGCCTAGCCGCTCCACGGCATGTGGGATCTTCCCAGACCGGGGCACGAACCCGTGTCCCCTGCATCGGCAGGCGGACTCTCAACCACTGTGCCGCCAGCGAAGCCCCTCTACTGCTTTTTTAATGAGTGAATCTCTGATACTAGTTCAAAGAACTCTAAATCTGACAGCTCTTAATAACATCTTTTACTGTCAGTCTAACAGGCAATTCTAGTAAGGTTTTATTAAGAATAAAGACACAGACCTACTGGAGAATGGACTTGAGGATACGAGGAGAGGGAAGGGTAAGCTGGGACAAAGTGAGAGAGTAGCATGGACATATATACATTACCAAATGTAAAATAGATAGCTAGTGGGAAGCAGCCGCATAGCACAGGGAGATAAGCTCGGTGCTTTGTGACCGCCTAGAGGAGTGGGATAGGGAGGGTGGGAGGGAGGGAGATGCAAGAAGGAAGAGATATGGGGACACATGTATATGTATAACTGATTCACTTTGTTATAAAGCAGAAACTAACACACCATTGTCAAGCAATTATACTCCAATAAAGATGTATAAAAAAAATGCTATCGGGGCTTCCCTGGTGGTGCAGTGGTTGAGAGTCCGCCTGCCGATGCAGGGGACACGGGTTCGTGCCCTGGTCCAGGAAGATCCCACATGCCGCAGAGCGGCTGGGCCTGTGAGCCATGGCCGCTGAGCCTGTGCGTCCAGAGCCTGTGCTCCACAATGGGAGAGGCCACAACAGTGAGAGGCCCACGTAAGGCAAAAAAAAAAAAAAGCTATCTTACTATTTACGAGTAGTAACCCATTGGCAACATAAAATGAGTCATTACTAATGAATTACAATTACCAGAGGACACTGTTTTAGACTCTTCTGATGATGAAAACACAATTAACTATACCTATAAAACATCTCAGAAGACTGCTTTACAATGAACAATTTCAGGCTAACATAATGAAAATCACTAGTTACACCATCAGGTGAAATGGCTTTCTGGAAGGTGGATATTGGAGTTAAAGATATTTCTGTTTCTATGTCTCATATTACAGATTCTGAAATTGTTCTTCAAAGATGGCGACCTACTTAATACAAGTTAGAATCCATTCATTCTGCAATTTCTCATATCAATATTTGTTATTGATATTGCAGTGCTAGCTTCCTAAGAAAGTAATGGATATCTTCTAGGACCAAGGAAGAGAGAGATGAAAACATCAGTTAACCAAAAAATGAATGGGAGCTGACAGTAAGAACAAAACTTAAAAGTCAAACTTGCCCTTTCCAAAGTAGGAAAATACCTATAAGGGTTATTGAATCCTTAAGTCTAAGCCTTGGGCACACTGTACAGTGGGGTAGCTAATTCTAAGACTCCCACTAAGACTCCCAAAATTCACTAAGGTGAATTTTGAAAGGGCTAAACAACATCCCAAATCCCTGATATGCCTTAACGCTTGATATAAAAATGTGAATCTTCCCAAAAGAGAATAAGTGTTGGGATTTTACTTTAAGAAATGCACCAAATCTATAATTCCTCAGCTCCCAGAGTGGTGAAGTTAGGAACGTGTTTTCACAGCAGACCAGGAGGCCCCCTTACAATAGCTTATTGGCAGGGACGTGAAACAAGATCTCTGAAATAAAAATATATACACTGAGGAAAGAAGCACCTAGGCTAGTGACCTGTGCCCCACATCAAGATTTGAGAGCTTGCGGGGAAAAAAGGCTCCATACAGCTGAATGTATGGCTGCTGCAGAATCAAAATCTGCCTCTGTACCAGCAATTGTGATTTGTAAGGCAACAGGAGAGCCTGAGCATGTGAACCAAAAAGAGCTGTAACCTGGTGTGGTACCAGAGGCATGTGCCCCCCTACAAAAGATTCCCACGCCTTAATCCCTGGAATCTTCATACATACAGCCTTCTTTATCTTATATCTATCATCTATTATCTTTTTTGTTACATTACATGGTAAACGGAACTTCCAAATATGATTAAGGTGATGATAGATTTCATTCAATAAGACAGTTAAGGGTTTCAGTGATTCAACTTAAAGAATAAATTTAAATGATGTGCTCTTTTGGCTCTCTGAGCAACACCTGCTGGTTGGCAAAAACAAGCATCTTATGAAAAGTGGCAAAAAGGGAGCCAAGAAGAAAGGTCAATCCATTTTCTAAGAAAAACTGCTATGGTGTGAAAGCACCAGCTATGTTTGGTATAAGAAATATTGGGAAAACACTAGTCACAAGAACTCAAGGAACCAAAAGTGATCTGGTGGCCTCAAGGGTTTCTGAAGTGAGATTTACTAATTGCAGAATGAAGAATTTGCACTTAGAAAATTCAACCTAATTACTGAGGATGTTCAAAAACTACCTGACTAATTTCCATAGCATGAATCTTACTCATGACAAGATGTGCTCCATGATCAAAAACATAGTAGATATGAATGAAGCTCATGTTGATGTCAAGACTACTGATGGTTATTTGCTTTATCTGTTCTGCATTGGTTTTACTAAAAAAAACCCCACAAATATCAGATTGAGAAGATTTTTTATGGTCACCGTCAACAGGTCCACCAAATCCAGATGAAGATGGAAATCATGAGCTGGAAGGTGCAGACAAATGACTTGAAAGAAGCGGTCAACAAAGTGATTCCAGATAGCACTGGAAAAGATATGGAAAAGGCTAATCTACTTAATCCCCACTACCACCTCCATGATGTAGTCATTAGCAAAGTAAAAATGCTGAAGAAGCTCAATTTGAATTGAGAAAACTCATGGAGCTTCACTGTGAAGGTAGTGGTTCTAGAAAAGTTACTGGGGATGAGATGGGTGTTAAAGTTGACCAAGCTGAAAGATACGAACCATCAGTCCAAGAATCTCTTTAAAATTCAGTCTTTTAATGGTGACAAATAAAAACTTTATTTGCAAAAAAAAAAAAATTAATGATGTGACCAAATTTATTATTCCAAGTTTGTAGAGCAACTCAAATAATTTCAAATCAAAAATAGGAACTCATTATTTAAAATAATCCCACGGTTGAGCTCTCTATAAACTTAGTTTCTCATATATAAAACTTACTTAATATGAGGTAAAACTGAACATTGAATCAAATGTCTATTTTTTTTTTCTAACAGAGCAGATAATAAGTTTGAAGCACATATGCTTGCTAGATCTAAGTCATACCCAAGTCTTAGAATTAATGCAGCTTCTCAAAGACATATTAGGGAAATGGTGAAAAACCCTGGACCTTTCAATGGCATTCAACATACAAGTCAAGCTGGAAATTACATTTAATAATTCTCTATTTTATGCCAATCAATGTGCTCAGTTCTCTACATACTTCATTTCATTTAACCCTCACTTCAGCAAGGTAGCTATTGCTATTCCCATTGCCAAGTTTACCTAGGCAATAAGGGAAAGAGCTCTTACTCAAACCTGGTCTATCTCCATACAAGAACATGATGAAGACATCTTATCTTCATTCATAAATATTAAACTGGAAAATACTTTAGTAGAGATCCTGAAAGTCCATGAGGTGGCAATATTATTCCATGAAATGATCAACCTCTCAATCTATCTATGCTTTCTTTTCTCCTTCTCCCTCCATAGCCTATTTGTCTCTCCCTGGATTTCAATATAGTTCCATACAAAAAAGAAAAAAAAGTTTAAAAAAAGAGTAGAATTCCTTGTAGTAGTTGTTCAATACACAAGCTTTAGAACCAACTCATCACAGATATTGGCCTTCCTTATTTTACAATATTTTAATTAAATTAAGTATATTTAAAAAAACTTCCTAAATGTATAAATTCTCAAAATTGCCTTTCAGAAACAGACAGAAACAGACAGAAACTAGGGTTAGATCATTAATTCTAGTATTTTTGTGCTAACCACCTTCGTCCTCTTCTCTTTCTCAGGTGTCATGTCTCTTCTCCCCTTTGTTCTCATTCCATGTACATTACCATTATTACCATTACTATTTAGAAATATCAGTACAAACTCAGGTTTAGACTAATATAGATATACATGGTTACATACAGAAATATTTATAGATATGTATATCTACCTGGAATTGTATATGCACATATATTTCCTTGCTCTCAGCTGAGCAGGCCTAAAAGCAATAATACTTACATGGCAATGAGCACAGCAAGTGCCAGACCTTGGTTTCTAATACTGTTCTCCAACTGGAGTTGAGTCAGAAATTAAGGAAATGCTAAAAACAAAAATAATGACAGTAGTAGATCAGAGGGACATAAGGGCCAACTAAAAGAGCTGGCAAAGGCGAAGGCTGAATAATTTATGCAGCAAAATATAAGGGCCAACTAATAGAGCGGGCAAAGGCAAAGGCTGAATAATTTATGCAGCAAAGTATATTGGATTATAACCCAAAGTATAAAGTAAATATCTATGGGTCCACAGTTATGTATATGTGATGAATAAATAAATAGATGGAGAAAAAGAAACAAATCTCCCATGTGAAAAAATTCCAAAAAAATTATGTAGATACCTGTCCTCAAAGAGGTGAAGATAATGTCCAAACTTTGAGTGAGGGCTATGCTGTGAGGTTTTTTCAAAGAGTACAGTAAAGAAGGTTGGGGGCTGGAAGGGGAGAAGAGTAACTGCACCATACATCAGCAGTGACGAGTCATGTTGATAGTACGCACTCTTGTTATGATGTTATGAAAATGGCACTTTATCTTTATGGTCTTCCTTCCAAAAGCCCACAGTCTGTCTAACCATGAGGAAAAACTCAGATAAATCCCAGTTAAGGGACTTTCTACAAAATATATGACCAATATTCCTCATATCTGAGGGTCAACAAAATCAAGAAAGGTCTGAGAAATTCACAGTCCAGAAGAGCCTAAGGTGACATGATAGCTAAATGTAATGTGGTATCATGGATAGGATCCTGGAACAGAAAAAAACGACATTAAGTAAAACCAACAAAATATGAATAGTGAGGTTTAGACTGAGAGAGCACAATGGCAGAGTAAGAGGACAAGAAGCTTACTTGCCCCAACAAACACATCAAAAATACATCTACGGGCTTTCCTGGTGGCGCAGTGGTTGGGGGTCCGCCTGCTGATGCAGGGGACGTGGGTTCATGCCCCGGTCTAGGGGGGTCCCGCATGCCGCAGAGCGGCTGGGCCCATGAGCCGTGGCCGCTGAGCCTGTGTGTCTGGAGCCTGTGCTCCGCGGCAGAGGGGGCCGCAGCAGTGAGAGGCCCGCGTACCGCAAAAAAAAAAAAAAAAAAATCTACATGTGGAATAATTCTCATGGAAAACTAACTGGAAACTGGCAGAAGGACTCCTGTACAACCAAGGCTATAAGAAAGATACACATGTAATCAGGTATGACAGGAAGAAAAGCATCAGATCGGGACCTGTGCCCCTGGGAGGGGACTCAAAAGAAAGGGGAGATAATATAGGCAGACACTCACACTGAGGAGTGAGTTGATGGAACCACAGACTGGGCTTCCCAGTCCTGGGGTCCTATGCAGAGGAGACAAACCCCCTTGACAGCTTGGAGAACTGCTGGGACATATAGAAAGGCTGGAAAAGCCTAGAATCCACTTGTGAGGAGTGTTGGCTTGCACCCAGTTAGGGCAGAGAGAGGTCTGTCCTAACTGTTGCCTCCTCACCATGCTCCCCAGTCTGAGCCCCATCCACTCCAGGCCACAGCCTAGCACTAGATCTGGGGCTGCCACAACAGGGGAAAAGACACCATCGTGGGCTGCATCTGAGTGGAACCACAGACATCTGCACAGGCAGGGCATTGGACCTTTGTAAGCACACAAGCCCCACTTGCTTCAGCACTCCCCTCCTTTGAAGCAAAAGTCCCAGTGTAGGGAGAAGGAAAAACACACTTAAAGGGAACACAGTTAGCTTGAACCCGACCCTCAGGGCTTCCACTCCAGCAAATTGGAAACAAGCACCACTCCTGACAGGGTAGTGATGGCCACTGAGCAGATAGGAAGTCCTGCCTCACACCATGAGCAGGCTCTAGCTAGCTCCCTTATCTCCAGCCTCACCACCTACCAAGGTGATAGATGCAGCACATGCTGAGGAAAGACAGGATTGTGTCCACATCAAATGCAGACCTCCCACCAAAGTCACTGGGTACATGCAGTCTGCATAGGGATGCTCCCACAAATGAACACCCCTTCAAGATCACAATACGTATTTGTTTCAACTAAAATCATAGAGACAGAGAAACTTAAGTTAAAAAAAAAAAAGTCAAATAAAAGAGTAAGAGAAACATAAGTTATGAAACAGAAATAAACAATTTACCAGATAAAGAATTCAAAACATTGGTAATAAAAAATGTTAACTGAATTAGGGAAGAGAATTGTTTTAAACACAGATCATTTTAACAAAGGACTATAAGATATAAAAAGACCCAACCAAAAATAAGTAATTCAATATCTGAGATAGGAAAACTCTAAAAGCAATCAAGAACAGACTAAATGACACAGGGGAACACACAAGTGATCTGGAAGATAGAATAACGGAAATCACCCAATCAGAACAGCAGACAGAAAGGCAAAGGAAAAAAAACAAGTGCAACATATGAGATCTCAGGGATAACAGCAAATGTGCAAACAGTCACATGATAGGAGTTCCAAAAGGAGAAGAGAGAGAAGGGTATCAGAAATATATTTGAAGAAATTACGGCTGAAAACTTCCCAAACCTAAAGAAGGAAACAATTAGCCATGTACAGGAAACACAGAGGATCCCAAACAAGCTGAAGGTCCCAAACACGCACACCAAGACATATCATAATTAAAATGTCAAAAGTTAAAGATAGAGAGAATTCTAAAGGCAGCAAGAGAAAAACAGAGAGTCATATACAAAGGAATCCCCATAAGGCTATACACTGATTTCTCTGCAAATACTTTTCAGGTCGGAAGGGCATGGCATCATATATTCAAAGTGCTGAATGGGAAAAAAAATGCAACCTAGCATACTCTACACAGCAGGACTATCATTTAGAATAGAAGGAGATAAAGAATTTCTCCAACAAGGAAAAACTAAAAGAATTCAGCAATACTAAACCTACCATAAAAGAAATGTTGAAGGATCTTCTCTAAATGGAAAAGTAGTAAGAATCTACAGGAAAGGGACAATTCCAATAAGAAAGGCAAATATATAGTAAGTACTGAGGATCACTTAAATAAGCCAGTACATATATTAAAAGACAAAAAATTGTAAAAGCAACTATAACTACAATAAACAGTAAAGTGATAAGAATGAAGATGTAAAATATGACATCAAAAACACAAAATGTGGGAGAGGGGAGTAAAAAATATAGATCTTTTATAATGTGTCTGAATTTATGACAATCAGTTTAGATCAAGCAGATATAATTAAAGGTCAAGATATATGAACCCCATGGTAACCACAAAAAAACAAAAAGAAAGGAACTCAAGCTTACTACTAAAGAAAATCACCAAACCACAAGAGGAGAAATAAAAAGAAGAAATGAACAGAGAAGAAATATAAAAACAACTGGAAAACAAGGAATAAAATGGCCATAAGTACATACCTATCAATAATTACTTTAAATGTCAATGGACTAAATGCTCCAATCAAGACATAGGGCAGCTGATTTGATTTAAAAAAAAAAAAAAAAAGACCCTTCAAACTGCTGCCCACAAGAAACTCACTTCAGGGCTAAAGACACACACAGACTGAAAGTGAAGGGGATGGAAAGATATTTCATGCAAATGGAAACAACAAGAAAGTAGGGGTAGCCATACTTGTATCAGACAAAAAAGACTTTAAAACAAGGCTGTAACAAAGAAGGGCATTAAAATATATGCACCCAATACAGGAGCACCTAAATGTGTAAAACAAATACTAACAGACATAAAGAGAGAAATTGACAACACAATAATAGTAGGGCACTTTAACACCCCACTGACATCACTGGACAGATCATCCAGATAGAAAATCAATAAGGCAACAGTAATCATAAATGACACAAAAGACCAGCTGGACTTAAATATCTAACAAACATTACCCCCCAAAACAGTAAAATATACATTCTTTTCAAGTGCACATGGAACTTTCTCCAGGATAGTTCATATACTAGGCCATAAAACAAGCCTCAACAAATTTACAAGGAGAAAAATTATACCAAGCATTTCTTTTCCTACCACAGTGGTATGAAACTAGAGATCAACTATAGAAAGAACTATGGGAAAAGAACAAACATGTACACTAAACAGTATGCTACTGATGATGAAATCAAAGAGGAAATCAGAAAATACTTTGAGACAAATGAAAATGGAAACATAACTTTCCAAAATCTATGGATTCAGTAAAAAGTTTTAATAGGGAAGTTCATAGTGATATAGGCCTTCCTCAAGAAACAAGAAAAATCTCAAATAAAGAATCTAACCTACCACCTAAAACAATCAGAAGGAAGAAAAACAAAATAAAAGTCAGCAGAAAGAAGAAAATAATAAAGATCAGAGAGGAAATAAAATAGAGATTAAAAAAGTAATTT
Organism: Hyperoodon ampullatus; assembly: GCF_949752795.1. Taxonomy (NCBI): domain Eukaryota; kingdom Metazoa; phylum Chordata; class Mammalia; order Artiodactyla; family Ziphiidae; genus Hyperoodon; species Hyperoodon ampullatus. The sequence continues at coordinate 46,591,982 of NC_136924.1, forward strand.
AAAAATATCCATGAAACCAAGATTTGATTTTCTTTGAAAAGATAAACAAAAGTGATAAATCTGTAGCCAAACACAGAAAGAAGAAAAAAAGAAAGGTATCCAAATTTGAAGGAAACAGGTAAAACTGTCACTATTTGCAGATGACATGATACGTTATATAGAGAACCCTAAAGTCTTCACTCAAAAATTATTAGGATAAATGAATTCAGCAAGGCAGCAGGATACAAGATTAATATACAGAAATCTGTTGTCATTCTATACACTAATAATGAACTAGCAGAAAGAGAAAGTTAAAAATATCCCACTTAAAACTGCACCAAAAAGAATAATATACCTAGAAATCAACTTAACCAAGGAGGTGAAAGACCTATACCCTGAAATCTCTAAAACACTGATGAAGAAAATGGAAAATGATACAAAAAACAAAAAGATATCCTGTGCTCTTGGACTGGAAGAATTAATATTGTCAAAGTGGCCACTTTACCCAAAAGGAGGACTCAAGAAATAAAAGTTGATATAAACATATTTCTTTACATTTGAGGGTGAACATACTCTAAGAGAGTAAAGTGTTTACTCTGTAGAAGGATGATGAGAGGTAACAAAGTTTGGGCACTGTCATTTTTTTGCATTATAAATCTTTAGGATTATTTGATTTTTAAAAAGCTTTGGGTATCTATTGCCTTAATATTTTTTAAGGTAAAGATAAAACTTTTAAAAGTAATATGTGTTAAGAAAATTGACATAACCTTACAGAGAGATCAAATAATTTGTTTTTAAGTGGCAGAATCAGAATTAAAAACCTGGGCACATGAGTTCAGTCCATGTGCTTGGCTTTATGCTTTACCTTTTTATGTGGTTGAGTGAAAAAATAAAATAGAATTACTGTGATACAGAAAACAATGAATGGCAGGTATTGTTATAACTATATACCAATGTAAATTTTTTAAATCAAAGAATTTCTTTCTGAAAAGCAACTTGTTACTTTTAACAAAACTCTAACTTCCCCCATTCTTTCCCTTCTTCAACAGAAAGAATGTGCTAACTGACAAAGTAACTGATATCTAGGACCATCCACAAAGGCATAAATGTGAGATTTCTGACATCCTTTATAGATCATGTATCAATCCCTCCAGAAATATATGTACTTGATATAGCATGCTTCTAAATTATCTTCTCTCAAAGAAAAATTTAAATAGCTAATTTTATTAAACAACAGACTGTGTATTGCATTGATAATTTCAATTTTAAATGGAAATTCTCTCCACCCAAATTTATTACTGGCAACTTTATAGCCAAATAACAAGGTTTTATCTGTCCTTTTCTCCTCCATTTTTTTTCAAAATGCCAACTTTCTCTACCTCACACCCATTAGGATGACTATTATCATAAAAACAGAAAACACCCAGTGTTAGTGAGAACATGGAGAATTTGGAACCCTTGTGGACTGTCGGTGGCAATGTAAAACAGTACAGTCACTATGGGAAACAGTCTGGCTGTTCATCAAAAAATTAAGTATAGACTTACCACATGACCCAGAAATTCCACTTCTGGGTATACACTCGAAAGAACTGAAAGTAGGGACTCAAACAGATATTTGTACACCCATGTTCAGAGCAGCACTATTCACAATAGACAAAAGGTAGAAGCAATCAACAGATGAATGGATAATCAAAATGTGGTGTATGTTTGTGTGTGTCTATGTGTACATGCATATATAATGGTATATTATTAGTTATATTATACATAAGTTAGCAAATATATATAATAGAACAATATTCAGCCTTAAAAAGGAAGTAAATTATGACACGTGCCACTCACAGATAAACCTCAAGAACATTATGCTAAGTGAATTAAGCCAGACAAAAAAGATAAATACCGAATGATTCCACTTAAATGAGGTACCTAGGGTAGTCAAATTCATAGAGACAAGGGCTGGGGAGGAAGGAATGGGAAGTTAATGGGTACAGGGTTTCAGACATATGAGATGAAAAGTTACAGAGATGAATGGTGGTGATGGTAGCACAATGTTATGAATGTACTTAATACTACTGAAATGTAACTTTAAAATGATATAAGATGGTAAGTATTACGTTGTGTGTATTTAACCACAAAAAAATTTTTATTCCAATTTTCTAAGTTAAATAATCCTTTGGTAAATATTGGCTAACCCTAATTTATCTATAATCATTTACCATTGTTTCTAGCAAAAGTGTGTGTTTTTCAACAAATTAGCAAAAGGAAATTAGGGTGGAAAATATTCATCTTTGGGATTTTAAAAATCACTGAAAAAGTAGAGAAAAAAAGAAAGCCTATAGCTATGGTATGAAGAGATCTCTAAACTGAACTGTCTGACTATATTTCACAGAATAGGTGAAGGAAGAGTGAAATTCACTTGAGGTCTTGCCATGTGGACAAAAACAAATCCCTCATGTAGAGATATGACTACATTTTAATGGTGGTAGTGGGCATATGGGGGGTCCTAGTAATTCTGAATGATAGCTTGCAAAGGCAATGTGGGTATGTAGCCAGAAGAGTGGGTGGGTATGATATGATCACTTAAACTAAAAGGACAACTCAGAAAGTGAAACCTTCACTGCCTCAAAGAGCAATACCTAGACCTGCAGTGATTCTCAAAGGACAGCACAAAAGAGCAGTATCAGTATCACCTGAAAACCTGTTAGAAAAGCAAATCCTTGGGCTCTGCCTCAGGCCAGACCTACTGACTCAGATTGCTGGGCAAGCTCTCTCTGCAGATGATTCAGATGTACAATAGTTAAGAGCCACTGTTCTAAACTACACTGAGTGCCATGTAACCACCAAAGACTATTTTAAGTCACTGGCTCTCTACATGGACTGCACATTAGCATTACCTGGAAGCTTCTGAGGTTGGGCCCCACCTCAGAAAGTCTGATTTAATAGGTGCTTATTTATTCGTTTAGATTCCTAGTATTCCTATGTTCGGCCACGGTGGAGAATCATGTCTTTAAATGTCTCAATCAAACTGGTTTAAAAATTTAAGAAAGAAAACAGTGTATTAATGTTTTAAGTCCCAAAATACTCATTTTTTTTTTGGCCAAGTAAATATAAATTAATAACTAAAACAACTACAGAAAGTCAGCTAATACTTAGGCAAAACACAAAGTTGAAATCAACAATACAGGTTTAACAGTTAAAAATAAAAAATGAAAAGGGTTTTATTAAACAAGTCAATTGTGAAAAACATAAGACTGGAAAAATTATTTTTCTAAAAAGAAATTTTGAAATACATAAGCTCTAACAGAGTGGCAAGAAAAATTGACTTTGCAACTCAGGTACAGGTGGGCAAAAGTTTTTGGCTCTGTCATCGATCAGCTGTAACATTTTGGTTAATTTCATTTTTCTTTCCTAAGCTTCCACTTCTCTTCCACTACAAAACAGTCAATATTATGAGCCTATATCAAAGCGAGGTTTCGAGGATTAAATAAATAAAACATGTAAAGTACATAGTACAATAACTGGCACACATTTATGCTAAGTGTGGGCTTATAACTAAGAAGAAAATCATACCAAAATGAAAATACAGCAACAAAACAATGTGTAAGTTCTAAGAGTCTGGCAAAACATCTCTGTGATATTCTAAGCTAAGAAAAAAGTATAAAAACAACAGCAATACTAAAACTTTAGGGGAGTTCTCCCTATTTTATGTGGAGGCAGCGAGTATAGCTGTGGATGTTGCATTCAACTTCCTTATCTCCTGTCAATGGAAGCAACCCGTTGCTCACTCAGGCCTCTCTAGGGATAAAGTGCTTCACAAGAGTTTTAAAATGCATGCCGGCAGTTGTGCTTGACAGTGTTCAAATATGGATAACAAATTCTTACTCTCTTTGATGCCAAGATAATATTCTTAATTTCTTCATTAAGTTAACCATGAATAATGAAAAGGAGGGACTTCCCTGGTGGTCCAGTAGTAGAGAATCCGCCTTAAAATGCAGGGGATGCGGGTTTGATCCTTGGTCAAGGAACTAAGATCCCACGTGCCGTGGGGCAACTAAGTCCATGTGCCACAACTACTGAGCTCACGATGTGTCTCAACTAGAGCCCGCGTGCCACAAACTACAGAACACTCGTGCTCTGGAACCCACACGCCACAACTAGAGACCCCATGCGCCCTGGAGCCTGCGCACCACAACTAGAGAAGAGAAAATCCACATGCCACAACTAGAGATAAGCCCGTGCACCACAATGCAACAAAAGATCCCACATGCCTCAACAAGATCCCGTGTGCCGCAACTAAGACCAACGCTGCCAAAAATAAATAACTAATCTTTTAAAAAAAAATAATGAAAAGGAAATCCCATTTGAGTATCTATAAAGCCAGTAGATGCATATTTAGTGCTAGTTTTTCCAGTTTGCATCAGTGAGCCATTAATTAGTTCTTATAACAAAAATGAGTCAGATACTCTAATTAGCAAACAAACACGTGTCGAATTATTCATTTACTTTCTTTCTTTTCACTAAACTTGACCCAGTATAAATACCATAGAAGGGAATCCCCATAAGGTTAACAGCTAATCTTTCAGCAGAAACTCTGCAAGCCAGAAAGGAGGGGTAGGACATATTTAAAGTGATGAAAGGGAAAAACCTACAACCAAGATTACTCTAACCAGCAAGGACCTCATTAAGATTCAACGGAGAAATTAAAACCTTTACAGACAGGCAAAACCTAAGAGAATTCAGCACCACCAAACCACCTTTACAACAAATGCTAAGGAACTTCTCTAGGCAGGAAATACAAGAGAAGGAAAAGACTTACCAAAAAACCCCAAAACAATTAAGAAAATAGTAATAAGAACATACATATCTATAACTACCTTAAACGTAAATGGACTAAATGCTCCCACCAAAAGACACAGATTGGCTGAATGGATACAAAAACAAGACCCATATATATGCTGTCTACAAGAGACCCACTTCAGACCTAGAGACACATACAGACTGAAAGTAAGGGGATGGAAAAAGATATTCCATGCAAATGGAAACCAAAAGAAAGCTGGAGTAGCAATTCTCATATCAGACAAAATAGACTTTAAAATAAAAACTATTAGAAGAGACAAAGAAGAACACTACATAATGATCAAGGGATTGATCCAAGAAGAAGATATAACAATTGTAAATATTTATGCACCCAACATAGGAGCACCTCAATACATAAGGCAAATACTAACAGCCATAAAAGGAGAAATCGACAGTAACACAATCATAGTAGGGGACTTTAACACCCCACTTTCACCAATGGACAGATCATCCAAAATGAAAATAAATAAGGAAACACAAGCTTTAAATGATACATTAAACAAGATGGACTTAATTGATATTTATAGGACATTCCATCCAAAAACAACAGAATACACATTTTTCTCAAGTGCTCATGGAACATTCTCCAGGATAGATCATATCTTGGGTCACAAATCAAGCCTTGGTAAATTTAAGAAAATTGAAATTGTATCAAGTATCTTTTCTGACCACAATGCTATGAGACTAGATATCAATTACAGGAAAAGAGCTGTAAAAAATACAAACACATGGAGGCTAAACAATACACTACTTAATAACGAAGTGATCACTGAAGACATCAAAAAGGAAATTAAAAAATACCTAGAAACAAATGACAATGGAGACACGACGACCCAAAACCTATGGGATGCAGCAAAAGCAGTTCTAAGAGGGAAGTTTATAGCAATACAATCCTACCTTAAGAAACAGGAAACATCTCGAATAAACAACCTAACCTTGCACCTAAAGCAATTAGAGAAAGAACAAAAACATCCCAAAGTTAGCAGAAGGAAAGAAATCATAAAAATCAGATTGGAAATGAATGAAAAAGAAATGAAGGAAACGATAGCAAAGATCAATAAAACTAAAAGCTGGTTCTTTGAGAAGATAAACAAAATTGATGAACCATTAGCCAGACTCATCAAGAAAAAAAGGGAGAAGACTCAAATCAATAGAATTAGAAATGAAAAAGGAGAAGTAACAACTGACACTGCAGAAATACAAAAGATCATGAGAGATAAGCAACTCTATGCCAATAAAATGGACAACCTGGAAGAAATGGACAAATTCTTAGAAATGCACAACCTGCCAAGACTGAATCAGGAAGAAATAGAAAATATGAACAGACCAATCCCAAGCACTGAAATTGAAACTGTGATAAAAAATCTTCCAACAAACAAAAGCCCAGGACCAGATGGCTTCACAGGCGAATTCTATCAAGCATTTAGAGAAGAGCTAACACCTATCCTTCTCAAACTCTTCCAAAATATACCAGAGGGAGGAACACTCCCAAACTCATTCTACGAGGCCACCATCACCATGATACCAAAACCAGACAACGATGTCACAAAGAAAGAAAACTACAGGCCAATATCACTGATGAACATAGATGCAAAAATCCTCAACAAAATACTAGCAAACAGAATCCAACAGCACATTAAAAGGATCATACACCATGATCAAGTGGGGTTTATTCCAGGAATGCAGGGATTCTTCAATATATGCAAAACAATCAATGTGATACACCATATCAACAAATTGAAGGAGAAGAACCATATGATCATCTCAATAGATGCAGAGAAAGCTTTCGACAAAATTCAACACCCATTTATGATAAAAACCCTGCAGAAAGTAGGCATAGAGGGAACTTTCCTCAACATAATAAAGGCCATATATGACAAACCCACAGCCAGCATCATCCTCAATGGTGAAAAACTGAAACCATTTCCACTAACATCAGGAACAACACAAGGTTGCCCACTCTCACCACTCTTATTCAACATAGTTTTGGAAGTTTTAGCCACAGCAATCAGAGAAGAAAAGGAAATAAAAGGAATCCAAATCGGAAAAGAAGAAGTAAAGCTGTCACTGTTTGCAGATGACATGATACTATACATAGAGAATCCTAAAAATGCTACCAGAAAACTACTAGAGCTAATCAATGAATTTGGTAAAGTTGCAGGATACAAAATTAATGCACAGAAATCTCTGGCATTCCTATGTGCTAATGATGAAAAATCTGAAAATGAAATCAAGGAAACACTCCCATTTACCATTGCAACAAAAAGAATAAAATATCTAGGAATAAACCTACCTAAGGAGACAAAAGACCTGTATGCAGAAAATTATAAGACACTGATGAAAGAAATTAAAGATGATACAAATAGATGGAGAGATGTACCATGTTCTTGGATTGGAAGAATCAACATTGTGAAAATGACTCTACTACCCAAAGCAATCTACAGATTCAATGCAATCCCTATCAAACTACCACTGGCATTTTTCACAGAACTAGAACAAAAAACTTCACAATTTGTATGGAAACACAAAAGGCCCTGAATAGCCAAAGCAATCTTGAGAACGAAAAATGGAGCTGGAGGAATCAGGCTCCCTGACTTCAGACTATACTACAAAGCTACAGTAATCAAGACAGTGTGGTACTGGCACAAAAACAGAAAGATAGATCAATGGAACAGGATAGAAAGCCCAGAGATAAACCCACGCACATATGGTCACCTTATCTTTGATAAAGGAGGCAGGAATGTACAGTGAAGAAAGGACAGTCTCTTCAATAAGTGGTGCTGGGAAAACTGGACAGGGACATGTAAAAGTATGAGATTAGATCACTCCCTAACACCATTCACAAAAATAAGCTCAAAATGGATTAAAGACCTGAATGTAAGGCCAGACACTATCAAACTCTTAGAGGAAAACATAGGCAGAACACTCTATGACATAAATCACAGCAAGATCCTTTTTGACCCACCTCCTAGAGTAATGGAAATAAAGACAAAAATAAACACATGGGACCTAATGAAACTTAAAAGCTTTTGCACAGCAAAGGAAACCATAAACAAGACCAAAAGACAACCCTCAGAATGGGAGAAAATATTTGCAAATGAAGCAACTGACAAAGGATTAATCTCCAAAATTTATAAGCAGCTCATGCAGCTCAATAACAAAAAAACAAACAACCCAATCCAAAAATGGGCAGAAGACCTAAATAGACATTTCTCCACAGAAGATATACAGACTGCCAACAAACACATGAAAGGATGCTCAACATCTTTACTCATTAGAGAAATGCAAATCAAAACTACAATGAGATATCATCTCACACCAGTCAGAATGGCCATCATCAAAAAATCTAGAAACAATAAATGCTGGAGAGGGTGTGGAAAAAAGGGAACACTCTTGCACTGCTGGTGGGAATGTGAATTGGTACAGCCACTATGGAGAACGGTATGGAGGTTCCTTAACAACTACAAATAGAACTACCATATGACCCAGAAATACCACTACTGGGCATATATCCTGAGAAAACCATAATTCAAAAAGAGACATGTACCAAAATGTTCATAGCAGGCCTATTTACATTAGCCCGGAGATGGAAACAACCTAAGTGTCCATCATCGGATGAATGGGTAAAGAAGATGTGGCACATATATACAATGGAATATTACTCAGCCATAAAAAGAAACGAAATTGAGCTATTTGTAATGAGGTGGATGGACCTAGAGTCTGTCATACAGAGTGAAGTAAGTCAGAAAGAGAAAGACAAATACTGTATGCTGACACATATATATGGAATTTAAGAAAAAAAAATGTCATGAAGAACATAGGGGTAAGACAGGCATAAAGACACAGACCTACTAGAGAATGGACTTGAGGATATGGGGAGGGGGAAGGGTAAGCTGTGACAAAGTGAAAGAGCGGCATGGACATATATACACTATGAAACGTAAGGTAGATAGCTAGTGGGAAGCAGCCGCATAGCACAGGGAGATCAGCTCGGTGCTTTGTGACTGCCTGGAGGGGTGGGATAGGGAGGGCGGGAGGGAGACGCAAAAGGGAGGGGATATGGGAACATATGTATATGTATAACTGATTAAATTTGTTAAATTAAAAAAATAAATAAATAAAAATTAAAAAAAATAAAAAAATAATAATAAAAAAAAAAGAATTTCTTGAAACTACTAAACCATGCCCACATCCCACTCCATGTGTGAGAAGCAGTCAGTGTGCAGGCACACAGGCACATGCTGGGGTGGGGAACAGTCATTTGTTCATTTTGCTGTTAGAAATAGAGCTGATGGAATTACCAGTAATTTTCATTTTTTTCTCAATAGTTTAGGATATTTTTCAAATTTTCCATAATAAGCCTGTATTATTTTCAACATATGAAAAATTTAAGCATAGGGCCTAATCAATAACAGAAAGTCAATAAATAGTTCATGAATAAATGAAAGTAACAGTATAAATGTTCTACACCTTGGTACTTTTTTTGACAACTTGAAAAAAAATAAAAGCAGACAAAATTAACTGTGATTGTCCACCAAAAACTATTTTACCTACAATTATGCTTGAAAGCAACTGAAAGATTTTTTTAAATCATTAGTATTTAAAAATTAAGCAGAACTCTAAAACTAGACTCTCATGATTTTTAAATGATGGTGGGCAAGGGGTAGCCCTATATAGACACTGAGGAGTGGATACGGCTCTAATGAGATAAGCTTTGTTTTGAATTCTTAGCTCCACTACTTCCTAATAGTGTGACCCTTGGGGATGTTACTTCTTTCTCAATTTTTACACCTATAAAATGAGAATAATATTTTCATGTTCCTAGGCTTGCTGTAAGAATTAAAGGGAAAAACACAGGCACAACACTTCACACATAGAAGCCATTAAATATGAGTGGTGGTAATTATTCAAGTGAAGAAACACTATCCAAATAAGATAGGAGGCAATCAGCCCCTAGTTTTCATACCATACATGTGTGCCGTATTTATGGTACATTTATAGCACACAATGGGTTTTAAAGGAAAACCTAGATTTTAAATCTAAGCATTTTCCACTTCTGAGGTAATTCAACAATATCTGACTATCCCAAGTGTTAAACCAATGTAGGTGTAATTCTGAAAGAATCAGTCACTCAAAACATTTCAAGAAAGTATTTTAATATATATATTTTTAAATTTTAGACTGAACATAGTAACATGCCGGCTAAAATGACTCCTTACTATAATGTATTTTGTTGACTGAAATTTTGTTACTAAAAGCAGAAGTGATAGAAGAGCCAAAAGGATTTTACTAAGGTATCAAAAGCAGGGGGAGTAGAAGGAAGCTCCAGGGTAAAAATATTAAATATTAAGAGTATGGCGAAATAAATTAACCCTTTATATCATGTGGTGATACCTAAGATATGTTAGATTTCTAAAAGGCTACGATTCTATGACTTTTGTCCTATATACTATGTAGCTAGGAAAGAATCTACCACTAAAACAAATGAATCAAGACAACACTGTAATGCTATGATATAGATGGTCCACAGATCTACTTTCTAGGAACTTACCCTAGGGAAACATATGTACATGTACAAAAGAAAACATATAAAGGATGTTCATTACAACATTGATACCACAAATGTAATGTCCGTTAACAAAGAAACAGAAAAATAAAATGAGGTATAATCATACCTGGGATATCATATAGCAGCTAAAAGAAATTAACTAGATTTATATAAGATCTGACTCAAATTGACTGAACTTGTCTAAAGAAAGCAATCAAGTAACTAAACAATACATACAGTATGATACCAGAACTCTAAAAAAAATCTGTAGAGGTGTGTGGGTGTGTTTCTGTGTGTAGGGGGGTGTCCTTGTCTGGAAGGATACATTTCAAGTCTGTATTAGATGGGCAAAGAGGAATTTAGCTTTATCTCTAAAGTTCTAACCTTTTAAAAGGAGGGTATATTTATATATCACTTGTTAAATTAAACTACTTTTTAAAAAAAGTTCCTGATGTCTTTGATCATAAATGTTAAATTCTTTGTTTTACTAGCCAAATAAGATGTTTATACCTAAATTGTTCAACAATGTCTGCAAAATTGTGATGACTGATGGAAGATAAAATATTACATGGTGTAACAAAGATGAGTTACATTGGGTATAACAAAAAGTACCAAGGGTTGATTTATATTAAAGAGGTTGTCCACTGTTTTCTTTTAACAAGCTCAGGATTAAGAGACCCAGAACTCTGCTCCAAGTCAGGGACACGAGTCCTAACAAGACAATATCAAGTTAAAAGCCACCCTGAAAATCACACAGACTAACAAATGTATCTCACCTCAGCTCAAACGGTATTTTGAAATTAACTGATTTGACGACACTTACGATCATATTACTTAAACTTGCTCAACTCTTAAAGAATTTGACACATTACCTCCAATCTATCCAGGCACATGGAAAGTTCAAGAAATAAAATATATGAACTAAAAAGGAAGCAAGCAGCTCTTGAATCTGGCAAGAGACAGACCTTATGTTGGTGTTTATGGAATCAAAAACTAAAGGAGTATCTTCTTAAGATATAAGGTGGTGGTAATTAAGGAAAATTATTCATAGACATCACTGAGCTGAGAGTTGTTTGGCTCTCCAAGTGACCAAGTAGAATATATAAGTATATTCTTTATTTCCACCAGAAAATACAGTAGAAAGCCTGTTGTCTGATACACTGATTATTAGGAAAATCATCTTAAGTTACATTCCTAAATAAAACAATTCATACCATTCCAAAATACATAAATGTCATTCTGCAATCTTGTGATGTGGGTCAGGCCTTTTTCTGAGCATGGATCGGTTAGGTAAAGTAGTCTTTCTTGCAAAAACCACAGTGTAGTTGTCTATAGTCTCCATAAATAATGGTTATGCAAATTCAACACAGAATCTAATTTTAATGATTCTCTCCCAAATCTTTTAGAGTCATCTTGCCTACAGTTAATTCAAGGGCAATTTTCTTTAGTGACACCTTTATTCAATCTTTCCAAAGCATTCAACTTAGATTTTCACTGAAATCTCTTTTTTAATATTTTTCTTTCCCTAAATTTCTGTAATTGCATAATGACAGCAACCAGCACAATGGCGTAAACAGATTTGGGAACAAATTCAAGGACTTGGTAAACTGACAGCCCAACAGGTGGCAGCAGAAATACAAAGGCGTCCTGGAAAGTCATCCACCAATTGTCAGTGTAGCGTGTTTTAAAGAAGGTCTAAAGAGGGTAAGGAGCCTACCAGTTAACTGGGTAAGTGTGAGAAGTGGAGAGAGTATCTCTGTACTGCACCTTGTGGAAATGTTAGATTACATTCAATAATCACCAGATTCATTCTTCAGTCTGTATATGGGAAGGAACACAACAACCTCAGATCCTGGCTATACCCACTGGTTCAACAAGCACTGAGTAACCTCCCTGGTGCAGTACCAAGTGTTAGAGATACAAATAATGAGTTACACAGGGTTTTTCAACCTCAGAAGTGTATAAACGTGGGGCTCCTTTGCTGTGGGGGCTGTCCTGTGCATTTGGAGGACATCCTACTACGACCAGATGCAGTAGCAGCTTCCCCTGAGCAGGGACAACTGAAAATGTCGCCAGACATTGCTTAATGTCCACTAGAGGGCAAAATTGCTTCTGGCTGAGAACCATTTGCGGTCAGGGTGAACATGGAGCTTTCAGTTTCTCGTAAATTGTGTTGGGACTCTGAACTCCACATTGAGGATCTTTGTTGCCTCTTCTGAAATTCAGAGAAGTAACCTGTCAATGGCCAGGACTGGCCATTCGTCGGGCCAAGGGAAAAATGAAAATGTGAGCCCCTCATTCAAAAATTAAGAATTTCAAGGCAGCAACAAGTAGAGCATTAAACCAAGCACAGGGCCCTTTTGAGTGCAGGGCCCCAGGCAACTGCAGAAGGTGCACATCCACGAAGCTAGCCCTGCTGATGGCACCTAGTCATGGGCAGGGCAGGACTTATGATTTGGGATTCCTGATGCTGTGTTTTCTAAACTCAGAGTCATGTTAAGATCTATTATATCCCAACGAGGAAGGTCTCAAATTTTCCTTTATCACATTTTTTCGTTAATATTCCCTATATTTCACAAAAAATATATCACATATAATAGTAAATTCACGTCTTGTCTCGATTTTTTTAGAAATCAGACTTTTCAACACAAACTTACTAATTGACAGTTCAAATTACAGGCCCAGGAAATCATTTGTGTTTTATTAGAAACAACCACGAGGAGCTCATAATATTTTACTGGTAGCATCTGTCTCCTTTCTTCAAATGCTAGAGAAGATATTAATGACGTTCTTTTACCATTTTGGAACATATACTCTTTCTTCAAAATTTATCTTTGGCAATGGATTCATTCTTTAAATAAAGTGATTAGTGTTTTGACTCCAGGTGTGGAAATTAGCGTTGTTTCAGTATAATCAAAGGAGATATAACCACTTACTATAAAATGTCAGAACATGTGTTAATGAAAGATGTGATGTTTATGTTTTTCTGTCGCACGTGTGTGACCACAATGAACCTAAAAATCTAGCTTTAATATCATCAGTTTGGTCTAACCTGCTAAAGATCACAAGGACATACTTGACTCTACCTTTTCCTTTCCTTTGTTTTTTTTTTTAAACATTCTTCCAAACTAAACAAGGCAGAAGTATTTCTGCTATGGATAAGGTGGCTTCCAAAACACAGGTCAGTACATTGGTTCAGTAATGTTCAAAACAACAAATCACAATCTTCCAAACAAGTGACTGAAACCCAATTTCACCTTTCCAGAATAGAAAGTGTCATAGGAAGTCACACTTCAGCAGCCAGAGACAGCACACCTCTGAAACCAGGACCAAATGACAATGCTGTTAAAAACAATTGCTAGGGAACGTTTGACAGAAAATGTCACTTCTAAATCCGTGCTTTCCAGTTTCTAAGTTCAAGGGTGTTGGAAGAAACACTCCTCTAAAGATATTTCTATCATCCTTCAGACAAGGAGGCACTGACAAAATATATATAGTGGCAGCTACAGAAAAAAATAGTTTCAAAAATTTCTATAATCAAAAGATATATACAAAGGACAGTTTCTAAGAAACTATTCGCAAAAATGTGCCAATGAAAAGATTAATAGTCAATATAAGAAAGAAATGGAAAATTTTACTCAAGCCAACCTGAGGGTTACAACCTGGGAGACAGTCTCTCAGAGAGCTCTGAGAATTGTTCCAAAGAGGTAAAAGGGGAGGCCAGTATATGTGTGATTTTGGTGAAGGGAGTACATGCAACCAAGCACACATCTCAGTAGAAGGTCACTGCTAGTCACTAGGAATAGACATCTTAGTTAATGGTTTTAGTACTTTTATAGGTATGGGAAGACAGAAGAATCAGGTTCGTAAAAATTTCTCCTGAAAATAACTATCTGAGGGGCAGTTCTGTCAGTATTCCCAGAGTAGAGTGCCTCATCCTGATCTTCACCCTGGATTCCTTTTAGGATGCACTGTAGGTCAGTGACTGCAGTAGCTAATGACTTAATTCTTACAGAACTGGATGGTGGGCAACATTCTTTATTTTACAATCCCTTCCCTTTCAGTCTTAATTTTTTTTTCAGTCTTAATTTTGACCTAGGTTTGGGTGGCATTTCATGACCAATTTGTCCACAGCACTAGGAATGCTCATTCTCAGATCAGGCAAGGATTTCATTGACAGGTCACTCAATGTGCTATTACTGGACTAGGCCCTGTTACCAGTAGTCAAAAGCCTCTGGAGTGCCCATCTTACTAGTCTGTCACGGTCCAGGAAGTGGTTCCCTCTCATTGCTTCTTCCCATATCTAGAGTTACACTATTATAGTCATTGACCTTATAGAACTATTTATTTGATCAATTGTTTCAAATCACCTAATCATCATTCATTTTATCTGAGGCTCAGTCATACATCTGGTAATGCAAGAAACTAATCTTATAAAATAGGCAGAATAGAAGTAATATAGTTAGTAACATTAGTTGGTCATAAGTAAGTATTTAAGCTAAGAACTTCCAGTAGGTGCAGCCCAGTATCTCCCCCAGGCCATCTGACCAGTCTGTTCTGCATCAACCACTATCTTCAAGAGAAATGACATATTGGCATTGGACATAAAGTTCACCAAAGCTGTCTACACCTACAAGGTGAGTGGTGTGTCATCATGACCTTTTATATGATTGAGAAAGGAGGAGAAATATTGATCTTCATGGTTGAGCAGGCATTTCTGCTATTGGGGAGGTCTGCTTAAGGCATAATGAAGATGCACAATGCACTCTAGAGGGCAGGAGGGAGGCAAAAATGGGCAGAGAAAAAATTTATGTTTAATTTTTTCTTGTCTTCGCTTAAAATATGAATTTTTATTTAACCAGAGAGTAGCACAAATCACCAAGTTTTATTAAATGATGAAAGAAAAAAAACGAGTAAAAATGAACTATTTTCAACAAAGGCTGAAGGAGATCTAAAACTTACAATAGAGTAGAAAAGGGAAGGATTAATGTTAAGGGCAGAGAATCTTGTTTATCACCCTCTTCCCCATGCCTAGAATGTTGCAGGCACTCAAAAAAATATGTATTAAATGAATGAAATCAGTTGTCACCTCCAATGATAAGTGAAAAAAGACAGGTGTTTTCAAAAAGATAGTAGAATAAATTGGCACATAGTGGATTAGATTCTGACTTCTCATTCCTTACATGAAACCTTTTAGAAATGCAACAGGTGTGCAAACTTAATTACTTTTAGCACACCCTTGGTTACTTTGTTGGTATGCTAACTTCAATAATAATAATTAACACTTTTACAGAGCTTATAATGTACTAAGCAGTATTCATATAGATTTATACATTAAATCAATCAATATTCAAAATAATTATTTGAGACAGACATGATAACTATCTCCAGGATACAAAAGAGGAAACTGAAGCACAAACAGGTCAACTAAATTGTCTAATGTTGCATAGCTGCAATTAAGACCCAGGTGTTCTATTTCTAGAGTTCACGTTCTTAACCTCTTTACCACAGAAGTATAAAGAAATCTACAGGACAAAACACTATGATGAAAAGCACTGCTTTCCTATCTCACTCATAGTAAATATATCATTATTTAACAAATCTAGGGAAAAATTAAACTTTATGTTGCCAATCAAATATAAGGTTATCCTTTGCCAAATTTTATGGTTTGTTTTTTCAGTGTAGGGGTGGAGCTGAAGATCTTTTTGTTTTTTACTATGGTCTATGACTCCCTTTGCTTCTTTTAACCTATCTTTTAAACAGTCTTTCTTGCAAAATGAATTATAGCAAGAATGTGTACATTTTATCCTCAGTTGTAATTCAGAGACCATTGTGAACTGCAGTTTATTCTCCGAAAGGAACCACTGTAAACAAATACTGAGGGAACTACAGAGGCCTCTGGTACTTTCCAAGAAGCACATCAGATGAGATCAGCAGGGCCTCCTAGTTGGTCTCTGCTCCCTCTCAGCCCACCTAGTCTGGTGGATTGCTTAGTCTTAAAAGATCAGGATGCATAATAAAAGAGAATATTATATGGAAATATGATGTTTAAAGGAAATGTCTTCATTTTTTATGCTTAACCCTTATAAAATTAAGAAAACCAGTGAGTGTCTTCCTAAAATAGCTACAATGGTAGCTGTGTCTTCCACAAATTTATCTCTTAATAACTGCTACCGAAGCCCTTAGAGCCACCATCAGTTCCCAGAGATTTTAAGGCAGGCAGCTCTCTAGACATAAAACACTGAATGTATAACCCATACCAATGTCAGAAAACTTGTAGATTCATGAAACCACTGCAAAGTATGGGTCTTAAGAGACTGACCAGGAGGTCATAATAGATAAAGCTGCTCATTCCACAATGAATAATTTCAAAAAGTTGCCTGGAACCTTTAAATCTTACTACTCCTTCTGTATTGAGTTCAGAGATGTTAAGTAACTTACCCAAGTCACAATCATCACAGCTAGGCCTTGAATCCACTCAAGTCTGCCATTTTGCAAAGCTGATCCCACTATATAATGAACTCATTATCCTAAACCTATAACGGTAAGCCACTCAGACATTTTATATTTATATTTCATACAATGAAAATAACTTCATTATAATTTGACTGTGGGCATGCTCTTTTGGGGCTTACTTCATCAATGTACAAAACAAAGGATGAGGAATCCACTCTAATGAGCTCGTCTGCAGTCCTGCAGCAGAAGACACTGTACATACTCTGTCCTAGTCATGCCTCACAACAACTGTGTAGTGCAGACTTCACCTGATTTTAAAGCTAAAGAGATTTAATACTTAGAAAGGAAATTAAGTATTTTCCTCATGTTTACACAGATAACAAATGGTCAGGCTTATATTTAAACAAAACCATATAATTTCAACAGAAATGAGAAAATACAGTCTATTGAGACATAAATGTTCAGATATATTTAGAACATATCTATACTCAAATATTATATAACACCAATTTCCTGCTTCCTTGTTTAGATGTTTAATCTTATCTAGTAAAGTATAAAAGCTCCTGGAAACAGGAAGCTTTGTTTTTAAAAACTTTGCATACCACACTGCATTTAATACTATAACCTGCAAGTAGTGAACTGATAAACATGTCAAATAATGAATGAATATGTATGTCTGGCCAGAGGTAAGAAAAATTCACCAAAGAACTAATGTGTGTCTGATATGCCAATTAAGTGCAAGATACAAAATGCTAACAACTGTGGAGATCTCTAGCTCCCACTAATTTACCTAAGTAGGGAAACTGTCTATCCCTCTATAAAAGGGGAAGACTTTACAACTTAGCAAACTAGTACACCAAAACATCAAGTTAAGAGACAATTCCCCTAAGAATTCCAGACAAATATTCCATTTCAGTAATTTAAAATCAAGTGTTAGACTCATCCAGTTTACAAAAGACATTCCTGAATTACCATCTTCCTATACAAAATATAAGCTATATTAGATCCAGCCAAATTTTATCCATTATCCACACTAGCAGCACTGGCTTCCTTGAACTTACCAAGTACCATCCCACCCCAGGGATTTTCTTAACAATGACCAGTAGGTCCCTCTCCCAGACCACTTTTTCTGGAGACGTGTGTGTGGCTGGCTCCCTCACTTCCTCAAGACTCTGCTCAGAGGGCACCTCAACAAAGAGGCCACTCCTCACCTTTCTAACCCACAGGCTCCTAACACTCTCTCTCCCCTACACACTGTACATTTCCACATCACACTTAACCACTCCTCAGTATGTTATATATTCCTTTACTGTCTGCATTCCTTCACCAGAATGTCGATCCATGAAGGCAGAGTCTGTGCTGTGGTCGCTGCTGTAATCTTAGCAGTAAGAACAGAGTCTGGTGTTTGATAGGTGCCCAATTTTTGTTAAGTGAATAAATTAATGAATGTAATGAAAGTTCTGCTGCCAATGGATATGCAAGTTTGCCACTTACTATAGGTTCTCTTCTAATTTTACCAATTCTTCAAACTTTAAAATACACAGGAAATAGCAAACTAAATATAAAAGAGTCATCACTTCTTTATAGAAATTCATAAGAATTTTGACATCATAAATATTTTGGTAAACTGTATTTTGTGAGATAATCTTTGTGGACCTGTACTTCCTTTTGAAAAATGATTGTATGTCCTAAACTCCCCTGTCTCAAGTTTTCAAGGGACACACCAGGTTTTGAATAATGAAATGTAGCAAATAAAACCTTCTTTCTTACTTACTTAAAGCCTTTTGATTTGCTGACTAAATAGTCTTCATTGTTTAAAGGATCTTTAAAAGAAACAAAAATGTATCACATGATAGACTACCCTCACTGATTATTACTGGAAACCATGCAAACTGTGTTCTGAATCAATGCACTTACTTTGTGTACTTCCAAGGGCTACATAAGTATAATATTAATAGATAAGATTATTGAAAGCTTTGTATGATTTAATAAGAATCTTATCTGATTCCCCTGTGTATTACTGTGTCTACACAACCCCACTCTCATCTGCCCCTAATTCTGTGAGTATTTTTGTGACCACCCATTGGAATAGTCCCCCATTCCTCCCCAGAACATTTCGATTTTATTGATAGTAGTTGGCAGTCTCTTCTTTACTTATTTTGTTAGTTAGTGATTGTTTCTTTTAGTTAGAAATAAGGTCCATCAGAATAGGGACCTTCTCTATTTTATTCAGTATGACAGGCTATAAAGTATGATGGTTAAGAGATGATTACTTAGAACGAATCTTGGCTCTGCCACTTACCAGCTGAATTAAATAATTCAGCAAATTACTTAATCCCTCTGAGTCTGTTTCTTCATCTATGAAACGGGGATCCTAATAGTATTTACCTCTGTTGCCGTGATAATTATACTGGTTAGATACATAATGAACTTAGAATAATATTTGGCACATAGAAAGTGCTCAACAAATATTAGCCATCATTATTGTAAAACCCCGTATTCTGGCACCTAGCATAGTACCCGACACATGGTAAGTAGCCAAACAATGCTTGTGGGTAAATGAATTACTCTAACCTTACAAAACTCTGAGTTCTTAACTGCCTCTCTTCTATTATAGTTGATAGTCAATAAATAAAGTGTGATCAACCTTTACTTAAAAAACAAAACTCTGAATTGAATCAGAAAAAGTATGAACAACAGTCTTTGGGAACTCATTTTAACATGGCAGGAACCATAAATAAATGAACTGATACTAGGCAGAAAAAGAGTTTCATTTTGTTCAATTCCAACTACTAAAATGATGTGATAATATGTTACAGTTCAAGAAAGATTGTCAAAGAAATTGAATAGCCTGTGTTTCTGTATAAACAAATACACTACATATATGAAACTGTAATACAACAAATACTTTTAAAAGCAAATCTTAAAGCATGGAAATAATACTTTTCTTACCATACAAAAATCTTAAAATTCACTGAATTACAGGTTAATGATTAAGAATATGTATCTGAACTAAGGTTTGAATTCTGACTTTTGCCACTTATTAGACAAGGAGACCTATGTTTTCTAAGCCTAATTTTCTCATCTCTAAAATAATGTAACAATAGTAACAACTTCTACTACTACTATTTCACAGGATTGTAGAATTAAAGGATGCAATAATACCATGTAAAGTGCTATACACAGTGCACAGCACATAGTAAATGCTCAAAAATGGTCATTATTTTTTATTAATTTCGAACAAATTGCTAACAGATAAATTAAAATCAGAATATTCATGATTGCTTTTCAAACTTCCTCTTTAAAAACAATAAGACTTTAAGTGATACTATTCTCTTTGCTGCCAAAAAAGTCACCTGTATAGGTAAGCAGCAATTGCCATTATTCCATATGAGGATACAGAACTCATATTCTAAAACACACTATTTTAAAAAAACACTACTCCAGAAAGCTGAATGAATGTTCAACAGGATTATTAAGCATAAGATAGAAAAATCTACAGAATTATTACATTAATGATGCCAACTGTATTTCATTAATTCTTGTGAAATGAATAGACACCCTGATGACAAGCTGCTTCAAAAAGTAAAATTAAAACATTTTTCACAGAACATTTTTGAGGAATATGAGTTTCCTGAATTACTTCCTGAAGTGGGTGCATCTAAATATAAACTAGTTAATGAGAGTAGCAGAAACAAAACAAACACCAAATTTCACACCTAAAGTTCTGACTACAATTCTACTGTCAAAACTGTCATTTGTTTTAAGAGTGCCAAAGCCACTGTAGCCAGGCTAGTGAAAAAATACCTGGATTTCAGAAGGCTCACCTTTCACAGTAGAAGATTCTACACTTGAAGTCTGCATACCTATAAGCACCTACTCTGAATTATAATCTGTTCCCCATAATTATTAACAAAAGCCTAATTCATTCATTTGTAAGTGGTATTTCCAGATTTGGACATGAACAAGGGTCTTTTTAAAAATTAATTCTAAAATAATAATAAATCACATAAGATTTTATAACTTTTATATTTGAAATTCCATTTTACTCATACATGTTTGACCTCAAAAGTTTAAGTTTTTTAATTGGGCCCAACATGTTAGAGACCAGAAGAAAATACTAACTCCTCACACACAAATAAATTCCAAGTGGTTTGGTAAAATCCACAATGAGATTTTAAATATATACATCTGCCCCTGAAAACAGGGTCATTCAACAAATAATCATGTGTGCTGAATTACATCTCCTCTTCACCAACCACTGGGGCTCTCTGGAGCTTCAGGATGACTGAGTCACACACAAGGAAGGCTTCTCATGCTGTAAGAACTCCATTTCCTCCTCCAAATCCCAGGGTCAAAGATAAGACTTCACCATCCACTCCTCCCATGTGAGTGGAAAATCAATCAGAGAAACATTAAGTACCTTGTTGATGTAGGGCAGGGACTGTATCTGGTGGCAGGGATGCAAAGATAAATAAGGATGAGTCACTGGTGGGACAGGGACAGGAAGATCAAACGTCAGCTGCCACAGAGATGCATTACTGAGGTTCTGGAGGGGCACAGAGAGGTAGGCACTGCCCTCCCCCATTCTGAAGTAAGACATGCCTCCACCCTTCCTCAGAACTCTTATTTACCTGCGCTGTGAAACCCCAGGTTTTTTCCCTCTTCTTTGAGAAGTTCATTGTCAATGAACCTCCCTACTGCAACAGCCTGAATAAAATCATCTCAACTGTCCAATGCATTTTGTCTTCCACAAAGGGTATCATCTTCCTTTGACTGTAATCCAGGGAAAGGGAGTGACAGTTTCTGTTCATGTGTGAACAAGGGGGTCAAGCTGTTTCAAAAGGGCAGCTAGGCAAAGCCTCTCTGAGCAGTGGTCTCATAAAGGTTTAGTGCTCCTATTACCCAGAAGCTTCCCTAAAACACTACCTTTTTGGTTCTCTGACTATGTACCACGTGCACACTTACACACAGACACACTCTCACACAACTTCACCACCTGCATAGAAAGCAAAGGAGACACAGCCACTAGTGAATATTATGTTGAAGAGGCTTCAATGCACATTTTTAAAGTAGAATCCCTAATTTAAAATAGTCGTAAGAGTAAAAACTGAGGCAACTGATAAAATAAGACATTTTTAATGACTGATTAAGAAGGGGTCAGCAAACCATTACCCATAGGCCAAATTTGGTCAGCATCCTAGTTTTGTAAATAATAAAATATAACAGGTACAAAATAATAAGCTTTTGTGTTTTATTGGCACAAGCCACACTCATTCCTTCACAGACTGTCTCTGGCTGCATTCATGTTGCAACATCAGGCTGAGTAGTTCCAACAGAGACCATGTGGGCACAAAGCCAAGTATTAACTATCTGGCCCTTACAGAAAAAGTTTGGGACTCCTGGAATAAGGCATCAAAATAAAAATCATTCTACCAACAATGAGAACAGCCCCAAGCCTATTACATTAAAAGCACAATTAAAATATCCCTATTAGTACCTTTTTAAAATTTCTTTCAGATGAAACATGATTTTACTTAATTTGTAGACTTTCTACTCTTGTACAACCCAATAAAAACAATATTAGCATCTACTGGACTAAGCAGAAAGAAACACCTAAGTCTTCTATATTAGACTTTTTCAAAAAAAGTTCACAAAAGTAAACTGAATGATGAATCACGTTAAATTTGCTAATGGAGAGTAGTATCAAAAGGTCTTCTCAGCATAGAAAATCCCTACTATGTTACTAGTCCTCAAATTTAATATATTCTTTTTGTGAGACAATATTTACATTTTCTTTGCATAATGCACTGGCTGGATTAAATAGTGAAGCTCAGGAACTCCACCCAGACCATCTCAGGGTGTGTCCCACTCTACCCCACCTCCAACCTAGTCATCAACTCCCTGCCCTGAGAATCAGGAGGCTCTCAGTCAATGGGGGCGGCTCTAGTGAAACAAACTGGAAAGGAAAACTGAAAGTATATTTTAAAGAAAATTTAATAACAAGTTAAGAAATGTTTTCCTGAGAAGGAAAGGGACATGATGTTGTCTGTGTGTTGGGACAACCTTTGGAGGCCTTTGGGAAAGTGAATGAAGAGGGGGAGATGCCAGAAGCAAGAAGACCAGTGGAAGCCATTGTTGCCTATTACCCAAGCAGAGAAGATGAACAGAAGAAACCCAACACAGGCAATGACATCAAGAGTGGAGAAGAGGGAATTGATGGGAAATATGCTCTCAAGGTGAAAGCAAGTGAATTAAATTAATTTGCCAATTGACTCTGTGGGTTGTCTTGTTTATATATTTTCAGGTTGTTTTGTTTTCTTTCTTTTAGAAAAGGAAGACATTCTTAAGGAAATTTTAAAAGTTCTAAGCTTCTCAAGAGCAAGGACTAAGTCTAATTTATTTTTTCAGCATCTACATCCAAACTGCATAGCACAGAAGTGGCATGACATGCACAGTTGGCTAAGTGGAATAAAGAAAGGCTTGAGAGGTGGTGGTGTGCGGCTCAGATCCTGCCTCTTTCATTTCCTAGATGTTTGACTTTGATAGCTGTTCATTTATTCAGTATAATATGGATGATAATGTCTAATTTTTAGGGTTGTTTTAAGAATCAGAGAGAATGTGTGTGTGTGTGTGCGCACACATGAAACATTTACAGAACTAGGCATTCAGTAAATAGTTATTGCTACTGTCATTTTCACACTATTATTATTTAAATATGAATAAGACAGCAGTATAAAAGGTCTTTGCTTTTATGCAAAGCTGGTTTTTAAAGTCTCTGAGTCTCAGACTTCCCTGGTGGTGCAGTAGTTAAGAATCTGCCTGCCAATGCAGGGGACATGGGTTCGAGCCCTGGTCTGGGAAGATCCCACATGCCGTGGAGCAAATAAGCCTGTGTGCCACAACTACTGAGCCTGCGCTCTAGAGGCCACGAGCCACAACTACTGAGCCCACCTGCCAAAACTACTAAAGCCCGCGTGTCTAGAGCCTGTGCTCTATAACAAGAGAAGCCACCGCAATGAGAAGCCTGCACACTGCAACGAACAGCAGCCCCCACTCGCCGCAATTAGAGAAAGCCCACGCACAGCAATGAAGACCCAACGCAGCCAAACAAAAAAAACAAAACAACAAAAAAAGAGTCTCTGGGTCTCCTCCAACCCCTAGAAAAGAACATTTATTGGCCTCTATCTTTTTAAAAAAAAGTATTTTGAAGGTTTATTCTAAGACGTTTATTCTAAGATGTGCAGTGGGAATCATTTTCAAAGAAATATCTTGAAAAATTCAGGGAGGAAAAAACTATACGAAAAATGTGAGACAATTCTACAGCAATTTATTATTGATGTAGCTTCATAAACCTAGTATTTTTCTCCTCAGTCTATCCTGCCAAGCACACATCTCCTTATCAAAGGCTACTACATTTCAAGCAATATAGATGCTGATAAGTAAGTTAACTGAAATGTAAACACCTGTGGTAAGTGTTCACTAAGATTAAAAATTAAATAATTTGTTAAATTCAATACTTTAATTAAATTCGTTAAAGTTAACTGATTAAAAATCACTCTCACTGGGTCAACCAAAGGGTTTGCAGGGCTTGATGTACAGTGGTAATAGGAGGAGAAAATTAATGTTATTTGCCTACTCTATCTACCAATACAAACTGACTTTAAAACGTTAGCAAAAGGGGACCTTCAAGATAGCAGAGGAGTAAGACGTGGAGATCACCTTCCTCTCCACAAATACATCAAAATACATCTACATGTGGAACAACTCCTACAGAACACCTACTGAACGCTGGCAGAAGACCTCAGCCTTCCCAACAGGCAAGAAACTCCCCACGTACCTGGGTAGGGCAACAGAAAAAAGAGAGGACAGACACAAAAGAATAAGGACAGGACCTGCACCAGTGGGAGGGAGCTGTGAAGGAGGAAAGGTTTCCAAACACTAGGAAGCCCCTTCACTGGCAGAGACAGGGGCTGGCGGGACGGAAGCTTTGGAGCCACGGAGGAGAGCACAGTAACAGGGGTGCAGAGGGCAAAGCTGAGAGATTCCCGCACAGAGGATTGGTGCCGACCAGCACTCACCAGCCTCAGAGGCTTGTCTGCTCACCTGCTGGGGAAGGCGGGGGCTGGGAGTTGAGGCTCGGGCTTCTGAGGTCGGATCCCAGTAAGAGGACTGGGGTTGGCTGCGTGAACACTGCCTGAAGGGGGCTAGTGCGCCACAGCTAGCCGGGAGGGATTCCAGGAAAAAGTCTGGAACTGCCTAAGAGGCAAGAGACCATTGTTTTGGGGTGCGCAAGGAAAGGGGATTCAGAAAACTGCCTAAACAAGCTCCAGAGATGGGCGTGAGCCACGGCTATCAGCACGGACCCCAGAGACAGGCATGAAATGCTAAGGCTGCTGCTGTAGCCACCAAGAAGCCTGTGTGCAAGCACAAGTCACCATCCACACCTGCCCTCCTGGGAGCCTGTGTAGCCCACTACTGACACGGTCCCATGATCAAGGGACAACTTCTCCAGGAGAACACACAGCGTACCTCAGGCTGTTGCAACGTCACGCCAGCCTCTTCCACTGCAGGCTCGCCCGCATTTCATACCCCTCCCTCCCACCAGCCTGCGAGAGCCAGAGCCCCCTAATCAGCTGTTCCTTTAACCCCATCCAGACAGGACGGGAACAGATGCCCTCAGGCGACCTACACGCAGAGGCGGGGCCAAATCCAAAGCTGAACCCCAGGAGCTGTGCGAACAAAGAAGAGAAAGGGAACTTTCTCCCAGCAGCCTCAAGAGCAGTGATTAAATCTCCGCAATCAACTTGATGTACCCTGCATCTCTGGAATACCTGAATAGACAACAAATCATCCCAAAACTGAAGCGGTGGACTTTGGGAGCAACTGTAGACTTGGGGTTTGCTTTCTTCATCTAATTTGTTTCTGGATTTATGTTTATCTTAGTTTAGTATTTAGATTTAATTATCATTGGTAGATTTGTTTATTGATTTGGTTGCTCCTTCCTTTTTTTTTAAATATATAGACATATATTTTTTTTCCTTTGTCTCTTTTTCTGAGTGTGTATGTGTATGCTTCTTTGTATGATTTTGTCTGTATAGCTTTGCTTTTACCATTTGGCCTCAGATTCTGTCTTTTTTTTTTTTTTAGTATAGTTTTTACCACTTGTTATCATAGGTGGATTGGTTTTTTGGTTTGGTTGCTCTCTTCTTTCTTTCTTTTCTTTTTTTTAATTACTTTTTAACATTTTTTTTATTTCTTATCTTAATAACTATTTCATTTATTTATTTATTTTTCTTTCTTTCTTTCTTTCTTTCTTTCTTTCTTTCTTTCTTTCTTTCTTTCTTTCTTTCTTTTTCTCACCCTTTTCTTCTAACCATGTGGCTGACAGGGTCTTGGTGCTCCGGCCGGGTGTCAGGCCTGTGCCTCTGAGGTGGGAGAGCCGAGTTCAAGACATTGGTCCGCCAGAGACCTCCCGGCTCCACATAACATCAAATGGTGAAAGCTCTCCCAGAGATCTCCATCTCAATGCTAAGACCGAATACCACACAACAAACAGCAAGGTACAGTGCTGGACACCCCGTGCCAACCAACTAGCAAGACAGGAACATAACCCCACCGATTAGCAGAGAGGCTGCCTAAAATCATAAGGTCACAAACACCCCAAAACACACCACCAGACGCAGTCCTGCCCAACAGAAAGATAAGATCCAGCCTCATCCACCAGAACACAGGCACCACTACCCTCCACCAAAAAGCCAACACAATCCATTGAACCAACCTTAGCCACTGGGGGCGGACACCAAAAACAATGGGAAGTACGTACGTGCAACCAGTGAAAAGTAGACCCAAACACAATAACTTAAGCAAAATGAGAAGACGAACACACAGCAGATGAAGGAGCAAGGCAAAATCCCACCAGACTAAACAAATGAACAGGAAATAGGCAGGCTACCAGAAAAAGAATTCAGAGTAATGATAGTAAGATGATAAAAAATCTTGGAAATAGAATGGAGAAAACACAAGAAACGTTTAACAAGGACATAGAAGAACTGAACAGCAAAAAAACAATAAAAATGAACAACACAATAAATGAAATAAAAAACTCTCTAGAAGGAAATGATAGCAGAATAGCTGAGGTAGAAGAACGGATAAGTGACCTGGAAGATAAAATAGTAGAAATAACTATTGCAGAGCAGAATAAAGAAAAAATAAAGAAAAGAATTGAGGACAGTCTCAGAGACCTCGGGGACAACATTAAATGCACCAACACTTGAATTATAGGAGTCTCAGAAGAAGAAGAGAACAAGAAAGGGAGTGAGAAAATATTTGAAGAGATTATAGTTGAAAACTTCCCTAATATGGGAAAGGAAATAGTCAATCAAGTCCAGGACGCGCAAAGACTCCCATACAGTATAAATCCAAGGAGAAACATGCCAAGAGAGATATTAAGGGAACTATCAAAAATTAAATACAAAGAAAACATATTAGAAGCAGCAAGGGAAAACCAACAAATACCATAGAAGGGAATCCCCATAAGGTTAACAGCTAATCTTTCAGCAGAAACTCTGCAAGCCAGAAAGGAGGGGTAGGACATATTTAAAGTGATGAAAGGGAAAAACTTACAACCAAGATTACTCTAACCAGCAAGGACCTCATTAAGATTCAACAGAGAAATAAAAACCTTTACAGACAAGCAAAACCTAAGAGAATTCAGCACCACCAAACCACCTTTACAACAAATGCTAAAGGAACTACTCTAGGCAGGAAATACAAGAGAAGGAAAAGACTTACAATAAAAATCCAAAACAATTAAGAAAATAGTAATAAGAACATACATATCTATAACTACCTTAAACGTAAATGGATTAAATGCTCCCACCAAAAGACACAGACTGGCTGAATAGATAAAAAAACAAGACCCGTATATATGCTGTCTACAAGAGACCCACTTCAGACCTAGAGACACATACAGACTGAAAGTGAGGGGATGGAAAAGGATATTCCATGCAAATGGAAATCACAAGGAAGCTGGAGAAGCAATTCTCATATCAGACAAAATAGACTTTAAAATAAAGACTATCACAAGAGACAAAGAAGGACACTACATAATGATCAAGGGATCAATCCAAGAAGAAGATATAACAATTGTAAATATTTATGCACCCAACATAGGAGCACCTCAATACATAAGGCAAATGCTAACAGCCATAAAATGGGAAACTGACAGTAACACAATAATAGTAGGGGACTTTTACACCCTACTTTCACCAAAGGATATATCATCCAAAATGAAAATAAATAAGGAAACGCAAGCTTTAAATAATACATTAAACAAGATGGACTTAATTAATATTTATAGGACATTCCATCCCAAAACAACAGAATACACTTTCTTCTCAAATTCTCATGGAACATTCTCCAGGATAGATCATATCTTGGGTCACAAATCAAGCCTTGGTAAATTTAAGAAAATTGAAATCATATCAAGTATCTTTTCCAGCCACAATGCTATGAGATTACATGTCAATTATGGGGAAAAATCTGTAAAAAAACAAACACATGGAGGCTAAACAATACGCTACTAAATAACCAAGAGATCACTGAAGAAATCAATACATACCTAGAAACAAATGTCAATGAAAATACGACGACCCAAAACCTATGGGATGCAGCAAAAGCAGTTCTATGAGGCAAGTTTATAGCAATACAATCCTACCTCAAGAAACAAGAAGCATCTCAAATAAACAACTTAACCTTACACCTAAAGCAATTAGAGAAAGAAGAACAATAAAACCCAAAGTTAGCAGAAGCAAAGAAATCATAAATGTCAGATCAGAAATAAATGAAAAAGAAATGAAGGAAACAATAGCAAAGACCAATAAAACTAAAACTTGGATCTTTGAGAAGATAAACAAAATTGATAAACCATTAGCCAGGCTCATCAAGAAAAAAAGGGAGAAGACTCAAATCAACAGAATTAGAAATGAAAAAGAAGCAACAATTCACAATGCAGATATGCAAAGGATCATGAGAGATTACTACAAGCAACTACATGCCAATAAAATGGACAACCTGGAAGAAATGGACAAATTCTTAGAAAAGCACAACCTTCCGAGACTGAACCAGGAAGAAACAGAAAATATGAGCAGCACAATCACAAGCACTGAAATTGAAACTGGGATTAAAAATCTTCCAACATGGGCTTCCTTGGTGGCGCAGTGGTTGAGACTCTGCCTGACGATGCAGGCGACACTGGTTCGTGCCCCGGTCCGGGAAGATTCCACATGCCACGGAGTGGCTGGGCCCATGAGCCATGGCCGCTGAGCCTGCATGTCCGGAGGCTGCGCTCCGCAACGGGAGACGCTGCAACGGTGAGAGGCCCGCATACCACAAAAAAAAAAAAAAAAAAAAAAAACTCTTGCAACAAACAAAAGCCCAGGACCAGGTGGCTTCACAGGCGAATTCTAACATATATTTAGAGAATATTAAACACCTATCCTTCTCAAACTCTTCCAAAATATAGCAGAGGGAGGAATACTCCAAAACTCATTCTACGAGGACACCATCACCCAGATGCCAAAACCAGACAAAGAAGCCAAAAAGAAAGAAAACTAGAGGCCAATATCACTGATGAACATATATGCAAAAATCCTCAACAAAATACTAGCAAACAGAATCCAACAGCACATTAAAAGGATCATACACCATGACCAAGTGGGGTTTATCCCAGGGATGCAAAGATTCCTCAGTATACACAAATCAATCAATGTGATAAACCATACTAACAGACTGAAGGAGAAAAACCATATGATCATCTCAGTAGATGCAGAAAAAGCTTTCGACAGTATTCAACACCCATTTATGATAAAAACCCTGCAGAAAGTAGGCATAGAGGGAATTTACCTCAACATAATAAAGGCCATATATGACAAACCCACAGCCAACATCATTCTCAATGGTGAAAAACTGAAACCATTTCCACTAAAATCAGGAAGAAGACAAGGATGCCCACTCTCACCACTACTATACAACATAGTTTTAGAAGTTTTAGCCATAGCAATCAGAGAAAAAAAAGAAATAAAAGGAATCCAAATCGGAAAAGAAGAAGTAAAGCTGTCACTGTTTGCAGATGACATGATACTATACATAGAAAATCCTAAAGATGCTACCAGAAAACTACTATAGCTAATCAATGAATTTGGTAAAGTAGTAGGATACAAAATGAATGCACAGAAATCTCTTGCGTTCCTGTACACTAATGATGAAGAATATGAAAGAGAAATTAAGGAAACACTCTCATTCACCATTGCAACAAAAAGAATAAAATACCTAGGAATAAACCTACCTAAGGGGACAAAAGACCTGTATGCAGAAAACTATAAGACACTGGTGAAAGAAATGAAAGATGATCCAAATAGATGGAGAGATATACCATGTTCTTGGATTGGAAGAATCAACATTGTGAAAATGACTCTACTACCCAAAGCAATCTATAGATTCAATGCAATCTCTATTAAACTACCAATGGCATTTTCACAGAACCATAACAAAAAATTCACAGTTTGTATGGAAACACAAAAGACCCTGAAGAGCCAGAGCAATCTCGAGAAAGAAAAATGGAGCCAGAGGAATCAGGCTCCCTGACTTCAGACTATACTACAAAGTTACAGTAATCAAGACAGTCTGGTACTGGCAAAAAAACAGAAATAAAGACCAATGGAACAGGATAGAAAGCGCTGAGAGAAACTCACGCACATATGGTCACCTTATTTTTAATAAAGGAGGCAAGAATATACAGTGGAGAAAAGAAAGTGTCTTTAATAAGTGGTGCTGGGTAAACTGGACAGCTACATGTAAAAGAATGAAAGTAGAACACTGCCTAACACAATAAACAAAAATAAACTCAAAATGGATTAAAGACCTAAATGTAAGGCCAGACACTATAAAACTCTTAGAGAACCATAAAAAGAAACGAAACTGAGCTATTTGTAATGAGGTGGATAGACCTAGAGTCTGTCATACAGAGTGAAGTAAGTCAGAATGAGAAAGACAAATACCGTATGCTAACACATATATATGGAATTAAAAAAAAAATGTCATGAAGAACCTAGGGGTAAAACAGGAATAAAGACACAGACCTACTTGAGAATGGACTTGAGGATATGGGGAGGGGGAAGGGTAAGCTGTGACAAAGCGAAAGAGAGGCATGGACATAAATACACTACCAAACGTAAGGTAGATAGATAGTGGGAAGCAGCCGCAGAGCACAGGGAGATCAGCTCGGTGCTTTGTGACCGCCTGGAGGGGTGGGATGGGGAGGGTGGGAGGGAGGGAGATGCATGAGGGAAGGGATGTGGGAACAGATGTATATGTATGACTGATTCACTTTGTTATAAAGCATAAACTAATAAAAAAATTTTAAAAAAACTCTTAGAGAAAAACATAGGCAGAAAACTCTATGTCATAAATCACAGCAAGATCCTTTTTGACCCACCCCCTTAGAAATGGAAATAAAAACAATAATAAACAAATGGGACCTAATGAAACTTAAAAGCTTTTCACAGCAAAGGAAACCGTAAACAAGACGAAAAGACAACGCTTGAAATGGGAGAAAATATTTGCAAATGAATCAACTAACCAAGGATTAATATCCAAAATATACAAGCAGCTTATGCAGCTCAATATCAAAAAAACAAACAACCCAATCCAAAAAAGGGCAGAAGACCTAAACAGGCATTTCTCCAAAGAAGATATACAGATTGCCAACATACACATGAAAGGATGCTCAACATCACTAATCATTAGAGAAATGCAAATCAAAACTACAATGAGGTATCCCCTCACACCAGTTAGAATGGCTATCATCAAAAAATCTACAAACAATAAATGCTGGAGAGGGTGTGGAGAAAAGGGAACCCTCTTACACTGTTGGTGGGAATGTAAATTGATATATCCACTATGGAGAACAGCATGGAGGTTCCTTAAAAAACTAAAAATAGAACTACCATGTGACCCAGCAATCCCACTACTGGGCATATGCCCTGAGAAAACCATAATTCAAAAAGGGTCATGTACCACAGTGTTCACTGCAGCTCTATTTACGAGAGTCAGGACATGGAAGCAACGTAAGTGTCCATCGACAGATGAATGGATAAAGACGATGTGGCACATATATACAATGAAATATTACTCAGCCATAAAAAGGAATGAAATTGAGTTATCTGTAGTGACGTGGATGGACACAGAGTCTGTCCTACAGAGTGAAGTCAGAAAGAGAAAAACCAATACCGTATGCTAACACACATATTTGGAATCTAAAAAAAAGGCAAAAAAATGGTTCTGAAGAACGTAGTGGCAGTACAGAAATAAAGATGCAGATGAAGAGAATGGACTTGAGGACGCAGGGTGGGGGAAGGGTAAGCTGAGACGAAGTGAGAGAGTGGCATGGACATATATACACTACCAAATGTTATAGATAGCTAGTGAGAAGCAGCCACATAGCACAGGCAGATCAGCTCGATGCTTTGTGACTACTAAAGGGGTGGGATAGGGAGGCTGGGAGGGAGACGCAAGAGGGAGGAGATATGGGGATATATGTATAGCTGATTCACTTTGTTATAAAGCAGAAACTAACATACCATTATAAAGCAATTATACTCCAATAAAGATGTTAAAAAAAAATAAAGTGTTAGAAAAAATTAAGAGTAATTCTTCGATCTTTGAGAAACATTCGAGAAGATCTCTTCTGATATTTGTTAATAGGTAAGGTTCTTCAGATACCACACGACATGGTTATTAATATTGTGATTCTAGAGCCCATCAATGGAACTTTCCTGTTATCACTAAAAAGTCCCAACATTCAAGAGTGGCCATGTGCCTTCCCCTTTGAGATGGAGATAATTGGGTTTTCTTCAGAATATTCCTCTAAGCTTCTCCACACACTAGGTAACCTTTAAAGGGCCCAACAGCTTGTCTTTGCTCAAGGAAAAAAACTCCAGACCAGAGTTTTATTTACAAACCAGACTATCACTTGTGCTGAATGATGGGTTTAGTGTTAAGTTGGAAATGAACTACCCTAAAGCAGCAACTCAATAACTATATTCCTTTTGAAGTGTACTTTGTTGGGTTTTCTCCTCCTATTTGTATTAAATACAGAAAAACTTCACAATGTATAGGAGTAAAAAGGAAAAATTTGACACAGTCGAAACTCCTTTAGCATGGTTTTTTTATGAAATATGGATTTAGGTACATTGTAGCAAGAAAGTAGAAGGATGAACCATCAAGTACTACCTATCAACTTCCTAAGACAATCTGCATTTTCAATACAAATCAGTGAAGATGGCTTGAAAGGCTATAGGTAATGTGAAAAGTACTTGCTTCTCCTGTGATTTGCCGAGTGGAAAATCTTCTCTATGCCATTCCTTATCTCTTTGTCTAAGAACTACTCTAATTCTGCTTATGATTTAAAAAATTCTCTGGAGTTTAGAAAATCCAAAGCAAGCTTTATTTAAAGCCATGTTGAATTAAATAGAGGTTCTTTTAAATAAGTCATGATGCCTAAAAATGTAAGTTTAACTAAAATCTGAGGAACGTCCCTGGTGGTCCAGTGATAAAGAATTCATCTTCCAATGTAGGGGATGCAGATTAAATCCCTGGTTGGGGAACTAAGATCCCACATGCCACGGGGCAACTAAGCCTGTGCACCACACCTACTGAGCTCGGGCACCTCAATGAGAGAGGCTGCATGCCACAAACTACAGAGCCCATGCTCTCTGGAGCCCACACGCCACAACTAGAGAAGAGAAAACCCGCACGCCACAACTAGAGAGAAGCCCACACGCTGCAACAAAGATCCCGTGTGTGACAACTAATACCTGACACAGCCATCAAAATTTAAAAAAAAAAGGACAATAGATTTATATATTGTTTTAATAATCCTTCAGCTTACAGCTTGTTAACACAAGGAGAGAAAATTAAAGCAGATTTTTACTTGATCTTTTATTTTAATCTACCCTTTACCATAGGAGATATGTATAACAACCTCACACATTGACCATTTGGGCAATTTTGTGACAACCTCTAGAATATTAGATATAGATATGCTTTCTTGGCCTACATGTGGAAAATTGGTTGTCATCTTGCTGAGAAACAATTTGTTAATATCTATTTCAAGTTCACCCAGTAAATAGCATACATGCAATTACTTTGGGTCAGAAAGCACTGTACTACCACACGAAGAAAATATAAGCAAAACTACCAGAAATATTAGGAAAAATGACACTTTGCTCTAAGTGCAGCAGATGTCACCTGCAATGAGCATTCCACTGCAATGTCATTAGGCTGGAATTAGATTTCTAAAGAAACTTTTGTAAGGACTTCTATCAAAATCGATGATATATATCTACACTTTCTG
The DNA here is from genome assembly GCF_949752795.1 of Hyperoodon ampullatus. NCBI lineage: Eukaryota > Metazoa > Chordata > Mammalia > Artiodactyla > Ziphiidae > Hyperoodon > Hyperoodon ampullatus. Next base: position 46,626,235 of record NC_136924.1, read on the forward strand.
ACCTCTCTGCAGAACATGATTTGTTGTAATGACCACAAACAATATCAGTTCACAGGAAAAGAAACTGACTTATAAGGATATGAGTCTTGATGACCTAATTGTAAAATTACTGGAGGGAAAAAAGAGAGAGGTGCAGCTGTTCTTTCCTGTACACCATAGATGTGACCCCCAAAGAGCTAGAGGTAAATCAAACCAGGTTTTAAAAAACGAACTCACAGGAGGGTCTTGAATAAATTTTCTACCCTACAATATTCTTCCTTTCCAGGCTAGAGATTAAATTACCCAACAAAGGGAAAACACAGAGCCAACCTTCTCCCAGATTACTGAGTTGATTTGTTGATACAATTAAACAATGTAAATCTTCTTGATGTAAATGTTTCTGCAAAGATTATACACTGCATAGGTAACCCTGAATGCACTACAATAGTGACTAGCAACCAGTAGGCCTGGATCTAATTTCAGTTTAAAGCATTAGTTAGTGCCTCTAGGCTGCTACTTCTCACATATACCTAAATATTAAGATTTTAGTGCCCAAAGGGTCGGGCCAGCTTTCTCAGTGACACTTTTACATGAAATAAATCAGTTTTGGAAGTATCTGTGGTTTAGGTGACCTAGGCAATATTAACTGTAAAATATATATATATATGTGTGTGTGTGTGTATATATATATATGTGTGTGTGTGTGTGTGTGTGTGTGTGTGTGTGTGTAGATAGACAGATAGATGATAGACAGATAGATAGATAGATAGATAGATAGATAGATAGATAGATAGACAGACAGGACACACAAAAAAGCTTTTTCCTTAAAAGAAAGTCCATATACTGTTTTAAATTCCTGAGAATGACCATGTGCTGTAAACAGATGAACAGATTTGCAGGAGGCTGCCCCTGCCACCGGAGGTCTGGACTCAGTCTCCCCCTTGCCTGGCTCCCTTTATCAATCTGTTGTTGCACTGAAGCTGCCCTGACAACTCCATGCTCCCAAAACACTTTCCCTGGTCTTTCTGTAATGGTTCCAACATCAACATCTGGATATTTCTCTAGGGAGAAAAAGCTTTCTTTGTTTACACTTTCCCTCCAATGATCCTGCCTTAATCCCCCACTGCAGAGCCCAGAAGGGAGTGGCAGAGATGGTGCCTTATTTCATACTTTCCCTGAGCCCTGCCTAAGGGGTTCTTCTGCTAAGCATGCCAGCAACAGCCTTCACTCTCCTTTGACACCACCTTAGAAAAATACGTGTTCTTTGGTGCTGGATAAGAAATTGAAAAAGTTAAGAAAAAAAAGTTTTTTATTATGTGTGGTGATGGATGTTAAGTAAACTTATTGTGGTGATCATTTCACAGTATGTACATATATCAAATCATTATGCTGTACACCTGAAACTAATATAAAGTTATATGTCAATTATACCTCCATTTAAAAAAACAAAAAAAAATGAAGAGATCTTGTCCATAATGGTGGAGTAGGAAGACCCTAAGCTCACCTCATCTCACGGGCACACCAAAATTACAACCATTTACAGAGCAACTATTGATGAGAAAGACCAGAACCTACCAGAAAAAAATATTATACAACTAAAGATATAAAGAAGAAACCACAATGAGATGGATAGGAGAGGCAGAGGTAGAGTCAAGACCCACACCTCCGGGTGGGTGACCCACAAATGGGAGGATAATTACAATTGCAGAGGGTCCCTCACTGGGAAAACAAGCCCCCAGGATATTTGGCTTTGAAGGCCAGTAGGGCTTACATTCAGGAGAGCCAGGGGGCTGTGGAACGTAGACTCAACTTTTTTTTTTTTTTTTTTTTTTTTTTGCGGTACGCGGGCCTCTCACTGTTGTGGCCTCTCCCATTGTGGAGCACAGGCTCCGGACGCGCAGGCTCAGCGGCCATGGCTCACGGGCCCAGCCGCTCCGCGGCATGTGGGATCTTCCCAGACCGGGGCACGAACCCGTATCCCCTGCATCGGCAGGCGGACTCTCAACCACTGCGCCACCAGGGAAGCCCAGACTCAACTATTAAAGGGCACACACACTACATGCTCAGAGACCTATGGCAGAAACAGTAATTTTAAAGGACCCTGGGTCAGATGCAGGCTGATCTTGGAGAATCTCCAGAAGAAGCAGGAGGCAACTGGAGCTCACCTTGGGGACACAGACACTGGCAGTATCCATTTTGGGGAGCTTGTTCTACCACATGGACAGTGGTGCTAGCAAGCCCTCCCTCTAGCTTATCAGCCTAGGGACCTGGCCCTCCCCACTAGGCTATAAGCACCTATACTGGGACGCCTCAGGCCAAGCAACTAGCCTGGAGGGGAAACAGCCCCCCAAAAGCAGGAAGGCTGCGTTAAGACCCCTTGAGCCCATAGCCACTCCTGGACATGGCCATGTCCACCAGAGGGCCTAGGACCAAGGACCACACATCAGTGCACAGACACTAGACTTGGGACCCTCAGGGCTATCAGCTGACTTTTCATTGCAAACCCTGCAGGCCAGAAGGGAGTGTCACAATATATTTAAAGTGATGAAAGGGAAAAACCTATATCAAAGAATACCTACCCGGGGGGCTTCCCTGGTGGCGCAGTGGTTGAGAGTCCGCCTGCTGATGCAGGGGACGCAGGTTCATGCCCCGGTCCGGGAAGATCCCACATGCCGTGGAGTGGCTGGGCCCGTGAGCCATGGCTGTTGAGCCTGCGCGTCCAGAGCCTGTGCTCCACAGCAGGAGAGGCCACAACAGTGAGAGGCCCATGTACCACAAAAAAAATTAAAAATAAATAAATAAATAAAAGAATACCTACCCGGGAAGGCTTTCATTCAGATTTGATGGAGAGATCAACACAACAGTGAGAGGCCCATGTACCACAAAAAAAATTAAAAATAAATAAATAAATAAAAGAATACCTACCCGGGAAGGCTTTCATTCAGATTTGATGGAGAGATCAAAAGGTTTACAGATAAGCAAAAGCTAAGAGTTCAGCACCACCATAACTCCTTTATGAGAAATGTTCAAGGAACTTCTCTAAGCAAAAAAGAAAAGGCCACAACCAGAAACATGAAAATTACTAAAAGAAAAAGCTCATTGGTAAAGGCAAAAATACAGTAAAGGTAGTAAATCAACCATGTACAAAGTCAGTAAAAAGGTTAAAAGGCAAAACTAGTAAAATCATCTGTATCTGCAATAAGTAGTTAAGGAATACACAAAACAAAAATATGTAAAATATGACATCAAAAAAAGTAACCCTGGGAAAGGGGAATAAAATGCAGGATTATTAAATAGCATTTGAAATTAAGAGATCAGCAGCTTAAAATAATCATATATATATATATATATGAATACATATATTGCTATAAATATACCTCATGGTAACCTCAAACCAGAAACCTATAATAGATACAAACAAAAAAGAGAAAGGAATCAAAGCATAACACTAAAGACAGTCATTAAATCACAAGGGCACAGAACAAAAGCAGAGGAAATAAACAAAAAATAACTACAAAACTACCCCAAAACAATTTTTTTAAAAAGCAGTAAGTACATACCTAACAATAATTACTTTAAATTTAAATAGACAACATGCTCCCATGAAAGGACATAGAGTGGCTGAATGGATACAAAAACAAACTCATATATATGCTATCTACAATGGACTCACTTCAGATCTAAGACACACACAGACTGAAGTGAGGGGATGGAAAAAGAAATGAAAGGAGAAAAAAAAAAAAAAAACCTGGAGACAAATGAAAACAAAGCACAATGATCCAAAATCTACGGGATGTAGGAGAAGCAGTTCTAAGAAGGAAATTTATAGTGATACAAGCCAACCTCAGGAAATGAGAAAAATTTCAAATGAACAATCTAACCTTAACCCTAAGGAACTAGAAAAAGAACAAACAAAACCCAAAGTTAGTAGAAGGAAAGAAATCAAAGACCAGAGTAGAAATAAATAAAATAGAAACCAAAGAAACAATAGAAGCGATCAATGAGATGAAGAGCCGGTTCTTTAAAAAGATAAACAAAATTGATAAACCTTAAGCCGGACTGACCAACAAAAAAAGAGAGAGGACCCAAATCGATTAAATCAGAAATGTAAAAAGGAATACTTACAACCGACACCATAGAAATACAAAGGGTCATATGAACAATTATATGCCAATAAAATGAATAATCTAGAAGAAATGGACAAACACCTAGAAATGTACAATCTCCCAAAACTGAACCAGAAAGAAATAGAAAATATGAACAGACTGATTACCATTAATGAAACTGAATCAATAATCAACACTCTCAACAAACAGAAGTCCAGAAACAGATGGCTTCACAGGTGAATTCTACCAAACATTTAGAGAAGAGTTAACATGTATCCTTCTTGAACTATTCCCAAAAATTGCAGAGGGAGGAATGCTTCCAAACTCATTCTATGAGGCCAGCATCACCCTGATACCAAAAACAGACAGAAATATCAAAAACAAGAAAAACAATTACAGGCTATTATCACTGATGAACATAGATGCAAAAGTCCTCAACAAAATAATAACAAACCAAATCCAGCAATACATTAACAGAATCATACACCATGATCAAGATGGGATTTATCCCAGAGATGGCTCAATACCCACAAATCAATTAATGTGATAAACCACATTAACAAAATGAAGAATAAAAATCATATGATTATCTCAATAGATGCAGAAAAATCTTTTGATAAAATTCAACATCCGTTTATGATAAAAACTCTCCACAAAGTGGGTATAGAGAGAACATAGCTCAACATGATAAAACCAAATATGAAAAACCCACAGCTAACATCATACTCAGCAGTGAAATTTGAAAGGATTCCTATAAGATCAGGAAGAAGACAAGAATACCCTCTCTCACCACTTTTATTCACCATAGAATTGGAAGTCCCAGCCACAGCAGACAAGAAAAAAGAAATAAAAGGAATCCAAATTTGAAAGGAAGAAGTAAAACTGTCACTGTTTGCAGATGACATGGTACTATACGTAGAAAATCCTAACGCCACCACTGAAAAAGCACTAGAGATCATCAATTAATACAGTGAAGTTTAAATACAGCAGGATACAAATTTAATATATAGAAATATGTTGCATTTCTATACACTAAAAATAAAATATCAGAAAGAGAAATGTTTTAAAAATCCCATTTACCATCACATCAAAAATTATAAAATACCTAGGGAATAAATTTAACTACAGAAATAAAATACCTGTACTCAGAAAACGCTGTGAAAGAAATGGAAGAGGACACAAACTGATGCAAAGATATACCATGTTGATGGACAGGAAGATTAATATTGTTAAAATGACCATACTACCCAAGGCAATCTACAGAGTCAATGCAATCCCTATCAAACTACTAGTGGCATACTTCACAGAAATAAAAGAAGTAATTTTAAAAGTTGTATGGAAACACGAAGACCCTGAAAAGCCACAACAATCTTGAGAAAAATAACAGAGCTGGAGGTATCATGTTTCCTGACTTCAAACTATATTACAAAGTCATCAAAACAGTATGGTACTGGCCCAAAAACCGACACATAGATCAATGGAACAGAATAGAGAGAAATAAACTCATACATTTATGGTCAGTCAATCTATGACACAGGAGGCAAGAACACACAATGAGGAAAAGACAGTCTCTTCAATAAGTGGTGCTGGGAAAACTGGACAGCTACATGTAAAAGAATAAAATTAGAACATTTTCTCAAACCATATACAAAAATAAACTCAAAATGGATTAAAGACTTAAATATAAGACTGGAAACCATAAGACTTCTAGAAGAAAGAATAGAACACTCTTTGACATAAATCAAAGTAATGTTTTTTGGATCTGTCACCTTAGGCAAATGGGACCTATTTAAAAGCTTTTGCACAGCAAAGGAAACCATTGAAAAAATGAAAAGACAACATACAGAATGAGAGAAAATATTTGCAAATGATATGACCAATAAGAGATTAATATCCAAAATATAAATAGCTCATACAACTCAATATCAAAAGACAAACAACCCAATTAAAACATGGGTCAAAGACATGAATAGACGCTTTTCCAAAGAAGACACAGAGATGACCAACAGGCACATGAAAAGATGCTCAACATCACTAATCATCAGAAAAATGGAAAGCAAAACCACAGTGATGTATCACCTCACACCTATCAGAATGGCTATCATCAAAAAGACCACAAATAACAAATGTTGGCAAAGATGTGGAAAAAAAGGGAACACTTCCACACTGTTGGTGGGCATGTAAATTGGTGCAGCCACTGTGGAAAACAGTATGGAGGTTCCTTAAAAACCTAAAAATAGAACTACCATATGATCCAGCAATTTCACTTCCAGATATTTACCCGAAGAAAACCAAAACACTAATTCAAAAAGATAAATGCACCCCTGTGTTCACTGTAGCATTATTAACAATAGCCTAGACTTGGAAGTAGCCTAAGTGCGCATGTACATACGAGTCATGACTCTATTCCACATCTATGCAACATGAAATAAACTAGTAAGATAAACCATAAGAGATAAGCAACAAAATGTTAGAAATGGTATATTATTTTGTACTCAACTGTGCTTTTAATTCTTAAAGTAGTAATTGTGTCTCTACTAATCCCAAGCTTTGGCTTGACAACCTGGGATAAATAAAGATGTACAGTTAGTTATTACTGAAATGTCTTTAAACTCTGGTACATGTACATGTATATATATAATCAAAATGTTACAAGAAAATTAATCTGGTAACTTAACAATATGTATAATTTTGCATTTGCTGTTCCCTCTGCCTGGAACAGTCTTCCCTTTAGTTCTCTACATTGATGATTCTTAATCACCATTCAAACTCACCTCTTCAGAGAAGCGTTTCCTAATTATCCCACCTAAAGTAGCCCCTCTTCAGTCCCTCTATAAATATGTTATTATCCTGCTTGTTTCCTTCAAAGCAATTACCACAATTTGTAGTTATCTGGTAATTACTTACTCTTTTATTTATCAGTTGTGTGCCTCTTCCCAGTGGGCCAGAACCTTGTCTATCTACTTACTGCCACATCCCCACATTTATTGAGTGTCACTCAATAAGTATTTCAGAATGAAAGACTCTTGTATAATATTTAGAATTTTTATTTTATTTTATTTTATTTATTTATTTATTTTTTTTTGGCTGTGTCGGGTCTTAATTGCACGCAGGATCTTCATTGTGGCATGTGGGCTTCTCTCTAGTTGTGGCGTGCAGCCTCCAGAGCACATGGGCTCTGTAGTTTGCAGCACATGGGGGGCTCTCTAGGTGAGGCACGTGGGCTCAGTAGTTGTGTCGTGTGGGCTTAGCTGCCCTGCGGCATGTGGGATCTTAGTTCCCTGACCAGGGATCAAACCTGTGTCCCCTGCATTGGAAAGCGTATTCTTTACTACTGGACCACCTGGGAAGTTCCAGTGTTCAGAAATTTTAAAACAGGCATTTCTCACAGACTTTTGAAACTAAAAAGTCAGACTGTGGAGCTGTTAAAATCTGGTTCTCTTTTCTTACAAACCTAATAGAAAACTGAGGTTCAGTGCTCCCCCCAAAATCCTTTTAGGATTACAAGTTTGGAATGGAGCCAGGACAAGTCTTTCATTTCCCTGTCTCCCAATTCCGAGAGCTTTCCCAACCAAGCTGTCGTTTCTTCTAGTCTCACTTTATTAGTCCTACAGGATGTATAAACAGTGTTGAACACAAATGAAAAGTGTTTGCTTCTTTTCCCATAAACTGCCTTTTTTCCCTTATAGTGGAGAAATCACATGCTAAAGAGGTCGACTTTTATGTCATGTGCAGAAGAAGAGATGAAATCCCATTATAACCCAATCCTGTTCCACAGCATGGCCTATGAACCTCACTTCTCCTGCAGACCTGGTCAGAGAAGCCACCATATTCACTACATAAAGTCATAAAGTATGTTTTGAAACAGGAAGTAAATAAGTCCCATATACACTGACATTTCACACATCAAAACAATTAATACATAGTTCAGCAGCTATGCCTATTTTCCTCAAAGAGGTCAAATTTAAACTCAAGTAACCAAGGAAAAAAATTCTACAAATAGAGGAGTGTCACATAACCAAGTACCATAATAGTCACAAGTCACAAATCCACTGGAAACTCTGAGAGAAGGACATCGTTTACTGATCTGGAATCAGACCTATTTGGCTCACAGGTAGCAGGTAACTAAGCCACCATGTCTGATGATAAAACATTTCTGCCAAAAGGAAAGGTGGTCGTATTAAACAACTATTTTCTACCCTCCTGGAATAGCTGAGTATTTTATGGTGCCTAGGACAAGGTTCGTCCCTCCAAGCAACTGCCCTCCACTACTCAGAGTTCCTGGGCTTGAAGTCATGGTTCAAAATTCACCTCATCAGAATCCATGGACAGATTAACACAAGTCACTCTCTAACCCTCCAACACAATGGCTGACTCTTCTCTGAGCCAGAACATATTTGTTATTTCAAAGTTAGCTGTTTCTTCATGTGTAATTGTCCATCTAGCCTATCTTTTCAAATGTAAAGTGACTGAGGGCAGGACCTTCTGGTTTGTAACAAAAGTCCTAGCACTACTCTCTATTTTCCAACTGAACTGACATGTAAACGATGCAATAAAATTCATACTGTGCAGAATATGTTATACTGTGGTCAAATTTATCAGTCACAAAAATGAAGCCCCAAATTACTGGTGCTTGTGTAATCCCGGCAAAACTGTCTGTGTGCATTCATGCCATAATGCTATTAATTCTTTACCTTTATAAAAGAACATGAGATTAGTTTTAAAATTAAGCAAGATGACAGTACACAAATAATACAAATCCAGAAATGGAAAAATTATTAATCCTATTAGTTACAAAGTTTACAATATTTACCCAAGCATAAGACAAATTAGGATTCAGTGGATAATATTATGGTATTAAGATTGGTGCCACCTTGTCTTTGAAGTGATATCTGCCTTTAATTTTTCTATCAATGTGTAATGCATAACAAATAAATTTTATGTATATAATTTTTTAAAAAAGACTTGTGCCAAATGTGCATATAAAGCAATATGAGGAAATAGGTAAATAGCTAACTATTTTATCTATATCCAATAGGTATACGTAAAATAGTGCCCTACTTAGTTCCCAAAGACGTCTAATAAAAACTAAAGCAGACGCAGATAACTGCAATCCTATCTACCTCAAGTTTCTAAAAACCCATTTGGTTACACATTCCAAATAGTCATGAGACTCAAACAGCGTGCATCATCAACAACTGCATGGCTAGACCAGTCAGACAACTTTTTACGTAGTCAAAGTGAAGCTACATGTTCAATGCTTTGTAGTAAAGTCAGTGGTATCCCTACTCCTAAACAAGAGGTGTTTTTTATTAAGTTGTTGTTTCTATCCTTAACATAAGTAATAAAAACTTATGTTCTAAGTAGTATTTAATATAACCTAATACTCTGAAAAGATTTCCACTCACACATTATTAGCACATGGGTTTCAAGTATACTGATTACATGTAATTACATTACATTACTGATTACAATATGAAACAATCTCAGATTTCATTCAAGCAGCTACTGAGAGGAATTTAGACAGAAGCATGAAAGAAGTTATTTGTAATTTAAATAGACACTTAAAATTGTATTTTAAAAATTAACACAATCTTGAACTCACTAAGTGAATTAATTTTGTTAAAACAAAATTCTCTTTAATACTTGCACTAATGTGCAGAGTATAGGAAATGCTGACAATGCCAGGCACATGGTATATACTCAGAAACTTTTTGCTAAAAATTACCTTCACCTAGAGTGGGCTCACAATTATCTAGGGGCTTTCGTCTGAGCAAGGAGGTAATAAGATCACACTGTGTATGTAAGTATCATGTACTGTGTATATGTAAGTCAAACCATGTGTGGCTACCACAGTGACCAGTTTCTGCAGAGTGTTCATTCTATTGCTTCTTCAGCTCTACCAAAAGATAGTAAGAGTGAGTGAACAGATCTTCCAAGACTTGTGTATGACATATTAATAAAGGGTTGTGTGTGTGTTTGGCATTTTCTCAGGTATGAAAAATAATTTGACTAATATAAGTAAGCATCTCCATTGAACAACCAATTAATGTAGAGGCAGAAGGAAGATTGAGAGAAAATGAAACAATTTTGGGGAATGTGAATCCAGCAGGGAATTGTAAAATGTATACCTTTTCCCATCATTCCCATCTGGCAAATCGCTTACCCAAATCAGACTGTCAAGACTACAGATCTTGCCTGAGAATTTTTAAATCCCTACATGATTTCTTCTCTGAAAATAAATTCATCAACATAAATTAACCAGAACCATGCTTTTTTTGGTTTCTGACATGGTTAAATTGTGATTAGACAATTAAACATTTTAATGAAAACAGGGAAATGAAAAATTATTCCATAACTAGTATATGAAGGTATTCTTAGTCTTTATAAAAATTAGTATGGAAATTAATGTAACACATGTAAACAAGGTATTTAATTTTACTAAAGTGATTTATTTTGACAATAGTTCAAACTGAATTTTTATTTAATATAGAAGGTCAATAATACATACTTATATTTATATATTAAATATTTATATGTAAAATATACATATACCCAAAAAATGTCCCCACACTCAAAATGACAACTGTGTCAAGTATATCTGACTTAAAATAAAAGAAATTACAAAAATAAAAATAGTAATTATTTGAGGACAGTGGCATTATGGCAGTGTTTTCTTCATTCTTTTATAACATTATTATATTGCTTTTAAAATTAAAATATATTTATTTTGGTTTAGTTATACATATTAAACCACTTCATCATTTAGAGACATTAAATAATACTAAAAGAATATAATTTATAAGTAAAACTATTATGTAGTTTTAAAATTCATATATGTATAAAATCCACATACCTGAGCCAACCTCTTTTTCCTCTTCTTCAATGTTGTTTTTGATGCTATCATACTCCTCATCAATGGTCTGGTTACCACGCATCTGAGATAAAATTCTACGGGCCTTTTGAGTCTGTCCTTTCTGAATAAGCCATCGAGGGCTTTCAGGTAAAAAGAGAAAGCCAAAAAACTGTATAACTGCTGGAATTGCTGCAAGTCCCAGCATGTACCTGCAATAAGAAATCAATACATTGTTGTAAAATGTGGTCTTATTAGCATTGAGTATGAATAAAGGTTTGTGTTCACCACAATAGGAATAACACATAATGGTAAAAATTAGAATTATTTTCTTTTTATCATATATGCATGTGTGTTTCACCAGAAAAGATATTTTTATATTGTAGTGAAAAATTGAAAAATGAAAAAAATCTGATTCTTCTTTATCTCTCCCACAAATTACAATGAAAAAGAATGGACAAAAGTCACGATCATTTTGGATAGGCATTCTGAACCAAACACAACATGCAAAACACCAAAATCACCATTCCTATCTAATACTAATATAATTCTGTAATTTACAATGTAAAAATGGGGCTAAGACAAAACTCTCTGATATCTGTTTAAAAGATATACTTTTCATTAAAATAAATGCCCAGATTTATTGCTTTACAGTTATTTCTTCTCTGTAAATGATTAGTTATGATTTCATTTTGCCATCAAGCATCATTTTTTTTAGACAAAAAAGCACTTTACTTAACAAAAAATGGGGGGGTGGAGGGAGAGTTAGGAAAGCACATAGCAGCCAATAGCAGAAAAAATATGAAGTCAGATGCTAATAATCATTATTAAAGTGACTAGAAATATGAAAAAGCTGCTAATGTTTTAAGTTGTCATCTTCTTCAAATATCTATTCTTAATGACTGACAAAATTCTAAATAACAAATAAGCATAGCACTTTAAATCTACCAGAGAAATAACAAAAATAGCAATATGAGCATATCAATATCAAAGATCTCTCCAAATTATTCTGACCACTGGACTAATCTCCTAATATCTCTAGTCCTCAATCTTTTCAAACTGAGTTAGATTACATAAACTTCAAGGTCTCTTTAAATTGGTGGCTTCTATGAATCTAGGACACCTGGATGTTTTCTACTGATCCAAGTTCCCAGTATATTTTCCATGGTAGATTTATGGTGGTAGAGCTCAGAAGGCCAGTCCTGATTACATAACAACCCTTACTCACTGGTATTCATAAATCAACGAGAATTCACCTGACTCAATACACTTTTCAAAGCTGTTCTAACTTTTAAGCCATGCTAAACCAAAAGTATAGCAGTCTTGAAGACACATATCTTGTGAATAGGTCTATTATTTTCCAGGCAATTTCATTTTACTTCCAAAAAGAGTAGAAAAACAAAACACAATTGCTACATGGGTGTTAAGAGTACCTCCTACTCAAACAGTAGCTATAAATACACTCAGAAAAATTAACTAAGATTTAGAAAGTGAACAAAGTGTTTATGAATGACTAAATGAATCACTTGCCTACAATATTAAAGGAAATCTTATTAGACATGTTTTATACTTTAATCCATAAGTATTGATAATTACACCAATACTTAATCACTCCTTCCTCTGCTCACCTAGAAAACATTTTTAACCTCTATTTATGTCATTATACCTTGTATTATAATAAATTATTTACCTATTTCACTTGACTGCATATTTAACTTTATATTCAGCATAGCACCTTATAAAGTATCTTGCACAGTAGGCATTCAGTAAATATTTTATGAAAAGATACAAAAACAGCTATATATATCGAAACTGTCTATATAAACTAAACAGAAAACTGTTTCACACTCATATAGTAACATTTTATGCAGCAACTCTACTGGATCATTTAGCTCTGCAAAGTTACTTACACAGAAATTCTTTCCAATGAAACTATTTGTTACTCTAGATATGACCAAACCTTTTCTTCTGAAGACTCATCTGATGAGAACTAGAGAGATCAGCTCACACAAATGCGTATTTCTGGCCTCTTTCCCTTAAGATGTTAACTTGTATAACCAAATCTTAATGTGTGTTTTAATGCTGTAAATGAATGAAATTTCTATTCAGTGTGTTCTCTCTTAAAAAATTTAAGAAAAAAGGTTATCCTACATTGCCAATTATTTAAAAGAAAAGCAATAAAAAGGTAGAAACCAAATATATTGGATTAGGAAATAAATAAGAAAAGTGCTAAAGATGAAAGCCTTTACTTTTCATTTCTCTATACCTTTCTTGACCTTTCCTTCTGTTTTCCAAACCCCCTTAGTGATGAATTAAGATTAAAGGGGTGCACTGAATACTTCAAAGAAGCACTGAAATGAATACAGAAACTGAATCATTTTTAGACCCAAAGATGCTCACATAATACTTTGCACTTTACTACTCACTATTTAATCTCAGAACATAATATTTTTTAAAAATTAAAAGAAAAAAGAAAAGAAGGGAAGAAAAGGGAAAATACAAAAAGTAAAATATAAAGATACATATTAGCCTGTTTTTTTTAAGCGAGCTGTAGAAGACAGAATACTTTAGCCCTCCAGCCTTCTGATATCTCTAAGTCCCAAGAGTCTAGATCTGACATTTACAATTCAATGTCTTAATACTAGGGCAGGAAAAAGGAACTCACACTCTATTGCCAAACTCTAAGGATATATTAAAGCCTGTTTTCAGAGACTAGTCAAGATAAAACATGTTTTATACATTTACATCCTAAGATTTCTAAAAGTAAAACAAAGGAGCTTATTTTACTGTATTTTAATTATTTTTCATGATAAAAATATTTTGATAGAAATAAATTACCATGGCTTTGTAGAGACCAAATACACAAGAGATCAGGTAACTGTGGTTTATGATGGAGAGAGGGTAGGAGCAGACCTGGGTCATACTTCACCTCTGGACACATTAACCACAAAACCCTGATCAAGTTACAGAACATTTTAATGCACAGATGACAGTGTCCATTTCATTAAGCTGTTGGGAGAATTAAGTGAAATCATTCTTTCGGTACCTAAGCACAAAGAGAAAGCTCAGCAAAAAATGTTTTCACCTCCCTGACCTTCTCCCCTCTCAACTAATTCAATGCAACTTTTCTATTCCAGCTATATCATCCACCCAAACTTTTAGTAACCAGTTTCTTTCTTGAGGAAAAACTGTTCCTCCAATGATATGCATACTGGAGAATAAGAAGAATAAATAAGAGTTTGCTTTGCTGTGATACTGATGAAAATTTTAACGTGAGACTAAGAGAGAAGGAACTCTATAGACTAGTTAAGGCACTATTAGACTTACCAAGAGTCCTCTAAATCCAAGGAAACCAGGAACCAGATGAATGACAAGAGTACACTGACAAACCAGGCAGGCAATCCCCAAACAGACAAGCAGCCCCCTATTGACATGGGGAATCTCATAATTATAAGCCAAATCAAGGGTTCTAAACCCTGGCTGCACATTAGAATCACCCAGGAGGCTTTTAAAACACACCAGTGTCCAGGGCGCACCTACCCCAGGGATTTTGACTAATTGCTCTGGGCTTCAAGCTCAGGGAATTCTATTTTCTTAAAAGCTCCCCAGGTGCCATCAAGGCTGAGAACCACTGATCTAAGTGTTTTAAAAATCCAGGGGGTGAAAGTGAACAATAAGCTCCCAAGGTCCACCTTCGAGCAAACGCCATTTACCTTCTGGAGGCCAGATAGCACATCAAGCGGACAGAAGGGGAAATGAGGTTGACTCAATCAAAAATGCCAAGCCTTCATGAGTCCTAAAAATTTTTAGAATATTCTTTAGCATCATGATCACTCACAGAAAGATACCTTTTAAAACTTTCTAAACTGAAGTTAACAAATGAGCTATTTTCTAGTACAATTAGCAATACCAGCGCCTGCCTACCAGAAAACTCAGGAGGGGACCTCAAATAGTAAGCAATACTTTCAAATTGTGTGTTTGGGCCACCTATCAACAAAGGAGACAAGCCGGGCTTCTTCACCTCAGATTAAGCCTTCCCAGTGTCAGGAACTGAAACTCTGTAAACCAAACATCCCTCATTCCTGGGTGCCTGCCCTCCCCACTGTGGCTAAGCAGACCTGCTGAGCTGCTGCCATCAGATGGCCTGTGCCTCACACAAAACCAAACAAGTCCTTCATTGAACTGAACAATTTACAACCATTCTTGTTTTAAAGGAATCATATTGCTCTAACCTATGAAACGAAAGACAAGTATCTTTGAATAGATGGCCATTTAAGACACAGAATTTTGCAGTTCATAACTGCCCCTCTCTGAACTGATGATAACATGGTTATCTGAAAACACAGTCAACAGATAAACATGGTTCTTATCTCTAGTAGTTCCACAGCAGTGATGACTATGTTCCAAATACATGAAAATCTACTTGAAGGTCAAACTCAGCTTGAACAGCAGAAGTAATAGCTAACACATAGCACTAGTTACTATGTGCCAAGCACTGTTCAAAAGAATTAAAATACTTTAACTCATTAATCTTCGCCACATCCCTATGAGGTAGGTACCATTATTATTACCATTATAAAGACAAAGAAATGAGGCACAGAGAAGATACAGAACTAGCATGCGGTGGAACTAGGATTAAAACCCAGGCTCCCTATAATAAGTGTTTATTGTTAGTCAAGCTATAATAAATGTTTCATGATTACTTGATAATAATTCTGCAGAACCCATAAAAGGGGGCATAAATGTACCTCAGCCTCATGTTCAAGGATCGCTTTAGAAGTCTGTTGTTCACACATCTCTGTGAAATGCAGTAAAGCCCTGTGGCGATAACAGGGGAAAGGGCTGCTGGGTGCAGTCCCTCCCAACCTTGTCAAACCCTGCATAGCACCTGACACTTAGCACCCACTGGGCTAGGGAACTGCAAACTGGATTTAACAACACGGACCGCTCGTGGCAAATGGGATATTCTATTACCCTCAACACCAGAGTGCTTCTATGAAAACAACTGACTATTAGTTAAAAGAAAATATATCATTTGTAAGGGTAAACTTGTGGTGCTCACTTTGAACACTGTGCCAAAATGAATTTTGATTTCATTTTTCTTTAACATACACTGGTAAACTTTTCATATAGGAAAAATTTAGATAATAACACAATAGATAGTTTAAAAGATGTTTGAGGGCAAAAAATTTTGACTTGAGATTTGATCCTTTTTAAATGTTTTATATGACAGATGTGATAGATCTAAAGTCACTTTTCTCTACACTTTGTTTTCCAATGTCTTCCTTCCAGAGGCCGCCCCAAAAGGAATTGTGCTGGATTGAGGAATTGTATCCTGCATCACGTTCTGTTTCTCTTCTCCCCTCTATTCTTTTTTTTTTTTTTTTTTTTTTTGCTTTATCACAAATTTAATCAGTTATATGTATACATATGTTCCCATATCCCCTCCCTTTTGCGTCTCCCTCCCACCCTCCCTATCCCACCCCTCCAGGCGGTCACAAAGCACCGAGCTGATCTCCCTGTGCTATGCGGCTGCTTCCCACTAGCTATCTACCTTACGTTTGGTAGTGTATATATGTCCATGCCGCTCTTTCACTTTGTCACAGCTTACCCTTCCCCCTCCCCATATCCTCAAGTCCATTCTCTAGTAGGTCTGTGTCTTTATTCCTGTCTTACCCCTATGTTCTTCATGACCTTTTTTTTTCTTAAATTCCATATATATGTGTCAGCATACAGTATTTGTCTTTCTCTTTCTGACTTACTTCACTCTGTATGACAGACTCTAGGTCCATCCACCTCATTACAAATAGTTCAATTTCATTTCTTTTTATGGCTGAGTAATATTCCATTGTATGTATGTGCCACATCTTCTTTACCCATTCATCCGATGATGGACACTTAGGTTGTTTCCATCTCCGGGCTATTGTAAATAGGGCTGCTATGAACACTTTGGTACATGTCTCTTTTTGAATTATGGTTTTCTCAGGGTATATGCCCAGTAGTGGGATTGCAGGGTCATATGGTAGTTCTATTTGTAGTTTTTTAAGGAACCTCCATACCGTTCTCCATAGTGGCTGTACCAATTCACATTCCCACCAGCAGTGCAAGAGTGTTCCCTTTTTTCCACACCCTCTCCAGCATTTATTGTTTCTAGATTTTTTGATGATGGCCATTCTGACTGGTGTGAGATGATATCTCATTGTAGTTTTGATTTGCATTTCTCTAATTAGTAAAGATGTTGAGCATCCTTTCATGTGTTTGTTGGCAGTCTGTGTATCTTCTGTGGAGAAATGTCTATTTAGGTCTTCTGCCCATTTTTGGATTGGGTTGTTTGTTTTTTTGTTATTGAGCTGCATGAGCTGCTTATAAATTTTGGAGATTAATCCTTTGTCAGTTGCTTCATTTGCAAATATTTTCTCCCATTCTGAGGGTTGTCTTTTGGTCTTGTTTATGGTTTCCTTTGCTGTGCAAAAGCTTTTCAGTTTCATTAGGTCCCATGTGTTTATTTTTGTCTTTATTTCCATTTCTCTAGGAGGTGGGTCAAAAAGGATCTTGCTGTGATTTATGTCATAGAGTGTTCTGCCTATGTTGTCCTCTAAGAGTTTGATAGTGTCTGGCCTTACATTTAGGTCTTTAATCCATTTTGAGCTTATTTTTGTGTATGGTGTTAGGGAGTGATCGAATCTCATACTTTTACATGTCCCTGTCCAGTTTTCCCAACACCACTTATTGAAGAGACTGTCCTTTCTCCACTGTACATTCCTGCCTCCTTTATCAAAGATAAGGTGACCATATATCCGTGGGTTTATCTCTGGGCTTTCTATCCTGTTCCATTGATCTATCTTTCTGTTTTTGTGCCAGTACCATACTGTCTTGATTACTGCAGCTTTGTAGTATAGTCTGAAGTCAGGGAGCCTGATTCCTCCAGCTCCATTTTTCGTTCTCAAGATTGCTTTGGCTATTCGGGGTCTTTTGTGTTTCCATACAAATTGTGAAATTTTTTGTTCTAGTTCTGTGAAAAATGCCAGTGGTATTTTGATAGGGATTGCATTGAATCTGTAGATTGCTTTGGGTAGTAGAGTCATTTTCACAATGTTGATTCTTCCAATCCAAGAACATGGTACATCTCTCCATCTATTTGTATCATCTTTAATTTCTTTCATCAGTGTCTTATAATTTTCTGCATACAGGTCTTTTGTCTCCTTAGGTAGGTTTATTCCTAGATATTTTATTCTTTTTGTTGCAATGGTAAATGGGAGTGTTTCCTTGATTTCACTTTCAGATTTTTCATCATTAGTATATAGGAATGCCAGAGATTTCTGTGCATTAATTTTGTATCCTGCAACTTTACCAAATTCATTGATTAGCTCTAGTAGTTTTCTGGTAGCATCTTTAGGATTCTCTATGTATAGTATCATGTCATCTGCAAACAGTGACAGCTTTACTTCTTCTTTTCCAATTTGGATTCCTTTTATTTGCTTTTCTTCTCTGATTGCTGTGGCTAAAACTTCCAAAACTATGTTGAATAAGAGTGGTGAGAGTGGGCAACCTTGTCTTGTTCCTGATCTTAGTGGAAATGGTTTCAGTTTCTCACCATTGAGGACGATGCTGGCTGTGGGTTTGTCATATATGGCCTTTATTATGTTGAGGAAAGTTCCCTCTATGCCTACTTTCTGCAGGGTTTTTATCATGAATGGGTGTTGAATTTTGTCGAAAGCTTTCTCTGCGTCTATTGAGATGATCATATGGTTTTTCTCCTTCAATTTGTTAATATGGTGTATCACGTTGATTGATTTGCGTATATTGAAGAATCCTTGCATTCCTGGAATAAACCCCACTTGATCATGGTGTATGATCCTTTTAATGTGCTGTTGGATTCTGTTTGCTAGTATTTTGTTGAGGATTTTTGCATCTATGTTCATCAGTGATATTGGCCTGTAGTTTTCTTTCTTTGTGACATCCTTGTCTGGTTTTGGTATCAAGGTGATGGTGGCCTCGTAGAATGAGTTTGGGAGTGTTCCTCCCTCTGCTATATTTTGGAAGAGTTTGAGAAGGATAGGCGTTAGCTCTTCTCTAAATGCTTGATAGAATTCGCCTGTGAAGCCATCTGGTCCTGGGCTTTTGTTTGTTGGAAGATTTTTTATCACAGTTTCAATTTCAGTGCTTGTGATTGGTCTGTTCATATGTTCTATTTCTTCCTGATTCAGTCTTGGCAGGTTGTGCATTTCTAAGAATTTGTCCATTTCTTCCAGGTTGTCCATTTTATTGGCATAGAGTTGCTTATAGTAATCTCTCACGATCTTTTGTATTTCTGCAGTGTCAGTTGTTACTTCTCCTTTTTCATTTCTAATTCTATTGATTTGAGTCTTCTCCCTTTTTTTCTTGATGAGTCTGGCTAATGGTTTATCAATTTTGTTTATCTTCTCAAAGAACCAGCTTTTAGTTTTATTGATCTTTGCTATTGTTTCCTTCATTTCTTTTTCATTTATTTCTGATCTGATTTTTATGATTTCTTTCCTTCTGCTAACTTTGGGATGTTTTTGTTCTTCTTTCTCTAATTGCTTTAGGTGCAAGGTTAGGTTGTTTAGTCGAGATATTTCCTGTTTCTTAAGGTGGGATTGTATTGCTATAAACTTCCCTCTTAGAACTGCTTTTGCTGCATCCCATAGGTTTTGGGTCGTCGTGTCTCCATTGTCATTTGTTTCTAGGTATTTTTTTATTTCCTCTTTGATTTCTTCAGTGATCACTTCGTTATTAAGTAATGTATTGTTTAGCCTCCATGTGTTTGTATTTTTTATAGCTCTTTTCCTGTAATTGATATCTAGTCTCATAGCATTGTGGTCGGAAAAGATACTTGATACAATTTCAATTTTCTTAAATTTACCAAGGCTTGATTTGTGACCCAAGATATGATCTATCCTGGAGAATGTTCCATGAACACTTGAGAAAAATGTGTATTCTGTTGTTTTTGGATGGAATGTCCTATAAATATCAATTAAGTCCATCTTGTTTAATTTATCATTTAAAGCTTGTGTTTCCTTATTTATTTTCATTTTGGATGATCTGTCCATTGGTGAAAGTGGGGTGTTAAAGTCCCCTACTATGATTGTGTTACTGTCGATTTCTCCTTTTATGGCTGTTAGTGTTTGCCTTATGTATTGAGGTGCTCCTATGTTGGGTGCATAAATATTTACAATTGTTATATCTTCTTCTTGGATCGATCCCTTGATCATTATGTAGTGTCCTTCTTTGTCTCTTCTAGTAGTCTTTATTTTAAAGTCTATTTTGTCTGATATGAGAATTGCTACTCCAGCTTTCTTTTGGTTTCCATTTGCATGGAATATCTTTTTCCATCCCCTTACTTTCAGTCTGTATGTGTCTCTAGGTCTGAAGTGGGTCTCTTGTAGACAGCATATATATGGGTCTTGTTTTTGTATCCATTCAGCCAATCTGTGTCTTTTGGTGGGAGCGTTTAGTCCATTTACATTTAAGGTAATTATCGATATGTATGTTCCTATTCCCATTTTCTTAATTGTTTTGGGTTCGTTATTGTAGGTCTTTTCCTTCTGTTGTGTTTCTTGCCTAGAGAAGTTCCTTTAGCATTTGTTGTAAAGCTGGTTTGGTGGTGCTGAACTCTCTCAGCTTTTGCTTGTCTGTAAATATTTTAATTTCTCCATCAAATCTGAATGAGATCCTTGCTGGGTAGAGTAATCTTGGTTGCAGGTTTTTCTCCTTCATCACTTTAATTATGTCCTGCCACTCCCTTCTGGCTTGTAGAGTTTCTGCTGAGAGATCAGCTGTTATCCTGATGGGGATTCCCTTGTGTGTTATTTGTTGTTTTTGCCTTGCTTCTTTTAATATGATTTCTTTGTGTTTAATTTTTGACAGTTTGATTAATATGTGTCTTGGCGTATTTCTCCTTGGATTTATTCTGTATGGGACTCTCTGTGCTTCTTGGACTTGATTAACTATTTCCTTTCCCATATTAGGGAAGTTTTCAACTATAATCTCTTCAAATATTTTCTCAGTCCCTTTCTTTTTCTCTTCTTCTTCTGGAACCCCTATAATTCGAATGTTGGTGCGTTTAATGTTGTCCCAGAGGTCTCTGATATTGTCCTCTGTTCTTTTCATTCTTTTTTCTTTATTTTGCTCTGCATTAGTTATTTCCACTATTTTATCTTCCACCTCACTTATCCGTTCTTCTGCCTCAGTTATTCTGCTATTGATCCCATCTAGAGTATTTTTCATTTCATTTATTGTGTTTTTAATCGATGCTTGATTCATCTTTAGTTCTACTAGGTCCTTGTTAACTGTTTCTTGCATTTTGTCTATTCTATTTCCAAGATTTTGGATCATCTTTACTATCATTATTCTGAATTCTTTTTCAGATAGACTGCCTATTACCTCTTCATTTGTTAGGTCTGGTGGGTTTTTATCTTGCTCCTTCTCCTGCTGTGTGTTTTTCTGTCTTCTCATTTTGCTTATGTTACTGTGTTTGGGGTCTCCTTTTTGCCGGCTGCAGGTTCGTAGTTCCTGTTGTTTTTGGTGTCTGTCCCCAGTGGCTAAGGTTGGTTTAGTGGGTTGTGTAGGCTTCCTGGTCGAGGGGACTAGTGCCTGTGTTCTGGTGGATGAGGCTGGATCTTGTCTTTCTGGTGGGCAGGTCCACGTCTGGTGGTATGTTTTGGGGTGTCTGCAGACTTTTTATGATTTTAGGCCACCTCTCTGCTAATGGGTGGCGTTGTGTTCCTGTCTTGCTAGTTGTTTGGCATAGGGTGTCCAGCACTGTAGCTTGCTGGTCGTTGAGTGAAGCTGGGTGCTGGTGTTGAGATGGAGATCTCTGGAAGATTTTCTCCGTTTGATATTATGTGGAGCTGGGAGGTCTCTTGTGGACCAGTGTCCTGAAGTTGGCTCTCCCACCTCAGAGGCACAGTACTGACTCCTGGCTCCTCAATTTGGGATGATTTGTTGTCTATTCATGTATTCCACAGATGCAGGGTACATCAAGTTGATTGTGGAGCTTTAATCCGCTGCTTCTGAGGCTGCTGGGAGAGGTTTCCCTTTCTCTTCTTTGTTCTCACAGCTCCCGGGTCTCAGCTTTGGATTTGGCCCCGCCTCTGCGTGTAGGTCGCCGGAGGGCGTCTGTTCTTCGCTCAGACAGGAAAGGGTTAAAGGAGCAGCCTCTTCGGGAACTCTGGCTCACTCAGGCCGGGCGGGAGGGAGGGGCACGGAGTGCGGGGCGAGCCTGCAGCGGCAGAGGTCGGCGTGACGTTGCACCAGCCCGAGGCGCGCCGTGCGTTCTCCCAGGGAAGCCGCCCCTGGATCCCGGGACCCCGGCAGTGGCGGGCTGCTCAGGCTCCCGGAAGGGCGGTGTGGACAGTGACCTGCGCTCGCACACGGGCTTCTTGGCGGCGGCAGCAGCAGCCCCAGCGTCCCACGCCCGTCACTGGGCTCCGTGCTTTCAGTCGCGACTCGCGCCCGTCTGTGGAGCCCCTTTAAGCAGCGCTCTTAATCCCCTCTCCTCGCGCACCAGGAAACCAAGAGGGAAGAACAAGTCTCTTGCCTGTTCGGCAGCTCCAGAGTTTTCCCGGACTCCCTCCCGGCTAGCTGTGGCACATTAGCCCCCTTCAGGCTGAGTTCTCGCCGCCAGCCCCAGTCCTCTCCCTGCGCTCTGACCGAAGCCCGAGCCTCAGCTTCCAGCGCCGCCCGCCCCGGCGGGCGAGCAGACAAGCCTCTCGGGCTGGTGAGTGCCGCTCGGCACCGATCCTCTGTGCGGGAATCTCTCCGCTTTGCCCTACCCAGGTATGTGGGGAGTTTCTTGCCTTTTGGGAGGTCTGGGGTCTTCTGCCAGCGTTCAGTAGGTGTTCTGTAGGAGTTGTTCCACGTGTAGCTGTATTTCTGGTGTATCCGTGAGGAGGAAGGTGATCTCCGCGTCTTACTCTTCCGCCATCTTACCCGGAAGTCTCCCCTCTATTCTTCTTCCTCCTTAAATTCTCAAATGATGGGAAAAGGTTGCCAATGCTTTATAATGCAAGAGCTATACAATTTATGGTTTTACTTGCAAGTCAAGCTGTAACAGATAGACTATCATAGCTAAGGGAACTGTATTACAAAATATTATATTTAAAACAAATTGTATAAAATTATTTTTATGGCTCTTGGAGTGCTGAATTCTACTAAAGGAAGACATTTTCACTCTGAGAAGCACAGTAAAGATTTTTTGGACACTGCAGTCATTTAGCCAAATATCCTCCTAATAGGCCATGACAGCATTAATGTGCAATTCAATAATCACTTCCTTACCTGTCTTTAGACCTCGTGCTGTTAAAAGTATACATTTTAAAACCAAATCCTCATGTTACATTTTTCTAGTCCTAGAGAATCTTGATATTTTTCAAAACAGTAAGATGAGCTCAGTCACCATCTCTGAAACTGTCCTGGGTACAGGGAGGGTTTTTAGCAATATTCTCTAATAATATCTCATACTGTCTTATAATAAACTGAAAAAAATCAAATGACAAATCTGTATTTGTTATTCTAATAGTTTTACCTCCATCCTCTATCTTCTAGCTTGCATTCTGTTTATATCTATTTGCTATTAATTTGGAAATCAAGAATGGTTAGCCCATTCTAAAAGCACAAATCAATTAGAGGAATACTGTATCATAAATACTAAGCATAATGCTATGCTTTTATTCTTTAAAACTCTACAGTTTCAAATTGGCATTCTTTCACACATAACTATGAAATAAACTTTAAACCTTTTTTTTCCTGAAACATTTCATTGAAAATAGAAAGGGTTAACAGTTAGAGTAAGTAAATTCTTTGAAAATGTTACTTTTTGAAGATTTACTGTGTTTGCTTTGAAAGCTAAGGCTGAACTTGCCATCTGAGATGTTATTCAGCTGTTTACCCAGCAAACATCTGAATGTGAGTTAAGTACCAACTCTAAACCAATCATTAAGCAATTGAGCATCATGAATGAACTTAACCAGAGAGAGTGCATTACTGTGTAAATCCAAAAACATCTCCCCAAGCTCAACTTTCCAATAATCTCTATCATTATACACTTTTTAAGTTTCCCCTTAAAAAGGCATAACCCCATCCCTTCAAACCACATCCAAGAACACCGTCCTTCAGCCCTATATCTAGAGCTACCCAACTTCGTTGTTCAAGAGTCCTACGGATTTTGAGTTTTTTCATAAACTTTAAGTAATAATCACATGAGTAATGCATTTACTCCAAGATCCCTATTCTTGGATTTACAAAAGAAACAGCCACCTTTAAATATCAACGATAAAATAATTACTCAATAGTCATCAAACATGAATTGTGATTTATATATGTTCTTACTTAATGCAAGTTTTAAATGTAAGAAGATAACACTGAATTTAACTACCTGCTATAGTTACAACAACTTACTTGATAATATATTTAAAATTTTTTCTTCATCACTCACAAATCCATTTCAATAGATGAGAAATTAAAATAAGAAAATACTGCCTAAGAAAAAAGGCTACAAATGAACCTACCTACAAAACCGAAATAGAGTTACAGATGTAGAAAATAAACTTATGCTTACCAGGGGTTAAGGGGTGGGGGAGGGATGAATTGGAAGACTGGGATTGACACATACACACTATGATATATAAAGTAGATAACTAATAAGGACCTACTGTATAGCACTAGTAACTCTACTCAATACTCTGTAATGGCTTATATGGGAAAAGAATATAAAAAAGAGCAGATATATGTATTTGTACAACAGATTCACTTTGCTGTACATCTGAAACTAACACATATTGTAAATGAATTATACACCAATAAAATTTTTTTAAAAAAAGAAAATACTGCCTAATTAAGACCTCAGGCTAATAAGTTAATTTTCCTCTGCTATTAGGGGCCATGTAGAATATTAACATCAGTGACTGATACACTTAAAAATCTGATGGCAGTTAGAGAGCAAACAGGAGACACACAGCTGGGGGTACATAATAAAAAAAAAATCAATGTGTCAAGTTGGATTCTTCCAAGTAAAAAGGTGATGTGATACATCACCAGCAAATGAGCAATTTTAATGTTACCTAGTAAATGAGTCTATGTAAACTGTTAAAAAATTCATAGCCATAGACGTAAACATATATATAAGCCAAAGAAAATATTAACTCTATCTACATAGTTAGGAGAAAATCTCTCAAAGTAATTTGATATCAGTACATAAGGCAAATGGCTTGGCCGACGTTATTTAGTGCTGTGCTCATAGCAGAAGCAGCAAGATATACTTGCTTTAATAGAATAAGATTAGATGCTATTTAAATAAATGAATGTGGTATTTTGCAGAGATATTAGATAGTTTTAAACAACATGGCAATATGCATTAAGATGTACAAAATTCACAGTACGAGTGCTGAAAATAATGCATGCACAACCATACCTATATATACACCCTTTTTTTTCAAACTCTGAATATCTCCCATATGCAAAGCTCTATGTTGGGATTTTGGAGATACAGAAATGACTAAGAGATATTCCCTTGCTTCAAGGAGCTCATACCTAGTAATCATGGAACAAAACTGGATTATGTAATTGTTTTGACTGAGATTTAGGCACAGTGTAAGAGTAAGGAGAAAAGTTATTTCAACAGAGGGTATTAGAAAAAGTGTCATGGCAGAAACAACATTTAAACTATCACTGACCATTGCAGAAAAGAATATAATGGAGGGAGCCAACATAAGGTTGAAATTAACTTTTTTTAGGCAAAATTTGCACATAATGAGATCCAAGGTGTACCATTCTATGAGTATATGTGTGTGTGTGTGTGTGTGTGTGTGTGTGTCTGTATATATATATATCCTTGTAACTACCATCCCAATCAAGAAACAGAACATTTCCATCATCCCAGAAAGTTCCCTCATACCTTACCCCCTTCCAGTCAATCCCCATTGCCTTAGACAATCACTGATCGAATTTCTGTCCCCATAGCTAATTTTGCATATTGGTGAACTTCATACGGAATCTTAGAGACCATACTTCTTTGTATCTAGCTTCTTTCAATCTTGTTTTTGAGATACATCCATTCATTCTGATCCACTGATTTATTTATCAATCCTTACCAGTCTCATTGTTTTAGCTTTATAGTAAGTCTTGAAATCAGATAGTGAATCATCCAACTTGTTCTTCAAGATGGTTTTGGCAATTCTAGGTCCTTTACTTTTCTGTAAAAATTTTAGAATCTACTTGTCCTTTGCAGTGAATTTGAA
Organism: Hyperoodon ampullatus; assembly: GCF_949752795.1. Lineage (NCBI taxonomy): Eukaryota > Metazoa > Chordata > Mammalia > Artiodactyla > Ziphiidae > Hyperoodon > Hyperoodon ampullatus. Next base: position 46,652,430 of record NC_136924.1, read on the forward strand.
TGAATGTAAGTGGTGATAGCGGACATCTTTGTCTTGAATTCCATCAGAAGGGAAAGCATTCAGGCTTTCCCCACTGAGTATAAAGCTGGCTGCAGGTTTTTTTTGTAGATGCCCTTTATTAAATTCAAGAAGTGCTCTTCCATTCTAGTTTGCAGAAAGGTTTTATCATAAATAAAGGTTATCTGTCAAATGTTTTCCTGCATATATTGAGATAGATCCTTTAGGTTTTCCTCCTTTAAATAATTTCAACATGGTGACTTGCACAAATTAATTTTCAGATGGTAAACAAACCGACTTTTCTGAGAAAACTGCCTTGGTCAGTTTATATAAAAGGATTTATTATTCTTTTATATATTATTGGGTTTGATTTTACTAATATTTTAAGGATACTTCCAATCTGTGTCTAGAGTTTTCTTTGCTTGTAACAACTTAAGCCACTTCCAGAACTAACAAGCCATGAATCCGAACCACAGTCTTTCCCAGTGTACTGGAATCTCCATTACTACCACAAGTGCAGCCCATCCAGCTCACTGCTGGTCTTTAACAGTCTCAGAAGGACAGAAACAAAATTAAAGGTATTCAGCGGCAATTTCAAGAAGAAGAGCCTCATTCAATTTGTTATAGGAATGGGTAGCCCTTAGGTATAATATCTAACATAAAGTGTATTGGAGGCTGTTATGATATACTTTAATATTTAGCATGTACTTATGAATTATTGAGAATCTATGTCACTATTGAATGTACTAAAAAAAACTGGACAATTAAGTGAGGCATGACTAATTTCAGGAAAAAAAAAAAAGGCCACAATATTAGTTATGCTGGCCTCAAAACTCAGCCGGGAAGTACTCCTTCTACCTCTATTTTCTTAAAGCTTTTGTTTAAGCTTGGAGCTATTTATTCTCTAAATGTTTTATTTAATTCACCAGTGAAACCATCTGGGCCTGAAGTTAGCTTTTCAGGTAGGTTACTAGCAATGATTCGACTTAATATAGGAATATTCAGATTTTCCATTTTACCTTGTGTTGGTTTTTAGTAGAGTTGTGATTTTCAAGCAATATGTCCATTCCATCTAAGTTGTTGACTTTATTGGCACAAAGTTGTTCAAAGTATTCCCTCACTATCCTTATTATGTCCATAGAAATGATGTGCTTTTACTCCTGATATTGATAATTTGTGCTTTATCTTTTTAAATCAGTCATAATCAGTTTACCAATTTTATTAATAATTCCAAAGAACCAACATCATTTTTCTATTGTTTGTCTGCTTTGTATTACATTGGCTTCTATTCTTTATTAACACCTTTTGTTCCATTTGTTTTTAGTATGCTCATATTTTCCTAGCTTAACATGAAACTTAGATTATGTGACTTCTCCTCTTCTCTAATAAAATCACTTTAGCTATATATTATGCTCTAAGCACAGCTGAAACTGCATTCTACAAATTTTGATATATTTTATTGTCTTTGAACTCAAAACTGTTTTCTAATTTTCTTTCTGAGGTCTCCTTAAATCCATGAGTTATTTAGGACATGCTGCTTTAATTTCCAAATATTTGAAGCTTTTCTGGCTATTTTATTGATGTCTAATTTAATTCTGCTACGGTCAGAGGACATATTCTATAAGAGTCATTTTTTAAATTTATTAACATTTATTTTATGATTCAGGATATGGCCAATTTTATAGAATGTCTGATGTGAATTTGAAAAAGAATGTGTACGATGCAGCTGTTGGGTGTAGCTATCCACAAATGTCAATTATGCCTAGGCAATTAAGAGTGTTTTCCAGTTTTTCTACAAACATTTTTTGTCTAGTTGTCCTATCAGTTTCTAAGAAAAGAGTTAAAAATTTTCCCAATATGAGCCTGAATTTGTCTATTTCTTCCTTTAGTTCTGTAATTTTTGAATTGTGATAAAGTCTACAAAATAAAATTTCCCATTTTAATCATATTTAAGTGTATAGATCTGCAGCATTAAGTACATTCACAATGTTGTACAACCACCATCTGTTAATTTTTTGTTTATGCATTTTGAAGTAAACTATACATTCTTTATCATTTTTAATTCTGATGGATCGACTCTTTTATCATTATGAAATGTCCCTCTTCATCTCTGGTAATACCACTTGTCTTAAGGTCTACTTTGTGTAATTATTAATATAGCACACAAGCTTTCTTATACTTACTGTTTGCATAGTCTATCTTTTGCCATCCTTTCACTTTTAACCTATCTATAGCATTTTACTTAAAGTATATCTCTTTTACACAATACAAATCTGTGCCATGCTTTTTGTACACAATGATAATTTTTTACATTTAATGTAACTGTTGCTGTAACTGGATTTTAAGTCTACCATTTTGCTATCTGCTTTCTATTTGTCCCATCTGCTATTTATTTTTTTCTTTCTTCCTTTTTTTAATATTTATTATTTATTTATTTATTTATTTTTGTCTGTGTTGGGTCTTTATTGCTGTGTGCGGGCTTTCTCTAACTGCGGCAAGCAGGGGCTACTATTCGTTGCAGTGTGCGGGCTTCTCATTGCCGTGGCTTCTCTTGTTGTGGAGCACGGGCTCTAGGCCCGCAGGCTTCAGTAGTTGTGGCACGTGGGCTTAGTAGCTGTGGCGCAGAGCACAGGCTCAGTAGTTGTGGCACACAGGCTTAGTTGCTCTGCGGCATGTGGGATCTTCCTGGACCAGGGTTTGAACCTGTGTCCCCTGCATTGGCAGGCAGATTCTTAACCACTGCACCATCAGGGAAGTCCCTATTTATTTTTTTCTTGCCTTTGTTCAGATTATCCAAATACCTTAAGTATTTCATTTTAATTCTTATAATGGCTTCTTAGCTGTATCCTTTTGTAATCTATTCTAGTGATTGTTCTCAGGATAAGACATGCATCTTAACTTATCAGTCTACCTAGAGATAACACTGTAACTCTTCACAAACATGTATAATTCTATTTACTGACCCCAATTTTTCTATTATCATCATATATTTTATAACATATACATTATAAATCGCACAATAAATTTAAATGTAAACAGTCATATGTCTTTCAAAAAATGGAGAGAAGAAAAAAACAAATTCCTTTACATTTGGTCTCTTATTGATAGCCACTACTTTTCCTCCCTACTGTGGATGGATGAGCTTTCATCTAGTGTCATTTCCCTTCAGTCTGAAAATTTTCCTTAGCATTTCTTATAATGCAGGAGGTCTAGTGGTGACAATTCGTCCTAACTTTATTTGAAAATGTCTTTATAAGCATAATCTTGAGGTTTGCCTATATTAACCAATTTTTCTTTCAATTATGGGTCACATTTTCTGTTTATTTGCATATCTAATACTTTTAATGTGTTTTGAGTATTGTGGATAAACTCTGGAGACTAGATTTTGCTCTCTTCTGAAGAACACTCACTTTTTTATTAGGCACCTTATATCTGTGGAAGCTTGGTTTTACACTTGGCTAGTGTAAATCTGTTTTCGGTTTTGGCTTGGTCTTAGGGGAAATTCCTGAATCATGCAACAGGTCTTTATTCCTAAGGCTGGTGCTTCTATGATTTCCGTGGAAGCTCAAGCTGTTGGCCCCTCTAACCTGGCAGGTTTCAAATTCCAAATATGTCCTTCCTCCTATGGGCAGGAAATAAAATCTGTCTCATCTTTCACCGTCTACTAACTGTTGCTTTCTGCAGGCTCCATGGAATCTCCCCTGTAATATTCACAGTTCAGGGATCTGTAAAACATTTGTAGCAAATTAATATTCAGATTTGGTGGCTTCCTCCTCTCTGGGTCATTTTTTCCTGGATTTTACTCCTCAAATTTCAGCTGCTCTGGCCATCCCAAACTCTAGCCACTTATACCACAAGCCAATAAAACTGTAGTTTTCTGCTTAAGTTCTCGCTGCCCAGCATCACGGATTGAGGGCTGCCCTCAGAGAAAAAGTGATAGGTGTAGATCTCACCATGAACTGTTCCCTTCAAGGATCAAATCCCCCTTTAGTTTCTTGGTGCTGGAGCTCTCCAGTGTTTTAAACATTTTTATTTATTCTGTCTATGACTTATAATGGTTACCTTCAGGGGAGGTTAGTCTTACGCCAATCAGTCTCATTAGCAAACTATATTAACTTTTCACCTGGACAATTCAGATAGTTGAACGTGGGGGCGATTTTTATTGCCAGCTTTATGCAGGATAGAGACCCAACCTAAGGTTTTTCTGGAGATAACAGCAAACAATACCTAGGAACATTTAAGAGTCTATAAGTATGTTCACAGCTACTAAAACTCACCTGATCCTCACAGTAACACTGTACAATTGCTGAAGCATTAGCTAATGAGGATGTCAGTGCTTAGATAAAGCAATGAATGTGTTGTTAAAGCAAGTCTCAAATCTCTTCTGTCCACTACACCTTTATGATAAACAGTCATATATATATATCTTGTATCTTAATTCTGTCAATAATAAAATTACAAATATCTTCAGTAGTAAGATATTTACTTGTTAACCAAATCCATCTATCTTAAAATGTCCAATGTCATAAATAATAAGAGTACTTTCCCTGGCATACATTTTTTTTTTTTTTTTTTTTGCGGTACACGGGCCTCTCACTGTTGTGGCCTCTCCCCTTGCGGAGCACAGGCTCCAGACGGGCAGGCTCAGTGGCCATGGCTCATGGGCCCAGCCGCTCGGCGGCATGTGGGATCTTCCTGGACCGGGGCACGAATCCATGTCCCCTGCATCGGCAGGCGGACTCTCAACCACTGTGTCACCAGGGAAGCCCCCCCAACATAAATTTGTTTAGAAATATTACCCTCTTTTAAATATGATTCTGAAAATCATCTTATTGGCATGGTTTTAAAATTGTAAAATATTATGGGGAAGAGAAGCTCATAAATTTTTTCATCTAAAGTAATGCTGATTTTTAAAAATTATTTTCTAAGACTGTCAATAAACAAACCTGAACTCAATGTACTGTTAGAGAGTGCAATGGATTTAAAGTTCTATTCATACCTGTTAAGACTAGACTTCCCACTTCACTCTCAAACTCCCAAATAGTAATCATGGCCCTCCCAGTAGCCACTCTAAACTTCTCGCCATTGCCCAAACATGACTGGCTCTGTTACACTATAGGGCCTTTGAAAATTATATTTCACCTAGAGTTTCCCTCTCCCTCACTCTGCCTCGAACTCTTTTATTCATAAAAGACGCAGCTCAAATATCATTCCATTTGTGAAGCTAAGTTATTTATTCCCCGAGAGCTCCCATGACACTATCATTTACTTAACATGCTGACGAAAAGCCTCTCCTTCATTAGTCTGTGAGGTGCTTGATTGCTTAAGGACAGGTACATTTCTTATTGATCTTTCTATCTCTAGTATCAAGTACAACAGGAGTATGTAGTAAGTGCCAAAAAATTTTTTTGAATGACTGAATGATTTCCATACTAACTGATGTCTCCAAGAGTATCACGTCAGTACCTCACACCAATATTCTGGCAGTACTCTCACAATAGGTTCCCTGAACCCACCCAAGAGCCAAGAGTTCCAATAAATTCTGGACCTCACTGCCATGTTAATCACTGGCTAACATTATGGCATGAACTGCTTCAAAAGTAATAGCTTCCCTTTGTCTGTAGATAAAATTTCAAAACCTCCAGCCTAGAATCCACAGACCTCTACAGTCTGGCTCCAATCTACCATGTACATCTTAACTTCAGTTTCAAGCCTCCTGATCCTGCCCTCATCCATCCTACTCTCTGTCCTCATTTTCACCTAAGTCCACATGAATTCTGCCAATTCTTCAAAGCTCAGCACAAGTCTCACATTGTCCATGAATTAGCCTGGTGATACTCCAGAAAAATATCTAATATAGATGTAACTAGCACTAATACCTTGTGCTTTTCATTCAACAGCTGTATTACCTCAAATTTTCCTTCTTCAGCTGAAAAAAGAAAAAGAAAACAAAAGAACATCATGTGAATGATGAAACATGCAAAAATACCCAGTATACTTTGCAAATAGCTGTATATAGTCTAGTGAGGTGGAATAAGATAACTGTAATTAAAAAAAAATTAAACCTGAGAATCAGTAAAAGTCAATATGAAGAAGAATTCAGCCCTTCTATAGATATACCATTCTTTTTAATATAAATCACATGGTGATTTATGTAACTATAAATAGAGGAACACTCATTTGAAAATCAGCTCTATCCAAGAAAGAAGAGCAAAGAATGTCCTGGGGCCCAGAGAGGTACATTATTTTGAGAGATGTAAATTTTCATAGGCTCAGAAACCAGTTTTCTTTCTCTGATTTTTATGCTCAGTAAGAAATATTTACAATTAATAATTTAGTTTTTCAGCTACCTGCAAAGATATCTATTCCCCAGCAAAAATTAATGAATTGGTATTTTGGTCTATAATCAATATCTTTTTACTTTGGTTAAGAGTCTCTTTCCTGGAGCCCAGTCAATTTCAGCTAAGTTCAATAAACATTTAGTAAGCCTTTACTATGTTCCAGACCCTTTCCTAGACCTAAAAATGAGTACAAGGTCAACGACATTAAAAAGCTCCAAAGTGAATTAGAAGAAATAGACAAAATAAGCAACTGGTTCAAAAAAATGGTGAGTATAAAAGTGAAGCCATGTACAAAGTATTATGAAAAGGCAAAGGAACAAAGACAGTTTCACATGATATACAAGCAAAAGATTTAAAAGAGGAACAAGAACTGAACCAGTAAAGCAGGACAGAGTAGAAAGACGTTATAAGCAAAGTGAGCAGAAGGAAAAAAACAAACAGGAAAAAGCAAGATGTGACTACTGTATACAGTTTATAGGTGTAAACCTATGTTGTATAAAGAAGGAAGGAAGGAAGTAATAATGAATTTAAAAATCTAGGAAAGCAGGCATGGATTGGATAATGAAAGGCACTACAAGCCATGATGAAGAGACTGATTTTTTTCCTGTAGGAGATGGGGAGTCTTGGAAGCATTTTAGCAGTGGCATGTCCAGATAAGTGTTTTAGACCGATAATGGTGGTGGCGAAGTTCACTTTACTATATGTTTATAGAGTGCCAGGCTTTAACTCGGCAATTAAAAAAAGAAAACCATGTGCCATATTGTGAAGCAATTATACTCCAATAAAAATGTTAAAAAAAAAAAGAAAACCTTGCCTTGCCTGAGGTGTAGTGAGTAAATCTCACTATGTTCAGTAAGAACAATTCAAAAATATTAGCACAGAAAAGGGCAAACAGTGATAAAACGCCATGTCATTAGTGCTAATAACCAAAATAACTCTGTCATCTTCATAAGCACTATAATATATTAGACAAAAATAAAATCTTTCTCAATATTATTAGTCATCAGGGAAATGGAAATCAAAATCACAACAAGATGCTACTTCATACCCACTGAGATGACTATAATTGAAAAAGAGAGACAATAATTGTTTACTAGGATATGGAAAAAATGGAACTCATACATTGCTAAATGGGAATGTGAAATAGTGCAGCCACTTTGGAGAACAGTCTTGCAGTTCCTCCAAAGGTAAACATAGTTACCATATGACCTAGCAATTCTACTCCTAGGTATACACCCAAGAGAACTGAAAATATATGCCCACCCTGAAACTTGTACACAAATGTTCAGAACAACATTATTTTTAATAGCCAAAAAAGCGGAAACCACTCAAATGTCCATCAACAGACGAATGGCTAAACAAAATGTGGTATATCCACATTACTTGCCAATAAAAAGAAATGAAGTACTGACACATGCTACAACATGGATGAACCTTAAAAACATGCTAAGTAAAAGAAGCCAGTTATAATGGACCACATATTGATACATGAAATACCCAGAATAGGCAACTCTATAAGGAAAAAAAGTAGATTAATAGTTGCCTAGAGCTGGGAGGAGCTGGGAAGTTGGATGATGACAGCTATGGGGTACAAGTTTTCTTTTCGGGGTAACAAAAATGTTCAAAATTTGATTGTAGTGATGACTGCACAACTCTGTAAACATACTGAAAGCCACTGAATTCTACATTTTAAATGGGTGAACTGAATGGTGTATGGATTATATTTCAATAGTTATTTTTAAAAACTTAATCTTTACTGATATTTTCAAAATCCTTATTTCCTCTTTCTTATGGAGCCCAATGATATTCTTCCCATTGTAGTAGTATTATGACACTACAGTGCTACAAAAGTATCAGCAGGCAATCTTCTACTGGCAATTTTTTCTAGAAAAGCTTATCTTTCAACAGTTCAGCAAAAAACAATTTATTTCTATGACATCCAAACAATAAGAGAACAGAAGCTTTGACCCATCTGACACAAAGGGTGATTTAGTCTTTCAACAACCTCAACATCTAAGAAGTTCCTCTGTCAGTTTCATCTTCTGCATATCTTAATCTTATCACTATCATAAAAATTATCAGTAATCATATTTTAGATTTTAAACACTTAGAAGCAGAACGAGGAAAAATGTGGTTACATTTCAACTAAAAAGAACTGGCTCTAATCTACGGCACGTAATAACCATGTGGTCTCAGGCAAATATTTAACTTCTCTGAGCATTTTTTTTTTTTTTTTTCTGTACGCGGGCCTCTCACTGTTGTAGCCTCTCCCCTTGCGGAGCACAGGCTCCGGACGTGCAGGCTCAGTGGCCATGGCTCATGGGCCCAGCCGCTCCACGGCATGTGGGATCTTCCCAGACTGGGGCACAAACCCGTGTCCCCTGCATCGGCAGGTGGACTCTCAACCGCTGTGCCACCAGGGAAGCCCCTCTGAGTATTTTTTAAATCTACAAATAGGGAATAATATTAGTTCCACCAGCCTCTCAAGGTTTTGGTGAAGAAGAAATGATATTCACTAACAGATTCTAAAACTGTTCATCTGTGTAGTGAACTAGTTAATCTGGGACACTAGGTATATAGTATGACATCAAAGGCTAGTAACTTAAGAGTTTCAGAGAAAGAAAAGTCAAAAAGGCAAATAAAAAAGAAACAGGGGTTCCCTGGTGGCGCAGTGGTTGAGAGTCCGCCTGCCGATGCAGGGGACACAGGATCGTGCCCCGGTCTGGGAAGATCCCACATGTCGCGGAGCGGCTGGGCCCGTGAGCCATGGCCACTAAGCCTGCACGTCCCGAGCCTGTGCTCCGCAACGGGAGAGGCCACAACAGTGAGAGACCTGCATAACGCAAAAAAAAAAAAAAAAAAAGAAACAAAACGTTAACATATTCAAACTCTTGGAATGTAGGGAACATTTTAATGATACATGAAAATATGAGTATGAGAAAGAAATTTTATATGAAACATTTAAAACCACATTTCCTTAGAACTTTTGGAATACATGGCCACAAAATGATGAATTATCTATTGTTATAATCATGAGTAAGTTATAATTGCTGATAATTCTAATGTTGATGCTTAGGTAATACTCCAATTTTCACTTGCTTGTAACCACATTCCTATGAGTCCAGGAGTCAGATGAGGTAAACACACAGCTAAGGATGCTGAAAAATAGAAGAAAATAGTACACAGAAAATTCACTTGTAAGAAAAAAAGTAGACATATTTGCATGTATACACAAATAAACATGTATTTGTACAAAACTTAAGTGGATTCAAAGTGATCTGATATGTTAATGCACTGGTCTGAATACTAGCCCAAGTTTGTTTTCCATCCTCTTATTTTATTTTTTCACCCCTGCATTCTCCAATATTATGGGAAAAATTCACACAGGTGTGCTACTTCACTTTACTGCAAATATCTGCCTCCAGCATCAGCTGGGATCTCATGGTTATTTGGAAAATCATTTTTGTCTTTAGTCTTTTCCTTCTTGTACTTTCTATGGTAGATATAAGCATTTAACATTTTTTTTCTCTAGGCCTCTGCCCTAGCACCTCCAAGCCACAACTTTAATGGTTAAGAAACCAGAGGTCTTAGAATGTGTTTCCTTCAACCTCCCTTACAATTTACCTCTAGTAGAACCCATCTTCTATGCATTCACCAGAATAGTAAATAATAACGTGATTCATCATTTATTGAGTATTTGCCATGTGCCAAACACTGTGCTGAGTACTTTATATACAACAATTAATTTAGATCCCACAATAACCTTACGAGATAAGCACTGGTAGCATTTTTTACAATGACAAAAGTGAATCTCAGGGGAACTAAGTAACTTGTCCAAAGTCTGTAGCTAATTACTCACTGAAAACAGATTTAAATCCAGCTCTGTCTATCACTATGTCACCCTGCCTCTCAAAAGTGTTCTAATGCCTATCCTAAGACCTCCACTTCTGCACAGGGATACTACATTCATAAATTATTTTCACTACTTTATCTTTCTTTCTTTCCTAACTCAGTACTGAGAAAAGGTACCTCAATTGCTATATTTAAGTGGTGTTGGGAAAACTGGACAGCCACAAGCAAAAGAATAAATCTTATACCATATACAAAATTAACTCAAAATGGATTAAAAACTTGAACAGAAGACCTGAAATCATAACACTCCTAGAAGAAAATATAGGCAGTAAACTCCTTGAGATAGGTCTTGGAGATAAATTTTGAATCTGAGAACAAAAGTAAAAGCAACAAAAGCAAAAATAAATAAGCGGGACTATATCACACTAAAAAGCTTTTGCACAACAAAGGAAACCATCAACAAAATGAAAAGGCAACCTACCGAATGGGAGAAAATATTTGCAAATCACATATTTGATAAGGGGTTAATATCCAAAATATATAAATATTTCATACAAACTCAATAGCAAAAAAACAAACAATCTGATTAAAAAATGAGCAGAGCATCTGAATAGACATTTTTTCCAAAGAAGACATTGAGATGGCCAACAGGTACATGAAAAGATGCTCAAAATCACTAATCATCAAGAAAATGCAAATCAAAACCACAATGAGATATCACCTCACACCTGTTAGGATGGCTATCATCAAAAAGACAAGAGATAACAACTGTTGGTGAGGATGTGGAGAAAAGGGAACCCTTGTGCATTGTTGGTGGGATTGTGAAATGGTGCAGCCACTGTGGAAAACAGTATGGAGGTTCCTCAAAAAATTAAAAATAGAACTACCATAAGATCCAGCAATTTTACTTCTGCATATTTATCTGAAGAAAATGAAAACACTAATTCAAAAAGATACGTATATCTGTATTCCCATGTTCATTGCAGCATTATTTACAATAGCCAAGATTTGGAAACAACCTAATTGTCCAACATTTATGGATGAATTGATAAAGAAAATGTGGTATATATACACACAATGGAATATTATTCAGTCATAAAAAAAAAGTGAAATCTTGCCATTTGCAACATGGATGGACCTCGAGGGCACTATGCTACATGAAATAAGACAGACAGATAAAGACAAACACTGTATGAGCTTTCTTATATGTGGAATCTAAGAGAAAAAAAAGCAAAATAAAAAAGCAAATGAACAAAAACCCAAGCTCATATATACAGAGAACAGACTAGGGGTTTCCAGATGTGGTGGGTGGGGGATGGGGGAAATGGGTAAACTCTCTTTTTAGTTTAAATAAATTGCTTAATTTTTAAAATTAATAAAATAAATACATAAAAATAAATTGTGATACTTGGATTAAAAACATGACTCATGTAACTTATATGTTTTCACTTAAAAACAGATTTTTAATAAAAGCAGATATATATTTCTATATTGGTTACATTAATAAAATTCCTTAACAAAATGTAAATAGATAATTTAGATATTAAAGCTATGTGGGGCTGAAAGATTAACTGACTTCCATTGAGCTTCCAGGAAAAACTCAAGATATCAGGTTATGCTGGTAACAAGTTATCATCTCCCGCTTTCTGTTCTTCTACAGAGTGGAAAAGAATGATGAAGTTCTTGCCTCTTCAATTTTTCAGTAATTTCTCACTTTTTCGGAGATTCATTCCTTCAGAGGTAGAAAGTGGTTTAGCAACATGTGCAGACACAGCTAATATTTTAAAGAAATGTGTCCTCTCTTTAATTCTCCTGACAAACATACACCCTAACTGCCTTCACTGAGTTTTCTCACATGACGTTTAACAACACTTCATCAGCCTAAGTCTTCAACACCTTTGATTTATTGTGCTGCTTACATATATAAGTTTAATTCCCTACATCCACATAGCAGCAAACCCTTTTTCTTCAGCTGTTAAGAATTAACTTCAATACTTTAAGCACCATGCTAACACACCAGAGTCTGTCTTGTGGAATATTTTCTCTCCAGCACCTATACAGAGTATAGGGAAATTCTATTAAAATTTAAAACCCTGGAAGGGTTACATGAATCTGTTGTTTTGAATACCATGAAGTATATCAAAATCCAGAGCCCATAATATCTTTAAGCTTTAACATAAGATCAGTTTGTTTTACAATATTAGGTTTGAAAATATTTTAAAGCAGTTTTTAAAACATTTTTCTCATCTCTTTTGATTCAAAGTAAGCCAAATAATGATCATAAATAATTTGTGTAATTTAAGTTTTACATATATAACATATTTTTATACAAATAAACCTGTACCTTTAAAGACTGAGTTTTCTTTCATTCAGATTAGAATGTAGCTACCTAAATCCCAAAAGGATGTTAGTTATATTTGCAACTCATAAACAGTTTGTCAATCACTGATACAATTCAAAAACTCCATGCATATTTATTGCTGCATTCATTTTTAAACAAATATTGCAAAATATTACACACAGTGTGAGCAATGTCACCTAAATGCTAAAACACCCTGTAAATATCAATTCTTAATGGTAGATTCCTTGTCTATCATTAAAATAAATATCAGCTTCTTGTCCACTTTCAATTTTGCTGAATGCCATCACATAAATTAGCTATAATGATTCAAAATACCCTATACTTTTTCTATCATTTCTCAATTTTTCTTCCATCCCCTACATAGTCATAATTTATTTGAAAATTAGATGTAAGAACTATTTACAGACCTCCATCCATCTTTCTGGAGATAACTGAAGGCTCCATCAACAACACTTGCAAAGAACTGCCCTCCCGTGATGAAGAGGGTATTAATGGTGACTAATCGACCTCTTAAATTGGGGGGTGAGACCTCAGCGATGTACACTGGCACTGTCATAGAAGCAATGCCTATAAAGGAACAATAAAAAGTAAACATTAGACATTTATTCAAGATTTCTGTTGTTATAGATATTAAGACAGATTAAGACATACACACACATATACAAGCTTAGTTTTCTACTTTAAATAAAGGTTTACCACATATTTAAAGATTTTATTTATAAGTAGTGACTACTGCAGATAAGATGTGAGATACCAATCTCTGAGTATCATTTTTCATATTATCACTTGAAAGCCTACGAACGAAAGTACCCCTAGAGATCTCAGATAACTTTAGAATGCCTGTCAGTATGCTTTATAACTTTTTGAAGACTAAAAATAGAAAAATGCTCTCTAGATAGAATATAATTATTGAAATATTGTTGGTCCATATGGAAATGTAATCAGACAATGGTGAGAATAAAAAATTATCCCCAAATACATATTAACTATTCAAAGTCATCATTTCCAGTAGACACACCAAAACTCTTAACTGGTTTACTAATTAGATGTCTATACATTAAATCACCTTACCCAACTGGCTAGATGTACATTTCAGAAACCGCTTACAATGGATAGTACCTTGGGAATTTACAGTCTTCAAAAACAGATGATCTTAACCATAAAATAGACGGTTTTGTGGATAACGTGTATTTGGTTATAAATGCTTTAAACCTTTTTCTATATAAAATTAATACAGCATAATCTATGGTAGCAATTCTCAAACTTCACTGATCACTAGAATCACTTGTGTGGCTTTTTTTAAAAATGAAGATGCTACAGATTCAATGCAATCCCTATCAAACTACCAATGGCATTTTTCACAGAAATAGAACAAAAAATTTCACAATTTGCATGGAAACACAAAAGACCCCAAATGGCCAAAGCAATCTTAAGAAAGAAAAACGGAGCTGGAGGAATCAGGCTCCCTGACTTCAGACTATACTACAAAGCTACAGTAATCAAGACAGTATGGTACTGGCACAAAAACAGAAATATAGATCAATGGAACAAGATAGAAAGCCCAGAGATAAACCCATGCACATATGGTCACCTTATCTTTGATGAAGGAGGCAAGAGTATACAATGGAGAAAAGACAGCCTCTTCAATAAGTGGTGCTGGGAAAACTGGACAGCTACATGTAAAAGAATGAAATTAGAACACTCCTTAACACCATACACAAAAATAAACTCAAAATGGATTAAAGACCTAAATGTAAGGACAGACACTATAAAACTCTTAGAGGAAAACATAGACAGAACACTCTATGACATAAATCACAGCAAGATCCTTTCTGACCCACCTCCTAGAGAAATGGAAATAAAAACAAAAATAAACAAATGGGACCAAATGAAACTTAAAAGCTTTTGCACAGCAAAGGAAACCTTAAACAAGATGAAAAGACAACCCTCAGAATGGGAGAAAATATTTGCAAATGAAGCAAGTGACAAAGGATTAGTCTCCAAAATATACAAGCAGCTCATGCAGCTCAATATCAAAAAAACAAACAACCCAATCCAAAAATGGGCAGAAGACATAAACAGACATTTCTCCAAAGAAGATATACAGATTGCCAACATACACATGAAAGGATGCTCAACATCACTAATCATTAGAGAAATGCAAATCAAAACTACAATGAGGTATCCCCTCACACCAGTTAGAATGGCTATCATCAAAAAATCTACAAGCAATAAATGCTGGAGAGGGTGTGGCGAAAAGGGAACCCTTTTGCACTGTTGGTGGGAATGTAAATTGATACAGCCACTATGGAGAACAGTATGGAGGTTCCTTAAAAAACTACAAATAGAACTACCATACGACCCAGCAATCCCACTACTGGGCATATGCTCTGAGAAAAACATAACTGAAAAAGAGTCATTTACCACAATGTTCACTGCAGCACTATTTACAATAGCCAGGACATGGAAGCAACCTAAGTGTCCATCGACAGATGAATGGATAAAGAAGATGTGGCACATATATACAATGGAATACTACTCAGCCATAAAAAGAAATGAAATTGAGTTATTTGTAGTGAGGTGGATGAACCTAGAGAGTGTTATACATAATGAAGTCAGTCAGAAGGAGAAAAACAAATACCATATGCTAACACATATATATGGAATCTAAAAAAAAAAAAATGGTTCTGAAGAACCTAGGGGCAGGACAGGAATAAAGACATACACGTAGAGAATGGACTTGAGGACGCGGGGAGAGGGAAGGGTAAGCTGAGATGAAGTGAGAGAGTGGCATGGACATATACGCACTACAAATTATATTATATAGAAATGTAAAATAGATCGTTAACGGGAAGCAGCTGAATAGCACAGGGAGATCAATTCGGTGCTTTGTGTCCACCTAGATGGGTGGGAGGGAGGGAGACGCAAGAGGGAGGAGATATGGGGATATATGTATATATATATATATATATATAGCTGATTCACTTTGTTATGCAGCAGAAAGTAACACACCATTGTAAAGCAATTATACTCCAATAAAGATGTTTATAAATAAATAAATAAATAAATAAAAATAAAATGAAGATGCATTCACCTCACCCACCCAAATCTATTAAGTAGAAAACTACAGAGGTGGGAGATGAGCCTGTCTTTTAAAAATCCTCCAAGTGATCCTGATGCTCAACACATATTTAAAAAACTACATACAGTTCTATGGTATACAACTTTGAGCCAATCCTAAATTATTTCTTAAGAGAAAATCTTTGCCCTGCTGGTCATATCTAGCTCACTTCCCAGTGGCACTTCCAATTTCCAGATATGTCTGGTTATTTAACATAAATCTAACATCTAATCAACAGTCAGCAAAAGCATAGTGAAAAAAATTAAGGCTTATCTAATGTAATTTAATCTTTTTATATTTGTAGATACTATAAACAGATACCCAAGAACATCAATGGGCTGCATAATAGACCCATGTAGAATTGTTTTTTAATGAATTGATCTTTACGATGTCAAAAAATAGCCTGCTGCTATTGAAGGTATCAGCACTAAGAAATCCTGTGGCTGTGTTTTCTGTACAAGGGCTGAAAAGTTGCCATTTACTATTTAGCACATTCCGACAAAGGAGAAACTCCTCTCTAGTCTCAGCAGCTGCAATAGTTGTGTTTCTCAATAACTGACTTGTGTTTGTTTATGGGCACTATAAATCACATAGCCGTCTTTTATCTCCCTTTTTATGTAGAAGTCAGAGAGGCACACCTCTACCAAGCGTTTTGGACTTCATGGTATTTATTCTGTGAACTAAATTCCTTCCTGATGCCACAATCATCTCCAATTTCATCTATTTTAAATATTTTTTGCTATATATTTATTTGCTTTGTTCAAAGGTAGAACAAATAAACAGATCAAGAAGATGTATTTAAAGAGTACATATATCTACTTCTGGAATATTCACTGTATTGTTGTAAAACTACTGGTAAGCAGTTATTGAGTTTGCACACAAGTCAGACCATTAAGTCTCAGAACTATATACTCTGTATTTTCTACCAATGTTATTTGCTACTGTAGTGCTTGTCGGTATGTGGTGATGGTGAAAAAAATCATATGATTTTATGAGTTTCATAAAATAATAAGCAAATGTTAGTAGACAAACTATGAATAGTCGTTATAAATGAATCATCACCTAAACTGCTGAAAGTTTCCATCTGACTGCTAATCAATTTAATAGCACAGACTACTCTAAATCGACTTTCATTTAACTTGGAAAGAGGAAACATTAGCTGCAAATGTTGACCTGTTAACTGTATATTCTTTTTAGTTCTTTTATGATTAGAACATCTCAATAAACTTTCAAAATCAGGTAACAGTAACTGATTAGATTTCTTTTTATGCTTTGGTCTGGCTGTAATTCAGCTGCTCTCTTTAGCCAGAGATTTTTACTCAGCCACCTAGCAGGGGACTTGAGCATGGGAAATCAGCACTGTAGTTTTAGGCAGCACAAGCTTTTCACAAAGCCCTTAGATTTTACTTGATAGCAAACGCAGAGATGTCCTCAGGCCCTTATAAATGTTGATTATTAAAAATAAATACCAGAACATTGAAAAGTAAATGGAAAAGACTAAAAAACTATAAAAACACTCACTGGATTTAGAGCTGGAAAGAATCCCAAAAGATCTGTCCAAGTGCTCACACTGACTTAATGCTGTTACAATTGCCTACATACCATTAGATATTACAAATGGACTGATTATTTTATTTAATCGTCAGAACATCCCTATAAAGGACATATAATTATCCCCACTTTACAGAGAAGGACCTTACCCCAGGTCATACAGGTAAGTAGAAACAGAATTTGAATCAGACAAAGATTCCAGAACTCAATTTTGAAAGCACTATGACTATAGTGACTGTCCCACAGAGGGGGGTAGGCTCCGGAAACAGTGGGTTTAAATTCCAGCCTTGCCACTTACCAGCCCGTGAAGTCTGGACAACTTATTTAACCTTTCTGGGTCTCTAGTTCATTTATAAATTGGAAGAATAAAGGTAACTCCTTCATAGGAGTTGAGATGATTCAATAAGTTAGTAGCGTGAAAGAACTTAAAATTGTGCCTAGCATACAGAAAATAATCAATAATGTCAGCAGTTATTTTTATTATTACAGTACCTCTACTTATGAGTATGCCAACTTATTTGATTCAGTGTGACCTTGTTAGGTGCTGGGATTATCAAGACGAGAAGTAAACAAAAATACTGCCCCTGCTATAAAGGAAGCCACATACAGCCCTACTCACAAAAGCATGCAATCAAATAATTTCAAAATACTGTGGTAAGGGATACAGTGCAGCTACACATTGGTTTCTATTTTGAGGTGCTGACAATGATTAGGTGGTAGCTAGGAAGGACTGGGAAGACAATTCTGCAAAGAAGAGCACGAGCTTAAAAAATATGAAATCACATTTTCTCAGGGGTAAACAGAGTGTGAAGCAGAATATGTATGGAGATGAGAGACAGATGAAGTCCAAATCATGGAAGAAGTATCCTTTAATCAGCAAGTGTTCAACTAATACTTGATCTGAGCTGGGCACTGTGCTAACCACGAGGGATGAAGTGCTACAGGAGAGAGCACTTCATCCCTCGTGGAGCTTAGGGTCTACTGTGCAAAATGTGTGGGAACAAGTAATTAGATTTCAAGAGCAATGGGTCTCATCAAAGGGACTAGGCCCAGCCTGAGGAGTCAGAGAAACCTTGCATGAGGAGGTTGGGGGGCAGGGTGGAGGGTGAGGAGGGTGAAAGATACTTGAGACAACCAGACCAGCTTAGACAAAGGCCTTGAGGCAGGAAGAAATGCATCCTGTTGAGGAAGGGACTATTCTTAGAGACATAAGCAGAGACCAACCAGAGTATACAGGATCTTAGAGGCCATTATTAAGGGCTTGGTACTCAGAAACCTTTGAACAGTGTAAAGGAGGAAAAGGCATGATCAGATTCATGTTTTTAAAGGATCATTCTGGTTGGAGTAGGGAAAACGGATTGCTGGGGAACAAGGAGTTCAGTGGCAGCAGTAGATATGGAGTAAAATGGAGAGACTCTAGAAGTATGTATTCAGTATCGAGGCTGAAGAGAACGTGAATGGAACTGTGAAGGAGAGGAAAAATTTGAGGATGACGTTCAGATGTCCAGAATAAGCAACTAGAAGCACGATAGATACTTTGTATGAAGATATTAGAGGAGAAGCAAATTTGTGTGGAAGATAGTAAGGTCAAGTTTTAGACAGGCTGAGTCACAGGTGCTCTGTGAAATATACAAGTAGAGAACAAGTAGAACACTCCACAAGTACGCTGGGAATATAGATTATTTACATGTAAATGTTCCCAGCCTCCTCTTTTCTCCTACCCAAATAAGAGCCTTTGCCAAACTAACCTTTCCTTCCTCTCTCATCCTCAAGGGAGAATCTGGTGTTTGCCGCCTAGTTCTTGGGCTGTTATAATGCTAGGCAAAAAAGGATGGAGGAGAAAACATGGGCCAAAGATCTGGTTTGTGAGAAGTTCAAATGAAAAAAGACTGCAGGGAGTTGTGAGTGAGAGTCTCAGGCTCAGTATGGAAAAATGGGAGCCCATAACACTGGGAATGACTGAGGTTTGACTGGGGGCGGGAGTGGATAAAAGATTTTTTGAAATATTGCTGAATTATAACCTCCATACTACTATATTCTTTGAGACTCAAGTAAGGAGTAGTATTACTACTTAATTACTTTTAGTTGCTGGACTGTATTTCTTTAAATGCAATTCCAAACTGAGACTGGACTGGGCCCAGTGGAGTCTGAGAGTTATACAAATACCTGGAGCTCAAAAGATGGTTCTGTGTGGATGGTACATATAACGGAAACCATGGGAAGGATGAGATTTCCCAGAAATGGAACCCGAGAAGAATGCCTAGAACTGAGTCCCGAAAAATTCCAATATTTAAGAAGGAAGAAAGAAAAGAAGTGACCAGCAAGCATCTACCTTACCCTTGAATACTATGTTATTTTCTACAATCTTTTTATGTTACCATTTTGTATTTCATGTAAGGTCATCCTTTCAATAGGTAGGTGGGACAGGTATCATTCACTATCCCCTTAGGGAAGGTAAAGAACCCCAGCCTCAGAGGCAGACAATAAGAAGTTTTCAGAAAGTCCCATAGCAAGTTAACATCAAAGTGGATCTCATAGACACACATCCCCTAACCTTTGTAATGTGTCACTGGAAGACGGACTGCCGTGCCTCTGTTTCAAATGTGACCCTTTGGAAATTTCTCAGGAACATTTTATTTTTGGCCCTATTACCTTAGTGAGCACGTATGAACTTCGAGGGGCAGAAGAGTCTGATCTCTTCCCTGCTCCTACTACCTGCTATGTGACTTACTGCCAGCAGGTGTCATGTTAAAGAGCTCAGATGAATTAGTAAGAAAAATGAGAACTGAATGTGATTAACTGTATAATTTAAAGCTAGACAAGCTTAAAGTCTCCTTTTATAAAACTGCCTTATGAAAATGGAGAACTATAAAAGAATGCCGATGATCAGGACGAGTAGTAGTAGGCTCCATGTTCACTACTCACATTTGTCCAATATGCAAATGTTAAGCACAGGCCCTGTTAACACACTTTGCTGTCAATAAAACAACCTGGGAAGCCATCATTTGTGGATTTCTAAACATGATGTCTACTCTGGAAAAACCTTCAACATTAAGGCTATGTCACCCCAAAATCTCATTTCCACTTTGGGGAAACAACAAAGCTCACTATTCTTATGAGGACAGTTAAGTAATATTGTATGAGATCCTGCAAATTAAGAACTAAGTGCTTCACAAATGGATGTAATTAATGATATTTAAAGTTTAGGAGTATTCTACAAAGAGCTTTTGATTTCTGCCCTATTCAAATTACTAATTATATAAAATAAATATCTCATAAAGAAAGAACAAATTCTTAATTATCCATACTAAACTCATGAATTGAAATTAACATAAAGAATGTAGTGGTACAAGTTCTTGTTAATAGCTTATTAGAGTAAATACAACCACAAAAACCTGTGTTGGTATTGTTTCTGAATATTTTTTAAAAGTTTGATTTCTAACAAAATAAAGAGGTCTACATCAATGAAAGCTCATTATCATGTTTAGCTTGAGGAGCCTCACCAGAAAACAGTACCTCAGGTACTACAGCGCAACCCAATTCACACATTCTCATAATGCCAAGCTGATTTACCATAAATGGCGCCAAGCTGATTCACCATAAATGGCGCCAAGCTGATTCACCATGAATGGAACAAAATGCTCTTGAGCTCAAAAGTTGGCTTTCAAAATCTGCTGGAAGCCCTTTTAAAGCCCTGAGTCAGAAGTATAAATAATTTCATAACCAAATAGCATTAGAAAATCCTGTTGTGATGGGTAAATTCCCATGAATCACAGCAGCCTCTCAGCATGATAAGCCAGGCAGCAACTAATTAGCTTCTTAGAAGCACATGAAGGAAGCTACCTTTTAATAATAATGCTTCTTGAACAAGAATGATTATGAGGTCCTAATTTCATTTTGTAAATTATTGCTCTATGATCTCTAAAGAAAAAATTTTAATAAAATTAATCTGTCCAAACAAACAGTATCCCTCACTGTAGTTGTTTCAGTTTGGCTCTCCTGCCCAGGGCTGGTATGTCTGCATTCTTCTAAATAATCAAGTATCTACATTTACCAGATTATTAACACCTTAGAATCCAGTTTTTGTTTTTGTTTCTTTTCTGAAAAATAAGGCTTAAGTCACATAAAAACTGCTGGGCAACTTCAAAGAGCAGTAAGCCCCAAAGTGATGAAAATATATACAACACCAAGTGCCTGTAACAGAAGAGCCAGGTTATGAGAAAGATTCTATGTATGGGGATAACTAGCAGAGTTCATGTTCTACAGCATTAAAAACCTCCTAACAAGGCATTACAAACATATCACCATCATTTCAACTCAGTAAAGTCTCTCACAACCTAAATGCCTCCTTCCTTTTTTATTACTTGAGAATGTTCTGTTGATCTGCCAATGTCCTTTTTTACTGGTAACATCTCAGTAGAGGCTGTATCACATTGTTTCTCAAAGCAGGACTACAAGCCCTTTAATGGAATGTTCATATCTCATGTATCTTCTGAACTATAATTGGTCTACGTGTCAAGCACAGACCTAGGCTTAACGGTTGTCGCTTCATACTATAGGATGCATACACAAAACCATATCCTTTTAAGTTAGTCTTCATAGATTGGTTTTATACTAAATATATTATTTATTAGGGAAAATTTGGAAGCTACAAGTAAGAAGTAAGGTAATTAAAAATCCCCTTTAAGCACACCACCCGTAGATAACCACTATTAAAATTTGGTTATAACTTGCAGTGTTTTTTCCATAAGTCTTTAAAGGTAACTTTAACTCATTATACTGCAAATATATTCATTCTAACTATTCTTTTCCATTAAGGAGTTTCAAACTTCTTACATAAGCTAAGCAGGTACCATAAATATAGAAGCTGACTGAGCATAACATATAAGGTATAAAGCTGCTTACATAACAACTAAGGTACAATACACTATAGGACAATGAAAACAGCCAAACAAAACACACCCCTATGTAGCCATATACAACACTCTTGATACTGGTTTAGCACCCTTATAGTACAAAATCATTTTAAGTAACAGTATAACATTCCAGCGTTCAGATAAGGTGAAAAAAGAAGTGTTCCTGGAACACACAGATGTAACCAAGGAAGGAAAATAACAGAGAAGGAAAAAATTTCTTTATGGGGAGAGATAGCAAATATAGAAATTACTAGATATGTAAGAAATTTCTTACAATAGAGTTTCAAGGTTATAAGAGAAAGACAGCTGTATGCAATGCTACAAAAGCAGAAGCAGTATGCTTTTACACCTGACAAATGGAATGCACAAAGGTTAATAAGAAATCAATACCTTTTCATCAAGGCAGTGAATTTAGCAGACAGCAACGTAAGTGGTGCTTTGTCATATTTAGCTCTAAGTGACATCTAGAGGTAAATGTTCTAAGGACAACAACAATGCGGACCTAAACTGGAGCTAAAAGTCTGTGAATCGCTGTAGGAACAGATAAAATACTTAAGAAATATATACAGAGTAAGATAAGCTCAGGGCTAGAAGTTACCTATAGAAATTTTCATCCAATAGATATAAAGGGTTGAGGAGTAAAATAGAAGGAACTATTAAAGAAAATATTAAAGTAGCAAAATAATAAATGAACACACCCTTCAAAAAATGTTTAAGCTGTTCTTCAATATGGGGTTGGGCCTTACCTATAATGCAGGAAGAGAGCCAGGTGGAGGGAATTGGTTTAAGTGAAAAGACAACAGAATAGAATTAAACAGGGAAATGGGTAGGGTACAGAAGAGTTGCAAGAATGCTAAAAATTTAATAGCAGAATATATAAATAATTACAGAAGTAAACACCATATTGGAGGCAGTAAATAATAGAGATAAATATGCGTGAAATTTGAACCAGTGTGGAACATCAATTTGAGATGTTCTCCAAGAACGCAAAGCAGAAGTTCCAGTTCAAGATGGCAACCTAAGAAGATTCTGAACTCACCTCTTCTCACAGACACACCAAATCTACAGTTATTTATGGAACAATTTCCTCTGAAAAAAAAACCTAAACACTGGCAGAGCAACTGCTTCACATCAGGCAAATGAGAGGCAAACAACATCCAGCACCCCTACTTTTAAGATGGGCACCTGAGAGATGAGCCTCCAAAACATCTAGCTTTGAAGACCAGTAGGACTCACACCCATGAGACCAACGAGGCTGGGATGAACTGAGGAATGGCTCCTAAAGGGCCAGTGCACAGACGCATCCACCCAGGTCCCAGTGGAGAAGCGGCCCTTTGAAAAGTGACCAGACTTTATACAAAAGAGACTCATTTTCGACTTTTAAATAAAGTGTTGGTCTGAGGGGCAGGGGCCTCCTGGGATACTTCATAGATATGCGGGCGGGTGGGCGCCATCGTCCTGCTCTCTCTCTGCCTTGCTAAACCTGGCAGGCACCATCTCCCCACCACAACACTTTATTGTCCCTTTCCCCTGGGTGCCATCTTTATGCTCCAGCCAGTGGGTGCCATCTTGCACACTCTCATCTGCCTTGCTAAAGCCAGTGGGTACCATCTTTTTCTTTTTTCTTTTTCTTTTTGTTTCTTTTATTTCCATTGTTTTCCTTTTCTCAGCAGGTGCCATCTTTGTACTCCCCCTCTGCCATGCTCCAGAGCTCCAGTATTTCCCAGAGAGAAACTTCTACACATATCTGGAGCCTGTTTTCACCCATGACCTGTTTTTTGCAGGTGCCACCCAGGGGATGCCCCTTGATTTCCTGAAGCTCCTGGCTCTGGAGGACAGTAGGCTTTTGTCCCTTGGTCCCCTGGGATTGTAACAATTGGAGAGACAGTTCTTGGCAGACTGCCATTCTCAGTGCCCTGCACAGATACCAGGCTAAAACACATCCCAATCTTTCTCAGAAATAAGCCTATATGCCTGTCCAGGAGCTTTGGCCTGAGGGGCTGGTTTCTGGTTTGGCACACTTATAGGGCCTACAGAGGAGCTGTCAGTGAACAAAGGCTGGTGAATGCAATCTTTGCACTCTCTTTCTCTCTCACTCCAGCTCATCAGCATCTTACAGAAAGGAGCTTATGCACTTGTCTGACACCCTGATTTTTGTGGCTGCAGCCAGGGAACAAACACATCTATGACACCTGGCTGTGGTGGCCAGTGGGGCTTAGCTCACAGGTCCCAGAGGACTGTAACCAACATAGAAAGAGTTCTTAAACAGCTACCACCCCCAAGCACAGGAAGAGGCAACAGACTCAAGAGCTCATCTTTCTGTGAAAGAGGACTATTACCGTGCCACCACAGCAGCAATATGAGGGGTAGGCTTCTAATTAAACACACATCTAAGGTCTGACTGTAAACCTTTCCTGAGACCTTGGAGGGAGGTTACTAACTTCACATTCTCCCTCTGCAGCACTCCAGAGCACCAGAATCTCTCCAAGGGGAGCTCTTATACATATCTGCTTCCCGTTTTTATGACTGGTGCCTTGGTTTTTATGGCTGCTGCTTACGAGATACCCCTTGATCACCTGGTTCTGGTGGCCAGGAGGACTTATGTACCTAGGTCCCACAGGACTGAAACAATCAGAAAGACAGTACTTGGCAGGCTACCACCCCCAGAGCACAACAGAGATAGCAGACTAAAACACACCCCTCGTCTTTCTGTGAAAGAAGCCTCCTTGCTAGTCATGGAGGTTCAGCCATAGGGGCAGGCTTCAGCCTTGGCACACAACTAGAAGCTATGGAGGTATGCTCAGGGATAGCAGAATGGGGAACAACATTTTTGTACTCTACCTCTGACCCGCTAAGCTCATCAATATCTCCCAGAAAGGAGTTAGTACACTTGTCTGAAGCCCTGATTTTTGTGACTGCTACCCAGGTGACACTGCCAGATCACCCTCAGAGAGCCCTCAGAGCTTAAACTTGCAGACCCACATGACTATATATTTGCACTCTTTAAAAGCCATGGCCTGAGCATCTGCCTCCCAATCAACCTGAATCTAGATGCTGATTGAGATCTTCCCCTTTGGGACACTGACTGGTCTTGGCACATCCTCAATTACCAGGAGCTACTAAAAATAGGCTGCTTGGACAATCACAAAGGTTTGAAAAACAACCAAGAGCTATAGCAAGGATGAATGATAAATAAAGTTCATCTCCTATAAAAGGACAAATACTGTATTCAAGACTGAGGGAGGTAGTTGCTTCATTTATTTATTTATTTATTTTGCGGTACGCAGGCCTCTCACTGTTGTGGCCTCTCCCGTTGTGGAGCACAGGCTCCGGACGCACAGGCTCAGTGGCCATGGCTCACAGGCCCAGCCACTCTGCGGCATGTGGGATCTTCCCGGACTGGGGCACAAACCTGTGTCCCTTGCATCGGCAGGTAGACTCTCAACCACTGCACCACCAGGGAAGCCCTAGTTGCTTCATTTAATACACAGAAACCAACACAGAGAGTGAAGCAAAAAAAAAAAAAAGAAAAAGAAAAGAAAGAAACTGAGTAATATGTTTCCAGAAAGAGAATAACATAAAACCTCATTAAAAAAAAAAAAAAACTTAATGAAACAGAGATAAGTAATTGACCTGATAAAGAGTTAAAAAGTAATGGTCACAAAATTGCTCACCTAACTTGGGAAAACAATGGATGAACACAGTGAGAATTTCAACAAAGACAGAAAACATCAGAAAGTACCAAACAGAACTAACAGAGATGAGGAAAACAATAGCTGAACTGAAAAATACACTAGAGGGTTTCAATAGCAGACTGGATTAAGTAGAAGAATGAATCAGTGAGTTGGAAGATAGAGCAATGGAACTCACCCAGACAGAGCAGAAAAATGAGGAAAGAATTTTTTTTAATGAAATTAAGGGACTTACAAGACAACATCAAGTGAACTAACATTCACATTATAGGAGTCCCAGAAGGAGAGGACAGAAAGGAGCAGAAAACTTCATTGAACAAATAATGTCTGAAAACTTCCCTAACTTCACGAAAAAAATAGACAACCAGATTCAGAAAGCTCAGAGACTACCAAATTAGATGAACCAAAAGAGACACAAAACAGCATGTTATAATTAAAAATGTTAAAAGTTAAAGACAAGAAGAGAATCTTAAAAGCAGCAAGAGAAAAACAACTTGTTACATGTAAGAGAAACTCCGTAAGACTATCAGCAGATTTTTCAGCAGAAACTTTGCAGGCCAGAAGGGAGTGGCATGATATATCCAAAGTGATGAAAGAGAAAAACTTCCAACCAAGAATTCTCAAACTGCCAAAGTTATCATTCATAATTGAAGGAGAGATAGTTTTCCAGATAAGCAAAAGCTAAAAAAAGTTCATCACCACTAAATTGGCCTTATAAGAAATGGTAAAAAGGCTTTTTTAAGCTTAAAAGAAAGGGTGCTAATTAGTAACAAGAAACATATGAAAGTATGAGTCTCACTAGTAAAGGCAACTATACAGTAAAGGTAGCATATATATCACCTATGAAACAAATATAAAGGTTAAAAAACAAAAGTAGTAAAATAACTGTAACTACAATAATAAGTAAGTGATACAAAATATAAAGAGATGTAAGATGTGACATCAAAAATAAAATGTGTGAGGGAGAGTAAAAATGTAGAGCTTTAGAATGCATTAAAAGTTAAGTTGTCATCTACATAAAATAGACTGTTCTAAATATAAATTGTTATATGTAAGGCTCATGGTAACCACGAAGCAAAAACCTGTTGTTGATACACAAAAGATAATGAGAAAGGAATCTAAGCATCCCCCTAAGGAAAGTCATCAAACCACAAAGAAAGAGAACAAAAGAAGAAAAAAGAAACAGGAAGTACAAAACAGCCAAAACAATTTAGAAAATGGAAATAAGTACATCTATCAATAATTACTTTAAATGGAAATGGACTACAGTTTCCAATGAAAAGACACAGAGTGACTGAATGGATTAAAAAAAAAAGCAAGATTCATACGTATACTGCCTATAAGAGATTCACTTCAGATATAAAGACAGACATAGATTAGAATTGAAAGGATGGTAAAAGATATTCCATGAAAATGGAAACCAAAAGAAATCTGGGGTAACTATACTTATATCACACAAAAAAGATTTTAAAACAAAGACTGTAATAAAAGATAAAAAAGGACATTAAATATTGATAAAGTGGTCATTTCAACAAGAGAATATCACATTTGTAAATATTTATGCACCCAAAAAAGGAGCAACTAAATATATAAAGCAACATTCACACACCTAAAGGAAGTAATAGACAGTAACACAATAATACTGGGGGAATTTAATAACCCACTTACATCCAGAAAGAAAATCAGTAAGACTATATTGGCCTTAAAGGATACCTTGGACTACATGGCCTAGTCCAAGATATACAGATACATACAGAACATTCCATAAAAGGCAACAAAATTCACATTTTTCTCAAGTGCAAATGAAACACTCTCCATGACATATCATATGTAAGGCCACAAAAAAATCTAAACAAATTTAAGGAGACTGAAATCATATCAAGTACTTTTACAACCAAAGTGGTATGAAACTACTAATCAAATACAAAAAGAAAATGAAAGAGTCACAAATATGTAGAGACTAAACAACATACTACTAAACAACCAACGGGTTAACAAAGAAATTGAAAGTGAAATAAAAAATTACCTTCAACAAAGAAAAATAAAAATATAACATACCAAAACTTATGGGATTCAGCAAAAGCATTTCTAAGGGGGAATTTCAGAGTAATAAATGCCTACTTCAAAAAACAAGAAAAATTTTAAATAAACAACCTAGCCTTACACCTAATGGAACTAGGAAAAGAATAAACACGGCCCAAAGAGATGTAGATGGAAGGAAATAACAAAGATCAGAGATCAGAAATAGAAGACAACAGAAAAAAATCAATGAAACCAACAGCTGATTCTTTAAAAAGATAAACAAAATTGACAAACCTTTAGCTAGACTAAGCAAGAAAAAAATATTTTTTTAATTTTTTATTCAAATAAATAAAATCAGAAATAAAAGAAGAAACCTTTCAACTGATACCACAGAAATGAAACAGATCATAAGAAACCACACAAAATTATATGCCAATAAACTGTACAACATAGAAGAACTTGGTAAATTCCTAGAAACATACAATCTTCTAAGACTGGATCATGGAGAAATAGAAAATGTGAAGAGACAGATTACTGGTAATGAGATTGAATCAGTATTTTAAAAACTCCCTACAAAGACCATAACCAGATGGCTTCACTGGTGAATTCTACCAAACATAAAAGAATTAATACCTGTCCTTCTCAAACTCTTACAAAAACAGAAGAGGAAGGAACACTTCAAATTCATTTTACAAGCCCAGTATTACTGATACCAAAACAATGTAAAAATACTACAAAAAAATATATACATATAATAAGTATATATATGTAATAAGTATATATAATAGACTTGTATTAGTAAAATACATATGTACACTGAAATCAGAGGCTAATATCCCTGAAAAACATAGAGGCAAAAAACCTCCACAAAACATTAGCAAGCCAAATTCAACAATACATTAAAAAGATCAGGGACTTCCCTGGTGGCGCAGTGGTTAAGAATCCACCTGCCAATGCAGGGGACATGGGTTTGAGCCCTGGTTTAGGGAAATCCCACATACCGTGGAGCAACTAAGCCCGTGTGCCAAAACTGCTGAGCCTGTGCTCTGGAGTCCATGAGCCACAACTACTGAAGCCTGCGTGTCACACTACTGAAACCTGTGCACCTAGAAACCCATGCTCCGCACAAGAGAAGCCACTGCAATGAGAAGCCCATGCACTGCAACGAGGAGTAGCCCCTGCTCGTCACAACTAGAGAAAGCCCACACACAGCAACGAAGACCCAATGCAGCCAAAAACAAAAATAAATAAATAAATAAATAAATAAATAAATTTATATATTTTAAAAAAAGGATCATACATCGTGATCAAGTGGGATTTATCCCAGGGATGCAAGGATGGTTCAATATCCACAAATCAACAACATGATACACCATATTAACAAAATGAAGGATACAAATCATATAATAATCTCAGTACGTGCAGGAAGCTTTTGATAAAATTCAAGAGCCATTAATGATAAAAATTCCCTCCAAACTAAATATAGAGGAAATGTACCTCAACATAATAAAGACCATATATGACAAGCCCACAAAATACATACTCAATAATAAAACGCTGACAGCTTTTAATCTAAGATCAGGAGGAGTTCCCTGGTGGCCTACTGGTTAGGATTCCAGGCTTTCACTGCTGTGGTCTAGGTTCAATCCCTGGTTGGGGAACTGAGATCCCACAAGCTGCACAGCACAGTGAAAAAAAAAAAAAATCTAAGATCAGGAACAAGACAAGGATGCTCCCTCTCTCCACTTTCATTCAGAATAGTATTGGAGGGGGCTTCCCTGGTGGTGCAGTGGTTGAAGGTCTGCCTGCCGATGCAGGGGACACGGGTTTGTGCCCCGGTCCGGGAAGATCCCACATGCTGCGGAGCGGCTTGGCCTGTGAGCTATGGCCGCTGAGCCTGCGCGTCCGGAGCCTGTGCTCCGCAACGGGAGAGGCCACAACAGTGAGAGGCCCGCGTACCACAAAAAAAAAAAAAAAAAAAAAAAATAGTATTGGAATTCCTAGCCACACCAATTAGGCAAAAGAAGTAAAAAATTAAAAGTAAAATAAAATGGCATCCAAACTGGAAAGGAACAAGTAAAGCAGTCACTATTTGTAAATGACACATTATGATATATAGAAAATCCTTAAAGACTCCACCAAGAAAACTAATAAGTGAATTCAGTAAAACTGCAGGATACAAAATCAATATACAGAAATCTGTTGCATTTCTATAGACTAATAATGAATTATCAGAAAGACAATTAAGAAAACAATCTCATTTAAAATTGCATCAAAAAGAATAAAATACCTAAGAATAAATTTAACCTGGGAGGTGAAAGAGAAGAGCTCTACACTGATAAATATAAAATACTGATGAAATAAAATGAAGATGATGCAAATAAATGGAAAGATATTCTGTGCTCATGGACTGGAAGAATGAATATGTTTTTAGAGAATTATAGTTGATTTACAATATTGTGTAAGTTTCAGGTGTACAGCAAAGTGATTCAGTTATATATATTTTTTCAGATTATTTTCCATTATAGATTATCACAAGAAATTCAATATAGTTCCCTATGCTACACAGTAAATCATTGCTGCTTATCTATTTTAAGTATACTAGTTTAATATCTGTTAACCCCATACTGCTAATTTATCTGCCTCCCTCCCTTACCTCTTTGATAACCATAAGTTTGTTTTCTATGCCTGTGAGTCAGTTTTTGTTTTCTACATAGATTCATTTGTATTATTCTTTATATCCCACACGTAAGTGATATTCATATACTATTTGTTTTCTCTAACAACTACACTTAGTATGATATTTGTTAAGTCCATCCACGTTGCTGCAGATGGCAATATTTTTTATGGCTGAGTAATATTCCACTACATATATGTGTGTGCATATTTATGTGTGTATACATACATATCCATTTATCACTTCTTCTTAAACCAATTGTCTGTTGATGGGCACTTGGGTTGTTTCCATGTACTGGCTATTGTAAATAGTGCTGCTATGAACATTGGAGTGCACTTACCTTTTAGAATTATAGTTTTCTCCAATATATGCCCAGGAGTGGGATTACAGGACCATGTGGTAACTCTATTTTTAGGTTTTGTTTTGTTTTGTTTGTTTTTGGGTTTTTTTTTACAACTTTATTGGAGTATAATTGCTTCACATTGGTGTATTAGTTTCTGCTTTATAACAAAGTGAATCAGCTATATATATATATTTTTAGGTTTTTAAGGAACCTCCATACTGTTCTCCATAGTGGCTGTACCAATTTACATCCCCACTAACAGTGCACAAGGGGTTCCATTTTTTCAGCATCATCTCCACCATTTATTATTTGTAGACATTTTGATGATAGCCTTCTGGTTCCAGTGATACCTCACTGTGGTTTTGACTTGAATTTCTCTAATAATTAGTAATGTTGACATCTTTTCATGTGCCTGTTGGCCATCTGTATGTCTTCTTTGGAAAAAATTACTATTGAGATCCTCTGCCTATATTTTAATAGGATTGATTCTTTTTTTGATATTGAGTTGTATGAGCTGTTTATTTTGAATATTAACCCTTTGTCAGTTGCATTATTTGCAAATATTTTCTCCCATTTCATACTTTGTCTTTTTTTGTTTTGTTGATTTTTTCCTTCACTGTGCAAAAGCTTTTCATTTAATTAGTTCCCATTTGTTTTTGCTTTTATTTCTTCTGCCTTGGGAGAGTTATCCAAGAAAATACTGCTATGATTTATGTGCCAGGATGTTCTGTCTCTGTTCTCTTCTAGGAGTTTTATGGTGTCATGTCTTATATTTAGGTCTTTAAAACTTTTTGAGTTTATTTTTGTATATGGTGTGAGCGAGTATTCTAATTTCATTAAAGCACTCATAGCTGTCCAGGTTTCCCAACACCACTTGCTGAAGACACTGTCTTTTCTCCACTGTATATTCTTGCCTTCTTTGTTGTAGATTAACTGACTGTAGGTGTGTGGGTTTATTTCTGGGATCTATATTCTGTTTCACCGATCTATATGTCTGTTTTTGTGCCAATACCATGCTGTTTTGATTACTGTAGCCTTGTAGTATTGTCTGAAGTCTGGAAGAGTTATGCCTCCTGCTTTGTGCTTTTTCCTAAGGATTACTTTGGCAATTCTGGATCTTTTGTGCCTCCACACATATTTTAAGATTACTTGTTTAGTTCTGTGAAAGATGTAATGTGTATTTTCACAGGGATCATATAAAACTGTAGATTGCTTTGGGTAGTATGTCCATTTTAACAATATTAATTCTTCCAATCAAAAATATCTTTCCATGTCTTTGAATCATCTTCAATTTCCTTTAACAATGTTTTAGGGACTTCCCTGGTAGTGCAGTGGTTAGGAGTCCACCTGCCAATGCAGGGGACATGGGTTCGATCCCTGCTTTGGGAAGATCCCACATGCCACAGAGCAACTAAGCCTGTGCACCACAACTACTGAGCCTGTGCTCTAGAGCCCTTGAGCCACAACTACTGAGCCCAAGCACCACAACTACTGAGTCCACGTGCTGCAGCTACTGAAGCCCACACACCTATAACCCATGCTCCGCAACAAGAGAAGCCACCACAATGAGAAGCCTGTGCACCACAATGAAGAGTAGCCCCCACTCGCTGCAACTAGAGGAAGCCTGTGTGCAGCAACGAAGACCCAAGGCAGCCAAAAAAATAAATAAAATTTAAAAAAAACAATGTTTTATAGTTTTCAGCATATAGTCTTTTACCTCCTTGATTAAGTATATTCCTAGATTTTTTTTTTTGGTTTGCTAATATTTTGTTGAGGATTTTTGCATCTATATTCATCAAAGATATTGGTCTGTAATTCTCTTTTTTTGTAGTGTTATTTGTCTGGTTTTGGTATCAGGATGATGGTGACTTCAGAGAATGAATTCGGGACTGTTCTCTCTTCAATTTTTTTGAATAGTTTGATAGGATAGGTATAAGTTTTTCTTTATATGTTTTGTAGAATTCCCCAGTGAAGCCGTCTGGTCCTGGACTTTTGTTTGCAGGGAGTGTTTGTTACAGATTCTATTTCACTTCTAGTGATTGGTCTATTCCAATTATCTGTTTCTTCTTTTGTTTTGGCAGGCTGTATGTTTCTAGAAACTTGTCCATTTCTTCTAGGTTTTCCATATTGTTGGCATATAACTGTTCATAATATTTTCTTCTGGTATTTTGTATTTCACAGCATTGGTTGTAATTCTCCTCTTTCATTACTTATTTTGTTTATTTGGGTGCTCTCTCTTTTCTTTTTGGTGAGCCTGGCCAGAGGTTTGCCAATTTTGTTTATCCTTTCAAAAAAACGGCTCTTAGTCTTATTGATTTTTTTCTATTTATTTTAATCTCCATTTTACTTATTTCCTCTCTGATCTTTATTATTTCCTTCCTTCTGCTGATTTTGGGGTTTTTGTCCTTGTTCTAAATCTTTTAGGGGGTAGGTTAGGTTTTTTTATTTGAGATTTTTCTTGTTTCTTAAGGAACACCTGTATTGCTATAAACATCCCTCTTAGAAGAAATTTTGCTACATCCCATAGATTTTGAGATTGTTTTTATTGTTGTTTGTCTCAAGGTATTTTCTGATTTCCACTTTGATTTCATCATTGACCCACTGGTTTTTTTAGGAGCATGTTGTTTAGTCTCCATGTGATAGCTTTTGTTTCCCATTTTTCTTTCTGTGGTTGATTTCTAGTTTCATACCGTTGTGGTCAGAAAAGATGCTTGAAATAATTTCTATCCTCTTAAATATTAATACATTGAGGTTGTTTTGTGGCCTAGTATATGGTCTAACCTAGAGAATTTTCCATGCGAGCTTGAAAAAAATGTGTATTCTGTGTTTCTTGGATGTAGTGTCCTGTAGATATCAAGCAAGTCCAAATGGTCTATTGTGTCATTTAGGATCTCTGTTGCCTTATTGATTTTCTGTCTGGAAGATCTTTCCATTGATGAGAGTGGGGTACAAGAAGTTTCCTACTATTATTGTATTCCTGTCAATTTCTCCTTTAATATCTGATAGTATTTCTTTTATATATTAGGTGCTCCTACATTGGGTGCATATATGTTAACAAGTGTAATATCCTCTTCTTGTATTGATCCCTTTATCATTGTATAATGCCCTTGTCTTTTGTTAGACTTTATTTGAAGGTCTATTTTCTCTGATATGAGTATTGCTACCCTCACTTTCTTGTTATTTCCATTTGCATAAAAATATATTTTTCCATCCCCTCACTTTCAATCACTTTGTGTCTTTAGCCCTGAAGTGAGTCTCTTTTAGGCTCTTGTATTCTATCTTGTATTGTAGGTTCTTTTTTTCTTATCCAGTCTGCAACTCTATGTCTTTTGATAGGAGCATTTACTACGTTAACATTTAAAGTAATTATTGATAGGTATGTACTTACTGCCACTTTAAACCTTGTTTTCCAGTTGATTTTGTAGTTCTTTGTTCATTTCTTCTTTTTGCTTTTCCTTTTGTGGTTTGAAGGTTTTCTTTTGTATTATGGTGGAGTTCCTTTCTTTTTGGTATTTGTGTATCTATTGTATGTTTTTGATTTGTGGTTACCCTGGTTTTCAATTATGTTAACCCAAACTATATCTACTCGCTTTAGACTTACAGTCATATAAGTTCAAACACATTCTAAAAGATCTATATTTTTTACTCCCCTCCCCTACATTTTGTGATTTTGATGTCCTACTTACATCTTCACGTTTACCCTTTTGCTGTTAATTTTAGTCATAATCACTTTCACAAAAGTTTTGGATTGTTTTTTTGTAATGTACAGATTATGTACTGGCTTATTTAAGTGATCTTCAATCTTTTTATGTATTTTCCTTTCCTATTGTGATTTTACCTGTCCTATAGATTCTTGATTCTTTTCTATTTAGAGAAAACCTTTCAATAATTCTTTAGGTTAGGTTAAGTATTTCTGAATTCTTGTAGTTTTTTCCTCTCTGTGAAATTCTTTCTCTCTCCTTCTATTCTAAATGATAATCTTGCTGGGTAGAGAATCCTAGGTTGCAGGTTTTTCCCTTTCGGGACTTTGAATGTATCATGACACTCCCTTTTGACCTGCAAATTTTCTGTAGAGAAATCAGCGGATAGTCTTATGGGGGTTCCCTTGTAACTGGCTCTTTGTTTCTCTCTTGCTGCTTTTAGAATCCTCTCTTAACCTTTAACTTTTTCCATTTTATTTATGATATTTCTTAGTGTGGGTCTGTTTGGGTTCATCTTGTTTGGGACCCTCTGCACTTCTTGTACCTGGATATCTGTTTCCTTCTTTAGGTTTGGGAAATTTTTGGCCATAATTTCCTCAAATACATTTTCAATCCCTTTCTCTCTCTTCTTCCTCTGGAACCCCTATTATGTGTAGGTTGGCACACTTTATATTACCGCATAGATCTCGTATGTTGCTTTTTTTTTTTTTTTCCATTTGTCTTTCTGTCTGCTGTTCTGATTGGGCAATTTCCATTATTCTATCTTACAGATCACTTAGTCATTCTTCTGCATTACTTAGTCCGCTATTCATTACTTCTAGATTGGTTTTTGTTTCACAATTGAGTTGTCTATTTTTGATTGGTTCATCTTACAGTTTCTACTTCCTTGTACAGTGATCTCCATTTCTATCAGTAAACTTTCTTAAGTCCTTTAGCACTTTTATTGCCTCCTTTGTGAACTTGGGGTCTAGTAGACTAGTGAGATCTGTTTCACTATTCTTTCACGCAATTTCTCTCGTTCTCTTAATTAGGAGTAATTCCTCTGCTTTTTCACTTTACTTAATTTTCACAGTTATCCACTATGGTCTTAAAGTGTTGTTTTTACGTGGGAGCATCCCTGTGTAGACTGTGTGAGTCCAATATTTTTGGTGCAAGGGCTTTTTTTGGCATGGATGCCAGGCACACCTTTCCTCAGAGTGTGTTGGCCATTATCCCCTTGAGCGTGGGTGTGACTGATGTTGTGGTGTCCAGAGTCTGCACTGGATTTTAGGTGCAGCCTCCTTTTTGTTCCTTGGCTATCCCAGCCCTGTCAGGGGTGAGATCTGCTCTCAAGTTGTTGGAGCAGAAGCCCTGAGGGTTGGGGTTGATAAGGCTCCCTTGCCCTTAAGTGCATGCTCTCTCCCAAAGGAGGTGAGCACTGAAGCAAGCGAAGCCGCCTGTGTGGTCACAGCAAACCTATAAGCTACCCATGCAGGCACCCAAGGTTCTGCCCAGAAGCAGCCCAAGTTCATGTTCCTTTCTCAGCTGTGTTCATCTCAGACCTAGTGCTAGGCTGGTGCTGGGCCTGAGGTGCTGTGACTGCAGGAATTGAGATGATTGATTGTGCTGCAACATGGGACCTGGGCTGTCTCTGTGGGAAGACTCTCCCAGGATCTGTCCACCCCCAATGTGGCTTCAAGCTTCAGTGTTAGGTGAGTGGAACCACAGCATTCCCACAGGGAAAAAAACTGCTACATACTTCTCCCCAGGGGCTGTCCACCAGAAATATGTGATTCTGTGACACCACCTAGTGGACATGCAAACAAAGTTCACCATTGCCAGACCCACCTCCAACCCACCCACCATGCACAGGCTTACAGTGGGCTCCAATGGCAGACCCATACCCCACTATGCACATGCTGACCATGGGCTCTGAGGTTAGGCCCAGACCCCACCTTAGGTCCCTCAGGGTTGTCTCTGGGGAAGTAGACTGATTCCTCAGGCCTGTCCACCTGAGACTCAGCACTTAGCCACTGTGCATACTAGCAGACCCGCCTGGTGACCATTTTGGGCTGGAAAGTGCTGTGAGGTGGCGGCCATCAGCGCTGGTCACTCTCCACCCTGACTGCTAGTAAGCCAGCATGCATGCACTCCTCATAAGCAGAGTCCAGGCCCCTCTAGCCCCTATATCTGTCTTGGCAGACCTCCTAGGAGGCGGTGGGGGGGTGGTTCCAAGGGTGAGGGCTTGCATGGGTGGACCCTCCCTCCTTCACAGATTCCTCCCAGAGTTGCAGGTCTTGTCCTCTTCATTTTCTTTCTATCCTACCAATTCTTGCAGCTCTGACTGTATGGGATCTTCTGCCAATTTCCAGTTGGTTTTTTGTGAGAGTTTTTCCACAGGTAAGTGTATTTTTGATCTGTTTGCGGGGTGTGGGGGTGGGTAAACTACATATCCTCCTACTCTGTCATCTTGATCCACCTTTTAAAGAGTTAATATTTTTTAAATGACCATAACTACTCAAAGCAGTCTACACATTCACTTCAATTCCCATTAAAATTCAATTAGCAGGGCTTCCCTGGTGGCGCAGTGGTTAAGAGTCCACCTGCCGATGCAGGGGACATGGGTTCGTGCCCCGCTCTGGGAAGATCCCACATGCTGCGGAGCAGCTGGGCCTGTGAGCCATGGCCACTGAGCCTGCGTGTCCGGAGCCTGTGCTCCGCAACAGGAGAGGCCACAACAGTGAGAGGCCTGTGTACCGCAAAAAAAAAAAAAAAAAAAAAAAAAATTCAATTGGCATTTTTCACAGAACTAAAACAAATAACTTTTTAGTTTGTATGGAAACACTAAAGACCTCAAATACCAAAAGCAACCTTGAGAAAGAAGCACAAAGCTGGAGGCATCAGGTTCCCTGATTTCAAACTCTATTACAAAGCTACAGTAACCAAAACAGTAGGGTACTGGCATAAAAAGAGACATGTGGAAACCAAGTGAATAGAACAGAGAGTCCAAAAATAAACCCACTCATATATGGTCAATTAATTTATTAGAATGGAGTCAAGAATATACAATGGGGAAAGGCTAAATTCATTCAGTAAATGGTGTTGGGAAAACTGGAGAGGAACATGCAAAAAAATAGAACTAGACCACTATCGTACAATACACAAAACTTAACTCAAAATAAATTAAAGACTTGAATGTAAGACTGGAAACCATAAAACTCCTAAAAGAAAACATAGGTGGTATGAACCTTCACATTGGCCTTAGCAATAATTTTTTGGATTTGACACCAAAAGCAAAGGCAATAAGAGCAAAAATTAACAAATGGAAGTTCATCAAACTAAAAAGCTTCTGCACAGCAAAGGAAACCATCAACAAAAATGAAAAGGCAATGCGTTTCCCTGGTGGCACAGTGGCTGAGAGTCCGCCTGCCGATGCAGGGGACATGGGTTCATGCCCCAGTCCGGGAAGATCCCACATGCCACGGAGCGGCTGGGCCCGTGAGCCATGGCTGCTGAGCCTTCGTGTCTGGAGCCTGTACTCCGCAATGGGAGAGGTCACAACAGTGAGAGGCCCGTGTACCACAAAAAAAAAAAAAAAAAAAAGAAAAGGCAACCTGCTGAATGGGAGAAGGGATTTGCAAATCATATATCTGATGAGGAGTTAATATCCAAAATATATAAAGAACTCATACAGCTCACTAGCAAAAATAGTAAACAATCCAATTAAAAAGTGGGCAGAGGACCTGAATAGTAATATTTTCCAAAGACATACAGATGGCCAACAGGAACATGAAAAGAAATCAGGGAAATACAAATCAAAACCACAATGAGATATCACCTCACACCAATTAGAATGGCAATTATGAAAAAGACAAGAGACAACAACTGCTGGTGAGGACGTGGATAAAAGGGAACCCTTGTGCACTGCTGGTAGGAATGTAAATTGGTGCAGCTACTATGGAATACAGTTTAGATGTTCTTCAAAAAATTAAAATAGAACTACAATATAGTCTGGTAATTCCACTTCTGGGTATTTATCCAAAAACACTAATTGGAAAAGATATATTTATCCCCATGTTCACTGCAGGATTATTTACAATAGCCAAGAAATGGAAATAACCTAAATGTTCATGGATGAATGAATAAAGAAAATGTGGTATGTTTATACAATGAAATATTATTCAGCCAGAAAAAGAATGAAATCTTGCCATTTGTGACAAGATGGATGGACTTGAGGGTATTGTATTAAGTAAAATAACTCAGACAGATTAAGACAAATACTATATAATCTCACTTATATGTAGAATCTTAAAAAAAAACAAAACCCACCAAGTTCACAGATGCAGAGAATAGATTAGTGGTTGCCAGGGTCAATGGTTGGGAGTGGGAGAAATGAGTGAAAGGAATCAAAAGGTACAAACTTTGTTATAAAAATAAATAAGTCATGGGGGATGTAATGTACATGTAATGTACATGCTATAGTTACATGTAATGTTAACTATAGCATAGCATGTTGACTATAGTTAATACTTTATCACATACTTGAAAGTTGCTTAAACACTAAATCTTAAAAGTTATCATCAGAAGGGAAAAAAATTTTGTGTGTATGTATGGTCATGGATTTCAACCAGAGTTACTGTGGTGATCATTTTGCAATATGTATAAATATCAAATAATTACATTGTACTCCTGAAACTAATTATACCTCAGTTATAATGTAAATTATACTTCAATTTAAAAATGGAAGGGGCTTCCCTGGTGGCACAGTGGCTGAGAGTCCACCTGCCAATGCAGGGGACACGGGTTCGTGCCCCAGTCCGGGAAGATCCCACATGCCGCGGAGCAGCTGGGCCCGTGAGCCATGGCCGCTGAGGCTGTGCATCCAGAGCCTGTGCTCCACAGTGGGAGAGGCCACAACAGTGAGAGGCCTGCATACCGCAAAAAAAAAAAAAAAAAAAAAAAAAAATGGAGGGACTTCCCTGGTGGTGCAGTGGTTAGGAATCTGCCTGCCAATGCAGGGGACATGGGCTTGATCTCTGGTCCAGGAAGATCCCACATGCCATGGAGCAACTGAGCCCGTGTGTCACAACTACTGAGCCTACACTCTAGAGCCCGTGAGCCACAACTACTGAGACTGCATGCCACAACTACTGAAGCCCGCACGCCTAGAGCCAGTGCTCCACAAGAGAAGCCACCGCAATGAGAAGCCCGCACACCGCAATGAAGAGTAGCCCCAGCTTACTGCAACTAGAGAAAAGCCCATGTGCAGCAACGAAGACCCAACGCAGCCAAAAATAATTAATTAATTAATTAATTTTTAATTGAAAAAAATAAAAATGGAAATCAAAGGAAATTAAAATGATAAAAGATATTTTTGAAAAAGAAACCATTATAAAAAAAGTAGGGCTTCCCTGGTGGCGCAGTTGTTGAGAGTCCGCCTGCCGATGCAGGGGACACGGGTTCGTGCCCGGGCCCGGGAAGATCCCACATGCTGCGGAGCGGCTGGGCCCGTGGGCCACTGAGCCTGCGCGTCCGGAGCCTGTGCTCCGCAATGGGAGAGGCCACAACAGTGAGAGGCCCTCGTACCACAAAAAAAAAAAAAGTAAATGGGCCCAGGGGTAGGTAGTAACAGCTAGAGACATCCTGGGAAATGTTCTGATTTGCAAGGTTAACAAAAATTGATCAGTTTTCTTATGGATAGGGCAGAAAGAAAAAAAAAAAAAAAGCTTACACACAAAGTAATAAAAACCAGGAAATACGAAACGCCATATAGCAACAACCGCAACATTTAAAGAGAAAAATGTTGTGATCCAAGTATTTTATGCCTTCCCAAGTTGTCTTCCAGGAGTGAGCGTGTGAAAGCCAGTCTCAAGTAGGAAAAATCTCAGAAAATAAATCACCATTTTACTACTTTTGAAACAACCTCTAAACTAACCCGAAGATTAACAACAACAAAAACTTTACAAATAGGAAAGTTTTAGTATAAGTGGCTCAGAGGATCTGCCCTTCACTTAGTTTGGACTACAGAAATCGAGCTGAGTAAGTATACCACTGAATGCTCACTCAACTATTCTTCCTATGGCTCATCTCTTTCCCCAGTTCTAGTAACACACTTCTTCAGCTACACAGAAAGAATTTTTGGCTTGTCTGATAACTATTGATACTTCAAAGCATTAAATGCCCTTTTCCTGTTCCAACACTTGGTAACAATCGCTAAACATTTTACCTGGTGAGAACACTAAGCTTGAGTAATTATTAAACTAAAATTTCTGCTTTTTTTTTTTAATGTTCATGAGACGTAGATTCATAGAGCAACATAATGTCCATCTTCATTACCAAAGATCTCTATTAATGATTTCCTGTGTCTCTAAAAAGTAGACTGAATGACCCTGGCTTTTGAGGTTTATTCAAGTGGTAAAAATCATATAAGCCATCCACCAAAAGATATTATCTTTCCCAATCTCTTCTAATATTATCTTTCTACCTGGGCCATATGAATATCACTATGCTGCTTATACTCAAAAATCAATATAAGTAGTAAATTCTTAACCAAGTAAAAATGCATAGGAAAAAGGTGCATTTTTTTAAGATCTACAATGATACACACTTACTTCTCCAGACTCCTCAATGATAATCCATGGTAATCATGGGAGTCTATTATAAATTTTTAATTTTTTGATGAGGAACATAGCCAACTTTGCTTTTACTTCCTCTTATTGCAGTACTATAAAATAGGGAATTAGTTTCTACATATACACTTTTTGTGTTATTGTCCAAGACACTTTTGAAATAGAAAATGTAAGCTTGTTAAAGAGCAATGGTAAGAATTAGAGCCACACTAAAATTAGAGTCTGCTTCTAGGAGCTCCAGTTCTGTATCATCTAGCTTTAAGGAAGCTAAATCTCAGTAATGATAAAAGGGAATGGAGTGAAGGATAAGGAAGATCTTTATGTTCTCTTTTTTTTTTTTTTTTTTTTTTTTTTTTTGCGGTACGCAGGCCTCTCACCGTTGTGGC
This sequence comes from Hyperoodon ampullatus, assembly GCF_949752795.1. NCBI lineage: Eukaryota > Metazoa > Chordata > Mammalia > Artiodactyla > Ziphiidae > Hyperoodon > Hyperoodon ampullatus. The sequence continues at coordinate 46,693,999 of NC_136924.1, forward strand.
CTCTCCCGTTGCGGGGCACAGGTTCAGCAGCCATGGCTCACAGGCCCAGCCGCTCCACAGCACATGGGACCTTCCCGGACCGGGGCACGAACCCGTGTCCCCTGCATCGGCAGGCGGACTCTCAACCACTGCACCACCAGGGAAGCCCTTTATGTTCTCTTTAACACAGAGTCAAGATTATTTTAATAGATAGAACCAACTTCATAATTTGTTCTTTAGTCTATCAGGAATGTACACATAATGCTAATATTATTTGGTTGATTCTTTGAAATTGTAGGAACCAATCACAGTGAAACATGTATCAATGCTTTCCAATACTTTTTTCTTGGAGGGTCTAAAGAGAGTATATGGATCCTTAACATTTATAAAAGGCAATAAGCAAGATACCACAACTAACACTGTTAGAAATAGACTCCAAGTGATATGACAAATAATGAACAAGCCAGATAACTATGAAAAGAGCTGGCTTTAGAAAGAGGTGATTACAATGAACCCCTTATAACTCTCCATGGCTTACGAACATCTTTTCACTCTACTTGTACATCTAATGGCAGCTCTAAGTCAACAGAGCCTAGCTCTGGCACAAATTATGTGGCATTAACTCTGAAATTGTCTCTTATTTCTGTTCCAGCAGCTTTGTGACACTGACAAGCCAGAACAGAAGCAGTGATTTCCAATTCTTTGACAAATGATGAGGTAAGATGACTTTTACCACTGCTGCTACCCACATTTTACTTTAACGATTTAATTGTAAAAATACCTAGCTCATTGTCTTATTCTTTTTAAATTATATTTTGAAAAATCTCTTATCTATAAGTATGTCAATGGCATATTTCAATGGGTTCTTATTTATATAAAGTCAATCCCCTATTCAAGAGAAGGCAGAGTAGGTACAAAGACCTATGATAGATAGATACAGAGGACAGACAGATGTGGAAGGATGATGAGTAGGTGACAAAAAAAAAGATACATAACTAAATATCATTTAAATCCATTTTCAAAGGACTAATTTCAACTTGATGAAAATTTTTAAACGGATAACTTTAAATGCAAAAAAATTAAAACTCCTTTTATTAACATCTGCCTTGGAAAAGTTGGAAAAGATCCCCCAAGTCCTGAGGTTTCTTTTCTTCAGGTATGTCCCAACTTTAAGCCTGTGTTTTTCTTCATATTTATGGGAGGGGATCAGAAACATAAGAAGGGAAATTCCCATGTAGAACTAGTTTCTTCGGAAATACAAAGTTGACAGCAAGAAATCCCACGGTATTTGGCCATCTCCAATGTTCTAATTAACATCAGAAATTCTCTGTTAAATGACAGCTAACATCTTGCCAGCAACAATGGAACCCAAAAGACAGTAAAATGGTATTTTCATTTTCATTGTGCTGAGAGAATATAACTATCAATCTAGGTTTCTACTGCAACAGAAAAAAATCCCTTTTCAGAACAAAGGTGGGGCTTGGAGGTAGTCAAAAGGTACAAACTTTCAGTTATAAGATAATTAAGCATAATATATATAACCTAAATATAAATATAATGAACACTGTTGTGTGTTATATATAAAAGTTAAGAGAGTAAACCCTAAGATTTCTCATCACAAGGAAAACATTTTTTCTATTTCTTTAATTTTTTATCTATACGAGATGATGGATGTTCACTAAACTTACTCGTTTCATGATATACATTAAATCATTATGCTGTACACCTTAAACATACACAGAAATGTATGAAGAAAAAAAAGAAGAAGAAAAAAAAGAAAAAAGAAAAATGATAACTTAAAAAAATAAACTACCTGGGTGATTATTCACATCCACTTCTCCTCTCCAACCTAGCACGAGGGAGGATTTCCCTGCTCTGTGCATGACAGACTGTCAAGCAGTGAGGTGAAGTGATATGCATTCATTTAACTCCTGGTACAAACCCTCCAGCATCTTCTTCCAATACAACAGCTACCAGGAAGCCTATGTGTCTCTCAGATGGTACAGCTCTATGACAGTGGACCCTCCACCAGCCCAAATCCATGACAGACTGTGAGAAAGAGTTTGACACATTACACATGTAGAGTGAGAGATAAATAAAAGTTTATTATGTTAATTTAAAAAATAAAAGCAAAATTTCTAAATAAGGAAATTCCAAAAGTGTATTTCTTTGGGGACCCAACTGCAGTGGGAGGGTGTGGCGGGGGGGGGGTTCCTCCACCCTAAAAAACAATTCTTGGACACCAGCAGGATGTCTCAGAATTCAACTCAGTTCAACTCAATTCTAACACCATCTGCCCACAGACAGCATCAGATTCCACAGGTTGAGGGCTCAGTCCTACAAGACCGCCCCCTGCACACACCTCCAATTTCAAATGCCAGTTGCAAGTCGAGGCTGTGCTTCTGATCAACTGGCTACAAACTGGAGGTTCCAGGGACCCCCCCGCCTCCAACTCAGGATGCCAATTGCAAGTCCAGGTTGTTACCTGTACCTCTGACTGACTGGCTATAAATCAGAGGTTCCCACAACTTCCTCCTAGGGTTCGATCCATTTGCTACAGCAGCACACAGAGTTCAAAGAAAATTTTTTACTTATTAGATCACCAGTTTATTATAAAAGGTTATAACACAGGAACAGCCAGATGGAGGAGATGCACAGGTCAAGGAATGGGGAAAGGATGCAGAGCTTCCATGCCCTCTTCAGAAGCCACTCTCCCAGCACCTCCACATGTTACCTAACCTGGAAGTTCTCTGAACCCTGTCCTTTGGGTTTTTAATGGAAGCTTCATTCCATAGGCATGATTGATTAATTCATTGACCATTGGGGACTGTATCACCCTCCTCCCCAGAGGTCAGGGAGTGGAAATGAAAGTTCCAACCCTCTAATCACAAGGTTGGCTCCACTGGCAACCAGCCCCATCCTTACATGCTTTCCAAACGTCACCTCCTTAACATAACAAATGACACATTTATTACTCTCAACATTTAGGAAATTCCAACGGTTTTCAAGCTGTGTGATCCAAGAACTGTGGATGAAGACCAAATATACAAGAGAAATATATCCTGGTCACCAGAATGACCAAATATATATTTCCTATAAATCATAATACCACAGTATTTCAAACAGAAAGTGATGTCAAATAGATGATGCAAGAAAAATGCAAGAAGGAATGAAGAGCATAGAAAGTGGTAAATACATATGAAAATCTAAAGAAGAAAACAAAACAAACAGAAAAACATTACCAATATCTTGTGGTATATAAATGCAACCTCAGGAAGGAAATCAAAATACATGAAAAAATGGAATTAAACTTGGGAGGAGGTTAAAAGGAGTTAATGTGCTGTTAAGTTGTTTATGTTATTCAGGAGGAAGATAAAGATACTGTGTAACTTCAGACTTTGTTACGTTAAATATGCATAAGTAAAATTTCAATGGCAACTACTAAAAAATACATGCAAACAAAATATAACTTCCAAACTAGTTGAGAGAAAGTTGCATGAGAAAAAAATATATATACAGGGCAATTCAAAGAGGAGAGAAAAAGAAGCACAAATAAGTTGAGGGTGAAAACACAGATATATAAATACAATTACTTCAATAATCATATAATATGGGGGCTTCCCTGGTGGCGCAGTGGTTGAGAGTCCGCCTGCTGATGCAGGGGACGCGGGTTCATGCCCCGGTCCACAAAGATCCCACATGCCGCAGAGCGGCTGGGCCCGTGAGCCATGGACACTGAGCCTGCGCGTCCAGAGCCTGTGCTCCGCAACGGGAGAGGCCACAACGGTGAAAGGCCCATGTACAGCAAAAAAAAAAAAAAAAAAAAAATCATAATATGTGTAAATGGATCAAATGTACCAAGTAAAAAGAAGACCAATCAGACTGGATTTAAAGCAATCTGTCTGGATTTAAAATTTATATTTTATTTTTGTACCGAAAAAACATAAGTTAAAAGAATAGGATTAAGATTGAAAGCAAAAGAATAGAAAAGATAAATGAGGAAAAGTCTAAACAAAAAAAAGCTGAAGTAGCCATATTCATCCAGACAAAATAAACATTAAAGCAAAAACATTTCTAAAGACCAAACAGGTCATTTGCTAATGATAAAGGGCTCAATTCACCTGTTAAACTGTATATGGGAGATGCAAGAGAGAGGAGATATGGGGATATATGTATATGTATAGCTGATTCAACGTGTTACAAAGCAGAAACTAACACACCATTGTAAAGCAATTATACTCCAATAAAGATGTTAAAAAAAAACTGTATATGACCTTATAATATGGTTTAAGAACACAGAGAACAAAAGATGACAGAAATATATGAAGAAACAGACAAATCCACAAAAATCAGAGTGGGTGACAGTAACACATCTAAAATCAGTAACTGATAGATGTAGGAAATAAATGTTCAGTGAAAAATACAGATGAGGTGAACAATACAATTAAAGTGGACCTACATCCACTTTATGAACTTTACATTCAACAAGTGAAGATATCAATACATATTATTGTTACAAGCAGAAAAAAAGCATTTATAAAAACTATCTTCTAGTCCTTGAAACAGACCTCACCATGTATCACAGGGTCAAAATGATACGGATCACGATTTCCATCCTCAAAGCAATTACATAGGAAACTTAAAAAAAAAAAATGCTTAGATGAATGGACACACTCCTAAAAAAAATTATTCAGGAATAATTAGAAAACCTGTATAGTCCTGTAGCCATTAAAGAAACAAGACCAATGGTCAAAAAAATTTTCCACAAGGAAAACATCAAGTCTAGATGGTTTTATTTAAGTAGTTCTACCAAACTTTCAAGAAACAAATTGTGTTGGGAGACTCTTCTCTGTGGATCTCTTGGGTTTTGCCTGTCTTACAAATAGGCACTGACTGCTTTGTTCCATACTGTCTTTTCAAGGATGTTTAGTATAGCAAACAGTCTTGTAAGACAGAGAGAGTATCTCTCTTCAGAGCCAAGGGGAGTTTTGAATACAGCATTAAAGATATAGATAGTATCTCCCACCAAAGCAGAAGGTAGGCATGCTTACTGCCCATTACAAAGTTTGAATTCCTTAAGCTCAGGGACCCTGTCCTGCAACACAATCCACTACGTGTGCAAGTGTTATCCAGTTCTCTTCACATCACCATGCAGGAATTGGGGCTCAGGGAATAGGTGCAAAAATGCTGATTCTCTGGGTATTGCTGTGCACAAAAAACTGCCCTTCATCTCTGACCCAGGAAACTTGTGTCTTCTACCAGAATCCATAAACTACGGCAGGTTAACTTTTAGCTTACAAGAAGAATAAAACCTCACACCCTTCACAGCTCCTGACATGCTTAAACCTAAAAAGGCCAGCATAAGTCCTACAGCACAAATGAGCAGATGAAAAAAGAAAAATCCTAAGAATGTATAACAAACCAAACCTGGCAGTCCACCACTGTATAAAAATGTATCATGCTATCCCAGAAACCAAGATTAGCCTCCAAATACAATATCAATTAATGTATATACTTTAGTAAGCCATCAAAAGTGTAATATGCTTCTAGCAACAGATATAGAAAATGAGCTAGATAAAATTTAACATCCATTAATAATTAAAAATAAAAATGAAGAGCAAACAAAGAATTAAATGAGGACTACATTAATTTGATAAAGGGTATCCACAAAAAAATCTGTAACAAACAGCATACTTAACAAGAAATGATTAAAGCATTTTATCTGAAATTGGAAAGAAAACTTCTAGTCAACGTTAGAGGTTCTAACCAGTGGAATAAGACAAGAAAATATGTATAAGATTTGAAAAGGGAAAAAGTCATTATTCACAAGTAATATAATTGTGTATTTTTTTAAATCCCCAAAATACTTCAAATACATTATTGGAATTTAATAAAAGTGTATAACAATATCACTGGATTTTAAAAAGTACTTAAAAATCTATTATATATCTACACACTAGCAATGGCTGAAAATAAAATTTTAAAATATACCATTAACAACAGCATCAACAAATATAAAACACCTAGCTTCAAGGACAGATCCTCAACTTATAATGAAGTTACATCCCGATAAACCCATTATAAGTTGAAAACATCTTAGGTCAAAAATGCATTTAAGGGCTTCCCTGGTGGCGCAGTGGTTGAAAGTCCACCTGCCGATACAGGGGACACGGGTTCGTGCAGGGGACACGGGTTCATTTAATATGCCTAACCTACCAAAAGTCGTATTTTAAATCTGCTCAGAACACTTATATTAGCCTATGTTGGGCAAAATTATCTAACACAAAGCCTATTTTATAATAAAGTGTTGAATATCTCATGTAATTTTTTTACTACTATACTGAAAATAAAAACAGAATGGTTGTATAGGTACAGAATGGTTGTAAGTATATCAGTTGTTTCCCCTCATGATTGCATGGTTGACTGGGAGCTGTGGCTTGCCACCCTGCCCACCATCACAACAGTATCATACCACATACTGTTAGCCTGGGAAAAGATCAAAATTCAAAGCAGTTTTCTACTGAATGCCATTGCTTTCACACTATTGTAAACTCAAAAAAAAAAAAAAAAAAAAGACTTTTAAGGAGGAAATTATATGACTTTATTTTTACAACATTAAAGAATATCTCAATATTGATGCATAAACCATGTTCATGGATTAGAAAACTCAGTATTATAAAGATGCTAATTCTTTCCAAATTGATATATAGATTCAGAACATTCTAAATCAAAATTACAACAAGCTTGCGGGCCTTTTTTTAACTTGATAAGCTGAAAATAAAAATGGAAATTTGCAAGTTGACACTTTGATGGGAATCAAAAAACCAAGAATAGTCACTATACTCTTGAGAACAAATAAAGAACATGTCCCCCCATGTGTCAAGATTTACTATAATGCTATTATAACCACATAGTACATACAAACCAACAGAACAGAAGAGAACACTCAGAATCAGACACAATCATACATCAACACTTGATATATAGCAGAGGACATACTGTAGGTCAAGAGGAAAAGATGGGCCTTTTAACAAATCATGGTGAGATAACTGGCCATCAACATGTTAAAAAATGAAATTGAACCCCTACATCTCACTATTATCAATGCAAGCTGAGTTAAAGAAATGCATTCCAAAATCAAACGTATAAAGTTTGTAATGAGGCTACTATTTTGTAATGAGAAGATCTGCAAATCTTCAGGATAACCTACGCTAGCTGATGATAGAAGGTAGCACCCTGACCAGAAATTGAGATTACTATAGTACAGATTCACAAAAAAACACTAAGTTTTTTCTTACTTTTGTAGCATCAGAAAGGGAAAGCAAAAGATCCAAAGCTTGTAAATATGGAGATGATATAAAGAAGAAAATATTGCACATTGATAACACAAAACAGGAAGAAAAAAAGCATTTCTGATTTTATATATTTGAGGATTTTCAGGAAAAAATGAGAAAAAGAAGTTTGTAATTAAAAACAAAATTAAGAAATCAACTCTAAACTATTTTAGGAGTAAGTTCAGAATAAAAACTAATGGCTAAACTAAACTTTACTGCAATCTTTCATATTCCTAGAAAAAATTACACTGGGTTGGCATGTTTTTAAAAAGTACTAAGCTATTAGGAAAAAAAAAAAAACCTCAGAGTTTAAGATAAACATTCAAATTCATCTTGAGTAGGAAAAAATTTTCCTAAAATCTTCTGAGTACTAAATTTAGAGAAAAGTCTCCCTTTTGAAAACTTGAATTATATATCCTGCTTTATCTATCTTTATGGAAACTTAGTGATTGGTGAAAGAGTGAGAAGTCACTGTATCTCTTTTTTTAAAATGACATTTACTGAAAAAGTTAATAGCTAGCTAGTGAAATGTGGATAAAATTACCATTTTCCAGTATCTATTTTATAATTTTTATATAGATATTCTTTCATCAATCTCTCTAAACAACTTTTTATTTTATCCCAAGGAATGGGATAAATCTATACAAAAAATCTCTTAGTGAAGTTTTGTAGATTCTTGATTGTTCCACCATTTGGAACATCTCAATTTTAAAGCCAAAAGAGAGAGAGAAAATTCAGTTCCAGGACTACTCTCTGGAATTTTCACAAACTGTCCCAATATTTACTTGAAATCTAAATTTGCTTTCCCTTTGATAAACAGTAGAAAAGGAAATATTCCTGCCAACAATTCATTTGAAGCATGATGTCTATATACTTAAATTAGTATAAAACTGAAAAAAAAAAAAAAACCAGCTTCTGTTTCTCTGTTCAGAATCACACAGCAGCTGTGAAAAGGGTTTTATTCTTCCACTTCTAAGTCAGTACATCAAAATTGTTGCCCAGGAGCCTGCCAGAAAGTCCCACACTAATTGCAGAATTGCCATAGCGATGAAATGACAATAGCCACGCGCATTCATCTGGATTACCAAGCATGGGCTATTTATAACTGGAGGAATGATTCCAACCACAAAGTCAAAGAGGAGAGATTAATTAAGGTGTGCAACTCCAAAAAATGTTATCGACAACTTCACCTTGTTTTATTCAGCTTACCTAATGAAAATAATGACTGTAATTTCATAAACTAGTTTGTTTCCTTTTGATAAAACCAAACATCATTGCTTATGCAGCACATATCAAACATTGGGTTACTTTTCTCTAGTGGTTTTTGTGTGAAAAAAATCTTCAGTATCAATGATAAATATACATTAAAGTATCAGGTCCATTTCTCACAACTGGGTGGTCTTAAATTTTTAACATGTAAGTTTCAAAATAAATAAAATAAATAAATAAATAAATAATGTTATTTTGTTGCATGTCAACTTAAGTAAAAATACCTAGGGTTAGGGCTTCCCTGGTGGCGCAGTAGCTGGGAGTCCGCCTGCCGATGCAGGGGACACGGGTTCGTGCCCCGGTCCGGGAAGATCCCACATGCCGCGGAGCGGCTAGGCCCGTGAGCCATGGCCGCTGGGCCTGCACGTCCGGAGCCTGTGCTCCGCAACGGGAGAGGCCACAACAGTGAGAGGCCCACGTACCGCAAAAAATAAAAAATAAATAACAGTTGTTAGCTGTCTACTAGGATTCTATAAAAATTCTGTATGGCACAGACACCTTATAACTTCTCCATTGCAACCTGAAGTGACCTGAAGAGCCAAATTATCTTAAAAGAATAGGAATATTTGATTGTGATACTATATTACAAAATTTGACCACAGTGGAGGCAAGGTACATCAGCAGATAAACAATAATAATTTCTTGAACACCTACTATGAGCCTGGTTTTACATACATACTTTCATTTTAATTCTCACAACTGCACTTTGGAATAGGTATAGTTAGCCCAATTATACAACAAACTAAAGAATCAGAAGCCTGAATGAAGTAAACAAAATACCCAAGGTCACACAGCTAGTAAGTGGCAAGACTGTCTGATCTGAATATTCATGCTTATGTAGCCCAAGAGTCTCTCTAAAAATATTTATATTTGGCCCACTTTTCAAAAATAGTTTTAAGAAACTTACACATGAAAAACAATTTAAGAAAACACATGCATGTACACACATACACACACACATGAAATTAAAAGAAACCATCTAATGGATGTAACTAAATGCAGACATTTGAGATTAATTATTTATTAAAGTAACTTTGAGTCCATAAAACCAGTCTCCAGGTAAAGAGGTCTGCCCAGAAAGCTTTAGGCCTGTATCTAATAGTATTTAAAGCAGTGACCAGAAAGACAAGCTGTACTGAATATAACATTCAGGTAATGGCCCTAAAGTCAGCCATAAAACAAACCCATAGGCATTTCTTCCAATCTTGCTTGCCTAAAATATAACTACTCTAAAGGAAGAGTGAAAATTATATGAGTGTCTAGTCAAAGAAATAACATGCACTCTTTTAAGAAATGACAGAGTAGCAAAGGCTTTCAGCTCCTTCAAACTCTACCTAATGAACATTCACTGTGAGAAGATGACCCAACATGGTTTAGAAGTAGAACTAAGATATAAAGGAGCAATAATAATCACTCATTCAGAAAATATCGAACATATACTATAATAAGATGCTATGCCTACACATAAAGATAAATAAAATACAAGGAACCTGTAATATAGCTGGAGACACAAAACAATTAATAATAATGCATAATAGTATGTGTGAAATGAATGCTAACGATAAGAAGCGCTCCTAAATTCATAGGAGGGGAAGATCACTTTGGATTTATCAGGCAGTTTCAAAGAACTAGGCTTGAAGTAAAAAGGAGGTAACTTAACGAAAGGAAAATTATTTCATCTTAATGAATAATTATATCAGTCACATAACTGTCAAAAGCTAAACCCCAAAGTTGAATTTAAAAAAGCTTTTCTCTAGAATCATGACACTTAACAATCCTAAAGACTTAGTTTTAATATTCCTAAGGAAATTAATTTAAACTAGCTACTAAAGCAAATCACACAGTGGTATATGAAGAGAGCCAAGTATTTGGATTTCAGTAACAGACAATATTCAATTTACAGCTCTGCCGCTTACACTTCCTATGTATGTGACCACTGGCAAAATATTTAACCATCTATAAAATGTGGGTGATAATCCTAACTTAAGAGGTTTAGGATTCAATTAGATAATACACAAGAGAAAGCAGAAGTGCTAATTTTATTATCTAAATTCTTTACAATCAAATTCTTAGTCTAAATTAAATAAGCTGTTCTGTTTTTTGTATCTAAGAACTTTCTTTGAAAGAACTTTAATATTTAATAATGAGCAGGGTCTGTTATTTAAATACAGTAAACATGGTAATATAAATAATGATCCTTTTTTAACTAGCTTCTTTTATTTACACGGAAGTATTAATTCTTTGGAATCACTGGTAATTTATAGTATCAGACTACTGTCTCTCTAAACATACAACTTTCTATTTTTTCTTCTTTATTCTACTAATACTATTTAGTATTACTAATTTATTATATGTCAATTCAGGTCACCAGTAGGTTGCTGGTAATATGTAGGACTGAATAAACTGCTTATTAAAGCAAATATGTTTCTGCATATATTCTTTTCTCTCTACAACCTTTATTTTACTTACTCAAAGAATATTTGTCATTACATCAATTTTTTCATTGATTTTCTCTCTTCTTTCCCCTTCTCACTGTTTAGTCTCAAACACAGGTTGATTCTAGTAAAAGTTGTTTGTTCTTACCATGTTGAACAAATATTCTGTTGCACAAAAAGTTTAACCTTCTGAATTGTAGGCACTTTTCATAAATTTAAAAATAATTATGAAACTACTCCACAAATAGGTATATATAATAAATAACTATCAAATTAATTCACTTAATCTAAGTACTCTGTTTTTTCTTTTCCAAAAGTGAAATGGCCCAAAGACAGGACTAGGAAGAAAGGGCTAGGAAGTACCTGAGTAACCAAAAGTTGACCACAGGGCATGCCTGCAAGGAATTGAGGGACTGGTGAACAAATGACTTATGACCAGCCATGTTTAGGAATGTCTAAACATAAATGGGCTGAGAAAGACAGTCTTTTTACACATTTATGTTTCTTACTGGATAAGATGATTACATACTTCGTAATTATAATAAGAGTCATAAAGACAAAGTATAAGGAAAGTCTGGTATAAGTTGGCAAACATTAGGTACGTAATATCTGTTGAAAGGAAGAGAGAGGGAGGCAAGGGAGAAAAGTCTTTATGGTATCCAGTAGCAGAAATATTATATTCAGAAAAGTAAGTACAGTATAATGAAAGAAATTGAATACTATACTTATTCATTTAATGTTTCTGAACAATCCTTTTGATTACATTCAGTAATAAAGTTAATTCCCTTTTGTATCCCTTCAATAAGATGAAATATTAATTTTGTAAATGATGTGGATTTTGCATATCAAGAAATATGAAGAAATAAGTCAGAGAAAAAAGAAAAGTCTCCCGAATCATGGTGTCCAACACAATAGCTAACATTTCTGTAATAGTACATTTTATTTTAATCCACTAGCAACTACTAAATTACAAGTGTGTACATCATACTCAATGGTGAAAAACTGAAAGCATTTCCTCTAAGATCAGGAACAAGACAAGAATACCCACTCTGGCCACTTTTATTCAACATAGTTTTGGAAGTCCTAGCCACAGCAATCAGATAAGAAAGAAATAAAAGAAATCCAAATTGGAAAAGTAGAAGTAAAACTCTCACTGTTTGCAGATGACATGATACTATACATAGAAAATTCTAAAGAGGCTACCAGAAAGTGAGCTCATCAATGAATTTGGTAAAGTTGCAGGATACAAAATTAATATGCAGAAATCTTTCTATATGCTAATAAGATCAGAAAGAGAAATTAAGGAAACAATCCCATTTACCATCGCATCAAAAAGGATAAAATACCTAGGAATAAACCTACCTAAGGAGGCAAGAGACCTATACTCTGAAAACTATAAGACAATGATGAAAAACTGAAGATGACACAAACAGATGTAAAGATATACCATGTCCCTGGACTGGAAGAATCAATATTGTTAAAATGACTATACTACCCAAGGCAATCTACGGAGTCAGTGCTATCTCTATCAAATTAAGAATGGCATTTTTCACAGAACTAGAACAAAAATTTTTAAATTTGTATGGAAACACAAAGGGCCCGAATAGCCAAAGCAATCTTGAGAAAGAAAAACGGAGCTGGAGGAATCATGCTCCCTGACTTCAGAAAATACTACAAGGCTACAGTAATCAAAACAGTGTAGTACTGGCACAAAAACATACATATAGACTGATGGAACAGGATAGAAAGCCCAGATATAAACCCACAAACCTTTGATCAATTAACCTACGACAAAGGAGGCAAGAATATACAATGGAGAAAAGATAGTCTCTTCAGTAAGTGGTGCTGGGAAAACTAGCAGCTACATGTAAAAGAATGAAATTAGAACATTCTCTAACACCACATACAAAAATAAACTCAATATGAATTAAAGACCTAAATGTAAGACCTAGAAAACTAGAGGAAAAGATAGGCAGAACACTCTTAGACATAAATAGCAGCAATATCTTTTTGGTTCTGTCTCCTAGAGTAGTGGAAATAAAAACAAAAATAAACAAGTGGGACCTAATTAAACTCAAGAGCATTTGCACAGCAAAGGAAAACATAAACAAAATGAAAAAACAGCAGAGAGAAAACATTTGCAAATAATACTACCAACAAGGGATTAACTTCCAAAATATATAAACAGCTCATACAGCTCAATATATTTTTTTAAATCAAAAAATAGGAAGATCTAAATAGACATTTATCCAAAGAAGACATACAGATGGCCAACAGGCGCATGAAAAAATGCTCAACATTGCTAATTATTAGAGAAATGCCAATCAAAACTATGAGATATCTCACACAGGTCAGAATGGCCATCATCAAAAAGTCTACAAATAATAAATGCTGGAGAGGGTATGGAGAAAAAGGAACCCTGCTATACTGTTGGTGGAAATGTAAATTGGTGCAGCCACTATGGAGAACAGTAGGGAGGTTCCTTAAAAAAATAAAAATAGAGTTACCATATGATCCATAGATCCGACTCCTGGGCATATATCCCCAGAAAGCCATAATTCAAAAAGATACATTCACCCCAATGTTCACTGCAGCACTATTTACAATAGCCAACACATGGAAGCAACCTAAATGTCCATCGACAGATGAATGTACGAAGAAGATATGGTATATATATACAATATGATATTACTCAGCCATAAAAAAAGAATGAAATAATGCCATTTGCAGTAACACAGATCGATGTAGAGATTATAATACTAAGTGAAGCCAGACAGGGAAAGACAAATATCATATGATATCACTTATATGTGAAATCTAAAAAAGGAAAAAAAAAATACAATTGAGCTTATTTACAAAACAGAAATAGAGCCACAGACACAGAAAACAAACTTATGGTTACCAACAGGGAAAGGTGGGGTGTGGGGAGGGATAAATTAGGAGTTTGGGATTAACATATACACAGTACTATGTATGAAATAGATAACCAACAAGGACCTACTGTATAGCACAGAGAACTATATTCAATACTTTGTAATAACCTATAAGGGAAAAGGATTTGAAAAAGAATATGTATTTATACATACATATATACACCTCCACACACAAACACACATATATATAATCGGAATCACTTTGCTGTACACCTGAAACTAACACAACATTGTAAATCAACTACACTTCAATTTAAAAGAAAAAAAAAAAAAACAAGAGCCTAGAGGTGCTATCTTGCTACCATGGAAATGTAGAATATATTAATTAATTAGTACTGTGATGAGAAGAGGGGAGAATAGTGCCTACCTTCCACAGAAAGAAGTTCCTTTCAATAGCTTCTTATCCATTTAACAAACACCCCATGTTTTAAAACCTCCTAATCATTTGCCATTTAAACTTTTTTTCAGATAAGGCATCAGTCACACATTATTTACTTGCTATGACTTTTTAAGTTTTGCATTTCATCAATAGGTTTCACATTAAATCATTATTGTGCACCACTAATTTTATACCGCTCATTATTTCTTAAGTGTAATCAATTTAAGAGAGCTGTTTGTAATTATTATAAGAGAACTATTATTAATATGGTTCCCTTCCGTAAGAGAAGGTTTATAAACAAATTCTTGATTGAAGGGTTCCAAGCACCAAAGCTATTATAAATCAAGGTGGTAAGAACATACACTCAGGAAGGGATGAATGGAATCTGATGTAAACTAATCAGTCGTATTAGTATTAGTTTGAACAAGTATTTTAATAGAATGCCAACTGGTCTGCATGAAACCTAGGATGAGAAACAAACGCCAAAGTGGAAGACTTGTCCATGTGTCTCTGGCATTGAAAGGGTAAAGAACTCCCTGAAACAATTTTTTCAGAACTCCCTGAAAAAACTTGACTTGGTAGGTTTCTCTCTGGATTCAAAATAAACAGAAAATGAATATTTAAATAGCATGAACTATATTCTAGGTATGCTACTAACTTCCTTTGTGCTTACTGCAAGTTCACCAAGCATCTTTTCATAAAGGTGAGTGGGTTGGAAGAGAGACAAAACTAAAACAACAAAATGCTGACCAGCTAAACTGAGCACTTCAATCCACCTGGCACTTATTCTTCTCTAATTTCACAAAAGGCATCTGGTTCTTCCTCCATCTGTGCTGGGTTGAATTGGTGGGAAACAGCACTGTTAAACCTAATCAACTCAATAAAAACTGGGAAAAATCAACTTTATAGACTTGAAAATTGAGGGCCAGCACCTGGACATTAGTGACCCCAGTAAAGTTACACCATCCAACAAGGTCCTGTTTGAACAGCCACTATATATCTTTCCTTAATTGTCAATCTTCTCAATCTCTATTCAAAATATTTTTCTTTAGTTGTGATCATAATAGGTACTCCCTTTCTTTTCTGTGCATCCTTTCTTTCCCCAGAATTTTATTTTTTTATTCCTAACAATCTAATATTATAAAATCTATTTGGAGTTTTACATATGGCATAACACTTCCACATTATCATCTAATTGATGCTTAGGACCACCTTCTGAAACAGGCAGGACCAGTTATGAGCCAATTTTCTTATGTGGAACCTGATGACCGAACAGGATACATACCGTGACTCAAAGGTATAGGTGACAGCAGTGGTTCTCAACTGGGGACAATTCCCCCCACATCCAAAAACTGGGGGAACATTTGGCAATATCTGGAGAAATTCTGATTGTTGCAACTGGGAGCAGGAGGTTGCTACTGGTATCAAGTTTGTATAGGTCACAGATGGTGCTAAATATCAAACAATGCACAAGACAGCTCCCTACAACAAAGAATTATCCAGCCTAATATATCATACTGCCAAGACTGAAAAAATCCAGTTAGGAAGAAAGAAATGAGGCCTCTCTCTGCCATTTATTAGCTTAAAACTTTAACATCTCCAAGTTTCAGTTCCCTCATTTGTATAAAAGGAAATAAACTTAATTATTTTTAAATTTCTATTCTATAAAATTTGCTCCTTTTGGTGTACAGTTCCATGAATTTTGATAAATGCACAGTAATGTAACCACCACACAATCAAGACGCAGAAGACTTCCATCACCATAAAGCTTTCCCTCATACTATCTGCAGTCAAATAGCAGCCCCACACCTAGTGACTTTGTTTTTTGACATCCCTATAGTTTTACCTTCTCTACAATGTCATATAACTATTATACAACATGTAGTCTTTCAGTCTGATTTATTCACTTAATTCATTTGAGATTCAAATATGTTATGGTGGTGCATATATCAGTACTTCATTCCTTCTTATTGCAGAGTAATAGTCCACTGTATGGAAATACCACTGTTCATTCACCATTTGAAGGCATTTCAGTTGTTATCAGTTTCTGGTGATTATAATAAAACTGCTATAAACATTTGTATAAAGATTTTTGTGTGAATAAGTTTTCATTTTCCTTGTGTAAGTATCTACTAGTGGAAATAGAAAATATGAACAGACCAATCCCAAGCACTGAAATTGAAACTGTGATTAAAAATCTTCCAACAAACAAAAGCCCAGGACCAGATGGCTTCACAGGCGAATTCTATCAAACATTTAGAGAAGAGCTAATACCTATCCTTCTCAAACTCTTCCAAAATATAGCAGAGGGAGGAACACTCCCAAACTCACTCTACGAGGCCACCATCACCCTGATACCAAAACCAGACAAAGATGTCACAAAGAAAGAAAACTACAGGCCAATATCACTGATGAACGTAAATGCAAAAATCCTCAACAAAATACTAGCAAACAGAATCCAACAGCACATGAAAAGGATCATACACCATGATCAAGTGGGCTTTATTCCAGGAATGCAAGGATTCTTCAATATATGCAAATCAATCAACGTGATACACCACATTAACAAATTGAAGGAGAAAAACCATATGATCATCTCAATTGATGCAGAGAAAGCTTTCAACAAAATTCAACACCCATTTATGATAAAAACCCTGCAGAAAGTAGGCATAGAGGGAACTTTCCTCAACATAATAAAGGCCATATATGACAAACCCACAGCCAACATCGTCCTCAATGGTGAAAAACTAAAACCATTACCTCTAAGATCAGGAACAAGACAAAGTTGCCCACTCTCACCACTATTATTCAACATAGTTTTGGAAGTTTTAGCCACAGCAAACAGAGAAGAAAAGGAAATAAAAGGAATCCAAATTCGAAAAGAAGTAAAGCTGTCACTGTTTGCAGATGACATGATACTATACATAGAGAATCCTAAAGATGCTACCAGAAAACTACTAGAGCTAATCAATGAATTTGGTAAAGTAGCAGGATACAAAATTAATGCACAGAAATCTCTGGCATTCCTATACATTAATGATGCAAAATCTGAAGGTGAAATTAAGAAAACACTCCCATTTACCAATGCAACAAAAAGAATAAAATATCTAGGAATAAACCTACCTAAGGAGATAAAAGACCTGTATGCAGAAAATTATAAGACACTGATGAAAGAAATTAAAGATGATACAAAGAGATGGAGAGATATACCATGTTCTTGGATTGGAAGAAACAACATTGTGAAAATGACTCTACTACCCAAAGCAATCTACAGATTCAATGCAATCCCTATCAAACTACCACTGGCATTTTTCACAGAACTAGAACAAAAAATTTCACAATTTGTATGGAAACACAAAAGACCCCAAATAACCAAAGCAATCTTGAGAAAGAAAAACGGAGCTGGAGGAATCAGGCTCCCTGACTTCAGATTATACTACAAAGCTACAGTAATCAAGACAGTATGGTACTGGCACAAAAACAGAAAGATACATCAATGGAACAGGATAGAAAGCCCAGAGATAAACCCACGCACATATGGTCACCTTATCTTTGATAATGGAGGCAAGAATATACAATGGAGAAAAGATAGCCTATTCAATAAGTGGTGCTGGGAAAACTGGACAGCTACATGTAAAAGTATGAGATTAGAACACTCCTTAACATCAAATACAAAAATAAGCTCAAAATGGATTAAAGATCTAAATATAAGGCCAGAAACTATCAAACTCTTAGAGGAAAACATAGGCAAAACACTCTATGACATAAATCACAGCAAGATCCTTTTTGACCCACCCCCTTAGAAATGGAAATAAAAACAAAAATAAACAAATGGGACCTAATGAAACTTAAAAGCTTTCACACAGAAAAGGAAACTATAAAGAAGACCAAAAGACAACCCTCAGAATGGGAGAAACTATTTGCATATGAAGCAACTGACAAAGGATTAATCTCCAAAATTTACAAGCAGCTCAATATCAAAAAAATAAACAACCCAATCCAAAAATGGGCAGAAGACCTAAATAGATATTTCTCCAAAGAAGATGTACAGATTGCCAACAAACACATGAAAGAATGCTCAACATCATTAATCATTAGAGAAATGCAAATCAAAACTACAATGAGATATCATCTCACACCAGTCAGAATGGCCATCATCAAAAAATCTAGAAACAATAAATGCTGGAGAGGGTGTGGAAAAAAGGGAACACTCTTGCACTGTTGGTGGGAATGTAAATTGATACAGCCACTATGGAGAACAGTATGGAGGTTCCTTAAAAAACTAAAAATAGAACTACCATATGACCCAGCAATCCCACTACTGGGCATATACCCTGAGAAAACCAGAATTCAAAAAAAGTCATGTAACAAAATGTTCACTGCAGCTCTATTTACAATAGCCAGGACATGGAAGCAACCTAAGTGTCCATGAACAGATGAATGGATAAAGAAGATGTGGCACATATATACAATTAAATATTACTCAGCCATAAAAAGAAACAAAATTGAGTTATTTGTAGTGAGGTGGATGGACCTAGAGTCTGTCATACAGAGTGAAGTACATCAGAAAGAGAAAAACAAATACCGTATGCTAACACGTATATATGGAATCTAAGAAAAAAAAAAAGGTCATGAAGAACCTTTTGGCAAGATGGGAATAAAGACACATCTACTAGAGAATGGACTTGAGGATATGGGGAGGGGGAAGGGTAAGCTGTAACAAAGTGAGAGAGTGGCATGGACATATATACATTACCAAACGTAAAATAGATAGCTAGTGGGAAGAAGCCACATAGCACAGGGAGATCAGCTCGGTGCTTTGTGACTACCTAGAGGGGTGGGATAGGGAGACGCAAGAGGGAAGAGATATGGAACATATGTATATGTATAACTGAATCACTTTGTTATAAAGCAGAAACTAACACACCACTGTAAAGCAATTATACCCCAATAAACATGTTAAAAAAATAAAATAAATAAAAATATCTACTAGTGGGATGACTGTATGGTACATGTATATTTAAATTAGATGGGTTATATGGTAAGTGAATATCTAGATTAAAATGAACTGCCAAGCTGCTTTACAAAGTGGCTCTACTATGTTGCATTAAAAACAGCAATATAGGGGCTTCCCTGGTGGTGCAGTGGTTGAGAGTCCGCCTGCCGATGCAGGGGACGCGGGTTTGTGCCCCGGTCCGGGAGGATCCCACATGCCACGGAGCGGCTGGGCCCGTGAGCCATGGCCGCTGGGCCTGCGCGTCCGGAGGCTGTGCTCTGCAGTGGGAGAGGCCACAACGGTGAGAGGCCCGCGTACCGCAAAAAAAAAAAAAAAAAAAAAAAAAACAGCAATATATGAGACTTCCAGTTGCACCCTATACTCACTTGAACTTGGTATTGTCAGACTTCTCATTTTAGCCATTCTAATAGGTGTATAGTGGTATCCAGTGTGGTTTTAATTTGCATTTCTCTAATAACTAATGATATAGAGCATCAGTTTACAAATTATTATTCTTTAGAGCAGTTTTAAGTTTACTGAAAAACTGGGCAGAAAGTACCGAAGTTCCCATATACCCCCTTTCATTTCCTGATCCCTTATCCCCCTAACCAGTTTCCCCATTATTAACATCTTAGATTAATGTGGTGCATTTGTTACAATTGATGAGCCAATATTCATACATTATTATTGATTAAAGTCTGTAATTTACATGTGGGTTCATTTTTGTGTTGTACATTCTATGAGTTTTGGCAAATGTAAAATGGTAAGTATCTACCATCACAGAATCACATAGAACAGTCTCACTGCCCTAACAATCTCCTGTGCCCTCTCCATTCATTCCTCTCTCCCACCTTCCCTCCAAATCCTGGCAATCTTTTTACTGTCTCCATAGTTTTACCTTTTCCAGAATGTCACATAGTTGGAATAATACAGTATGCAGCCTTTTCAGATTGGCTTCTTTCATTTAGTAATATGTTTAAATGCATATTCCTTGATTTTGTGTGTGTGTGTCTTGATAGCTCATTTCTTTTTAGCAGTGAGCAATATGTATAGATTGTATAAATGTATCACTATTTATTTATCCATTCACTTATCGAAGGACATCTCAGAAAAATGTCCTTGTTCTGAAGCTACTTCATCTGATATTAACATAGACACTGAACTTTCTTTTACTTAGTGTTAGCATGATATATCTTTTCCCATTCTGTTAGCTTTTAACCTATATTTACCATTATATTTATTTTATTTATTTATTTATTTTTGCGGTATGCAGGCCTCTCACCACCGCGGCCCCTCCCGTTGCGGAGCAAAGGCTCCAGACGCGCAGGACCAGCGGCCATGGCCCACGGGCCCAGCCGCTCCGTGGCATGTGGGATCCTCCCAGACCGGGGCACGAACCGGTGTCCCCTGCATCGGCAGGCGGACTCTCAACCACTGTGCCACCAAGGAAGCCCTACCATTATATTTAATGTCATCTTTTTTTTTGTATTAAGTACACAGATTTCCTTTTAAGTCAATCTGAAAACCTGTCTTTTAATTGCTGTATTTAGACCATTTACATTTAATATAATTTTGTAATTAATTTATTATTTGTTTTCTGTTTATATACTCTGCTTCTTGTTCTTCTGTTCTTCTTTATTGCCTTGTTTTGGATTTTTTGACTGTTTTTCAATAGTCCATTTTAATTTATATATTGGGTCATTTGTCAGTATCACTTGGTATTATCTTTTTAGTATGTGCTCTAAGGGTTACAGTATACATCCTTAACTTTTCATTCTACTTAAAATTCATATTTTACCACTTTCAGTGAAATGCAGAAGACTCAAAACAATAGAGAACCCTTCACCTCCCCCTCGGTAATAGGAGTCACATATATTAAACTACATACACTGAAAAAGCATCAGACAATGCCATGAATTTTGTTTTGAACACCACATAATTTAAAGAACTTAAAAGGAGAAAAAGAGAATACTATATTTACCCAGTTATTTACTATTTCTGTTGCTCTTCCTTCATTCCTGATGTTCTAAGTTTCCATGTGGTATCATTTCCCTTCAGTCTGAAAAATTTCTTAATATTTTAGGTTAGAGCTGCTAGCAATAAATATTCTTAATTTTCCTTTTTTTAGAATGCTTTTCTTTTCCTTTCATTCCTGAAAGATATATTTTCACTAGATATCAAATTCTGGGTTGACAGTTTCCTCTTTCAGCACTTCACAGGTTTTCTTCCACTGTCTTCTGGCTTCCATGATTTCTGATGAGAAAACCACAATCATTAGAGTCCCTAGTGTATACTGGAGGTGCAGGGCTGGAGGGGTGGGGGGGGGGGGACCCGTTCTCACTGCCTTCAAGGTTTTTTATCTTTGATTTTCAACAGTTTGATTATAATATATCTAAGTATGGCTTTCTTTGAATTGACACTGCTTGAAGTTCACTGAGTTTCTTGAATCTGTAAGTTTATAACTTTCACCAAATTTGAGAAGTTTTCAGCTGTTACTTCTTCAATTTTTTTCTTCCTGAATCCAACTTTTTCTCCTCTCCTTTTGGGATTGTGATGTCATAAATTTTAGACCCTCTAATATTGTCCCACAGGCCCTTAGGCTTTAGTTAATTAAAATTTTGCTCCTCTTTTCTTTTGGATAATTTCTATTGTTTGAATAATTTCTACTGATCTATCTTAAGTTCACTGACTCTTCTGTTTTCTCCCTTCTGCTAAAACGCCTGTGCAAAGTTTTTGTTTTTGTTTTAATCTCAGATATTGTATTTTTCAGTTCTAAAATACCCATTTGGTTCTTTTTTACAGTTTCTTTTTTTTTTTTTGCTGAGAACCTCTATATTTCCATTCATTTCAAGAGTATTCACTTTTATCTCTTAGTTCATAGTTATAAAAGCTGTTTTAAATTCTTTGTCTGATAAACCCGTCATCTGGGTCATCTTGCAATTATCATTTGTTTATTTTTCCTTTGAGAATTGGTCAGAGCTCTCTGGTTCTTTGTATGTCAAGTAATTTTGGGTTATATTCTAGATATATTGAATATTATATGTTGTGAGTCTCTGGGTACTCTTAAAATCCTTTAGCAAATGTAGATTACTTTTTTCGTGTGTTTGAGTAGTCAGTCAATCCAATTAGGTTCAGAATACAAATTCTGCCCTGCCTTCTGTAGGAAATAACTCTATATCAAACCAGTTTTCAACAGCCTATGCTATTTGGGTTATTTAGGGAATAGTCTGGGACTTGAATGGTAGTTTATACCATAAACTTTGTTATGCCCCTTTGGGCATAACTGATCTGTGCATATGCAGCTTAGGGGTGAACTTGGGACTTGTGTTGACTTACACACAAATTACAAGCTCCCTCTTTTCATCTCTCTCTTCTCCAAAATTTCCCTGACACTCTCTTGCTCCCAGGGTCCCCTTTTCACAATCTATTGTCTAGAAGTTCAGGATTTCCCTCAGAACTTTCATCTTTTACACTGGCATGCAGTTCCAGATATTTGGGACTGCCCTTGGGCAAAGTAGCAAGATAAACTAGAGAGAAAAGTAACAGTAATTTCCCCACACACTCTCTAGAGCCCAAAGACCCCTTTCCTGGTTCCTCTAGGCAGGAAGTGGGCTCTATCTCAGCATCTTGTTGCCTGCACCATTGCCACTACCACTGCAGCAGCACAGCTTTGTGACCGGAGCTGGCCTGAAAGCAGGGCCAGGAGAGGAAAGAAAGAAAAAAGCCCACCCACAGGAGATTAAGGAGGAACAAAACAAATAGTAAATTCACTGCCATACCAGTTAGCCTTCAAAGTATGACATCCCTCCCCAGTTTGCCTGTAATCATTTACTTTTCAAAGTCCTCAACTGTGTTCTGCATCACTTCCAGACTTTTTTTTTTTTAATTTTATTTATTTATTTATTTATTTTTGGCTGTGTTGGGTCTTCATTTCTGTGCAAGGGCTTTCTCTAGTTGCGGCAAGCGGGGGCCACTCTTCATCATGGTGCCCGGGCCTCTCACTATCGCGGCCTCTCTTGTTGCGGAGCACAGGCTCCAGACGCACAGGCTCAGTAGTTGTGGTTCATGGGCCTAGTTGCTCCGCGGCATGTGGGATCTTCCCAGACCAGGGCTCGAACCTGTGTCCCCTGCATTGGCAGGCAGATTCTCAACCACTGCGCCTCCAGGGAAGCCCCATTTCCAGACTTTTTAACTGTAATCAGTGGAGAGACAGGATGTAGAGGACTTACTACTCCATTTTAACCAGCACTAGGTATCACTCACCGTATTTTAAAATGCAGTTTGTTTTCCTTTACGGCATATAGTACAGATACACATATGGATTTGGGAGTTAGTAAAAGGTATTCCAACAATATTAGTAACAATTAAATATTCAGAATATTGGACATTAGACCAAATGCTTTTAACTGATACATTTATTGAAGAAGTGCACATCTCGCAAGGTAACGGCAAAATGTCAATGTATTCTAAGATGCTGTAAAAATAATCAAATAGGAAACTCCAGACCTGGGTCATGCTCTCTTCTCCATCTTTAATACTTACAAATACTTCAAATTACAAGCACTGGGCTCTCAAGTATTTACCTGTGTGTTCTATCCACCAAAAACTACTTTGAAACCGTGTCAGTTGGCTTAGAATTGTGTGGTCTATGAAAACACAAAGCCACTTTTTAATGCAACAGTTTTCCATTAAAAAACACTTTCAAAGAGTGTACTCTGGGCTTCCCTGGTTGCGCAGTGGTTGAGAATCTGCCTGCTAATGCAGGGGACACGGGTTCGAGCCCTGGTCTGGGAAGATCCCACATGCCGCAGAGCAACTGGGCCCGTGAGCCACAACTACTGAGCCTGCGCGTCTGGAGCCTGTGCTCCGCAACAAGAGAGGCCACGATAGTGAGAGGTCCGCGCACCACGATGAAGAGTGGCCCACAACTAGAGAAAGCCCTCGCACAGAAACGAAGACCCAACACAGCCAAAAATAAAAATTAATTAATTAATTAATTTTTTTTTTTTAAGTGTACTCTTCAGCTTCAACAAGGTGCCTTAAATAACAAGAAATAGACAAACAGCCAGCAAAGCAAGCTTCTCAAAGCACTGGCTCAAATAACAAAATTTAACGTAAATGAGGTCATTCAATTGAAGAGCTGTCCAGAACTGAGTACCAATTCCTAGTGGAGGGAAACAGCAGTCTGTTAAAAGCTAAAATGATTTAGGATGAATGCAAAAAAATATACCATAAGGCAGGCTTGGACTTAAAGCCTCATTTTCATAATGAACTTAAGTTATCTATGCAGCGTCTTGTAATTTTATGAGTCTAGGATTGAGCTCTCTCCCATTAAGGCCTGACACACTCTGTTTTTGTGTCCATTAAGAAAGGGGCCTGGAAGGTGGCAGATCATCTCAGTACTCATTTTTCTTTCCTCTCATCTGGTCAATGAAGTGCCTATGTTAAAAGAAACTCTGCCTAGAATCTGATGAAACTCTCTTACTTTATAGAAGAGAAAGCAAGCCCAGAGGGGTTAAGTGACTTGTCAAAAATCACATATTTAAGTAAAAGACAAAAGCAAGACCATAACACAGGATTTCCAATTTCATATGCCAAGTTCCCTCCACTCCACTACTCCATGCTGCCTTCCAAGCGAGGGCGAAACCTGGGAAACTTCTAAAGCAATGCCACCTGGGAGATGCTAATCCGGGCACCAATAGCATATACATTGGCAGTTGAAATGCAGGTGGCCTGGGTGATTTTTTTTCTTAATCTCCCTGTTCCCACCTGATATCATCTTTCTGGAAAACAATTTAATTTGAAGACTTCTGATTTTATCTACTCATAAAAATAAATAAAAGTAAACACGTTGCCATGAGAAAAGGAAGTGTGCTCTTTTCTTTTGTTGGCATATGTTTTCTTAACCTGTGGTCACCAATAACATTGCAAAACCAAACTTGAAATGAGAAACAAGAGAGGCTCACAAAGAAGAAGTTACATGTCTAGTCTCATGTTTTATTCCTATGGGTAAGAAATATTTCATTTTTCCCACTGGTGAAAAATACCACACTCTTTTCCTTACTACCTCAACAGCAGAAGGTATTCCAAACAATTCAGTCTTAAAAGCCAAACAATTAGAAACTAAGAGGAAAGAACAATGGACGGAGGCACTGTTGCCTCTTGCCCACAAGCAGAAAGACCTGTAACAAGATCGTGGCACACATAACTGCCAGGACACAATTGATGGGCAGTGTAATTAGGTGTGCCTCTAAAGCTACGGACAGATCCTAGTTGTTCCCTTGACCTAACACTGCAACATGTTTCTGGAGAAATCACCAAGTTGAGGGACTGACCTATCAAGCTAGACTTCTCTCATGTTGTTACCAAAGGTCAGTCTCAGGACATAAGTTTCACTACCTCATCCCAAGAGACATAATGAGGCCTTGAGACAGAACATCACAACCAACCTTTGAAAACACATCTTCCCTCCCAACTGCTGCCTTAGCACTGACGGTGAAGATAGAGAATATGTCCTCAGTTTGATTTCATCAGATACCAAGTTGTTTGCTCTTGTTACTGGTGATGCAACCACACACACACACACACACCCTCATCAAACTTCCATGCCCCTCACTACCACCTTTGGCTGCAGTTCCATTCAGAAAGGATTCATCAAAGAGTAAATAATTTGTTGAAAATAAAGGCTAATCATCTAATTCGATTTCCAAAGGACCCTGATCACTGGCGCTAAGACTCTGAAGCTACTGCTAAAGGGTATTATCTAGAGTTTTAGAATGTAGCATGTCTATAGTACTTACTAAATTTCTTACCCTTTCTTTGTCTCTCCACTCTCTTCCACTCTTCAGTCCTTAAGTGGCCATATTAGTTGTATAATACTTTAGAATTAAATATCAAAAAAAGTAAGCTTTTAGATCCATGTGGCCTTCAAATGACCTTCTTTCCCTAGAAGAAAATTACCTCCAGGAGAAAAATTTCCACTCATATGTCCTTCCTTCTGTTCTTTCTCCTTCCAATGCTCTCATTCACTTATTCTACAAGCATTTACAAAGTGCCTACTATGTGCCAGCAGCTGTGATACACCCTTGGTTGAATGCAAAAATAATAAAACACTGACCTTGTCTTTAAGGAACACACATCTCATAAGGGAGCAGAGTAAGCCAACACTACTAGACATTTATATGTACCAGTTACTCTTATATAATGCTACCTAATTTAATATTCATAAACCACTATGAAGTGGGTACTATTTTCCCTATAGCTAATGCTAACAACTCAGAAGGGGCTGGTAAAATATATAAGTTCACGGAACAAGTCACATTACAATCAGTATCAATATCATTTATACTATCCCACTGAGGAAGATACATGGTAGACTTATTAAAATCAAAATGAAATGCTAATAGCTAATACTTAGTATATATTTACTATATGCTAGGCACTATTCTAAGACCTTTGTACAGTTTGTCTCATTTACTTTTAACCCCAACTCTATGAAACAGGGATTCTTATTACCAGCTTGAAGCAGCATGGTGCAGTGGTTAAGAGACCAGACTCCGTGGTTAAACCACTGGCTTCAAATCTCACCTCCACAACTTACTAAATGCATGTCCTTCAGAAAGTTATTCAATCTCCTGTGTCTGAGATCCTATTTTATAAAATGAGAAATAACATTATTGTATGCTATGAAGATTAAATGAGTTGATACATTAGAATTCTTTGAACAATGCCTAGGGGAAGAAATATATTTCAAGAAGAGGAAACAGCTCAAGTCAGATGAATTAGAAAACGACATGACTCCACTTAAAATGAGGTAGCTAAAACAGTCAAACCCATAGAGGTAGAGAGCAAACTGGTGGTTTCCAGGGGCTGTGCAGAGGGAGGAATGGGGAGCTGCTAACCATTGGGCATAAACTTTCACTTAAGCACAATGAATAAGTTCTACGGATCTGCTGTACAACATTGTACCTATAGTTATCAACACATTACCATACACTGAAAAATTTAAGAGTAGATATCTTAAGTGCTTTTATCAGAATAAAAATTTTTTAAATAAAAACTAAAAGACTACAGACAGAAAGAGTATTACAATTTCTTCCTAACCTTCCAGGTTTTTTCTTCCACTGTACTTTACTAAATTTTTGTATGAAGGAAGGAAGGGAGGGAGGAAGAGAGATACTCATTTTTTTAGTGGCCTGAAAACATGTTTAAAGTAAAAGGAATTAAGTATTAGGAATCAAGTAAAAGGAATCAGTGGTATAACATTTCTTTTAAGACATGAAGCTCAAAAGAGGAAGAGTTAAAGATAATAAGTACCACAGTGTGAGCAGTTCCTACTCAAAAAAAAAACAACAACAACGAAGAAAAATCCTGCTTGGTAGAATGTGAATATCTTACTAATATCAAAATTGAAGAAGATGACATTTAAACACTGATTTTGCAAGACCACTTTATTTTAAAACTGCTATCTTTCTGACTGACCTCAAATCACATATAAAAGGAATTACAAGTTAGAAGAAACTGCATCTGACTAGCCAGTCAAGTGTTTGGGGGTAAGAATCATAGACTCTTCAGAATGCTTTTTGAACCCAATAATCAACAATGGCTGCCTTTTAAGGACAGGTAATTACCTAAACAGCTATCACAGCTCCATAAGTTCTATATGGATTGGATTTCGGGGGTGTTACTCAGGGTGAAGAAGAGCTAGGGGCCTTGTCTTGAAATATTGTTGACACAGCAAGTATACTATGGGACTTCCCTGGTGGCGCAATGGTTAAGAATCCACCTGCCAATGCAGGGGACACGGGTTGGATCCCTGGTCCAGGACGATCCCACATGCTGTGGAGCAACTAAACCCATGAACCACAACTACTGAGCCTGTGCTCTAGAGCCCGTGAGCCACAACTACTGAGCCCATGCACCACAACTACTGAAGCCCACCCACTCTAGGGCCCACGTGCCACAACTACTGATCCCGCGTGCTGCAACTACTGAAGCCTGTGTGCCTAGATCCCATGTTCCGCAACAAGAGAAGCCACCATTTCTCTAGGAGGTGGGTCAAAAAGGATCTTGCTGTGATTTATGTCATAGAGTGTTCTGCCTATGTTTTCCTCTAAGAGTTTGATAGTTTCTGGCCTTACATTTAGGTCTTTAATCCATTTCCAGCTTATTTTTGTGTATGGTGTTAGGAAGTGATCTAATCTCATACTTTTACATGTCCCTGCCCAGTTTTCCCAGCACCACTTATTGGAGAGGCTGTCCTTTCTCCGCTGTACATTCCTGCCTCCTTTACCAAAGATAAGGTGACCATATGTGCGTGGGTTTATCTCTGGGCTTTCTATCCTGTTCCATTGATCTATCTTTCTGTTTTTGTGCCAGTACCATACTATCTTGATTACTGTAGCTTTGTAGTATAGTCTGAAGTCAGGGAGCCTGATTCCTCCAGCTCCGTTTTTCATTCTCAAGATTGCTTTGGCTATTCGGGGTCTTTTGTGTTTCCATACAAATAGTGAAACTTTTTGTTCTAGTTCTGTGAAAAATGCCAGTGGTAGTTTGATAGGGATTGCATTGAATCTGTAGATTGCTTTGGGTAGTAGAGTCATTTTCACTCTATGACATAAATCACAGCAAGATCCTTTTTGACCCACCTCCTAGAGAAATGGAAATAAAAACAAAAATAAACAAATGGGACCTAATGAAACTTCAAAGCTT
The DNA here is from genome assembly GCF_949752795.1 of Hyperoodon ampullatus. Lineage (NCBI taxonomy): Eukaryota > Metazoa > Chordata > Mammalia > Artiodactyla > Ziphiidae > Hyperoodon > Hyperoodon ampullatus. The sequence goes on from NC_136924.1 coordinate 46,723,035, forward strand.
TTGCACAGCAAAGGAAACCATAAACAAGACCAAAAGACAACCCTCAAAATGGGAGAAAATATTTGCAAATGAAGCAACTGACAAAGGATTAATCTCCAAAACTTATAAGCAGCTCATGCAGCTCAATAACAAAAAAACAAACAACCCAATCCAGAAATGGGCAGAAGACCTAAATAGACATTTCTCCAAAGAAGATATACAGACTGCCAACAAACACATAAAAGAATGCTCAACATCATTAATCATTAGAGAAATGCAAATCAAAACTACAATGACATATCATCTCACACCAGTCAGAATGGCCATCATCAAAAAATCTAGAAACAATAAATACTGGAGAGGGTGTGGAGAAAAGGGAACACTCTTGCATTGCTGGTGGGAATGTGAATTGGTACAGCCACTATGGAGAACAGTATGGAGGTTCCTTAAAAAACTACAAATAGAACTACCATATGACCCAGAAATACCACTACTGGGCATATACCCTGAGAAAACCATAATTCAAAAAGAGTCATGTACCAAAATGTCCATTGCAGCTCTATTTACAATAGCCTGGAGATGAAAACAACCTAAGTGTCCATCATCGGATGAATGGATAAAGAAGATGTGGCACATATATACAATGGAATATTACTCAGCCATAAAAAGAAACAAAATTGAGCTATTTGTAATGAGGTGGATAGACCTAGAGTCTGTCATACAGAGTGAAGTAAGTCAGAAAGAGAAAGACAAATACTGTATGCTGACACATATATATGGAATTTAAGAAAAAAAAATGTCATGAAGAACATAGGGGTAAGACAGGAATAAAGACACAGACCTACTAGAGAATGGACTTGAGGATATGGGGAGGGGGAAGGGTAAGCTGTGAGAAAGTGAAAGAGCGGCATGGACATATATACACTACGAAACGTAAGGTAGATAGCTAGTGGGAAGCAGCCGCATAGCACAGGGAGATCAGCTCGGTGCTTTGTGACCGCCTGGAGGGGTGGGATAGGGACGGTGGGAGGGAGGGAGACACAAGAGGGAAGGGATATGAGAACAGATGTATATGTATAACTGATTCACTTTGTTATAAAGCAGAAACTAACACACCATTGTGAAGCAATTATACTCCAATAAATTTGTAAAAAAAAATAAAAAAAAAAAAAGAGAAGCCACCACAATGAGAAGCCCACACACAGCAACGAAGAGTAGCACCCACTTGCCACAACGAGAGAAAGCCTGCGTGCAGCAACGAAGACCCAATGCAGCCAAAAAAGTATACTATGTATGTGGTATATTACAGATCAATAAACAAAGCAAAGAAAGGTGGCTTTATTCACACTTTACCTAATATTGAGAAACACCAACCTTCTTATCAGAGTAAAAACACCAACGTATAATGAGCATGGAGGAGGGAAGAAAATGAGGGGATAGGAAGGGGTGGGGACCTAAGCTCCAAGAAAGGCATGTGACAAAACAGTTGGCTTTCATTTTTACAAGGTAGGAATTTCTTTGGCAAAATATTTTTTAATAACAACAAAACTGAAGATGAACGTGTAGTATTGAGCCCACACCTACTAGTTTTGAGAGCCTATTAATCTTTGAATATCTGTTCTAAATAACTCAATTACAACTCAAGTAAGTGTGAAAATAATTTCTAGTTTTCAGAAATTGGTAAATTTACCAAAAAGTGCTTAAGATCACAAGATTATTTGCAAGCCAATCACCTCAAGAACACTAAATCATTGACTTTCTTGAGAGGAATCATGCAAGTGGCAGAATGAATCATTTAGAGTCAAGAGAGAATTAAGGAATTCCACAGAGGATGCCGGAGACATATGGCTTGCAGAGTTGCCTTCTTCATATTCTACCAATTCTCTTTATAAAAAGAACAACAGGAAATAATGTTCTTGATTTCATAAAAGCAGGCTCAAACTATATTCAAGAAGAATAAATTTGATAATTCAAAACACAGGAGCCAAAAGTAATAAAATAAAATGACTCAGGTGTTGTCAGTGAGTCAAACAACATTTACTAAACACTAATAAGAAGTTACAAAAAGGGGACTGTGTCTCCTCTCTTAAGTAGTATGCAATATTAGCTGATTTATTCCATTACAGAGGGCAAGTTCCCTTGCAGATTTGACAAAACCATTTCTCCACTGTAATCATCAAAGAAGCCCTTTGGGGCTTCCCTGGTGGCGCAGTGGTTGAGAGTCCACCTGCCTATGCAGGGGACATGGGTTCGTGCCCCGGGAAGATCCCACGTGCCGCGGAGCGGCTGGGCCCGTGAGCCATGGCCGCTGAGCCTGAGCGTCCGGAGCCTGCGCTCCGCAACGGGAGAGGCCCCAACAGTGAGAGGCCCGCGTACCACAAAAAAAAAAAAAAAAGAAGAAGCCCTTTGAATTTTAGAATCAGGTGGGACTACAGAGGTCCTCCAGTCAGGCTCTGAATAGAATGCAGACTTCTCCTTCAGGTTTTAAAGAGGCCTCTCTATCCCGTAAGCAGACTGCCTACTTGGACAGACTCCTATAGTCTCCCTATGGACATACACTGGAGAAGTCTGTTTCACTGCTGGCCAGGTCTAAGTGTGGGTCAAAAGGAATACTGCAAACATATTTGAAATGTAAAAGATAGTATAAAGATATTATAAGCATATTACCTGTGACTTTTAATTTTTCTCAATTTTTCAGAGCATTCCAGTATCTTGAAAATATTTTCAATATTACCTCTGTTATTGAGCATAACAGTGATTTGGCTTGCTCTGGGCTCCCCAGATTTGATAAGCATGGAGCATGAAGGACTGAGCTTTGGGTTGTACCCTGTTAGTGACCTCCTTCTGGGCCTACTCTTTAACCCTGATAGAGCATCCAACGAAGCCTCATCTTTTTTATCTGCCAAATTTCAGAGATTACTTGTTATCATTATCCCCCACAGGTTTAATAAAGTTTATTTTGTTCACCACCAAGTACAAAGTAAATGTTCTACAAATATGTTAAATAAAAGGAGTATGTCAAATTCTTTACCTGCAGAATTTCCCTAATCTACCAACCCAACAACGCTTTCAAAGAAAAAAAAAATGAGGTTAGTTTAATCATACATATTCCTACTGAACCCACAAAAGGTCTTAGTAATCGTCAGACTGTTTTCTAAATGCTTCCAAATCTTCACTTTAATATTTTATAATTTTGCTAGAAATTAATGTCATGTCTGTTGATCTATAATTCCAAGAACTCATTCCTTCTTGAACTATTAAGGCACTGTGTGCCTCTATGTCTTATCTCTGGATACCTCATCTTCATGACTGCTTAGAAATAGAAAAATTTACTGACAGTGGCTTTGAGTTCACATCTACAAATTCTTTTAATCCAAGTTGGGTTAAGTCCACTAGTTGTTCACTTAGAACAAATAAAAGATAACTATAAACCACAGCAGTGGCTATCTATATGCAAATCTTTAATGCCTATCAACAAGTAGAATTCTGAATGCTTAATACATATAAATGTATATTTGAAAATGGTGTTAATTTTAGAAAAATATTAATTTTGAAAATGCTCCAGAACAAAATCTCTTACACAGAGGAAGGTTAAATAAATGACTGTGTAATTACCAAATGAATATCACAAAATTATGTGTTTCTTTTCCAACATTCATGTTTTTCTTAGTCAGGCTAAGCAACTCAATTTTTCAAAATGAGTTCTTACTTCCTGTATCTCAATATCTGCTTATTCACAATGAATAATGTCCTTTCTATTTGTGGCTATTTTATATTGCCTTATGAAAAAGAAAATGAAGTTACTGCCATAGAATCTTTAGTAAGAGATTCTTGGTAAAGATGTACGCATGTAGATATTTTGTTATATGAAATAAGATCCCTGAATTCCACTTTATGTATCACACTTTGTGCAGTAAGTTAAATATTGACAATAAATTCATCCATCTAAATGTCATTAGATTCTATAAATTTTACTCATGTTGACACTGTTACAATATTAAAGTGTCATTTATTTATTCCTGTTTATTTCACAGGATAAGAAGAAAATCTGATCTAAAAATAAAAGCATATTATTAGAATCTTTTGCTGTATTTTTGTATACCGTTAACAATAGCCTACACTTCAATTAAAGTTGAAACTGGCCAACTACTGACAACAAAGAGTAATGACATTTCATGTATTAATGTAGTAAATCGATTTCTTTCTATCCAGCCCTAAAATTTAAGGTTCAAATCACACTATGGAAATCTCAAAATTTCTCTCTCCATTTCGCTATGAATTATGGATGTGAAACTAGGTAAGTGGCCTATCTGTACTCATACTAATATGCAAATTATAGGCCTACAAAAATACAAAAGATTTTCATTACTAACATGCCAGTAAAACTTAATGAGCATAATCTAGTTCTATTCAACAATCCAATAGGTATTGATGTCTAGCTACAACAGAAAGAAAACGGGAGGAAAAATTCTGATCAGTCAATCAAACACAGGTGCCAGGACTCAGCTAGACCACAGAGATTTAAAAAGGAGTTAGGGGTGGGCAAAGACATGGTCTCTGTACTTCTAAAATTTACAGTATGATAGAAAAAAAAGCTATGTAAAAACACAATTATAACAACAACAATATTATTAGTTAATTTTTATTGAGCATTTACTAAGTACTAGGAACTATGCTAAGCTTTTAATAGAAAATACCTTATCAATTTGCCAACACAAAGAACTCTATGAAGTAAATTCTTTGTGAATCTGACCTGCTAGCTCCAGGTAGATTTTATCCATGCTACTGTGCTTCACGTATTTTTCTATTACCATCTGGATCAATGAGATATGAATATCACATATGTTAATAGAAGAGGTATAGAGAAAAGCATAAGAAAGTGTGTCTGGGATGCAGGGACTTTTTCATAGTTATTAAGGGTTAAAGCGGTTTACAAGATTAAAAACTAGAATGGTAAACTGGAAAATCTGGCTTGAGCCAGGTCTTCATAACATAATTTATTTTGTTTGACAGTTTAAGTTTCTACATTTATCTGAAGCACTTATATTCAAACAAAAGTTTAAAATGTAATCTAAGACTAGTATTTTAATTATCACAACTTATCATGCCACTTCATTGCTATGAAGAGTTACAAACTGGCTTCACTTGAAACACAGCCCCACTTTTCATACCCAGATTTAAAATCTAAATCATTTAAGGATCAGAGCAACCTCAAGATCATGATACTTATTTTTTAAATTCCATACATTTAATACCCTCTTTTAACATTTATCACATCATAATACACTTACATATATGTTTTGTCCCCTAAATTTATAAGCAAACCCATAAGTGGAAAATAGTGTCTTTTATGAAATTCAGATTGAGCACTAAGAAGAGAACAAGAGAAGATTTCAAATTCCATATCCAGTATGGATCTTTCTCCAAGAGAAAGATTCAATGAACTTTGAAAACTGGAGTCATCACAGAGATGATTGAAGGTCAGGGAAAAGAGACCAGGTCTCTTTTATAGTCTGAGTGAAATATGACTCTCCAACACCCCTTCCCATCTTATTTTAATTCTGGGTTCAACTATAAAGATGCAACTATTTGACTCATAATCATTCTTCCCACCAATCTCCCTGTGAGGAAAGATAAGAGACATTAGAGCATTAGTACCATCTGAAAAGGACATGCATCACGTAATAAGTTTGCATGCCAGCTGATTTCACCATTGTATGTCAATGTAGTTACTGTAAATTCATCCCTGAGACTCTGTCATTTTTCATACATGAATCAACTTCTATTTTTTTTGGACTCGCAAGACTGATGAAGAGATCTGCTTTTGTCCCAGGTACTGAGAACAATATAAGACTTGTAAATGTCTTAATTGAACCTAAAATTAATGTTTTTTCCCAACTACTTTAAAAAGTTTGAAACCACAGACTTGAATCAGAAGCAACCCTAGAGAACATTACCTCCACCCACTGCACACACTTCCTACAATATCCCTGATGCACAGATAATCCAATCTCAGCTCAAAAATTACTCACCAGGGTTACACAGTTTTAGTTTTTACCTACTCATTAAGCATTTATTGAATGTCTGCTGTGTGACAGATACTATACTATGTACTCATGGAACAAGAGTAAACAAAACAGAAAAATAAAAACCTGCCTTCATGAAGATTACATTCCAGTGGAGGGAAAGAATATGTAACATGAATATCAGTTAGTGAAAAGTATCATAGAGAAAAATAAAACAGGGCGAAAAAATAGAGCAAAAAAATAAGAAATTTTTAAAAAGAGAATAGGGAATGCCAGTGGGAGGGGCTGAAACTTTAAACAGAGAGATTAAGGAAGATCTCACTAAGAGACATTTTAGGAAATGCAAAGATGAGGGACTGAAGTGGATATCTGGGGAGTGCTTTCTTAGCAGAGGAAACAGCCCTTGCAAAGGCTTGGGAGGATGACTTGTTTGTTCCTAGAGGCCAGGGTGGCTGCAGCAGGAGTAGGGAGGATAAGTAAGATCACAGGAGGAGAGGGGAAAGGCAAGAACACTACAGCACTGCAGGCCACTGGCTTTCACTCTGAGCGAGATGGGGAGCTACTAAGGGCAGCACCATGAGTAGTAGTGAACTGGCATAATCCTATTTACGTAAGAATCATTCTGGCTGTCTTGTGGAGAAAAGGTAGCAAAAGGGTCAAGAAAAAGACAAAGTGAAGTATTAGGAGAGTTTGCAATGCTCCAAGTGAGAGATGGCATTTTGGCTCAGGGTGAATAGCAGTGGAAGTGATGAGAAACAGAGTCTAGATATAATTAGAAGCTAATTACAGTTATATAATCTATAAGAATATAGATTCAGAGGATTTCCTGGCAGATTGAATGTGGGGCATGAGAGTTAAGGACAACTCCAAGGCTTTTGACCCAAACACCAGGAAGGATGCCCTTACCTGGTATGTGGAAGATGGTGGGCAAAGCAGGAACCTGGGTGAGAAGCTGTGGGCAGAAGTCTAGAGATCTGGAGAGAGGTCTGGGCTGAGATCTAGATTTGGGAGTTGTCAGCACACAGAAGGCATCCCAGTGAGATGATTTGATCACCCACAGTGTGAATGCAAACGCAGAGGAGGAGAGCTCCAAGGAGTGATCCCTGGGGCTTACCAAAGTTAAAGAGGTATGGGAGATGAGGAAGAACCTGCAAAGCCCATTGAGAACAAAGAGCCTAAGGAAAATCCAGGACAGTGTGGCATCCAAGAAGCCAACGAAAGTACTTCATAAAGTCATGATTGCCTGTGTCAAATGCCTTTGACAGGTCAAACAGGATGAGGACTGAAAACTGCCCTTGGACTGAGCACAACACAGAGGGCATGGAATCTTGACAAGAGCGACGTTGTAGAATTGTAAGGGCAAAATCCTGCCTGGGAAGGGGGCAACAAAAAAATGGAAAGAGAGGAACGGAAGAGAAGGAATGCCACAGGCAACTGTTTTGTGTAAAAAAAAGGAGAAAAATGTGATAGTAACTGAAAGATGAAGTGAGGTAGAAAGGTTTTTTTTTTTTTTTTTCAGATGGAAAAAATAACAGCATGTTTATGGGAATGATCCAAAAGAAAGAGAAATTTATAAAAAAAAGGGGGAAATAGCTGGAACGATAGCTTTGAATAGGAGAGAAGGGATGAGCTCTCAGACACAGGTAGAGGGGCTGGCTTTGGCCAGGAGCAAGAACAGTGGAAGACAGAACCTCTGGACAGTGTAGGCAGTGACATCTGAAGAAACATGAAGGAGATGAGGGAGTTTGGGGATGGACACCATCATTCTTATTGTTTCTATTTTTCATAGTGATAAAGCAAGCAAGATTCTTTCCTGGGATTCATTAAAAAAAAAAGATTAAAAAAATGTGCATGATACATCATGAGGTCTTGCTAATTTATGCAGTGAGTTAAAAATTGGGAGAAAAAATACAACCATGCAACTTTCATATGATTAGTCTTTATATTTTTGTCATCATTTCTTAAAAAGGTCATTCCATAAAATAAAGGTAAAATTTCACTTGTAAAAATATTCTATTGCTGGAGTCTTTTGTTATATATGTGTCTATGTATTTTAAAACAAAAATGTGAAATCCATGTACACTTATGACAAATATAAAGGAAATAGTAAAAAAATGAAATATAAAGTCCATTTTGTCATAGGTAAATTATATATACAATTTTATGCCTTCTTCCAAACTCTATGTCCAGCCATAACTTTTTAGATAACTGTAACCAGTGTATCCACACAACTAGGTTCTATTCTTTGGATTTATTATTTGTGGATTTATATGTATCGCAGGTCTGTGTTTTCATTTTAACAGCAATGAAATGTTCCTCTTTATACCATGGTCTACATAATCATTTCCCAGTCACTAGGCACTTGGAGATTTCCCCCAAAGTTTTTTAAAAAATTGCATTGTATACATCTATAAATATCTTCATGCAAAATGAGTTCTTTTATTTCTTTATATTATAATCCCTAAAGTGAAATTTCCAGATCAAAGAGTATCTGATCAAAGTGAACCCCAAGAGCATACACCTCACTGGATTAACTTCCACATTCCAAGTATTTACTTTGGTATCTAAAATATATGAGTAATTCAAAATAGGTTTGTTGAATTCATGAACAAAAGAATTAATGCATGAAACATGACAAATATGCCTGGCTATTATCTAGAATATTCTCTAAAGAAAATTATCCCAATATATTTTAAAGCAGAAAAATCTCTTCCTAGGGTACAACCCTGAGTGTTTTCTAATTTGCTAATTTACTAAGTACAATGTTATCTTAATTTTCACTTTTAATTTTTAACAAGGTTTAACACTTTCCCAAGAGTTTATTCACTAGTTACATTTTCTCTTGCTGTGAATAGTCTACTTAATATGCTTTGAGCATAAATATATTTAGTTTTAGGTAAATAAATGTACCACAATATTTTTCCAATCTGTCATTTGCTTTTAAAACCTGATTGGAGGTTTTAAAAATTATAATATAAAGAACCATGTCACTGACACAGATAAAAGAAAATCACTCCATTCCTATTTCTTTAATTTTGATGACATTTATTTTAACACTATTTTTTTATTGAGGTATAGTTGATTTACAATTATTATTTCAGGTGTACCACAAAGTGATTCAAAATTTTTATAGATTATACTCCATTTGGAGTTATTATAAAATATTGGCTATATTCCCTGTAATGTACAATATATCCTTGTAGCTTATTTATTTTATAGATAGTGGTTTGAACCTCTTAATCCCTTCTTAATTAAGAATCCTCTTAATCCGATCTTGCCCCTCCCAGCTTCTCTCTCCCTACAGGTAACCACTAGTTTGATCTCTGTATCTGTGAGTTTGTTTATATTTTGTTATATTCACTTATTTCTTAGATTCCACTAATAAGTGATAACATACAGTATTTATCTTTGCCTGATTTATTTCACTAAGCATAATACCCTTCAGGTCCATCCATGTTGTTGCAAATGGCAAAATTTCATTCTTTCTTATGGCTGAGTAGTATCCCATTGTACATATATACCACATCTTCTTTATCCATTCAGCTGTCAATGAACACTTAGAATACTTCCATATACTGGCTATTATAAATAATGCTGCTATGAACATTGAGGTACATGTATCTTTTCGAACTAGTGTTTTCGTTTTCTTCAGATATACACCCAGGAGTCAAACTGCTGGATCATATGAAAGTTCTATTTTTAGTTTTTAAATGACTCTCCATACTGCTTTCCATAGTTACTGCACCAATTCACATTTGCACCAACAGTATACAAGGGTTCCCTTTTCTCCACATCTTCGCCAACTTTTGTAATTTGTGGTCTTTTTGATGATAGCCATTCTGACAGGTGTGGGTGATATCTCATTGTGGTTTTGATTTGCATTTCTCTGATAATTAGCGATGTTGAGCATCTTTCCATATGCCTGGTTGCCATCTGTATGTCTTCTTTGGAAAAAGGTCTATTCAGGTCTTCTGCCCATTTTTAATTGGATTTTTTCTTTTTGATATTGAGTTGTAGGAGCTGTTTATGTATTTTGGAATATTAACCCCTTATCGGTCATATCATTTGCAAATAATTTCTCCCATTCAGTATGTTGTCTTTTTGTTTTGTTGATGGTTTCCTTTGCTGTTCAAAACATTTTAAGTTTAATTAGGTTTCATTAGTTTATTTTTGCTTTTATTTCCTTTGCCTTAGGAGATAGATACAGAAAAACACTGGTATGATTCATGTCAAAGAGTGTTCTGCCTATATTTTCTTCTAGTTTTATGGTTTCTGGTCTTACATTTAGGCCTTTAATCCATTTCAAGTTTATTTTTGTACATGATGTGAGAAAATGTTCTAATTTCATTCTTTTACATGTAGCTATCCAGTTTTCCCAACACCACTTATTGAAGAGATGCTCTTTTCTCAAGAGACTGTTTTCTTGCCTCCTTTGTCATAGATTAACTGAACACAAGTATGTAGGTTTATTTCTTGGCTCTTTATTCTGTTCCATTGATCTACATGCCTGTTTCTCTGCCAGTTCTGGACAGTTTTGATGACGGCAGCTTCATAGTATAGTCTGAGGTCAGGCAGCACAATACCTCCAGCTCTGTTTTTTTTCTCAAGATTGCTTTGGGTATTCAGGGTCTTTTGTGTTTCCATACAAATTTTAAAATTATTTGTTCTAGTTCTGTGAAAAATGCCATTGGTATTTTTATAGGGATTGCAATGTATCTGTAGATATCCTTGGGTAGCGTGGTCATTTTAACAATATTAATTCTTTTAAATACATTATATCTTTCTATCTGTTTGTGTCATCTTCAATTTCTTTCATCAGTGTCGTATAGTTTTCTGAGTATGTGTCTTTTACCTCCTTAGACTTCCTAGGTATTTTCTTTTTGATGTGATGCTAAATGGAATTGTTTTCTTAATTTCTCTTTCTGTTAGTTCATTATTAGTGTATAGAAAAGCAACAGATTTCTGTATATTAATCTTGTAGCCTGCAACTTTACTGAATTCATTGATGAGCCATAACTAGTTTTTTGGTGGCATCTTTAAGATTTTCTATGTATAGCAACATGCCATCTGCAAACAGTAATAGTTTTACTTCTTTTCCAATTTGGATTTCTTTTATTTCTTTCTTGTCCGATTGCTGTGGCTAGGATTTCCAATACTATATTGAATAAAAGTGGTGAGAGTGGGCATCCTTGTCTCATTCCTGATCTTAGAGGAAATGCTTTCAGCTTTTCACTGTTGAGTATGATGTTAGCTGTGGGTTTGTCATATATGGCCTTTATTATGTTGAAGTATGTTCCCTCTATACCACTTTGTGGAGAGTTTTTATCATAAATGAATGTTGAATTTTGTCAAAAGCTTTTTCTGCATCTATTGAGATGATCAAATGATTTTTATTCTCCAATTTGTTAATGTTCTTATTTTTTTAAACTTATATTCTTAAACCAATATGGTATTGAGAATATGAGATCAAATTGCATTTACATTAATTTTCTTCATATTGTTTTTTTCTCAGTTGTTTTTAATATTTCTGTCTTTTCCCTATTACCTTATCTGACTGGTTCAATATGAAACTCTTACAAATAGCTGGATCTACTGCTGAAGTTTTTATTCTGTTCTGTTCACCTCTTTTCTTCTTTTAATAATATATTATTATACCACATAAAACATATATATTATATATTTTATATACACATATATGTATACATATACATGTACTAACCTAGGAAATATCATTATAACTATACTTAGCTTTCACAATCAAAAACTGCATTTATCACATAGTGGAGAGGTAAGGCACACATTGGTTCTTGATCAGAAACCTGGATTTGAATCTCAGCACTGTCACTAACAGTACTAATTTACCTAACCTCTTTGCACTCCTTTAATTCACTCTTAAACTAAGGAAAGTACTAACCTTCTTGGTTAATGAGTGAATGCACACAAAAAACATACACATATAGGCATAAAGAATGGGCTCTGTTTTAGGACCTACCATATTTTGACGTTTTACAATACCTCTATTAAGCTACCTTTAAGTAAGCATCATATCCCAAGCAATGAAGATTACGAATTTTCACAGATAAAGGGTATTCAAGGAAAAATGACAAACTGTTAGAATTCTATGTTCTTTGCAGTACTGGATGAATTTTAACTTAAAAAATCATTTAAAAAGGGCAAACAAGTAAAGGAAGGAATAGTAAACTCCTAAAAATTCTAAATATTTTCCTAACATAGGAATGAATATAATGAAAGATTTTATAAAATTTTTATAATGAAAGAATTTATAAGAATTATAAGATTTTATAAGAATATAATGAAAGATTTTGTAAGATGTTATAAGAAACAAGCTTGCTTTCAAGAGACATGACCAATAACTTGAATAGTTTTGGGCTTTGTGTGTTTTTTGTATGTTTTCCAGCCTCACCAACTTCACTGCCAGGTGGGCAGAAGGGGCCCTGCATGGCCTCTGAGATAGTCCAGATACACATACTATCCTATCTACAAAATCACAGAGGGCCACATTACACTGACTATACTTATGCACCCAAAAATAGAGGAGAGAGGAGTTCTAGAAGCCATTTTCTTTATGATTTTATAGTAAATATTAGAATTAGGTGGACACAGCAGTACTCCTTCAAATTTTATGTTAATGTTAATTTCTAATAATGACTATATTTCAAGAATCTTTGAAATCTACTGTTAGACATGGTTGCAACTTATTTTCAGTCACTGTATTTTTCTTTCAAAACTACAAGCGGTTGCTAAGCAAACATTAAATGGTTAATGTTTAGTCCTTAAAAACTATGCACCGGATTTTCGTTTCCAATTTTCTTGCTATGTTGTACAGAATGAGTTCCTGACATGGAGTCATAAACTAGGCCCAAAAACATGATAATGAAGTTTTATATGAAAGTTTCCATTATTAAAATTCTTTTTATTCCAAAACTATTATTTTTCAAGTTTTACTAACACTATTCATTCTTTGCCTCTAAAAAGGCAGATATATCTTTTCCACTGAGAACTGAACTATTTTGTCTGTAAGTAGGCATATAAAATACTACATTACAAGACAGAGCTAATATCACAGCTCCAACTGGTTCCTTACTACTAGCTCTAACAAACAGGTTCACATTTTAACTTTCTTTTTCAACCCCTCCACCTAGCCAAGAAAAGCTGCCTACTTTCCTCAATGCTTTACATTTATCACTGCCCCCTTCCCCCACCAGAAATGTACCCTTCTCTCAGATAACTAATTTTTGTAACTTTCTTCAAGACCCAGTTCAAAACTTCATCTGCCTTGCTGGAAAATAAATTTTACATAATATAACTGAACACTTGAAAGAAAGAATACTGCCCCGCTTTTAAATTAGTCATTCTTTCAAGTCTGACTGTTCGATTTATATTATGGAATTTTTACTCATCTGTTACTAGTTATGATAAACATAAAAATCTAAGGAAAATTTAATTCCATTGATTGCAAAAGGTGTTAAAGCAGTGATCAAGAACTACCATTTATTGATGGCCAGATAGTTTTACATGAATTAGCTCATTTAATTTCTACAACAATGCTATTTTCTAAGCGCTATCATAACACTCATTTTAAAGACATGGGAATTGAGGCACACAGTGGTAAATGCCCAAGGTTACACATCTTATGGTGAATGCTTAACAAACACTGATGTTTTACTTTGCCAGGCACTTTAAAAGCACTTTTATAAATATGAACTCATTTAATCCTCTTAACTACCCTAGGAGGCAGGTCTTATCACCATTCTACAGATGAGGAAACTGAAGCACAAGACTTGACATAATCACCCAGGTAGTAAGTGGCCAGCCAGGGTGTGAGCCCAGGCAGTGTGAATCCAGAGGGCTCAAGCTTCACCACGTTAGTCCCATTTCTGAATTAACAGTGCAGCAATTAATTATGTACCTGAGCCTTCTAGTGTTCAACTACAGCAATGTTCTTTTGGGTATTACTTTTATGTACTCATTAGTTTGCTACATATTTAAGAGCTTAATATATAAACAGTGTGTAACTCAGCGCAGTAAAAGACACAAATACTATTAATACCTAATTACCTAACCCCATGAGTTTCTGTTCTACCAGGGGAGATGAGTCACAGCCAAAAAAGATATATATATTGTAAGGAATAACGCAGTTAAAGGCCATGAGTTGCTTCAGAGAAAGTGCCAATGTTTAGCAGAGGCCAACTGAGAAAGCTTTCACGATAAAGCTGAATGAACCTGGAAGGATGAGTAAACATCCTATAGATACTTCTATTGTAGGATTAAGAACCTGTTACTGTGCTCTCATGTTTGTCTCTCCCCCACTAGACTTAGGTCTCTGAAGAACAGGGACTAGTTTTATCTTTCTCTCTCCAACACCCAACAAAGTCATCACTCAGTAAATAGCTTTGGGACAAGGGGTAGAGAGAATGTTATGGAAAAGCTCATTCCAAACAGAGAAAACAACAGGAACTTAAAGGGGAAAACAGCAGTTTTTAATTTTAGTTGCTGTATCATAGGCAATACCTCTGTGCTGTCCAACTCCAGGAGGCCCCACTTTTGCTATATCCCATGTGAATATACCCCCTCAAGGGTGAATACAGTGTGCATGAGCCCCCTGGAGTTGTGTAACACAGCAGCTCTGATTATAGGCATCCCTGTTCACAAGCTCTTAGCAAAGGAAAGAGATGTTCTAACCTCTAAGCTTTGCTTTTCTCATTGTCATTCCTTGACATGCCGTGGCCATGTTCTTGAAAAACTCATTTAAAAATTTTATATTTTAAAATTAACTCTCACAATAATATATCATGGTAAAAAAACAATTATGCTATTTTCAGGGAGAAGCGACAGAGTTACAAAACAGTTGAGCGTGGACAGACTGAAGCCAGACGTCTTGGGAGCGATCTCTGGCTCCACCACTCAGGAGCTTTGTGACCATGAGAAAGTTACTTCATCTCTTTTCACCTAAATACCCTCTTCTTTAAAAGAAGATACAGGCATACCTCCAAGACGTTGCAGGTTCAGTTCCAGACCACCACCATGAAGCAAATATTGCAATAAAGCAAAGCAGCAGTAAGTCTAAAAACTCAATGTACTACTTTAAGTAAAAAACACTTTATTGCTAAAAATACTGACCATCATCTGAGCCTCCAACAAGTCATAATCTTTTGCAATGGTAACAGAGATCACTGATCACAAATCGTCATAACAAATATAATAAAAATTTTTAAGTTTGAAATATTGCAACAATTACCAAAATGTGACACAGGGACATGAAGTGAGCAAATGCTCTTGGAGAAATGGGACTGACAGACTTGCTCAATGCAGGATTGCCACAAAACTTCAATTTGTAGAAAGCACAATTATCTGTGAGGCACAATAAAATGAGGTATGCCTGTAACGGTACTACCTCACTGGGTTATTATGAAAATTATGGGAATATAAGCAAAATGTTTAGAAGAGTGTCTGGCACAGAGTAAGCACTGAATAAATGTTAGGTATCACTTCCAGGGCGCTGGTCGTTATATCGATTGCCAATTCACATTCTGTCTTGAAGCGACTGGGGAGGCTCCCCCTGGCACAGAGCAGGGAGATGCTGAAATCAGTACAGAAGGATGCTGATGCCACTGTGCACTGTGGCAGTGGGGACCCCATCACACTGCTCAGCCTTGTTGTGAAATGAGGCTTCTGCTGTGTGGCTTTTAAAACATATTCCAGACCACATCATTCCAAACAATGGTGCTAATATTTAATAAAAGGCCTAAGTATGAAGCATGCAGTACTCTCTCCCAACTTGAGTCTAGAAGTATCTGTAAAACTTGGCTATTTTTTTCTCTATACATCCAAGGAAGTTAAAGTTTAAATATAGAAAATGTTTTGGGGTTTTCTACTGAGTACATATTTTCTCCAGACAATGAAAGTTTTCTCTATAGAAGTGTTGCTTACTCTTTACTCTGAAGGTCAAAGGAAAGAGAAAGGTAAGAAAATGAAAAGAGTTATAGACAGGAAGGATGTATAAAGGAACCAAGTTCAATCAGGAAGAAAAAAGAAAAATAGCTTTATGTGCTTTTGAGTAAAAATGGCAAAGACTGCTTGCTGTTTGAGATCTACCAGCAGGTTCTATATCATTAGAGGTGTTAAAGCCAAAAACATTAGTGTGAATCAGTCAACTCAGACTGTTCTTACTTTGAGCTTAAGACACAGAAGAGAGAAGTATGGATGGATGAAAAAGAGAAATGTTTTATAGAGAAGTCACATGAACAACTTCATAGAACTCACGTTAACACTTATGTCATCTCACTGACAACTCACTCAAGGAGCGCAATGCAATACTACTAGGCAAACATAATTAGGTCATAACTCTCACTATAACTCTACAATGTCAATGCCACCAGATATAAAAGTGTGAAGGTAGCGGGGTGGGGCAGTGCACACAAACTGTTAACATGTATGAAACAAGGAAACAGAAGTCAAAGAAGTCAAACGAAGTTTTACTTTACATGTCAGTTTCATACCAGTAGAGAGCATAAGTCCAATACAGAAATCCTGCTTTAAAAGAAGATAAAACTGTGCCACATCTTCTTTATCCATTCATCTGTCGATGGACACTTAGGTGGCACATAAATACAATGGAATATTACTCAGCCATAAAAAGAAATGAAATTGAGTTACTTGTAGTGAGGTGGATGGACCTAGAGACTGTCATACAGAGTGAAGTCAGAAAGAGAAAAACAAATACCATATGCTAACATATATATATGGAATCTAAAAAAAAAAAAAATTGGTTCTGAAGAACTTAGGGGCAGGACAGGAATAAACACGCAGACATAGAGAATGGACTTGAGGACATAGGGAAGGGGAAGGGGAAGCTGGGACGAAGTGAGAGAGTAGCACTGACATATACACTACCAAATGTAAAATAGATAGCTAGTGGGAAGCAGCTGCATCACACAGGGAGATCAACTCAGTGCTCTGTGACCACCTAGAGGGGTGGGATAGGGAGGGTGGGAGGGAGATGCATGATGGAGGGGATATGGGAATATATGTATACATATAGCTGACTGTTATATACAGCGGAAACTAACAGCATTGTAAAGCAACTATACTCCAATAAAGATGTTAAGAAAATAATTATTCAGATAACAAACAAAAAAAGATAAAACTGAAAGAAATTATGAGGGGTGGGGAAGGGAACAAACTTGGTTGCAAAAAGAAAAAAATCAGCACTAGCTGATTAACTATTTAAAAATCTGTCTGATTCTATGATTACCTTAAATGAAATTCTTTATTAATATTAATCTCAGTATTGAGATTGTATTGAGAAAGTATGACTTTCTGATCAGACAAGATTTTACATTTGCTTTCCATTAAAGGATAAAAATTCAAAGTGCTGTTTGAAAAAAACTGATATATTTTTGAAAAATATTACTCAACAGGCCATAACATACCAACTAAAAGCTGCAATAAGCAGCTACAAACTGTGTTCCAGTAGAGGGAGTACCGGAACAGAGGCCGACAGACGAGAAACTGGTGTAAATCTAAGATTAATTCAGCAAACCCAGTGCTGTATAAATTAACATGTCAATTCTCAGTAAACGTTTTGGATACTGGTAAATATCTGAATTTAGACCCTTTTTACTATGCCCCCACACAGGCGCTAAATCACCACTTACAATGAGCGGTAAATGCCAACACTATGGAAAAAGGTCGAAATTACATTGCGTGCTTTTTGGCTATGGACATGCTAACAATGATAACAGCATAACATTCTTATACTCTGCCCTGTCACAACAACCTTGTGTGTGTGTTATGCATGAGAGATACAAGGTCCCAGACAAAAATCAAATGAAGCAAAACATGCAAATTCACACTCCTTCAATCCTTTTGTACCTAACCACACCTAAAAACTTTGATTGTAGGTACAATTTTGCTAAACACTTACAAAATGTAACTGTGTAAAAGACATGAAAATAAGATTCTCTATAGAATATAATAAATTCTGAGTTTGCAAATTTGTGTCCTATTTGAAATTAGTCTTCAGATTTAAAAAGCTTGGTGTCAGAAGTAGTAGGGCAGGAACAATGGCAAAAGTCTGGTCCCAGGACTCAAGTCAAGGATAAGAGACCGGAGGAACCAAAGGAACCTCTGGTGAAACCAAAACCTGAAATATGCCATTTTCAAAATGGATACTCAATAAGCTGATTTTGTTGTAACTAGTCAAGGAACCTGAACCCTTAAACTAAAACAAACACCCCCGATTTCTGATGCTTCTGTTACATGACTCATTTAATATAATTATACATTCTAATAATAGATTGAACAATTATACTCTACTGCTTGATATCTTTATATTTTTCAAAGATTTCTGTTGAAGGGAACACTGACTCTTCCTATTCCAGTAATTCATGACCACATGTTTTGGCCACCTGGTAGCAACCATCTCGGCAAAGGATTTCTCATACTGCAAAATTGAAAGAGGCAAGGTGTGAAAGGAAAATCAAAATGGAGCCAGTACTGCTAAAAGAGCTCTCTTAAACGGAGCTGGGAGGCCATTAAGAAAGTGCATTTCTCAGCCTGTGTGGAATCCGACCTTTGGGCCTGAAGTCACCCAGAACACCTGCCAGAAACTCAAGATACTTATTGGACCCCTACTCTAAAACAACTGATTCCTTTAGATATTTTCCAGCTTGCATCAGAGAAAATCACAATTCTTACCAGGCAACTTTTAGCAACCTCGTGACTTCCTG
The DNA here is from genome assembly GCF_949752795.1 of Hyperoodon ampullatus. Lineage (NCBI taxonomy): Eukaryota > Metazoa > Chordata > Mammalia > Artiodactyla > Ziphiidae > Hyperoodon > Hyperoodon ampullatus. The sequence continues at coordinate 46,741,792 of NC_136924.1, forward strand.
TCTTTACCTGACTCTTTCTCTTCCTTGGAACACTCTTTCAGGGTTACCTGAATCTGTATCTCCCGAATCACAATTCTTAAGACCCCAAATAAACTCTTTTCTTATTTGCAGCCTCCTGAATTTTTTTTTTGCAGTGGGGGTTGACAAAAGGTTGAAGAAAGTAAGAGTTTAAAAGCAGAATGGTTTAAAGCAGAAGGAAAAAAAAAATTCAAGGGATGTTTAATCTGATCATATCATTTACAACTGAAATCTCCAAAGACTGTCTCCGCATAGGCAAGACCAAATAAACCCTATTCAGCCTAATCCACACCTCTCCCCGCAAAAAATCATTCCAGTTTCATGGCTGACCCATCACCACCCTTCAGTCACTTTTTGCTTCATATACTGCTTTTACTTTTTGCTGCCTTTACTCTTGCTGTTAACTTAAATGCCCAGTAATTCAAAGAGCAAAAGACTCCAAGGTTTTGTTTTTTTAATTCTGATTTCACACCAGTGACCTTGTCATTTAACTGCTGCACCTTGTTTTATTGCATACCTTGTTTCATTGAGCTTTGAAGATACTGCATTTTTTTACAGATTGAAGGTCTGTGGCAACCCCACAGAGAGCAGGTCTATTGGCACCATTTTTCCAGCAGCACTTGCTCACTTGCTCATGTCTCTGGGTCACATTTTAGTAATTTTCACAATATTTCAAGCTCTTTCATTATTACTATAATTGTTGCGGTGATCTGTGATCAGTGATCTTTGATGTTACTAATGTCATTATTTTGGGGCACCACAAACCGCACCCATGTAAGATTGGAACTTAATCAAAAACTGTTGTGTTTGTTCTGACTGCTCCAGGAACCAACAGCTTCCTAGCCCCTCTCCCCCTGTCCTCAGGCCTCCCTATTTCCCTGAGAGGCAACAATATTTAAATTAAGCCAATTAATATCCCTACTTTTAACAGTCTCTAAGTGTTAAAGTGAAGAAAGTCACAGGTCTCTCACTTTAAATGAAAAGCTAGAAATGATTAAGCTCAATGAGGAAGGCATGTCTCAAGCCAAGACAGGCCACTAGCTAGGCCTCTTGCACCAGTTAGCCAACTTGTGATGATGGCAAAGTTGAAGGAAATTACAAGTACTATTCCAGCGAATACACAAATGATAAGAAAGCAAAATAGCCCTATTGCTAATACAGAGAAAGTTATAGTGGTCTGACAGAAGATCAAACCAGCTACGACATTTCCCTAAGCCAAAGCCTAGTCCAGAGCAAGGGCCTAACTCTCTTCAATTCTACGAAGGCTAAGAGAGGTGAGGAAGCTGCAAAAGAAAAGTCCAAAGCTAGCAGAGGTTGGTTCATGAGGTTTAAGGAAAGAACTCCATACATAAAAGTACAGGGGAGGCAGCAAGAGCTGATGCTGAAGCTGCAGCAAGTTACCAAGAAGATCTAATGAAGATAATTAATGAAGATGGCTACAACTAAACAACAGATTTTCAACGTAGACAAAACAGCCTTATATTGGAAGAAGATCCCTTCTAGGACTTCCATGGATAGAGAGAGGTCAATGCCTGGCTCCAATGCTCATTTACCATTATAAAAATCCCTGGGTCCTTAAGAATTAGGCTAAATCTACCCTGTCTGTGCTCTATGCATGGAACAAAGCCTGGATGGCAGCAAGTCTGTTTACAACTCGGTTTAGTGAATATTTTAAGCCCTCTATGGAGACCTACTGCTCAGAAGATTCCTTTCAAAATATTACTGCTCATTGACAATGCACCTGGTTACCCAAGAGTTCTGATGGAGATGTGTGATATTGATGTTGTTTTCATGCCTGCTAACATAATATCCACTTTGCAGCTCATGGATCAAGGAGTAATTTCGACTTTCAAGTCTTATTATTTAAGAAATACCTGTGTAAGGCTATAGATGCCATATATAGTGATTTTTCTGATGGATACGAGCAAAGTCAATTGAAAATCTTCTGAAGGAGTCACCATTCCAGATGCCATTAAGAACATTACTGATTCATAGTAAGAGGTCTATTTTGCAACATTAACAAGAGTTTGGAAGAAGGATTCTAATGATGACTTTGAGGAGTTCAAAACTTCAGTGGAGGAAGTAACTGCAGATGTGGTAGAAACAGCAAGAGAACCATAATTAGAAGTGGAGCCTGCAGATGTGACTGAATTGCTGCAATCTCATGATAAAACTTTCACGGATAAGGAGATGCTTCTTACGGATAAGCAAAGAAAGTGGTTTCTCAAAAAGAAATCTACTCCTGGTGAAGATGCTGTGAAGACAGTTGAAGTGGCAGCAATGGATTTAGAATACTATCAATACATAAAGTTAGTTGATAAATCAGTGGCAGTGTTTGAGAGGATTGATTCCAATTTTGAAAGAAGTTCTAACTATAGGTAAAATGCTACCCAAACAGCATCGCATGCTACAGAGAAATCATTTGTGAAAGAAAGTCAATTGATGCAACTGATGCAGCAAACTTCAGTGTTGTCTTATTTTAAGAGATTGCCACAGTCCCCCAGGCTTCAGCAACCACCACCTTGATCAGTCAGTAGCCATCTATATGGAGGCAAGACCCTCCACCCACAAAGATTACTAGCTGAAGACTCACACGATGGTTAACAATTTTTAGCAGTAAAGTATTTTTAAATTAAGGTACGTACATTTTTTTTAGAGACAATACTGTTTGTAGACAATAGACTACAGTATAGTGTAAAGATAACTTCTTATGCACTGGAAGTTTGTGTAACTCACTTTATGGCAATAGTCACTTTATTTCGGTGGTGTAGAACCAAACCCACAATATCTATGAGGTATGCATCCAGCAAAAGGAGACCTGTTTCTAGAGCTAAGAGGGTTAAATGAGATAACCTACATAAAGTAAGAGCAGGGTTCCTAGTCCATACTAAAGCACTAAATAAATAATATTTCTTTCATGGCTCTCTGTAAATCTGCTGAACTCCTACTCATCCTTCAAACCCCATTTTAAATATCTGTTTCTAAAAAACCTGCTTAATTATGTGTTCTATTTTCTTCCCCCCCCCCAAAAAATGCAATTGCCTATTAACCCTGTGTTTCCCATGGCACTTAGAGAAACCTCTATTGTATTTTAATTGCTTTTTTTTAAAATTTATTTTGGCTGCATTGGGTCTTCGTGCCACACACGGGCTTTCTCTAGTTGTGGCGAGCGGGGAGTTACTCTTTATTGCGGTGCATGGGCTTCTCATTGCGGTGGCTTCTCTTGTTGCAGAGCACGGGCTCTAGGCGCGTGGGCTTCAGTAGCTACAGCACGCGGGCTCAGTAACTGTGGCTCGCAGGCTCTAGAGTGTAGGCTCAGTAGTTGTTGCACACGGGCTAGTTGCTCTGCGGCATGTGGGATATTCCGGGACCAGGGCTAGAACCCGTGCCCCCTGCATTGGCAGGTAGATTCTTAACCACTGTGCCACCAGGGAAGTCCCTAATTGCTTGTTGCTGGCCTTTCTGTTCCATTAGAGTATGAACACCTACAGGGTGGGATTTTTATCTAATTACTGCCTACTCCGAAACTGACAGAATCAATAATGGAAGCTTAATTCGCATTTGTTAAACAAATAAATGATTTAATTAAACTATTACAAACTAAAACCCTTAGATGGCCTTTCAAATATTTCATAATACCCTTAAAAAAATAATAACAATCCCAACTTAGAGCGATACCCTATCAGCAATGGAATTTTTTAATGTTTCTGCTTACTATTCACTCATTTATTCAACAAGTACAACCAGTGCCTCCTGCGGGCTGGGAGTACTGAACATTAGTGAACAAAATGAATAAAAAACCTTGTCCTCCCGGCCCTTATATTTACCACAGGTTAATCTGTGGAAGTAAGAAATTACCATTGCAAACTTGTCTGAAAAATATACCAGAGGACACATTCTGTTATTCTTCAACATTTACTAAATATCAAAAGAACAACAACAAACTCCTGACCACACATAAAATTTAACTACTTAAAACAGCATGAAATAAACTCAGATTTAGTGTACTAAACAAACAAAACTGATTTTGTATCCCTAAAAAAATGCTCGTTAGGACCCATTTCCTTGTAGCTAAAAATATTTGTGACTTCTTTTTTGAATGGTTAGTAATCTTTGTGAGTTTTAAGGGTTTTATGTGTACAATTACATGCATCACATAGATCCTAATTTGAAAGGTGGTGATGTTTAATGTGGCTTATTTGAAAACCTGTTTATGATCTTAAAACATTCTTCACTTTATAAGTGAGGAGGGTTTTTTACGAAACTTTGTATCATGGCTTCCAGTCTAAGGGATGCTCCCCCTGGAATGAGACAGGCCGTTAGTTAAAAAAAATTTAACTAATTTTTTATCAGGACCACGTCTCAACTGGCTGCACTATCAGGCAAGCAGACCAGGTGCCAGAGACACAGATGCAGTTCTTGCACACCAACCTTTCCAATCTAACCTCCGGCTTCATCCTCTTGGCTGCATCCACCTGGTTCCCCACGTATGGCCTATGGTTTCCTTTCTTTACTCATTCCCTGGCTTAGAAGGTCCTTTCCTTACTTCTACTGTCAAAATACTACTCATCAACATACCATTTCCATCTGGAAGAGCTTAGGCTTTCCTCTGTTGGGGGTAATGGTACCCTCTTTTAATTCATCAGCCCTCCCTGTGATCCTTTCTTATGGAGATTAGCAAGTTCTACCTTGCTTTAGTCCTGCCCTGCCACTCTTACTGAAATATAAATGCTCCTCACTGTTCTGCTCACAACATCTGGAAAGGGCCCTTACACACAACAGCGGGTTAATTTTCCTATCAGATAAAAGAGTAAACATAATACCCAAATATCCAAACTTGCCATAGCTAAACACTAGGAAACTTCATTTAGAGATCTCTGCAAAACAGTATTGAATTCCAAAATCACAAATAAGATTCAGTCTTACTGAACAAATCTTGCTACCTAAAATTACATTATTTCCAGGTCCAAAGAAACAAAAAAGGTAGTCTGATATCCCAGGCAGAGAATTCTGAGAAAATAATCCTGAAGGCACAGGTAGTTCCTGTACAGAGAGGTTTCATTTCAGCTGTACTTTTTGGTCATTTTGGACTTTAATGCACCAACTCAATATTTTACTGCTTCCCAATTAACAGTGCGATATACAAACAAAAAGGAAGTCAGTAATAACCGATTTTGGATATAAAAGTGCAGTGAGTTGGGTTTTAGGCCCATGGTTCCTACATGTGGAGTTGTATAAATGGGGCTCTCTCCCCCATAGAGCCTACAGAGAAGAGGCAAAAGGCATAAAGGTCAAACAAGTGGTGAATGGACAGATCATCAGGAGCCCAAGATTTCAAGGGCTCTTTCATCAATCCCTAGCCATAGGGAAGAAATACTTCAACAGCACCCTAAAGGAAACAAAAAAAAAAACTGAATTATGAAAGGCAACATTAAAAAAGCATCAGTGGCGCGTCTTAGAGAAATTACTAGCGAGATTTAAGTCTCAACCCCCTACTTTGTCTCAAAAGTGTTTTCTAATAATACTAAGCACATTCCAAATAGCTTCCATCTGCCAAGAACTTACCAACTGCACCTCCCCTGCTCAGCAACCAGGGTGAACAATCAATGCCAAGGGAATCTACATCCCTTCATTTTGGAAGTAAATTGTGAATATCTACCTTGCTAGGCATTTATCCACAGGGCCAGTAGTTCCTAAATGAATTTAGGAAGTGAACATGACCCAAGGGAAAGCAGGAGAGGCAAAACAAAGAGAATGGGTGAATATAGATTTAAAGGAAAAAGTCAGAGAAACAGAAAAGGCAAGAATTCATTTGGGAAAATCAAAAGCAAAGGGCAATACAAAAAGTCACAGCAAAAGAGGAGAAAAAATAATACTCCACCCTAAAGATAAATGACTAGAGAAGAAAAGTGAGGAGTAGCAAAAAATAGAGTCCAGATGACTTAACTTTAAAAATTCTCTTACTGTGATTTTTAAGACTGATTGGGTTCGGAGTTTGGAATCCTAGGAAAGGAAAACGGTCTAGCAATGGAGAAACAAAGTGAGACAATGCTGAAAAGTAAAGAGACCCTCCTTCCTAAGCTCTAGATAGGCATCAGGTAGGGCTGGATCAAGGACAACGCTGGTGATACGCGGGGCTCCCGGAAGGGCTCTGAGAGACAACAATCACGCTGATTCACTTGTCTGTGGGAAATCGAAGATTCCTCGTGGACTCGGGAGAGACTACAGCGAACCCCCACCCCCACCCTAGGGGGAGCCTGCGAGGCCGGACTAACAAACAGATGGGCTCTCGGAGCAGGAGCAAGAGACGCGAAGTATTCTCGGGAGCCGGCCAGACCCGACGGGGACCCCGAAGGGGCAAAAGGAACGCAGCGACCAGGTTCAAGGGTGGTGTCGCCAGGGGCCCCCCGGGCGCCCTTCGCCAAGCCGGAACTCACCGATGCCGAGCCCTACAACCAGGCGGCCGGCGAGCAGCGTCTCCTTGTTGTTCGCCGCAGCCAGCACCGTGGAGCCGGCGGTGAAGAGGGCACTGGCCAGCAGGATGGCGGCGCGGCGGCCGAAGACGCCGTTGAGGGCCCCGCCAGCCAGCGCCGAGACTGCGGCCGCCCCCACCGTGCTGGACACGAGCAGCTCCTGCCACAGCGCGTCCAGGCTGAGCTGCCGCTTGAGCAGCAGCATGGCCCCCGACACCACCCCGGTGTCATAGCCGAACAGGAAGCCGCCCAGCGCGGAGAAGACTGCCACCACGTACACGAAGGCGGGGGTCTCGTCCTGCTGGAACTGCCTCCGCGCCGCGCGCTCCAGGTCCCCGACGCCGCCACCGCCCGAGCCCTGCAGGCTGGCGCTGGACTCGGCGGCCGCCAGGAGGCTGCGCTCCCCAGCCGTGCTCGCCGCGTCCGGCTCCTGCTGCTTCCTGCGCCGCTCGCCCATGAGGCTGCTCAGGCTCCGCAGCGTGTACTCCACATTCTCGCTCGCCTTGCGGGACATAGGGCAGGGGCCCGGGGCTGCCCGGGAGGACGAGGCTCCGCGGGCCGGCGGTCTCGGAGGGCTAGACAGCCCGAGCGGGCACAAGGAACCGCTGCCCCCGCCTTCCTCCTCCCGGCTCCCGCTCCGACTGCCACGGCAGCAGCCGCCGCCGCCGCGGCCGCTCCGGGGAGAAAGTTGCTGCCCGCCGAGCCCCGGCGCTGCGGAGTTGGAGCCTGGCGGGTCTCACTCGAGACTCACGCCCCGCGCCTGCCGAGCTGGCGCTGCAGAGCGAGCGGGAGGTGGGGCCGCGGGTCACGTGCAGCCCCAGCCGGCAGGGCCGGGCCGGAGACGCCCCGCCCCCTCCCCGGGCGGGGCCAACCTGAGCCCGCCCCGATCCCTAAAACCCACCCCCAGGTTGATCGCGACCTCTGACCTAGGATCCTTCTTACGTGGCTCTCGCATCCTTACAGCTTTAAGCCCCCTTGTTTGGGGGCCGCAGCTGGGTAGCAAGCCAATGTTTGAATGCCGGGTACTAGGCTTTCAGACCCGGAGAAACCAACTACGATGATTGCACGGTTTGGAAAGGCAAGGAGAGAACCCCTTATAAAAGCCTGAGGATGGCCAAGGCTGGAAAGGGCCTAGGAAAAAATATCCTGTTATGGCATATAGCAATTACCCTTCCTTACTTTTATAATATTGTGACAAAAATGGGTCTGTTCTGGAGCAATTGAGTTTCTTATCGCCAGTCCCTCCTCAACTTGTGCTTATTTTAAAGGCACGGTACATCTTATTTCTTTGAGGACAGAAATAATGAATCTCCCTAGGTGAATCCCAAACTTCCTTCCATGGATCCCTGATGTGTAAAAGAAAATTCACATTTATACATTACACTCCTGTATCACCAAGGAGCTCCCACTGGTACAAAGTAAACCCAGTATTTGATGTGATTTAAGGTTTAAGAGGAACTCTCCACCTAACTCCCCCAACATACTCACTAAAAGGAAGAATGTCTTCTCCCCTGAGAAGTCTGCACTGTTGCCTTCCATTTGCAGGGGCAATTCTAACTGCTTCATTTGCTTGAAACAAAGCAAAGGTGACATTACTTGCCACCAGCTTTTTAAACTGTTGGGTTAATTGCTGGTTGTTAGTTTTTTACCTCACTTTGAAGTCAGTAGTAAATCATTTTATACAGCTCCACTTTAGAAGAGAAACTTTGTCCCTGTGATTTGCTTTCATTCTTCAGGCTCAGGGCAGGAGGTAAAGCATCATATAATTTTGTTCCTTATCATTTCAGTGCTCTTTTATTTTCCTTATTTGAGCAAAAGTCTTAGTCTGAGGCCTATTTTTTCATGCAGCCTAAAACTTGTTCTTATTAAAGAAAAGGATTTTGTCGTTTCGTTTTCAATAAAAATTTATATTATAATTTGTCAAAATTGCTTTCCTATGGATTATCAATCATGATTATCTCCATAATATAACACTTTCCTTAACAGCAACAAGGAAAAATGAACTAATGAGCTTAGAGGGCTTAACTGTTTAAACTTATTGTGTGGCTTTAAAGTAAGGTTCTCTCATAATTCCCAGGGATCAATTAAACAGAGAGAGCTTTTAGCTCTGGAGCAATGAACTCTAATATTCAGGCTACAGAAAAAGATTCAGGTAAGAGAGCGCCCTTTTCCATGCCTGCCGTAATAAAACCGCGCCACCTGGTGGTGAGCCGGTTCATCGCTTTTGAAGAGCAGGGCTCTTCTACCAGATGAGAATCAGCTGGTACTGTTGACAGTTCCCTCTTGCTGAGATGAAACAAACTTCCTTTTACTCCTGGCAGGAACACCTTGGCTCCTGAGCATCCCTTGCTGGAAATTCAGCTTTTATGTCACAGAACGCTAAACTACTTAAAATGGTTCCACTCCAAATCATCAGGGCACCTAAATACCTACGATCAGGTTACATCTGAAAAGAAATGTGACATGAAAAAAAGGGATCAGAATTCAACAGAGTTCTTTCCAGCCCTTGGAGGGAGCCAAGTTCATTTTAACATTACAGCGTGAGTCCAAAGTATAGTTCCCTGAAGCCTGCCCCAACCGCAGATTATGATGAAATGGAAAGCTAAGGATCAAAAGACATGAGTCCTATCAGTATCACTGTTTTACTGTGCAACTTTTGACAACCACTAAATTAGTCTGTTCCTTGTTTTCTTATTTGCAGAGCAGATATTGGTACACAATGACTCATTTATTAGAAATGAAAAATAATTTTAAAATATACCTAGTTGCTATTGCACAGTAAATAATAATTCTAAGCATCATTATTGGCTTGCAAGGTGAATTTGAAAACCCAAGTTTTAAGTACATTTGCTTTACAACCTCCAGGAAGAGGGAAAGAAGTGAGAGAGTGGTTTTAGCTGTACTGCTACAGATCCCTTTCCATTCATCTCTCCCACCATAACAGTTCCCTTTCCCCAGAGATAACCACACCTATCACTTTGAAATGTATCTTTCCAGAACTTTCTGTATGCATTTGTATGTACACAGTAAAACACAAAGTTTATTTTACTATTGTTTAAATCACAAAGAAAGAAAACCCAAATCAGACTGGTTTAAGCCAAAATTATGGTGGAGAGGGAGGATTTTTTGACTCTTGTCTCTGAAAAGTTTTCAACAGGCTGATTTCATGTACAGCTGAATATGGGCCTCAAAAACCAGGATGTCACCAAGAGCTCCATCTCTCCATCTGCTTCTTGCTACTTGCACTCCACTCTCAAATTCCATGTGGTAGCCAAGTGACTACAGCAGGTTCCAAGGTCTATTACCTATTCTACTCATATCTGAGGACCAATTAGTGCACACATCTTGAACTATTAATAGAAGTAAATCATGTGGGCTTCGAGTGTGTTTGGGGGGCATTCCCATAAGAAATCTGGGGTATTTTTTTGCCGGAAGACAGGCAAATAAATCCTGGGCAATAAAACCAACAGATTTGAGTTACCAAAGTAACTAGTCAAGTAACATGGCATAAAAGGCAAGTAAAGCGTTTCAGGAAGGAGGGGCTGGCTAAGAGAACCAAATATATTGCATAGAGATCAAAGAGAATAAAAACTCATATGAAATCATTGAACTTGACTAGTAGAAAGTCAATGGTGAAGACCTAATGTACACCATGGTGACTAGAGTTAATAGTTAATATATTGTATATTTGAAATTTGCTAATAGAGTATATCTTAAATGTTCTCACCACAAAACAGGTAATCTGTGAGGTGATTAATATGCTAATTAGCTTGATTGTGGTAATCATTTCACAGTGTATGCATATATCAAAACATCACATTGTATACCTTAACAATATACATTTTTAATTTGTCAATCATACAACAATAAAGCTGGGGGGGAAAAGAGAGAAAAAAAAGTCAATGGTGACTGCTGAGAATCAGAATATTGTTTTGATGGTATTTTGCTGGTATTACATTCAGAAACCAAGTAGTAATGCCAGAATCCTGCCCTATTGATTGTTCTTCCTTTCTGTACGTATAATAGACAATAGCAGCATCAAAATAAATATATTATTAATAGGTACAAAGGTAGCGGGTCCCATGGCTTAGTTATGAGGTTTAATACGTGCTTAGTACTTCCCCCGAATCTTGCCTTTGACTTGTTCTAAGGAAGAAGAGAGGGAATGAGGGAGGCAAGAATGGAAGGTAAGAAAACAGGATGGTCAGCATGCCCAATGGACAATGTCCGATCTGGATCTGCTTACTACATGGAGACATGGAACAGGAAATACAAGGAAGCATGAGGCATAGATGATATTTTAACACACATTGACCCTGCCCACTAATAACCATGCCCAACTGGGAAGAGAACTTGCAATACAACATAATATCACCTCCTCCTCTTTTGGGTGGGGAGGGTTGCAGCTCCTCTTCCTCCTCAGAGACTTTTAGGAGAGCAATGTCAATTAAAAGAAAATAGCGGAAATAGCAACTGTAGGTTGCATTTTCTAGAAGTCTCTTGGTAAATGCAATGAAGGAGAGAATAGTTTAACGAGATATCAGGATCAAGAGAACGGGTAGAGGGGTTAGGCATGACAAATGTATTCATATACTGAAGTGAAAATAATATATTGACAAGTCAGGATCCTGCATGATGGATAGAGCAAAGTCTCAAAGAAGGCAGGGAGGAAAAGAGCAAGATCAGTAAGAGAGAGGCTAACCTAGCCATAGGGAAGCGGAGGAACACTTCTTCCTCTAAAAGAGAAGGCAAGCCAAAAAAAAAAAAAAACAGGAAAGAAGAACATGGCATTAAAAACAAAAATACAGTGTTGACCTTGGTAGCTTTTAACCGAGGGACTGGCAAGTATCTACACTATTAGCACTCAATTCTGGGTACTGCTGTTGGCCCAAGGACTTTTACTAGGCTAGCTCTTATAGTTCATTAATAGCATAAGTAATAGGATAATCACTAACAAAAATTATAAAAATAAAAAAAGAAAGCTTTCATGAAATGGATAATAGGGGGATGGGAGATGGAGTGAACCTAGATGTTGTAAGCAGGAACACCCAAGTTCATATTTTCAATCTGCTACTTCCTTGACTGTATGACCACTTACTTATTTTCTCTAAACTTCAGGTTTCTCTTCTGTAAAAGGAGGATAATAATACTGTATCAGTAGTTAGATGGTTTCAATCTGAGTAACAGGAAATCCATACTGAAACTGCCTTATACACTACAGAAGTGTATTATTACATAAATCTGAATGTCCAGAGGGGGCAGCATCAGGAATGGTTTGATCAGTCTTTGAAAAATGGTGTCAAAGATCCAGATTCTGTCCTTTTCTCCACTCTACTATTCTTAGTGTATTAGTTTTGCCCTCTGCTAGCTTCTATAAGAGGGCTCTAACATTTCCAGGTACCATTTTTCTAATGTATACAGAAAAGTACAGTACTTAGTCCCTATTCTCAAATGCAATATATTCCAAGTAGTAAAAGACCAACATGGCTATGTTTAAATATACCTAATAATACAAAGCATAGTGTACCAACTTGGAGCTAGAAACAAAAATTCCAGTGGAACTCAACTTTGATTGCAGAGCTTCAAAATATTCTTTATTGACCCAAATGAGTAGCTGCAAATGATAACAGTTAAAAAAATAACAGAAAGAAAAAAAAAAAAACCTTTGACTTGCAACTTCAAGAAATCTCTTAATTAAACAGGATGCAAAAATCTGAAATGAGAGTAGTGGGAAGTATTTGTTTCAAAGTAGAATCACTAATGAAATTAGTAACAACTCACCCTCTTTAACTGAGAAATTATTTTTTTTTTTTTTTTTTTTTTTTTGCTTTATCACAAATTTAATCAGTTATATGTATACATATGTTCCCATATCCCCTCCCTTTTGCGTCTCCCTCCCACCCTCCCTATCCCACCCCTCCAGGCGGTCACAAAGCACCGAGCTGATCTCCCTGTGCTATGCGGCTTCTTCCCACTAGCTATCTACCTTACGTTTGGTAGTGTATATATGTCCATGCCGCTCTTTCACTTTGTCACAGCTTACCCTTCCCCCTCCCCATATCCTCAAGTCCATTCTCTAGTAGGTCTGTGTCTTTATTCCTGTCTTACCCCTATGTTCTTCATGACCTTTTTTTTTCTTAAATTCCATATATATGTGTCAGCATACAGTATTTGTCTTTCTCTTTCTGACTTACTTCACTCTGTATGACAGACTCTAGGTCCATCCACCTCATTACAAATAGTTCAATTTCATTTCTTTTTATGGCTGAGTAATATTCCATTGTATGTATGTGCCACATCTTCTTTACCCATTCATCCGATGATGGACACTTAGGTTGTTTCCATCTCCGGGCTATTGTAAATAGGGCTGCTATGAACATTTTGGTACATGTCTCTTTTTGAATTATGGTTTTCTCTAACTGAGAAATTATTAACTTGGCCTGACACTGGTTCTTCAGCCAGTTTCAGTCGTTTGACTAGTAATGGAAAATACTTTCAAATGTATCTTGGAACATGAAGAGCTCCTCACTAATCATTTGTTTTAAAAAATTCTACTTTAAAAAGTAGGCTTTCTTTTGCATTTTGAATCCAAATTGTAAACTCACCTGTAATAATGACTCTGTCTGAAGCAGAGTCACTATGTTGTAAGCATGGTAATAGGGTGACTCTGCTTTGCCAAACTGAGTGAACTTACCATGTTAAAACTAAGTAAATATCCAGCTGAAACAATTAATTTATATTTTGTAGTTGGAATTATTTAGATAAAATAAATTCCTATTTCCTTATACATTCTTCTTAACTCGGGAGAACCGAAAACTTTTAATTTAATAATACAAACTATGTAATTCACTGACCATATAAGTTTCACAGTATTAACAAGCACTGCTTTGAAGGATGCTTTTGTTTTCCCAGCCAGTAGTACTTGCACATGCAAAATATGACTGTTTAAACAAACTTATGCAAAAAATATTTCAGAAAGAGTGGTCAACCTCAATGTTTCCAAAAAAACACTATTGTAATTTCCTCTCAGATTCTCTCTCACAATTTTTACAGTGTACAGCATTGAACATTTTTATATCTCAAATACACTAAATGACACTTCAGTAATACTGAACTTGCTTTTATATCTGATTTTCATGCTGAGTCAGTAAGTATGGGACAGAGAGTCTTTATGGTGGAAATAGGAGCATTCATTACAGTAAGTCCCCTACATATGAAACTTCAAGTTGCTAACATCCAAAGATGCAAACGTGCATTCCATCAACATCAGGCATGAGTGAAATTGCAGCTTGCCCTGTGTCTCCTATTGCTGACGTTCCTTCATCTCTACCATCTCCCACCTCCTCTCCCTCCTCCAGTCAGTAACTTTTCTTGCCTGTTCACTCGATGCCAGCCCGTGTATGCCAGCTGTTGTACTGTACTACTGTACTTTTCAAGGTACTGTACTATAAGATTAAAAATATTTTCTTTAGTTTTTGTGGGTTTTTTTAAATTTTTTTTTACTTTTGGCTGCATTGGGTCTTTGTTGCTGTGTGCGGCCTTTCTCTAGTTGCGGTGCACGGGCTTCTCATTGCGGTGGCTTCTCTTGTTGCGGAGCATGGGCTCTAGGCACATGGGCTTCAGTAGTTGTGGCATGTGGGCTCCAGAGCGCAGGCTCAGTAGTTGTGGCACACGGCTTTGTTGCTCCGCAGCATGTGGGATCCTCCCGGACCAGGACTTGAACCCGTGTCCCCTGCATTGTCAGGCGGATTCCTAACCACTGCGCCACCAGAGAAACCCTTGTGTTTGTTTTTTATGTATTATTTGTGTGAAAAGTATTATAAACCTATTACAGTACAGTACTATATAGCCAGTTATGTTGGGTACCTGGGCTAACTTTGCTGGACTTACAAACAAATTGGACTTATGAATGTGCTCTCAGAACAGAACTCATTCGTATGTAGGGAACTTATTGTACTCTCTTCCTGTGATTTTTCTAAACTGAGACTCCTAGAAAACATATCTTCATAAGTGCAATTAGAGAAGTTTTATCTACAGGTCAGCCCATAGTTAAAGAAAAGTGTCCTTAGTAAATGAGAGCAGGGCCTGTGTTTGCTCTGTTCACCATTATATCCCCTGAGTCTAACACATTGCTGGTACATAAGTATTTATTGAATGAATGAATGAATGAGTGAGGGATATCAGTCTGCATGGAATCTGTTTGGCTCAGGTCTGTAAGTCATCACTTTCCATACCTATACATAATATGATGAAATAACAACAAGTTGAGATAATACAAAGTATGTGTATAACATGCCACCTGACCCCAACCCTAAATATAGCTCAAGCAGTGTCAGATTTTAACTGATCAAACAAGCATGATTTTTCTTAAGAAATACACAGCATAGCCTATAGATGTTAACAGAAATAAATGCAATATTTCTTGAGCATTGAACTTTATGAAAAGCACTTTACTTTGCACTGTCCTCAATTGTCTTCATTCCCAGTAGGAAAACACTGCAGACCCATATATAAAAATAGCTGATCGTATAAATCATTATGTACCAAATTATTGAAAGAGACAAAATTCTGGTTAATAAGAGAAGAGAGATCAATGGACTGAAATTTAAATTAAAAAAATAAAATAAAATGGTATTTATTTTCTCCAGTTCAAAGCTATAACATAAAAAAACAAAGTTGTTGCAATAGAATTATTCTTATTCCTAATTGCTACCAAAATTGTTGATGAAATGTCAACTGATCAAACTAAAGAGTAAATCATTTCATTTTGCCTTTGGGTTTTACAATATACTCAGTTTTTTTTCATTTTTCTGGTCTATTAGTGATTACAGTCTATTTCATCATTAATTTGGGGAGCCCTAGGTTACAAGTGGCAAAGCACAATTTCTGTGTGCTACCTCTTAATTAATAGACATCTTACCCAGCTACTAACCAGACATAATCACCCTGCTTATACTATGTGGTTTTGCATACTATTCTAATGAAAAATTGGCAAATAGAAGAAAAACTGCATAAATTCCAAAACATAGAATAGGAATACATATTTTGAAAATCTTTTAAAAGAAAATTTTGACAATTTTCAAGCTGAAAGCTAAGTCAATATACATATCAATCAATGGTCTGTCATCTTAGAAAATTACTCTGAATTCTATGGGGAAGAAGAAAGAGATGGAACTACTTTAGCAGCTCTTCCCAATACCAAAAGGAAAAAGAAAGCTTCCAAGTGCAAAAAAGCATTCCTTAGATTGCACCATTTGAAGATCTAAGATAATTTCATTATTTTCTCTAAATCATCGAATTGTTATAAGAGATGCTTGGATGAGTACAGAAAAATTCAAAACGTTATTGTCACTGGCTAACGATGACAGATATTCTTCAGGGAATGATCTGGTAAGAAAATAAGAATGTAATAGTGCACTAACAAGAAAAGCAAAGTCTATTTCTTCTGTACGATCTTTGTTTTGTGAAATTGCCATGAAATTTTCATGCATGAACCCTGAGGTAATCATATATATTAAAAATACCCTGAGGCTATTTTTCATAGACCTACAGGCTAAGTGAAGACTCAGCTTTCAATTATCATCCTAATGGATGAGAAACTCACAGTGTGAATAATAAGGGGAAAAAGCAGTCAACTATATATACTCATAGCTTTAAACATTAAAAAAATAATGTTACAGTTTAGGTATGAATAAAAACTGCTTTGTGTCTTTTGTTTTTAAAAACGTATGATCTTTTAAATTTTGTCTTTTAAAAATTATCTTATAATACAACCCGCTTTTTTTTTTAACCTCCCTAAATTGTAGTAGACATCTATTATACTTTGTGATCTTGTACTTTTGGACACGCTTTCTCTAGGGAATTGCCTGTATTATGAGTCTCACTTTGCCAAAATAGAAGCCAGAAGTTCACTCTCCCAGCATTCCTTGGAGTTAGGGGCAGGTATATCACCCAAGGTCAGCCAATCAAAGACATCTGCACAAGAGTTTGATTGGAAGAGAATAACATGATGAGGGAGGCTCTCTATGAAGCCTATCCTACTGAGGGTGGCAAAGACTGGCAGAGGGAAGCCATACAGCCTTGAAAAAATGGCAGCAGGAGTACTACTGGGGGCATACTATGTCTAAAGTTGGCAGCAGGAGATGTGGTGTCTTTACCCAGCAGCAGCAGAAGAGTCTCCACTGAGCAACCAGCGGGGTAATTAAGATGTGGTTGGACGCATCACCTCCAGGTGTGATTATCTGGTTCTTGCAAAATTCTTTGACTTTATTTATATCAATAAATAATATATAATAGCCATAGTACAAAAAAACTTCAATCCATAAAAAGGCAAAAAAAGAGGAAAAAGGTAACAAAGAACAGGGAAAGATAGAAAAACAGCAGAATGGCCAATTTAATCCCAAACATATCAGTAATCACATAGAAGATAAATAGTCTAAGCATACCAATTAAAAGACAAAGATTATCAGATTAGATATAAAACACAGAACTCAACTATATGCTGCCTACAAGAAACCAACTTTAAATATAAAGGATATATTAAATATTATTATATTTATTTATTATATATTAAGTATAAAAGAATAGACAAAGATACATCTTGCTAACACTAGCCCAAAGAAAGCTGGATATATTAATACACACAAATAAGATAATGATAGAGGTGTCTATTCATCAGATTACATAATCTTAAAAGTTTAAACATCTGAAAACAGAGCTTCAAGGGACTTCCCTGGTGGTCCAATTGTTGAGACCCCGTGCTTCCACTGCAGGGGGCACGGGTTCAATTGCTGGTTGGGGAACTAAGATCCCACATGCCGCACGGCCAAAAAAACAGAAAACCAAAAACCAGAACTTCAAAATAAATGATAGAGATACAAGAAAAGTATATAAAACCACAATTAGAGTCAGAGATTCAATAGTCATCTTTCCATGATTGATAGAAGTAGTACACAGAAAATAGGATATAACAAAGATGTAAAAGATTTGAATAAGACTATCAGCCGTATTAACATAATTGACACTTAGAGAACACTCCATTGAACAACAATAGAATACACATCCCTTTCAAGTACATGTGAAACAATTACCCGAGTTAGTTAGACCATAACTTAGGCTTTGAAACTAGTGTTAATAAATTTAGAGTGATTCAAGACATTAGTATATTTTCTGTTCACATGGAGTTAAATTGGAATCAATACCATAGAGCACACAAACATATAGAAACTAAATAGTACATTTATAAATAATCTATGTATCAGAGAAGGAATCAAAAGGGAGATTAGAAAATATTTTGAACTGAAAGAAAACATACACACAACAGACCAAAATTTGTGGGATCCCACTGAAGCAACTCTTAGGAGATATGCATAGCCTATAATAGAAACAAAAAAAAAATTGCAGGGCTTCCCTGGTGGCGCAGTGGTTGAGAGTCCTCCTGCCGATGCAGGGGATGCGGGTTCGTGCCCCGGTCCAGGAAGATCCCACATGCCGCGGAGCGGCTGGGCCCATGAGCCATGGCCGCTGAGCCTGCGCGTCCACAGCCTGTGTTCCACAATGGGAGAGGCCACAGCAGTGAGAGGCCCGCGTACCACAAAAAAAAAAAAAAAAAAAAAAAGATTGCAAATCAGTGACTTCAGTTTCAAACTTCAAATACAGGAAAAGGAACAGTAGATGAAACTTTAAGTACAGGAAAGGAAATAATAAAGGTCAAAGGGGAAATCAGTGAAATGGAAAACAGAAAAACAATAGAGAAATATCAATAAAACTAAAAGCTGGTTCTTTAAAAAGATTAATAAAATTGATAATCCTCTCATTAGATTGATCAAGGAAAAAATATAGAAGACACAAATTACCAGTATCAAGAATGAGTGAGGTTATATCACTACATATTCCACAAATATTAAATAATAGTAAGGGAATAGGATAAAAAATTCATGCCAAAAAAGTTTGACAAAATGGACATATTCCTTGAAATAGAAAAATAAAAAATAAAAACCTACCAAATCTCATTCAAAAAGAAATATACCACATGCCGTGGAGTGGCTGGGCCCGTGAGCCATGGCCACTGAGCTTGCACGTCCAGAGCCTGTGCTCCGCAGCGGGAGAGGCCACAACAGTGAGAGGCCCGTGTACCGCAAAAAAAAAAAAAAAAAAAAAAAAAAGAGATAATCTGAATAGCCTTATATTTATTAAGAAACTTATAGTTTAAAACCTTCCCATGAGGAAAACTCCAGGCCCTGTTGGCTTCACAGGTAAAGTCTACCAAACATTTAAGGAAGAAATAATATGATCCATACTAACTCTTAGAAAATCAAAGAGGAGCAGAAAGTCAGCATTATCCTGATTCCAAAACCAAAGACATTTTAAGAAAACTGCAAAACTCTCATATAGATAGATGCAAAATTTCTAAAAAAATTTTTAACAAATTAAATCAAACAATATATTAAAAGGATAATACATCATGACTAAGTGGAGTTAGTCCTAAGAATGCAAGGTTGGTTTCACATTTAAAAAATCAGTCAATATAATTCATTATATTAAAAACTTATTTTAAGAAATTCGTATGATCATCTCAAGAGATGCAGAAAAAATTTTGAAACATACAATATTCATTTGTGATTTAAATAAAAACCCTCAACAAGCTAAGAATAGAAGAAGACTTTCTCAACTTGATAAAAGCCATCTACAACTAACATCATATTTACTGATGAAAGGCTGGAACACTTTATTCTTGGTGTCAGGGGCAAAGTAAGGATTTTCACTCTCAGCAATTCTATTCAACACAGTACTGGAGGTTCTAGCCAAACAATAAGGCAAGACAAAGAAATAAAATAATAATAGTAAAACAAAATTCACCCAGAGTGTAAAAAAAGTAATCAAACTGTCTTTATTCACAGATGACATATTGGTCTCTAGAAAATCCAAAGGACTCTACAAAAGGTCTACTAGAACCAATAAGCGAGTTTAGCAAGGTTATAAGATATACTGTCATAAACAAAAATCAGCTGTATTTCTAAATACGAACAACAATCAAAAATTGAAATAAAAATACTATTTACAATTGCATCAAAAATATTAATACTTCAGGATGAATCTTACAAAAGATGTGAAAAACCTATACACTGAAAAAAACTATAAAACATTGCTAGGAAAAATTAAAGACCTAAACAAATGGAGATATATGCTACCTTCATGGATTGAAAAATTCAGTATTACTAAGGTGTTAATTCTCCCCAAATTGATCCATAGATTAAACACAATCCCATTCAAAATTCCAATAGGCATTTCTTGAAGAAATTAACAAAATGATTTAAAATTTTATATGGAAATGCAAGGAGACGAAATATCCAAAACAACATTAAATTGAAAAAGAAAGTTGGAGGACTAACAAACATGCTTTAGTTGGTCAGTTAAAATCAAGGACTACTTGATTTCAAGCTGTATTATATAGCTATAGTAATCAAGGTAGTGTGGCATTGATGTAAAGACAGACAAATATAACAGTGCAATAGCATAGAGTCCAGAAATAGATCCACATATGTATGCACAACTGGTTTTCAACACAATGAAAGGCAATTGAGTGGAGAAAGGACAGCTGGATCATTTGGTTACCCATATGCAAAAAACAGTGAACTTGAATTCATACTTTTCAGCAGACACAAAAATTAATTCAAAATGGAATGTTTACCTAAATGTGAGAACCTAAAACTAAAAATCTTCTAGGAGAAAAGCAAGGAGAAACTTTTTGTTGCCTTAAGTTAGGCAAAGAGTTCTTAAATATGCTATCAAAAGCACAATGTGTAGAAGAACAAACTGATAAATTAGTTTTCATCAAAATTGGAAATTTCTCATGTCAAAAGTTACTTTTTTTTTAAGTAAACTTGTTATTTTGAGATAATGGTAGATTCATATGCATTGTAGGAAATAACACAAAGAGATCTTAGGTATCCTCCACCCAGTTTCCCCCAACAGTAACATTTTGCAAAACTTCGGTACAATATCACAACCAGGATATTGCTGCTGATAATAGTCAAGATACAGAATGTTTCCCACACAAGGATCTCTTATGTTGTCTTTTTTGAGCCATACTGACTTCCCTCCAGTCCTCACATCCTCCTTAACCTTGACGACCCCTAATCTGTTCTCCATTTCTGTAATCTTGTCATGTTTTTTAAATGAAATCACACAGTATGTAAACTCTTGATATTGGCTTTTTTCTCTCAGCATAATTCTCTGGATATTCATCCAAGTTGTTGCATGTATCAATCTTTCTTCCCTTTTTCTTACTGTGCTATATTCCATGGTATGGTATACCATGGTATATTTAATCATTCACTCATTGAAGAACATCTGGGTTGTTTCTAGTTTTGTCCTATTATAAACAAAGCTGTTATAAACATTTGTGTACAAGTTGTTGTGTGAACAGAAATTTTCATCTCTCTAAGATAATTGACCAAGAGTATAATCGCTGGGTTATATGGTAGTTGCATGTTTAGTTTTTCAAGAAACTACCAAAATGTTTTCTAGAGTGGTTGTACCATTTTACATTCCCACCAGCGATATATTAATCCTCCAGATCCAGAATCTCCAGATCCTCATCAACATTTGGTGTTGTTACTTTGCTTCCTTTTAGCCATTCTTATAGGTGCGTAGTGATATCTCATTGTGGTTTCAATGTGCATTTTCTTTTTTCTTTCTTTTCTTCCTCCTCTGCCTCCTTCTTCTTTATTTTGTTTTTTAACTACGACATGTTTTATTTCACTGTGAAAATCTGTGTAAAGAGCCAAATCTGGTTCCTATGAAGAAAACATCCCCCACAGCTTAAGTAAAGGTGAAGGGGGGGGTGCGGTCAGAGTGTACTAAATTGGGCTAGCTCTATCACTACCTTACCTCTTGCTCTGTGGCCCTGTGTAACGGCAATCACACATGCCCAAGATAATTCTCTGCTGGGCTCTCTCTCTTTATTTTTTATATATTTTTTTTTTTGGCTATGCTATGAGACTTATGGGGATCGACCAGGGATTGAACCCACATCCTTGGCAGTGAAAGTGCAGAGTCCTAACCACTGGACTGCCAGGGAATTCACTCTGTTGGGCCCTCTGGTAAGGCCTGGAGGGCAGCTGTGACATCTGCTTTCTGGCCCATAGACACTGAGAGCTGCCATGGTAGTTATCAAAAATGTGTGAATAAATAGAATTCAGAAGGGACTGCATTGGTGTTTTCAGGTAGCCACATACAGGCAAGAACACTTCAACTAGGAAGGAAAATATATAATTTATCAAAAAATAGTTGTAATAAGTTGAGAAATATCTAAATCCTCTGGAGCCAAGACCTGCCCCTTATTTCCATTCCCAGTGCCACTGAATAAGCCCAGGGCTGACAGGGGAGCAGTGAGGTGGTGCCTCCTTGATGGGCCATTTGAGTCATCTAGTGCATAAAAAGAAAAGGAGACATCCAAGGAGTAGAAAAGGAGATTTTTCATTTGCTCATTTTGTGATAGGATGGAGGGAATTGCCTGGAAGTGAATGAAGTAAAACTCTTAGTCCTGAGTTTGTTCCAACTCCTCACAAAAGCTAAGACAGATTTTTGAAAACTTGGACCAGTGTCCCACATCCTTGAGGACCAGTGTTAACAAGAGGCTGATCTGAAAGCTTTGTTGCCATGAGATTAGTGTGGCTTATATATTTTTTTCATTTTCCCCTCTCAATACTAGTAGACAAGGTGTTGAGTTGGGGGAATACCAAATATTCCCCCAGAGGGGACACTACACCAGCTTCTTGGCTCTAAAGAAGCTCTTGAGGTGATGACATATATGCCAGATGCCAGTGAAGCTGAGGCTGGCAGTCTGACTGATGGATCACCACAGGACCCCCTGCTTGGTGCTCTCCCTGCTCAGACCAAACCTCTCACTGCCAGCAGTCACCGCACCCCAACAACTGCCATCACCAGCTCTCTGCTCACAATTAGCATTTTCTTAAAGGCTATTGACGTTCAACTCTTTTTGTGTCCTAATTTGCCATCTCTATATCATCTTCAGTGAAATCTCTCTTCATATTCTTTGCTCATTTTCTAATGGATTGTTGTTTTTACTCGAGAATTCTTTATATCTTTTAGATAATAGTCTGTTTTGTTGTTGTTGGATATGTAGAGAGCAAATATTTTCTCCAAGTCTGTAACTTGATTTTTTTATCCTTTTAACAGGGAGTTTGGCAAAGCAAAGTTTTCAGTTTTGGTCAAATCGGATTTATTTATTTTGTCTTCTAGGGATTATGTGTTTGGCTTTGAGTCTAAGAATTTTTTTCCTGGTCCTAGATCCCAAAGATTTTCTCTTAGTTTTTTCTTTCTAAAAGTGTTATGGAATAAAACATAAACTGTTACACTTAATCCAGTGACCCATTTTAAGATAATGTGTGTATAAGATGTATGACTTAGGTCAATATTGATTTTTTTGCTCATGGATGTCCACTTACTCCAGCATCATTTTGTTGACAAGGCATCTTTCTTCCACTGAATTACTTTTGCTCTTTTGTCAAAAATTAATTGCGCTATTTGTGGTGTCTGGTGTCTATCCCTCCCCCAATACCACACAGTCTTAACTATTGCCACTATCAAATGTGTCAAAATTGGGTAAACAGATTCTTCCCAATTTATGTTTCTTTTTTGAAATTGTTTTAGCTATTCTAGTTCCTTTCCATTTCCATTTAAAATTTAGGACAATCTTGTATATATCTACAAAAATGCTGAGATTTTGATAAGAATTGTGTTAAACTTGTATATCAGTTTAGAGAGAATTAATGTCTTTACAGTGTTGAGTATATTGAGTGTTCATTTCCAGGAACAGTCTGTCTTTCCATTTATTTAACTTCTTTGATTTCTTTCATTAGCATTCTGAAGATTGTAAATGGTATATATTTACAATTTTGGCATTAACTTTTTTATCACTAGTATATAGAAATATAATTGATTTTTTTGTATTTTTATTTTTTATCATGTAACCTTGCTGAACTTAATGTTCTTTTATCGAAAGGAAACTTTAAGAGTATAAGAAAATTAAGTTACAGACTAGAAAATATTTGCAAATTTTATGTCGATAGAAGACTCATACCCAGAATAAATAAAACACTCTTGAAATTAAATAATAAACAACTCAACTAAAAGGTGAACAAAATAACCTGAAAAACATTCACGAAAGACTATATGTGCAGATAGCAAATATGCATATGAAATGATGCTTAAAACCCACTGGTCATTAGGGAAATGTACATTAAAACCCTGATGAGATATTACTACATGCCTAATAGAATGGCTAAAAGTAAACCTACTGATCATATCAAGAGTTGACAAGGATGTGGAAGGACTGGAACATTCATCTGCACGTGGGAATGTATAATGATACAACCACTTTTGAAAATAGTGTGACATTTTCTTTAAAAAGTTAAAAATACACTTAGTATATAATCCAGTCATTCCACTCCTAGGTATTTCTTTGAAGATGAAAGCATATGTACATACAACATTTTGTTAATGTTCATAGAAGCTTTACTAGTAGTAGACAAAAAAATGAAAATAATCCAAATCTCCATCACAGATAATTAGACCAACTGTGGTATATCTATACATGGAAAACTAATCAGAAATAAAAAGTAATGAACTATTGGTACATGTGGCAACATAGATGATCTCAAAATAATTGTGCTGAGTGAAACAAGCCAGACAAAACAGTATACCCTGTAAAATTTCATTTATATAATGTTATATTAAATGCAAACTAATATATAGTAAATGAAAGCAGATACTGGTTGTCTTAGAATGGCATTGGGGGTAGGGGAAGAGTAGGAAGAGATTTCACAGGTGCTGTAGGAAGCAGTTGAAATGGATGGTTATGTTCATTACCTTGACTGTGGTGATGGTTTTTCAGGTGTATACATATGTCAAAACTTACCAGATTATACACCTTAAATATATATAGTATATTGAGTGTCAATTACACCTTAATAAATCTGTTTTTAAGAGCTTACATTTATATGTCTTGGTAAAAAAAGAAAATATTTTTTCTATTTTATATGCTGAGTTTATTATTATTATTTAAGCATGTAAAATATTTTGTACATGAGAATGGGAAGGATAGGGAAAAGATGGAAAGGGCTTGAGTGTCTGATGTCATCATGAAGATGCCATATCAGCCATTTTCTGCCCAGCTATGTGTTCCTCATACATGAAAATATTAAAAGCACCAATGTTTCAAAATATACTCATCTTAAAAATTTTGTTGTTGTTGTTGTTACAAGCAGATTAACTCAAATCCTAAGAAGTTGTACCTGAATAGTCATACTAAGCCATTAAAACATTAAAAATTGAATTGCATATCACATCTATAAGAGTTGTGTGTCCTGTAAATTAGGAAATCTATATTTTAAATGTAGGAATCCTTCCAGATCAAAGGTAGCCAGAAAATACAAGTACATATTTTAAGTGTTTACAAACTATGAAACCCAATCATATGATATAAACAACCCAGGTAGGGCTATGACGCTTCTATCAGTAGGCAGAAGAATCAGATATCTGTAAATGGAACCCAGTGATGTGATTTATTGTAAATCACATTGATATAGGAGTACAAGTAATGCTAAACCTGTCCCATTAGTCTCTGATAACAATCCAGTCAGCATCAGAAGCAAAAGCTCTGATTGTGAAACCAAACAGAAGTTGGGCTGAAATTCAAGTGGGATGACATAATTATTTCCTTATCAAGTAAGCATCTCTCAACTATTCAAAGATCTAGAACTAAATACAGAAAAGTTAAAAAGAATCAGAAGCATCATATTAACATTTCTATGTTACAGAATCTGAGGATATTAGGAATGTCATTCTAATGAAAAAAAGGAATTAGCCTTTTAGAGCAACATATGTCAAGCATTTCATTCAATTTAAAATGAGTAATTTAGTGATTCATTTAGACTTTTGATTTTAAACTAAGCCTTTATTAAATGCATACATTGAAACACTTAAGAGAACTTAAGAACCAAATTATTCAGAAGTTTAATATCTTTATAAGAATTAATTTTATACTTCAGAGGATTTTAAGTCATAAATCAAAGGACTTAAGTAGGAAATTGAATATTGTGTATTTATAGGTATAGTTTACAATACTTTAAAATATTAAATGGGACCAATCAAACATTATTCAGGAACTGCTAAACTAAACTATAAGTAGGTTTGTATGTTCAACTTAAAATTTTAAAGAAGAACCTTGCTAAATTGAATATCAAATTTTAATATAAAAAGAAATCCTTGGATGATCTCTTGCACTGAAAACCTGTTTTTAAGGGTATACAAATCTCACACTTAATAAGACCTTCCTGGTTTTTTTTTTTTTTTTTGAACTTTGTCCCACATCCCTACTGCCTCTTCAATTCTTACATTTTTAGCTTACAAATTATCCAGTCACAGAGTTTTCAAGAACATAATTCTCAAAATTGTAGAAAACTGTCCTATATATATACCTGTGTGTTTCTTCTGTTAGACTCTGAATTTCATCAAAGCAAGGATTGCTTCTTATTCTTTATCTTCTGTGGACTTGGTAGTAAGCTTGGCACTCAATTGTTTCTCAATAGGTACTCAACAGGAGTTCAGTAATAAATGTTGAACAAACTCACTTGTTTTTCTTAAATAGAGCTCTTCCTCAGCCCTTGTACACAATTAATCCCAATATGAGGACCCTTGGCTCCTGTTATGAACATTTCTTGGGAGACTTTTGGCTGCTTAGCACCTGACTCTTCCTTTTTTTTTCTTTTCTAAGACAAAACTATAGTTCAGTTTTTATTTCCTACATAATCTCAGCCCAGAATATAAACTCCACGAGACCAGAGACCTTAGTCATAAGTATTTCCTAGGTTTCGGTCTCACCTACATGTGTCCCCGGCCTGGTCTGGGAGAGCAGCAAATTCACTGGACAAGGGCTCTGCTCTTATGGGTCTAATGATCTAGTGAGGACTTCACCAAGCAAGAGGCAATCATACCTGGCTTCAAAGCCTAAGTCTCTGCAGAAGGGCAGATAGGGAGGAGTCTGCTAAAGCCACTGGCTTCCAGGGTGCAGGAAGTCCTGAATTTCAGAGGCTCGATCCCAGAGGCCACAGGGTGCTGACTCTTCCTTTGGTGTTTGGAAAATCTGCTACTCTGTTAGTCTTGGTGGAGGCCTCTAACTACAGAAACCAAAAAGGCCAGATTGCTGACAGCTTTACCGTTGGGCTTTGGTCTAAGCTAAGCCAGGATTTCCAAAAAATTGGAGAAAACATAACATGTTTGCAAAAGACAACCCTAGAACAGATGTTTGTCTACCTATCCCACTGTATTTTACATCATATTATTTATATGTATTGCCTGTTAATTCATTAATCAATTAAGTAATTCATTCAGATTTTTTGAATTCTAGAATATGATGCCAGATCATTCATTTAGTCTTTAATAGTCTTGCATGGTATTCTGCTCTTGCTAGCACTTTAATTGTTATTGTATAGTAGTTACAAATATGCATTTCTTTCTACTTCAAAATAACCCATGCAACTTAAACTTTTATTGTTAATTCTGCTGTCACCAACTTCTCTGGGACTTTTAAATGCCTGCTTCTAAAATAATTCCTCTAATGACGGTTCACACATAGGTATTTTTGTCTACATGTTCTTACATTTTCTCCTCTGTTCCACAACTTCCCTAAGGCATATATTTTTTGCTCATTCTTGCAAACAGACCATTACTTTCACCAATTTCCTCTCATGCCAACAGTAGCCTACCATGTCATTATAGTTAAGTTTTTTTCAAGAGTACTTAAGAATTTTTAAAAATTCAATGCTCTATTTTTGCCTTTGAATTTCTTCATGTAGTCTTTTCTTGATACTCAAAGAAGTACAGACTTGAGTAAACCTTGGAGATTCTTTAGTCTCTCACCTTCATTTTACCAACAAGCTCTTTTAAATTTATCATTCATTATTCAATGTTTAACAATCTCATATGTACAGCTTCAATTTCTTAATATCTTTTTGTTTAAAATGGCTTACCTTCTCACAATACCTTACAGGGGTCAGTTGGTATTAAAAAATGTCCATGTAGTCTTTCTTAGCAAAAGTTAAAATAAAATATTAAACAAACACACAGGATTAATTATCCCTCAACTCCTAGGTAAACAGATTTACAGGTCATTTGCAGGTCTTTGATACCAATTTTACTTTCATATTCATAAAATAATAGAAATGTTATTGATAATATAACCATTCAACTGGAAGTAAGCAATATGAAAAATAAATCAAAAGACAATTATTTACATTGCTTAATTAAATTAGATTCTCTTTTTATACTCTGCCATTCTTCGCAAAGCTGTCCAGGAGATAAGCAAAAGCAAAGCAGTGAGGCTTTCCTAATTACCAGCTGGGATCCTCCAGCCAAACTTCTTTTACCTCAAGGCTGGGAGGAAATCTACACATATCTTTTTCTCTTGTTCCCCTTCATTTGTTTAAGTAGTTGAATGACCCAATAATGCTTTCAGGTTTAAACATGTTTAAACATTTTCTTTGCTGCTAGTTGTCTAATCTGTTACTGAGAAAAAAAACCCCGAGCAGATGTTCAGAGAAATGAAGTTTCCCAGGTGTTGAAAAGGAAAATGCTGATCTGCATGTCACCATGGAGTTAGTGTCTGCTCACTGTTGCCTTCCTTCATGGCAGGTAAAGAACAGTCTAATTATCTGAAAAAAGCAACGCTTCATCTGTTGTTGTAATGCTACAGAGATTCTATGATGAAAATCATGAATTTCTTTTTTTAAGTATCTTAGGAAAGAACAAAATTCATTCATGAGAAAACTCTTTATAAGAAGAAAATACTATATTTTAAGAGTTCTATCAATAACACTATGTATATGGTGAGAAAAGACAATCACTGATGTTTTCTGCAGTTGTTCTTCCTGAGAACAAGAATTTAATGCCAGATGTTTTTATTTCCTACTATCTTAGGCACTGCTATTTTCACATGTGGAATTCCTATTATCTTGAAAGGTAGCACCGAACCCAGGATAAATCTGTGTGTAAGGAGAAAATAAGGATTGTCACTACAGTTGTGGATAAAATATATACATTGCAGCCCTATCTTTTGTCTTCAATATTACAGCTTTTGTACATGTGAAAGAGGAATGTGCATGTTGACTAATAAATTGCTATTAAAAAAATACATCTACAGGGGCTTCCCTGGTGGTGCAGTGGTTGAGAATCTGCCTGCCAATGCAGGGGACACGGGTTCGAGCCCTGGTCTGGGAAGATCCCACATGCCGCGGGGCAGCTAGGCCCGTGAGCCACAATTACTGAGTCTGCGCGTGTGGAGCCTGTGCTCCGCAACAAGAGAGGCCGTGATAGTGAGAGGCCCGCGCACCGCGATGAAGAGTGGCCCCCGCTTGCCGCAACTAGAGAAAGCCCTCGCACAGAAACGAAGACCCAACACAGCCATAAACAAACAAATAAATAAATAAATAATTTTTTAAAAATCACTTTATTTAAAAAAAAATACATCTACAGGTAAATAAATAAATAAATAAAACCATACCAGTGGCTATAAAATGAAAAGTATAAATGTCCCTCTGCCTGCTCCCCCACCCCTACTCCCCTCCTAGTTCTACCAGGACCATCCTCTAGGAGCAGAGTTTTCTACTTTTAGTTATTTTGGTTGCTACCATCAAGGTTGAATTTACTTTGCAGCTAAAGAAATTTTAACTGCAGGGTCCTCCAGGTGCATAAGTCTCTCCCAGCACCCTGGGAGTGGCCCAGAAGTAGATCCAGATTATGTGGGGCCTAAAATGTATACATTTGGGAAGACACATCTGTAAGAAAATAAATGCAAAATTACATATACAGAATTGCTAGCTCTCCCTCAATGCCTTTCAAGGAGCCCTTGCAGGTGAGCATTCCAGAAGGATTAAGGATTAAGCTTCATTAGTATCAAGGTCAGTAGGTCCCTGGTTGTCATTTTTAGATTTACCAACAACATTAGACAGTATCTTTTGATTACCTACTCAGAAGCATGAGGACATTTAGTGTACCTACCCTACCTCCTAATTTCTCTTTCCCCCACTTACTTTCTGGTTTTTATAGTTGTGTTATTGTGTTATTATACTGATAGCTAAGGTTTATGACAGTCACTAAAATTATGTTTGTAGATTCATTCCAAAAACCAATCAACAGTAATACAATATTACTATATAAATGATATTTTCTGTTGAACCAAGTAATATGGTTGGATGCCTAAAGAAATATATGTAACCTTGTACCATTAAATTTTCTTACTCTAAGGGAAATCTTCCAAGCATCTTGGACTTATGATATTCTTATTTTTTTTTCAAATTTTGTTCTTAACTTCTTCTGGGTAAGACTTAGCTGGCCTGTTTCTTATATCCTGTTTCCCCTTTTTGGTATTTCATTACACACTGCCTGGATTAACTCCTCATATAATTTTTTATGCAGTTTTGTAGGAGATAGAGTTTGTGAATGTCCTTCAAAACTGAACGACTTCACAGACTATTGTTAGTTGTAGAAAATGTTCTTTATGGAAAAATTTCAAGAACATGTTTAATTTAGTTATCAGGTATATACTTTATCATAATAACATGTCTTTAAGAAGAGTTTCAAAGAAAATTATAGGAAGGAAGGAAAGCATGGTAGGCATAAGGAGGTAATGTTTGATTTATCTCAAGGTAAATGAGACCAATCTGAGATGAAATCACCTTTTGTAATTGCTAAAAAGCACGCATTTATATGGCTAAAAGCAAAGAGGAAACAGTAGATGTCATGCTGTTCAACCGGAACTATTTTCTAAAAATCTAAACTTCTCCTAAAAGGTTTTTCTTCTTTTTTGTTTTCTCAGTATTCAGGCTGAGAACAACTATGCTTTGTGAACAACCAACAAATGCTCTTAATTCATATCTCAGAAGGACTTAAGAGGTATGATAAGCACTCCCTCAACGATTCAATATACTAAAAGTAATCACTCTTTCCTATTGAGGCTTTTGTGTGTGTGTGTGTGTGTGAAATAAATTGTTTATACTCTGGAAGCCTAGGAAAATAGTTCATTCTACTACAACTTTAGAAACTCTACAAAGTAATACATTTATAATGTCTAATAAGAGATTATATTTTCTTCCTGCCAATTTGCTTAATATTTTCAATAATCATTAATGCTGGTAAAAGGTGAGAATACCACTCTATATAACTTTTAAAATATTTGTGCAAAAAACGTGTTAATGACTTATTCATAATTCTATGGGAATCCAATAATCCCAACTCTTTTCCCCACATAGAAGAGAGTGGGTTTTAGTAAACACAAGCAGACATGACTAGCACGATTGTTTTTTATGTACTTATTGTTAGCCTGAATAGCTGTCCAGTAGAGAATGGTGTTTTGCCATAGTCATGAGTGGGTTGAGGCAGGATATAAGGAGACAACTTTGGCTTTCTCTTTTGCCATTCCCTGATTTTTATGTTCATTTCCTACCCCTGGCTTACCTGACTTCCTATCCCTTACCATTGTATCCATTTTAGCATGTTTTTAAATTCTATCCATCAATTTAGTACATAGCCCTGTGCTAGGTCATAAGAGGGAAGCCAAAGAATAATGATAATAATGCCCAAATAGTTTACACTCGAGCTAGGGAGGCAGGATTAATCCCGGTGGGATTAGAGAACATTGATGCTGAATTTTGTGGTGTGGACTGTTGAGTCAATAGGTATTTAGAGAAAGAAATGATCACTTTTGGTTCCAATTGCATATAATTTAGGGTTCTTTGATGGCTAGCAATAGGAGCTGAGTGCCTAATGTAAGAAAAAAAATTTAATTGGAAAGATATAATGATATCCTTACAAAAACTACAGGAAGACTAAAGAGGTGCCCATAAAATGACAGACTCCAAAAGCTAGGCTGCCAGAATTGCTTAGCTGTGTTGTAAGAATGCTGCCCCAGAGTAAATATGCTTTGTCTATTCTTTCATGTCGTGTCACTTTACTCACATATCAAAATCTCAGGAGAGAAAATGTGACTGTTCTTACTTAAGTCAAATGACACCTCCTTGACTATGGTAGATCAGGGCACCTTGATTTTCAACCCACAAAGACTGTATGTGGACTTCTGCTTTTGCCTGTGATGGAATAGGCAATGATGGAATAATACAAAAGCCAGCTGTTTGAAAGCAACGGCCTGTGAATTACCCCTCAGCTTTTCATTACACCTCTGTTCTTAACTTGGAATCACAAAATGACAATCCAATGAATGCAAATCTAAATAGATTTCCTACAATACTTATCATATAAAATGAATGATTTCTTTTGTTATTCCAGATGATGGTTTGAAGGCAACAGGTCTAAACTGGAATTCTGGCTTAGGTGTTTAGAAACTGTTTGACTTTGGGTAAGTTGCTTCCTATAACTCCTCAGTTTCCTACCTTACAGGATTATTGTGGGGATTAAGTCCAATTCACAGAAGAGCCGATCACAACAGATGTACAAAATAAATGGAAGCATTTGTATTATTAATGAATAAGCAAATGCATCCAGAATAGACATAACTGATGAGGTAGATAAGACTCCACTTTTCTATTAAATAAGCTTTCTTATGCTTCTGTCCACACTAGGTAAAAATTATTAATCCAACATATTTCCTTCAAATATTTATTGAATGAGAAAAAGTATAAATTATTTTAAATAGAATAAAAAACAATCACAGGAATTAGAGTTTTCTAGAATGGTTCATGGGAAGAAATTTTCATGTAAAATAACCTTGTATTTTGAGACATGTTCAACCACCTGTTTTTGTTTAGTTTTGTTTTTTGTATTTTAAGGTAATGATTTGAAGTCAAGTTTACAAAAGTATAACACATCACCAGCTGCTAATTAGACTGTTTTTGACCTTGATCACTGTTCTGTTACCACATTCAATGTTATATTCTGAGTATCTTACTGGTAACCTGTACATTGTTATGTTTGAACACTTATAGTCCTGAAATCTAACAAAAGGCAAAGAAAGACATTTTGTATTGGTAGTGGTAATTATTTCTGATTTTTACCATGAGCAGCTAGTGTTCTGACTACAAAATGAAGGCAAGGAGATAAATAACTGGGACCTACAGAGTGCCTAGGGGATGCCCCCGGATGTCTCTTGGTGCTACCATGCCCAGTGAAAATTATGGACAGAAGATTGCAGCAACCACAGACTGCCAAGCACAAGGAAATCAAGGGCACAGACCCTTTGGGGATAAAAGTCTGGGTCACCTCAGAAGGAAAACAACATAAATCAACCAGGCCTAAGCTGAGAGAATTCTACATTTGGTAATGGAGGAAGGAAATAAATAATGTCTATTGTGACCTTGGAATCAGCTGTAGCGTTGGGGATGGTAGCTTGTTTCACTAACATTCTTACATTCAGTCTTTGCAGAGATTCCAGCTGGCCACCATATTGAAAGGAATTCTGTAACTGACTGGACTTTATGGGAGGAAAAAGGAAATGTTGAGTGGTAGGCACAGAGAATAGACTATTGGAACAACTCTTGTGCATCTCTTCTAATCCTTTTATTCTGATCTTAGCTGTGGAGACTAGTTCTCCTGAAGACTTCAACCAGATGCATTCAGGTGAAACCTGACAGCACATTGCCTCAGGCCAATGCTGAGAACCTCTTACTTTCTGCTGGAGGGCTTCTATTAGCCAAGTCATTAGATACCACAGAATTCTCTCAGCATTCATGCTCGTGGACTAAGAAGTCCAGAGTTAATGCCCTGTGGTCTAGCCTTGATCAGTGGAGAAGGGAGGTGATTGATAAATGCTTTCTCTCTTGTTCCCCCAGTGAATGGTTCTGAGATGCATTTTGCTCGTGCAGGACTGAACTCCTTGTCATCCAAAAGTGGGTAGCCAACTCAGTGTACATTCCTCTGCTGGCTTTTTCTTCTCCATTTTTACTCTCTCTGACTCTCAGTGCTGTTCCCTGGAATCATGTTCCTAAAACATTGCAGTTATCCCTAGGTATCTGTTGTGGATTGGTTCTAGGATTCTTGTGGATAACAAGATCCACAAATATTCAGGTCCTTTATATAAAATGGTGTACTATTTGAATTTAATCTACTTACATCCTCCCCTATACTTTAAATCATGGCTAGATTATTTTTAATACTTAATACAATGTATTGGATTGGCCAAAAAGTTCATTCGGGTTTTTCCATAAGATGTTACAGAAAAATGCTACATAAATAGTTGCCAGTGCATAGCAAATTCAAGTTTTGCTTTTTTGGAACTTTCTGGAACTTAAAAAAATATTTTTGATCCACAGTTGGTCAAATCTTCAGATGCAGAGGATGTGGCTACAGAAGGCAGACTATACTCTCAAATATGCTTTTCTCTCAGTTGCTACTTTTGAAAGAACCTGGACTGAGACAAGAATATAATTTGTATTTATTTAAATCCTATTAGAGACTTACTGTGATTCAAGGTATGCTTTATTCTTCTTGCTTACTTTTAAACTGATAAATTTCCTTATTCACATATAAAATGCATAAATCTGGACTATTTTAAAGAAAATATCTGACATATTTCATCTATAAATATATTAATATGTATCTCATATATAAGGTCTTTAAAAAGTATAACTACAGGGCTTCCCTGGTGGCGCAGTGGTTGAGAGTCCGCCTGCCGATGCAGGGGACACGGGTTCGTGCCCCGGTCTGGGAAGATCCCACATGCCGCGGAGCGGTTGGGCCCGTGAGCCATGGCCGTTGAGCCTGCGCGTCCGGAGCCTGTGCTCCGCAATGGGAGAGGCCACAACAGTGAGAGGCCCACGTACAGCAAAAAAAAAAAAAAAAAAAAAAAGTATAACTACAGTCCCATTATCACGTTCCTAAAATTAACAATATTTTCTTAATATTACCTAATACTTAATACGTGTTTAGTTTTTCTTAATTGTGTAAAAAATATCTTTTTTATAGTTAGTTTACTGGAGTCAGGATTATTACAAGGTCGTACAACTCTCTTAATCTATAGCAGTTCTTTTCTTTCTTTCTTTCTTTCTTTCTTCCTTCCTTCCTTCCTTCCTTCTTTCTTTCTTTCTTTTTTCTCTTTCTTTCTTTCTTCTTTCTTTTTTTTCTTTTCCTTCTTTCATTTATTTACTGAAAAATTGAATCATTTGTTTTGTAGAATTTCCCACGTACTGGGTTTGGCTGATTGTTTCCTCAAGGTTCACTTTAAATATCAACGCTTATTTAAAAATGTAAGCATCATTTCTAAAAAGTTTGCTCTGCAAAATGTGTGTTACTGATTATCTGGGAATGGTTTCTGTCTCTGCTTCCTTGTGCTGACTTTTCTGATTTCTGACTTGAGTGCTTTGCATTCTCCATCTGCTGAGGCAAAGGAAAACAAAACTCATTTCCTGTTCACTTGGAGGAAAGAGTGACTTCTTTATTGTGTCTATGCTAAAAATGTATTTCTACATTGAGTAGTGTTTGGTTATTTACATCATACCTCATTCCATAATGACCTGAGGGATTATACAAACCTACATACAAATCAAGAATTTTAAAATAATGTATTAAAGAATTAAGGGTAAAAGGAATACTAAGGTAGGAAAAATAAATTAAAAATTTAAGATGTGACTCTGAATGATGGTAACCAAGATGTTTCATATAAAACACAATTGGTCGTTCGGTATGATTGTAACATATCAATGGTAGTACTATTTACCAGGGCTTATAACAGTACCTGACCCACAGGAGGAATCAAAAACTAGTTGCTGACTTTTTAACTATTTATGCTCAGTCACACAGTCTCCATATGTGACCGGCAGAAGCTATGTAAGCCATACAGATAATTTAAAACATAAATTCTATTATGTATGCATTCTTAGTATAGTCCTACTGTGAATTAAATATGAAGACATTGAGAGTAGATAGCATGTAAGAATAAGTTCAGTAGGTTTAAAAGATTTAGGTTCAAGGGTAAGATAGGACAGAAAGTTATTTCTAAAGCCTGGAAATAACAGTTACTGCTTTTCTTCCATTAAAGAAAAGATACATTTATAAGAGCATTGCAATGCAATGCAAGAATAAGGAGTACCTTCAAAATAAAGTAGTGACTTGACATTTTACCTTAACAACTGGGAAAAATACTTCATAGAAGCAATTTGGAGCTAAAGGTCATCCATAGAAGTGATTGGAATACTTCAGATTAGAGCTACATATTTCCCTGAATGATACCTATGTATTTTAAAATAGAAAACAATAATTTAAAGCTCATTTAAAAGTATTATAAAACCCAAGACAGACCATTTTTAAAATTGAAAACAAAACTGAAACACAATGAAAATATTTTTTAAATATTCAGACAAAAATAGGATTTTGAGTTTTAGACACTGTAAAATACAGAAACAGAGTTTTGTTTCTTGTTAGAACCATTGAGGATTCAGGAGGATTAAATAAAATAGACATACCAACAAATGTTTCGCAGGAGAAAATTAACTTGAAAGTACTTTTATATTTAAATTGCTATGCGAATGTAAAATTATTACTCAGTCTTACTCTGTACTTAGCATTGTCAGGCACTGAAGGCAAGAAAAAAATAAGCAAATGGATAAACCAACCATAGATTTTGGATCTTGTCTGAGAGTGGCTGACAGGAACTCCCTGTCATTGAAACAGTGTAATCAATGTTTCTGGAAGTCTCTTGTCCTTTTGTTTCACAATTTGGATCAAGATATTCTGGTGGCCAGAGATTTTTATATTCATGTGCACACAAATGCCTACCAACTGAATGTTGTCAAGCTGAAATATTTTTTCCACTAGAGTATACATAAATGACAGTTTGCAAAAATGAGGAAAAATAAAACTATAAAATTTAATTAAGTGACTTCTGTAGTATACCAAGCCTTCTTGTTTAAGAATCAACCAAACTGAAACCCAATTATTTAGTGGATTCAATTCAAAGCATTTTGAGTAACAGGGTAATAATTCTGGGTTCTTGTGTTACAAGAATAACCAATATATGGTCAGCCATATATTTAAGTCAAAACGAGTTTAGTTGATTAAATTTATTCCTGTATTCATTAATTCAACAAACTTTTATTACTCACTACTACAGCCAAACACTTTACTTCATTCTAGGACTGTAGAGGCAAGAGAAGCACATTCCTTTCCCTCAAGAGCTGACAATTTAGGGACTTCCGTGGTGACGCAGTGATTAAGAATCCGCCTGCCATTGCAGGGAACATGGGTTCTAGCCCTGGGCCGTGAAGATCCCATATGCTGTGGAGCAACTAAGCCTGTGTGCCACAACTACTGAGCCTGTACTCTAGAGGTCGTGAGCCACAGCTACTGAGCCCGCGTGCCACAACTACTGAAGCCTGCGCGTCTAAAGCCCGTGCTCCGCAACAAGAGAAGTCACCGTAATAAGAAGCCTGCGCACCGAAACTAAGAGTAGCCCCCGCTCGCCGCAACTAGAGAAAGCCCACGCGCAGCAACAAAGACCCAATAAATAAATAAATTTATTTTTTTTAAAACTACTAAATATTAATAAGGAAAACATTAAAAAAAAAAAGAGTCGACAATTTAGTAGAGGAAATAAAAGCAAATCTAGGATTACAATTTACTCTGATATGAGCCAAATTAGAAAGATGCATGTAGAGGCAGCTTTAGGTGAACAAATGGGGGGCATCAAAGTTGGCCTGAAGTTATGCCTGGGGAGGTGGGTAAGGACTTCATGGACATAGATTATTTTTAATGGATAAGGGAAAAGTGAGAAGAGTATTTTAAGAAAAGGAAAACCACATTACACACTGGAGGAAATCTAATAAATTCCCTTTGGCTAGAGTGAAGGTTGATTATTTGGAACAATGGGAATGGAAGGATATAGTGAAAAGTGGGAATCAGGTAGTATTAGAAACTTTAGGCAAGTTTAAACCTGTTCTCTCATGTAGAAGTACTGATGGATATTTAAGTAAAGAGGTGACATGACCAGATTTAAATACTAGAAAGATGAGTCTGAAACAGTGTGGAGAATCAAATTGAGGGATAGGGCAACTGGTTAGAAGCTATTGCAGTAAGCCAGTTCTGAGCATGAAGCACAGTTTGGTGAGGGAGAACAGAGTAGTGGAAGAACATAGCAGGACCTGGTAACTGGTGCCACGTGGGAGAGGAAGGAGAAGAAGCCAAGGGTAGTACTCAGACTGGGTGAATGGTGGCACCCTTCACTGAGAGAGAAAGCATCTAAGGAGGGGGAATATTGAGGGGAAAACAAGGAACTGAATTTTGTAATTGAATTTGAGATATGCTGACCAATTATAGATGTTTTGTAAGAAATTGGATACATGGAAAACATCAGTATTTAAGAGGACAGAGAAGGAAGAGTCCACAAGAGAAACTGCAAAGGAGTGAGAAATGTGGAGAACTGTGAGAGTTAGTGTTACACAGGCCAGTGCAGGGGAGTTTCCAGGGTAAATATCCATGAAACCATTAAAGGCCAAGAGAGGTCAAGTAGGAAGACAAAAACATATCCATTGGCCTTAGTGGCCTCAGCATGGTCAATTTCAGTAGATGCAACCTTCCAGTAGATTAAGCAGGGAATCATGG
This sequence comes from Hyperoodon ampullatus, assembly GCF_949752795.1. Lineage (NCBI taxonomy): Eukaryota > Metazoa > Chordata > Mammalia > Artiodactyla > Ziphiidae > Hyperoodon > Hyperoodon ampullatus. The sequence continues at coordinate 46,779,909 of NC_136924.1, forward strand.
TGAGAAAGTGGAGAGGGGATGTCAGTTTCTCTTTAAAGAAATTTGGTTAAAATGTGCAGTAGAGATCTTAAATACTAACTAAGTGGGAATATGAGGGATACGAAAAATGATTTTTATTTTTTATTTTTTCTTTACAAAGTGTGGAAATACTGAGGGGAAAGAACCTATAAACTTTGAAGATAAAGGCATAGATGAAAAAATCATTGATAGCAAGCCCTTAAGGGCCAAAAGGGGGTGGATAAAAGACCCATGCATAAAGGAGGAAGAACATGAAAAGCGAGGAAAAACTGAGGAAATTCTGGCTTAATTGGATAATTCTCTTAGTCAAGTGGGTATCTGTGTTTTGACCTCTCTGATATGGTCAGGTAGACATGGCCTTAGAGTTTGATGTCTTGTCAAGAGAGAAGAAACCGTAGCAGCTGGTACCAAAATAAAAAACACAGTGCACAGGTTCATGATTATTTTAAAATATCTTGTAACAACTTCTGTCTAATACTTCCAAAGAACTATTAATAATCTTAACCATTAAAGAAAAACACTGTCATTTTTCCTTAATGAAAATGTATTCTCACCACAGCTGCTATTATCTTATCAACATCTGTCCATGCCTTATGGAAAACTTTGTTTTTCAAATGAAACTAGAAAAACAAGCCTGACATTTAATATACTTAATATGCAATCTATCTCATGATGCATCAATGAATTTATTTTCAATATGAAATCTAGATGAACATTTTTCCATAATTCAAAAAGAGACATGTACCACAATGTTCATTACAGCTCTATTTACAACAGCCAGGACACGGAAGCAACCTGAGTGTCCATCGACAGATGAATGGATACAGAAGTTGTGGTACATATATACAATGGAATATTATTCAGCCATAAAAAGAAATGAAATCAAACTATTTGTAGTGAGGTGGATGGACCTAGAATCTGTCATACAGAGTGAAGTAAGTCAGAAAGAGAAAAAAATATATATCATATGCTAACACATATATATATATGGAATCTAAAAAAAAAAAGAAAAGAGAAGAGAAGAAAATGGTCCTGAAGAACCTAGGGGTAGGACAGGAAAAAAGACGCAGGCATAGACAATGGACTTGAGGACTCAGGGAGGGGGAAGGGTAAGCTGGGACGAAGTGAGAGAGTGGCATGGACATATATACACTACCAAATGTAAAATAGATAGCTAGTGGGAAGCAGCTGCATAGCACAGGGAGATCAGCTCAGTGCATTGTGATCACTTAGAGGGGTGGGATAGGGACGGTGGGAGGGAGAGGTAAGAGGGAGGGGATATGGCGATATACGTATACATATAGCTGATTCACTTTGTTATACAGCAGAAACTAACACAACACAGTAAAGCAATTATACTCCAATAAAGATATTACAAAAAAAAAGGAGGGGACTTCCCTGGTGGCGCAGTGGTTAAGAATCCGTGTGCCAATGCAGGGGACACGGGTTTGAGCCCTGGTCGGGGAGGATCCCACATGCTGCAGGGGCAACTAAACCCACATGCTACAGCTAACTACTGAAGCCCACGTGCCTAGAGCCCGTGCTCCACAACAAGAGAGGCCACCACAATGAGAAAACTGCGCAACAAATAGAAGAGTAGCTCCCGCTTGCTGCAACTAGAGAAAGCCCGCACACAGTAATGAAGACCCAATGCAGCCATAAATAAATAATTTTTTAAAGAAATTACAAGTGTAAAAATATTTTAAATGATTCCATAAATAATAATGTCATGAATTTCTCCATAGGATTACTAGTTTAGCTGAAGACATGATAACATTCTTTATTAGAACTGTGATTTTACTTTAATAATGAAAAGTACTTTGTAGATTTGATTATACATTTGAATTTTCTATCAAATTATTTATATAAAAGTTACTTCCTATGATGGTTTCACAATGATGTGAATACACTTAATGCCACTGAATTCTACACTTAAAAAATGGTTAAAATGGTAAATTTATGTTATGTAAATTTTACCACAATAAAAAAGTCACTTACTATACAATTTAACACTCTTTAGGCTGAACAATTTTTTATTGTGAAAATAAAATATAAATAGTGAATTAGATATTTTGATGTTGCAGTGAAAGGGCATTTGAGTGTTAAATAGTATTTGAGTGCATTAGAGAAAGGAAAGGGCAGAGAAAAATAAATGTCCCTTCCCATCTCTATTATCCTCTGTTGCTGTACTTTAAGAAAATAATTTTTTAAATTATGCTAAAACCCCTTGTAGCTAACGAGGTCTATAACTTTAAAAGAGTGTAGTTTTTCAAAAATTAATCAAGGAGGATATGAAAGGAGGCACAGGAGTTAAACTAGAGACTCACTCCATCCCTTTTCTTGGAAGCTTTTCTGTCTTTGTTATTCTGGAAGGTTACCTGGTTGTCAAGAATACACATTTGACACACATAAGATTTGAAAACCATATACTTGAGCTATGGAGTTTGTCTTAGTCCATTCTGGCTGATAGTTTGTCTTAGTCCATTCTGGCTAAAGAACTACATAACTACAGACCCATTAGCAGTCACTCCATTTCTTCCAAGCCCCCACCTATCAACACAGGAAAATGTTGATTTACTTTCTGTTTTTATAGATTGATTCTGGACATTTCATACAAATAGTATGTAATATGTACTCAGACTGGCCTCTTTCACTTAGTGTAATGTTTTCAAGGTTCATCAGTGTAGTAGTATGCATCAATACTTCATACCTTTTCATTGTTAAATAATGTTCCATTTCTGGATATGACATATTTTTTAAAACCATTAAGCTGCTGAAGGACATTTGGGTTATTGCTACTCTGGCTATTACAAATAATGCTGCCATGAATATTAATGGACAAGTTTTTGCATGGATATATGTTTTCACTTTGGGTGAGGGGTGTAGTGATTCCTAGGAGTGGAATGCTGAACTCTATGCTTAACTTTTTGAGGAATTGCCAGACTCTTTACCAAAGGGGCTGCACCATTTTATATCACTACCAGCAATGTGAGAGTGTTCTAAGTCCTCTACATTCTTGCTAAAAATTGTTATTTTCTGTCTTTATTTTGGCCATCCTAGTCAGCTGGAAGTAGTATCTCATTGTGATTTTGATTTGCATATCTTTAAGGCAGATGATTTTGAGCATCTTTTCATGTGTTTACTGGCCATTTGTCCATTTTCTTTGAAGAAATATCTATTTACATTATTTGTCAATTTTATTTATTTTGTTATCTGTCAATTTTAAATTGGGTTGTCTTATTGTTACATTTTATTTTATTTTATTTTTATTATTATTGCATTTTAATAATTGTTTATTTATAGATAGATACCAGTTCCTTATCCCATATATATTTTTGCATATATTTCCCCCCATTCTGTGGGTTGTCTTTTCGCTTTCTTGATGGTATCCTTTGAAGCACAAAATATTTCATGTTGATGAAGTCTAATTTGTCAATTTTTTCTTTTGTTGTTTGTGCCTATGTTGTCATATTTAAGAAGACTCTGCATAACCCAAGGTACATGAAGATTTACTCCTATATTTTCTTCTAAGAGTTTTGTAGCTTTACCTCATAAACGTAGGCCTATGAGACATTTTGAATTATTTTTGTGTATATTGTGGGGAAGACCTCCAACTTCATTTTCTGTATATAGATCTCCAGATATCCTGGTATCATTTGTTGAAAAAACTCTTCTTTCAAGCATAGCTCTTACTTTTCAATATTATTTTGGCTTCTCTGAGTCCCTTAAATTTCTATATGAATTTTAGGATCAGCTTGTCAATTTCTGCAAAAAAGCCAGATGGGGTTTTGAGAGGAATCTGATTGAATCTGTACATCAGTTTGAGGACTACTCTCATCTTAACAATATTAAGTTTTCTGAACCATAAACATGGGATGTCCTCCTATTTACTTATGCTTTGTAGTCCTCAGTAGGTACAAGCCTTACATTTCTTTCATTAAATTTATTTCTAAGCATTTTATTCCTTCTGAGGCCATTGTAAATGGAACTGCCTCATCAGTTTAATTTTCATATTGAACATTGCTAACATATAGAAATGCAATTGATTTTTGTATATTGATACTGTAACTAAGTAAATATAGAACATTTAGTTTATTCTACTTTTTGAGGCTTTTCATAAAGTTACATGTTTTTATGACCATCTGCATAATCATGATCCTTAGAAATTTGAATGATCTGAATGATGATTTAGCAGATTGCCCAACTGACTTTCATATAAATCCAGCATCTACTAATGCCTTACATTGGAAAGTAGAATGTTGATTTAGAAAAAGGGTTTCCAAAACTGACAGCTCTTGAGAAATACCTGGGGAATTTTTTAATATACATTGTCTCTTTTTGTTTTAGACTGACTGAATCAGAATTTTGGGGGAAGAGTCTAAATTCTTTACTTTAAAAAATATCTTAAGTTAATTTGGTGCAGTCTAACTGTGAACGTGCATTTAAGAAGTACTATATTATGCTTCCATAAGGCAAACATTCTTGTGAATTCACCTTGATGGGTCTACTTGCATGTAGTTTTTATTAATTCATACAAAAATTTTCCACTGTAGTGAACAAAATCAAATTCCTGTTTACACAGAGCTGACATACTAGCATGGGGGAAGTTAGACAATAACAAATAAGTGGCAAAAAGCAAGCCAAGGGTTTAAAGAATGACAGAAACACAATTGTGGAGTGTGGTCAAGGGAGGCCCTTCCTGTCAGTTGATATTGAAACAGAAACCTGAATGAAAAGGAGAAAACGACCCACAGAAATCTCTAAGGAAAAAAAATGTTCTGTGCAGAAAGAATAGAGAGTGTAAAGACCCACTGAGAAGGACATTACTTGAAATGTCCAAGAATAAGAAGATCACTAGATTTTTGAGGAAGGTGAGCAACTGAGAAAGTAGTAAGAAATGAGATTGGAAAGATCAGAACACCCCACATTATTCTGCATGAGATGAGAAGTTCATGTAGTTTTGTACAGAAAGGTAACATGATCTGATTTAGAGTGTTGGGGAGAGAAAAGATTATAGAAGGGCTAGTAGGAAGCTGTGGCAGTTGTCTTGTATACTTCTCAATGTGTAGGCTAAGGAACTCCAGGGAAATACTGAGAACCTTTCAGGAATCCATGAAGTTAAAGCTATTTTCTTGATAAGTAAGACGTTATTTGCCTTTTTCACTGTGTTGACATATGCACTGATGGTGCAAAAGCAATGATGAGTAATACTGCTGTCATCTTAGCATGAATCAAGACAGCGGCACCAAACTCTACTAAAAGTCACTGTATTCTCTACAACCACAACTGTGCACATCAAAACAACAAAAAAAAGGTCTGTATATCCTTGATGTAGTAATAGAAATTATTAATGTTATTAAATCTCAACCTTTGAGAATATGTCTTGTTAATAATTCCGTGTGATGAAATGAGAAGTACACATAAAGCTCTTCTGCTGTTTATGAAGGTATAATGGTTTTCTTGAAGAAAAACATTTGTGCAAGTGAGTTGCAAGTTGAGCAAGCCACTTTTATTTTTAATGGAACAGAAGATCATTAAAAGAATGTTGACAAACTATATCTATTCAGATTTGGGTATTGGGCAAATATTTTCTTGAAAATGCACAAAGTGGGTTTGTGACTTCAAGGAAAACAATTGACAGTAGAGGTTGCCAATGATAAACTTGGAATTTTAAAGAAAGAATTAAATTTTGGAAAATGTGTGTCTCTCAGCATGAAGTTAATATTTCCCAATAGTTCAAACATTTTAAAGAGACTGGTGGTGATATGTAAAACTATGTCGTGGGAGAACTTCAAGATGGCGGAGGAGTTAAGACCTGGAGATCACCTTTCTCCATCTATATGTGGAACAACTCCTACAGAACACCTACTGAATGCTGGCAGAAGTCCTCAGACTTCTCAAAAGACAAGAAACTCCCCACATACCAGAGTAGGGCAAAAGAAAAAAGAAAAAACAGAGACAAAAGAATAAGGACGGGACCTGTACCTCTAAGAGGGAGCTGTGAAGGAGGTAAAGTTTCCACACACTAGGAAGTCCCCTCACTGGCAGAGTCGGGGGTGGTGGGGGGAAAGCTTCAGAGCCACGGAGGAGAGCGCAGCAACAGGGGTGCAGAGGCAAAGCAGAGAGATTCCCATAAAGAGGATTAGTGCTGACCAGCCCTCACCAGCCTGAGAAGCTTGTCTGCTCATGCCCCGGGGTGGGTGGGGACTGGGAGCTGAGGCTTGGGCTTCAGAGGTCAGATCCCAGGGAGAGGACTGGGGTTGGCTGCATGAACACAGCCTGAAGGGGCTAGTGTGCCACAGCTAGTCAGGAGGGAGTCCCGGAAAAAGTATGGAACTGCCCAAGAGGCAAGAAACCATTATTTTGGGGTGTGCGAGGAGAGGGGATGCAGAGCACTGCCTGAACGAGCTCCAGAGATGGGTGTGAGCAGTGGTTATCAGCGTGGACACCAGACACTGACATGAAACACTAAGACTGCTGCTGCAGCCACCAAGAAGCCTGTGTACAAGCACAGGTCACTATCCACACCTCCCCTCCCGGGAACCTGTGCAGCCCACCACTGCCAGGGTCCCGTGATCCAGAGACAACTTTCCTGGGAAAACACACAGTGCGCCTCAGGCTGTTGCAACATAACACCGGCCTCTGCCTCCTATAGCCTCATCCTGCATTCCGTACCCCTCCATCCCCCCACCTGAGTGAGCCAGAGCCCCCTAATCAGCTGTTTCTTTAACCCTGTCCTGTCTGGGCGGGAACAGACGCCCTCAGGAGACCTACATGCAGAGGCGGGGCCAAATCCAAAGCTGAACCCCAGGAGCTGTGTGAACAAAGAAGAGAAAGGGAAATTTCTTCCAGCAGCCTCAGGAGCAGTGGATTAAATCTTCACAATCAACTTGATGTACCCTGCATCTCTGGAATACCTGAATAGACAATGAATCATCCCAAATCCTAGGCTTTGGGAGCAACTGTAGACTTGGGGTTTGTTTTCTGTGTCTAATTTTTTTCTGGTTTTATGTTTATCTTAGTTTAATATTTAGAGTTTATTATCATTGGTAGATTTATTTATTGATGGTTGCTCTCTTCCTCCTTTTTGTTTATATATAGATGTTTAAATATATTTCCTTTTTTGCTTTTTGTGAGTGTGTATGTGTATGCTTCTTTGTGTGATTTTGTCTGAATAGCGTTGCTCTTACCATTTTTTCTAGGGTTCTATCTGTCCTTTTTTCTGTGTGTGTTTTTTTTTTTTAAGTATAGTTTTCAGCACTTGTTATCATTGGTGGATTTGTTTTTTGGTTTGGTTGCTCTCTTCTTTCTTTCTTTTTGTTTTACTTAAAAACTTTTTATTTTTAATAATTTTTACATTTTTAAATTTTAATTATTTATTCTATTTTTTTCTTTTTCTTTTTTTCTCCTTTTCCTTCTGAGCCACATGGCAGACAGGGTCATGGTGCTCCGGCTGGCTGTCAGGCCTCTGCCTTTGAGGTGGGAGAGCTGAGTTCAGGACATTGCTCCACCAGAGACCTCCTGGCTCCACACATTATCAAATGGTGAAAGCTCTCCCACATATCTCCATCTCAACTCTAAGACCCAACTCCACTCAACGACCAGCAAGATACAGTGCTGGACACCCTATGCCAAACAACTAGCAAGACAGGAACACAACACCACCCATTAGCAGAGAGGCTGCCTAAAATTATAATAAGGTCACAGACACCCCAGAACACACCACTGGACGTGGTCTTTCCCACCAGAAAGATAGGATGCAGGCTCATCCAACAGAACACAGGCACTAGTCCCCTCCACAAGGAAGCCGACACAACCCACTGAACCAAACTTACCCACTGGGGACAGACACCAAAAACAACGGGAGCTATGAACCTGCAGCCTGCAAAAAGGAGACCCCAAACACAGTAAGTTAAGCAAAATGAGAAGACAGAGAAACACACAGCAGATGAAGGAGCAAGGTAAAAACCCACCAGGCCAAACAAATGAGGAGGAAACAGGCAGTCTACCTGAAAAAGAATTAAGAGTAATGATAGTAAAGATGATCCAAAATCTTGGAAATAGAATGGGGGAAATACAAGAAAAGTTTCAAAATGACCTAGAAGAACTAAAGAGCAAACAAACAATGATGAACAGCACAATGAAATTAAAAATTCTCTAGAAGGAATCAATGGCAGAATAACTGAGGAAGAAGAACGGATAGTGACCTGGAAGATAAAATAGTGGAAATAACTACTGCAGAGCAAAATAAAGAAAAAAGAATGAAAAGAATTGAGGACAGCCTTAGAGACTTCTGGGACAACATTAATACACCAACATTCGAATTATAGGGGTTCCAGAAGAAGAAGAGAAAAAGAAAGGGACTGAGAAAATATTTCAAGAGATTATAGTTGAAAACTTCTCTAATATGGGAGTGGAAATAGACAATCAAGTCCAGAAAGTGCACAGAGTCCCATACAGGATAAATCCAAAGAGAAAATTGCCAAGACACATATTACTCAAACTATCAAAAATTAAATACAAAGAAAGAATATTAAAAGCAGCAAGGGAAAAACAACAAATAGCACACAAGGGAATCCCTGTAAGGTTAACAGCTGATCTTTCAACAGAAACTCTGCAAGCCAGAAGGGAGTGGCAGGACATATTTAAATTGATGAAAGGGAAAAACCTACAACGAAGATCACACCATCCAGCAAGAATCTCATTCAGATTCATTGGAGAAATTAAAACCTTCACAGACAAGCAAAAGCTAAGAGAATTCAGCACCACAAAACCAGCTTTAAAACAAATGCTAAAGGAACTTCTCTAGGAAGGAAACTCAAGAGAAGGAAAAGACCTACAAAAATAAACCCAAAATATTTAAGAAAATGGTAATAGGAACATACATATTGATAACTACCTTAAATATGAATGGATTAAGTGCTCCAACCAAAACACATAGACTGGCTGAATGGATACAAAAATAAGACCCATATAAATGCTGTCTACAAGAGACCCACTTCACCTACGGACACATACAGACTGAAAGTGAGGGGGTGGAAACAGATATTCCATGCAGATGGAAATCACAAGAAAGCTGGAGTAGCAATTCTCATATCAGACAAAATAGGCTTTAAAATAAAAACTATCACATTAGTCAAAGAAGGACACTACATAATGATCAAGGGATCAATCCAAGAAGAAGATATAACAATCGTAAATATATATGTACCCAACATAGGAGCACCTCAATACATAAGGCAAATACTAACAGCCATGAAAGGGGAAGTCAAAAGTAACACATTCATAGTAGGGGACGTTAAAACCCCACCTTCACCAATGGACAGATCATCCAAACAGAAAATAAATGAGGAAACACAAGCTTTAAATGATACATTAAACAAGTTGGACTTTATTGATATTTATAGGACTTCCATCCAAAAGCAACAGAATACACTTTCTTCTCAACTGCTCATAGAAATTCCTCTAGGATAGATCATATCTTTGGTCACAAATCAAGTTTTGGTAAATTTAAGAAAATTGAAATCGTATCAGTATCTGTTGTGACAACAATGCTATGAGACTAGATACCAATTAAAATAAAAACTCTATAAAAAATACAAACACATGGGGGCTAAACAATATGCTACTAAATAACGAAGAGATCACTGAAGAAATCAAAGAGGAAATCAAAAAATACCTAGAAACAAAAGACAATTAATACATGATGACCCAAAACCTATGGGATGCAGCAAAAGCAGTTACTTCTAAGAGGGAAGTTTATAGCAACACAATCCTACCTCAAGTAACAAGAAACATCTCAAATAAACAACCTAACCTTACACCTAAAGCAATTAGAGAAAGAAGAACAAAAATCCACAAAGTTAGCAGAAGGAGAGAAATCATAAAGATCAGATCAGAAATAAATGGAGAAAACAATAGCACAGATCAATAAAACTAAAAGGTGGTTTTTTGGGAAGGTAAACAAAATTGAAAAACCATTAGCCAGACTCATCAAGAAAAAAAGGGAGAAGACTCAAATCAACAGAATTGGAAAGGAAAAAGGAGAAGTAACAACTGACACTGCAGAAATACAAACGATCAGGAGAGATTACGACAAGGAACCATATGCCAATAAAATGGACAACTTGGAATAAATGGACAAATTCTTACAAAAGCACAACCTTCCGAGATTGAAACAGGAAGAAATAGAAAATATAAAGAGACCAATCACAAGCAATGAAATTTTAACTGTGATTAAAAATCTTCCAACAAACAAAAATCCAGGACCAGATGGCTTCACAGGTGAATTCTATCAAAGATTTAGGGAAGAGCTAACACCTATCCTTCTCAAACTCTTCCAAAATATAGCAGAGGTAGGAACACTCCCAAACTCATTCTATGAGGCCACCATCACTCTGATACCAAAACAGAAAAAGATGTCACAAAGAAAGAAAACTACAGGCCAATATCACTGATGAACATAAATGCAAAAATCCTCAACAAAACACTAGCAAATAGAATCCAACAGCACATTAAAAGGATCATACACCATGATCAAGTGGGGTTTATCCCAAGAATGCAAGGATTCTTCAATATATGCAAATCAATCAACGTGATACACCATATTAAAAAATTGAAGGAGAAAAACCATATGAACATCTCAATAGATGCAGAGAGAGCTTTCAACAAAATTCAACACTGATTTATGATAAAACCCTCCAGAATGTAGGCATAGAGGGAACTTACCTCAACATAATAAAGGCCATACATTACACACCCACAGCCAACATCGTTCTCAATGGTGAAAAACTAAAACCATTTCCTCTAAGATCAGGAACAAGACAAGGTTGCCCACTCTCACCAGTATTATTCAACATTGTTTTGGAAGTGTTAGCCACAGCAATCAGGGAAGGAAAAGAAATAAAAAGAATCCAAACAGGAAAAGAAGAAGTAAAGTTGTCTCTGTTTGCAGATGACATGATATTATACATAGAGAATCCTAAAGATGCTACCAGAAAACTACTATAGCTAATCAATGAATTTGGTAAAGTAGCAGGATACAAAATTAATGCACAGAAATCTCATGCATTCCTATACACTAATGATGAAAAATCTGGAAGTGAAATTAAGGAAACACTCCCATTTACCATTCCAACAGAAAGAATAAAATACCTAGGAATAAACCTACCTAAGGAGACAAAAAACCTGTATGCAGAAAACTGTAAGATACTCATGAAAGAAATTAAAGATGATACAAACAGAGAGATATACCATGTTCTTGGATTGGAAGAATCAACATTGTAAAAAAGACTATACTGCCCAAAGCAATCTACAGATTCAATGCAATCCCTATCAAACTACCACTGGCGTTTTTCACAGAATTAGAACAGAAAATTGCACAACTTATATGGAAACACAAAAGACTGCGAAGAACCACAGCAATCTTTAGAAAGAAAAACGGAGCTGGAGAACTTAGGCTCCCTGACTTCAGACTATACTATAAAGCTACAGTAATCAAGACAGTATGGTACTGGCACAAAGACAGAAATATAGATCAATGGAACAGGATAGAAAGCCCAGAGATAAACCCATGCACATATGGTCACCTTCTTTTTGATAAAGGAGGCAAGAATATATAATGGAGAAAAGACAGCCTCTTCAACAAGTGGTGCTGGGAAAAGTGGACAGCTACATGTAAAAGAATGAAATTAGAACACTCCCTAACACCATACACAAAAAAAAAACCCTCCAAATGGATTAAAGACCTAAATGTAAGGCCAGACACTATCAAACTCTTAGAGGAAAACATAGGCAGAACACTCTATGACATACATCACAGCAAGATCCTTTTTGATCCACCTCTTAGAGAAATGGAAATTAAAAAAAAATAGACAAATGTGACCTAATGAAACTTAAAAGCTTTTGCACAGCAAAGGAAACCATAAACAAGACAAAAAGACAGCCCTCAGAATGGGAGAAAATATTTGCAAATGAAACAACTGAATATACAAGCAGCTCATGCAGCTCAATATCAAAAAAACAAACAACCCAATCCAAAAATGGGCAGAAGAGCTAAGCAGACATTTCTCCAAAGAAGATATACATGTTGCCATCAAACACATGAAAGAGTGCTCAACATCATTAATCATTAGAGAAATACAAATCAAAACTACAATGAGATTTCACCTCACACCAGTCAGAATGGCCATCATCAAAAAATCTACAATCAATAAATGCTAGAGAGTGTGTGGAGAAAAGGGAACCCTCTTGCACTGTTGGTGGGAATGTAAATTGATTTGGCTACAATAAAACAGTATGGAGTTTCCCTGAAAAACTAAAAATAGAACTACAATATGACCCAGCAATCCCATTACTGGGCATATACCCTGAGAAAACTGTAATTCAAAAAGAGTCATGTACCGCAATGTTCATTGTGGTTCTATTTACAATAGCCAGGACATGGAAGTAACCTAAGTGTCCATCAACAGATGAATGGATAAAGAAGATGTGGCACATATACACAGTGGAATATTACTCAGCCATAAAAAGAAACAAAATTGAGTTATTTGTAGTAAGGTGGATGGATCTAGAGACTGTCATACAGGGTGAAGTAAGTCAGAAAGAGGAAATCAAATACTGTATACTAACACATATATGTGGAATCTGAAAAAGAAAAGAAAAGAAAATGGTTCTGAAGAACCTAGGGGCAAGGCAGTAATAAAGATGCAAGTTAGAGAATGGACTTGAGGACACAGGGAAGGGGAAGAGGAAGCTGGGATGAAGTAAAGAGTGGCATGGACATATATATACTACCAAATGTAAAATAGATAGCTAGTGTGAAGCAGCTGCATAACACAGGGAGATCACCTAGCTGCTTTGTGACCACCTAGAGGGGTGGGGTAAGGAGGGTGGGAGGGAGACGCAAGGGGGAGGAGATATGGGGATATATGTATATGCATAGCTGATTCACATTGTTATAAAGCAGAAACTAACACACCATTGTAAAGCAATTATAGTCCAATAAAGATGTTAGAAAAAATAAAAAATATAACTATGTCATTCTTCCAATTTTTAAATAATATAGTTATTTGGTAGAGATCATGATGGTGAAATTGAAAGACGTAGAGCCCACCTCCACCCATAAAAACACCAAAAATACAATCCAACAGAGCAAAGAAGAGGCCTCGTTCAACATAAAGTGCAGGCTCTGGTCCCCACAACACCAATCACAACTCCAATAAAGGGGATAACAGCCAGCACATCCTAAGGAGAGATGTGGCAGTCATCCATACCAAAAGCAACCAAAAATATTGGACTCATACAGGCTCCTCAGGGATGCTCCCACATAAAAACTGCTCTTCAAGACCACAGTGGATAACTGTTTCTCCTAAATTTATAGAGTCAGGGAAATAGAAATAAAATGAAGAAAAGGGAACCACTCCCAGTTTAAAAAACAATAAAATCCTCCTCAAAGAACAAATAATGAAACAGACCTCTCCAGTCTATTAGACCCCAAGTTCAAAAAGGAGGTAATAAAAATGCTGATGAATTAAGAAAGGTTATCAGTAGAAATGCAGATAACAGTAACAAGGAAATAGAAACTGTAAATAAGAGCCAATCAAAGTTGGGCAACTCACTTGTTGAGATGAAAACTGAGCTAAAGGTGATAAACAGCAAACTAGATAATAAGAAGAGTGAATAATTGATCTAGAAGATAGAATAGTGGAAATTAATCAGAACAGCAGACAGAAAGCCAAATGAAAAAAAATGAAAGCAATATAGGAGACCTATGGGATAATATAAAGTGTGCCAATCTATGTATAAAGGGGATCCAGAAGGAGAAGCTAGAGAGAAGGTGATTGGAAATGTATCTGGAGAAATTATGGCCAAAAATTTCCTAAACCTAAAGAAGGAAACAGATATCCAGGTACAGGAAACACAGAGGGTCCCAAACAAAATGAACCCAAACAGACCCACACTAAGACATACCATAAATAAAATGGAAAAATTTAAAGATTAAGAGAGGATTCTAAAAGCAGCAAGAGAAAACCAAAGAGCCAGTTACAAGGGAATCCCCATGAGACTCTCAGCTGATTTCTCTTAAGAAAATTTGCAGGCCAGAAGGGAGTGCCATGATATCTTCAAAGTCCTGAAAGGGAAAAAGCTGCAACCCAGGGTACTCTACCCAGCAAGATTATCATTTAGAATATAAGGAGAGAGAAAGAATTCCACAGACAAGCAAAAACTACAAGAATACAGCAGTACTAAATCTAATCTAAAGAAATATTGAAAGGTCTTCTCAAAACCAGGGTAACCACAAATCAAAATATACAATAGATTCACAAAAACCAAAAAGAAGAGAACTCAAGCATAAATAATGCAAAAGAAAACCATTAAACCACAAAGGAAAAAGAAACAGAAAAAGAAAGGAACAAAAAAGAAATATAAAAGCAAATGGAAAAAAAGTTTACAATGACAATAAATACATACCTATCAATAATTTGCTTAAATGTCAATGGACTAAATGTTCCAGTCAAAAGACATACAGCAGCAGATTGGATAATAAAACAAGAGCCAACAATATGCTGCCTATAAGAGACCCACTTTAGGGTGAAGGACACACAGATTGCAAGTGAGGAAATTGAAAAAAGATATTTCATGCAAACAGAAATGACAGGAATGTGGTAGTAGTGATACTCACATGAGAAAAAATAGACTTAAAACAAAGGCCATAAAGAAAGACAAAGAATGACACTATATAATGAAATAAGGATCAATACAAGAAGAGGATATTACACTCGTTAATACATACACACCCAATGTAGAAGAACCTAAATATAAAACAAATACTAACAGACATAAAGGGAGAAACTGATGAGAGTATAATAATAGTAGGAGACATTAACACCTCACTCACGTCAATGGACAGATCTTCCAGACAAAAAATTAATAAGGCAACAGAGATCCTAAATGACACAATAGAACATTTAGACTTAATTGATATTTTCAGGACATTACAGCCAAAAAAACCTGAGAATACACATTCTTTTCAAGGGCACAAGGAACATTCTCTTGGATAGACCACATACTAGGACACAAAACAAACTTCAACAAATTTAAGAGTATAGAAATTATTTCAAGCATCTTTTCTGACCACAGTGATATTAAACTAGAAATCAGCCACAGAAAGAGATATGAGAAAAAAAATGATTATATGGAGACTAAACAACATGATACTAAATAACCAATGGACGAAAGATGAAATCAAAGAGGAAAATTTAAAATACCTTGAGAAAAATGACAATGAAAACAATTACAAAATCTATGGGATGCAGCAAAATCCGTCCTAAGAGGGACTTGTATACTAATACAGGCTTCCTCAAAAACAAGAAAAATCTCAAATAAACAATGTAACCTACTTCCTAAAAGAATCAGAAAGAGAAGAACAAACAAAAGTTAAAGTCAGCAGAAGGAAGGAAACAATAAGATCAGAGAAGAGGTAAAAAAGATAGAGATTAAAAAACAATAGAAAAGGTCAATCAAACCAAGAACTGTTCTTTTGAAAGGATAAACAAAACTGACAAACCTCTGGCCAGGCTCACCAAGAAGAAAAGAAAGAGGACCCAAATAACAAAATAAGAAATGAAAGAGGAGAAATAACAACTGATACCACAGAAATATAAAAAACCATAAGACTACTATGAACAATTATACACCAACGAATTTGACAACCTAGAAGAAATGGACAAGTTTCTAGAAATAAATGGCCCACCAAAGCTGAATCAAGAACAAATAGATGATTTGAAGACAACAATCACTAGAAGTGAAATAGAAACTGTAATTTAAAAAATCTCCCTGCAAACAGAAGTCCAGGATCAGATGGTTTCACTGGGGAATTCTACCAAATATACAAAGAAGAAATTATACCAATTCTTCCCAAACTCTTCCAAAAGATTGAAGAGGAAGGAACACTCCCAAATTCATTCTACAAAGCCAACATCACCCTGATACCAAAACCAGACAAAGATACTACCAGAAAAGAAAATTACCAGTTCAATATCTTTGATGAATATAAGTGTTAAAATCCTCAACAAAATAGTAGCAAACCAAATCCAGCAACACATAAGGAGGATCATACACCCTGATCAAGTTGGATTATCCCAGATTCACAAGGATGGTTCAACATATGCAAATCAATCAATGTGATATACCACAGCAACAAAAGAAAAGACAAAAACCAAATGATCATCTCAATAGATGCAGAAAAAGCATTTGATAAAATTCGGAATACATTCATGATAAAGTAACTCACCAAAGTGGATAGATGGAACATATCTCAGCATAATAAAAGCTATTTATGAGAAAGGATCAAGATGGTGGAGGGTAGGACGTGGAGTTCATCTTCTCCTCACAGATGCATAAAAAATGCATCTACATGTGGAACATCTCTCACAGAACATCAACTGAACAGTGGAAGAAGACTTCAGACTTCCGAAAGGACAAGAAAATCTCCACGTAACTGGGTAGGACAAAAGAAAAAAAAGAGAGAAAGGAATGGGGTGGGACCTGCACCCCTGGGAGGGAGCTGTGAAAGAGGAAAGGTTTCCACACACAGGAAAGTCCCCTTTCTGGCAGGGAGATCAGCCAGGACAGAGGGGGAGTTTCAGAGCCCAGAGAAGACAGCAACAGGTTTGCAGAGGACAAAGCAGAGAGAGACCTACACAAATGATTTCTGCCAACCAGCACCCCCCCCCAGCCTGAGATGTTTGTCTGTTGGGGTTGCCGGGGGCTGGGTGCTGAGGGTCAGGCTTCAGAGGTCAGACCCTGAGTAGAGGATGGGGGGTGGCTGCATGAAGACAGCCTGAGAGGGCTAGGATGTGGTGTGCTACAACTAGGGAGTACGGGAAGAAGCCTGGGCCCATCAGAAAGGCAAGGTGCCATTGTTGGGAGACACATGAGGAGACGAGTGGGCCCACCATAGGAGCTTCTTTCTCTATGCACTCTCAGGTGACAGGGCACTGCCTACATGAACTACGGGGGCAGGTGTGAACTGCCATTGCCATCTCAGACTCCAGAGGCAGGCGTGAACTGCTCTCGCTGAGGGTCCTGTGGTGGGTGCAGGTCACTACCCCCCCACCCCAGGAGTACATGCAGCCAGTCGCCTCCCCCAAGGAACCCACAACCCGGAGCCAACCACTGCACCTGACTTTCTGGGAGCGTGCACGTGAGCCATGCACCTGAACACCCCCTATCAAGGAGATAACCACCAGCACATGCTGAGGAAAGAGATGGCAAGCATCCAAACCAAAAACAGCCCTCATGCCAAAAAAATATTAAACACACACAAGCTACACAGGGATGCTCCCAGATATAAATAGTTCTCCAAGACTACAGTAGATATTTGTTTCTCCTAAACTCACAGAGTAAGAGAAATATAAGCAGAATGAAGAATCAGAGGAACCACTCTCAGTTAAAAGACCAAGAGAATTCCCCTGAAGGAACAAACAATGAAACAGACCTCTTCAGTCTTACAGACACCAAGTTCAAAAAGGAGGTAATGAAAATACTGAAGAAAGGCTATTGACAGAAATGCAGATTGATGTAAAAAGGAATTAGAAACTGTAAGGAAGAGTCAAGAAAAATTAGAAAACTCATTTGCTGAGGTGAAAGCTGAGCTCAAGGCAATGAATAGCAGAATGAACAATGCAGAAAAAAAGAATAAGTGACCTGGAAGATAGAATAATGGAAATTACCCAATCGAAAGAGCAGACAGAAAGCCAAATGAAAAAAAAAAATGAAAGCAATAGAAGAGACATAGAGGATAATATAAAGTGAGCCAATCTATGCATAATAGGGATTCCAGAAGGAGAAGAAAGAGAAAGGAGGATTGAAAACGTATCTGAAGAAATTATGGCTGAAAACTTCCCAAACCTAAAAAGGAAACTGATATCCAGATACAAGAAGCACAGAGGGTCCAAAACAAGATGAACCCAAACAGACCTACACCAAGACATATTATACTAAAAAATGGCAAAAGTTAAAGATAAAGGGAGGTTTCTAAAGGCAGCAAGAGAAAAACAAAGAGTTAATTACAAGGGAACCCCCATAGAGCTATCAGTTGATTTCTCTACAGAAATACTGCAGGTAAGAAGGGAGTGGCAAAATATGCTCAAGGTCTTGAAAGAGAAAAATCTGCAATCTAGAAACTCTATCTAGCAAGATTATCATTTAGAATAAGAGGAGAAATAAAGAATTTCTCAGACAAGCAAAAACTAAAAGAATACAGAAATAGTAACCTATCCTAAAAGAAATATTGAAAGGTCATCTCTAAATAGAAAATAAGCAAGAAGATATAGGAAGGAGGAAATCAAAATTGGAAAGTAAATCAGTTAAATAGACAAGTATACAGATTAAAAAAAAACCTATCTGTGAAAACAATGATAAACACATGGAACAGCAAAAGGATAAACATAAAGATGTAAAGAGGGACATCAAAATCATAAAATGTGGGGAAGAAGAGTAAGGAAATGCAGATTCTTTTTTTTAGAATGTTTTTGAGCTTATATGACTATCAGTCTAAAGCAAGCAGTTATAGAAAGGGGTTAACATACTTGAAAAACAGGGTAACAACAAATCAAAAACATAAAATAGATTTATAAAAACCAAAAAGAAGAGAACACAAGCATAAAATAAAAGGAAACCATCAAACCACAAAAAGAAAAACAAAAAGAAAAAGAATGGAATATAGAAGACATTTCCAGTTGATTTCCAACATTTCCAGTTGAAAATAAGGTTTGAAATGACAATAAACACTTATGTATCAATAATTACCTTAAATGTCAGTGGACTGAATGCTCCAATCAAAGACATAGAGGGGCAGACTGGATTAAAAAAACAAGAGCCTACAATATGCTGCCTACAAGAGACCCACCTTAGCACAAAGGACACATATAGATTGAAAGTGAGAGGATGGAAAAAGATATTCCAGGCAAATGGAAATGACAAGAAAGCAGGAGTTATAATACTCATATCAGACAAAATAGACTTCAAGGTAAAGAATATAAGGAAAAATAAAGAAGGACACTATATAATGATAAAAGGATCAATACAGGAAAAAGATATTACACTCATCAACTTATATGCACTTAATATAGGAACACCTAAATACATAAAACAAATACTAACAGACATGAAAGGAGAAATCAATGAAAATAGAATAATAGTAGGAGACTAACACCTCACTCACATCAATGGACAGATCTTCCAGACAGAGAATCAATAAGGCAACAGAGATCCTAAATGATACAATAGAACAGTTAGACTTGATATTTTCAGGACATTACATCCAGAAAAAACAGAATACACATTCTTTTCAAGCTCACATGGAACTTTCTCTAGGATTGACCACATACTAGGGCACAAAACTAACCTCAACAAATTTAAGAGTATAGAAATTATTTCAAGCATCTTCTCTGACCACAATGGCATGAAACAAGAAATCAACCACAGGAAAAGAAAAGAGAAAAAAATGACTACATGGAGACTAAACAACATACTACTAAAAAGCAGTGGGTCAATGAGGAAATCAAAAAGGAAATTAAAAAATACCTTGAGACAAACGACAATGAAAATAATTACAAAATCTATGGGTTGCAGAAAAAGCAGTACTTAGAGGAAAGTTCATAGCCATACAGGCTTCCTCAAAAAACATGAAAAATCTCAAGTCAACAACCTAACCTGCCACCTAAAAGAATTAGAAAAAGAAGAACAAGCAAAACCTAAAGTCAGTAGAAGGAAGGAAATAATAAAGATCAGGAAGGAAATAAATAAAATAGAGATTTAAAAACAATAGAAAAAACTCAATAAAACCAAGAGCTCTTTCTTTGAAAGGGTAAACAAAATTGACAAACTTCTGGCCAGGCTCACCAAGAAGAAAAAGGAGAGAACCCAAATAACAAAATAAGAAATGAAAAAGGAGAAATCTCAACTGATACCACAGAAATGCATAAAACCATAAGATGATACTATGAACAATTATATGTCAACAAATTTGACAACCTAGAAGAAATGGACAACTTTTTAGAAACATAGAGCCCAGCAAAATTGAATCAAGAAGAAATAGATGATTTCAAAAGACCAACCACTAGAAGTAAATTAGAGTCTGTAATTAAAAAAAAAGTTCCCTACAAACAAAAGTCCAGGACCAGATGGCTTCACAGGTGAATTCTACCAAACATACAAAGAACTTATACTGATTCTTCTCAAACTCTTCCAAAAGGTTGAAGAGGAGGAAACACTCCCAGAGACATTCTATGAAGCCACAGTCACCCTGATACCAAAACCAGAAAAAGACACCACCACCACCAAAAAAATAAAATTACAGGCCAATATTTTTGATGAACATAGATGCCAAAATTCTCAACAAAATATTAGCAAACTGAATCCAACAACATATAAAAAAGATCATACAGAACAACCAAGTGGGATTCATCCCAAGTTCACTAGGATGGTTCAACTTTGAAAATCAATCAATGTAATACACCACATTAACAAAAGAAAAGTCAAAAATCACATGATCATCTCAATAGATGTAGAAAAAGCATTTGACAAAATTCAACATTCATTCATGATAAAAATTCTTACCTAAGCAGGAATAGAGGGAACTTATTTCTACATAATAAAAGCCATTTATGACAAACCCACAGCCAATATAATACTCAACAGTGAAAAGCTAAAAGCCTCCCAGATAAAATCTGGAACAAGACAAGGATGCCTACTCTCATCACTTCTATTCAACATAATATTGGAAGTCCTAGCCACAGTAATCAGATAAGAAAAAGAAATAAAATATATCCAAATTGGAAGGGAAGAGGTAAAATTGTCACTATATGCAGATTTCATAATACTATATATACAAAACCCTAAGGACTCCACACAAAGCCTACTAATAAATAAATTCAGCAAAGTAACAGGATACAAGATTAACATTCAAAGATTGGTTGCATTTCTTTACACTAAAAATGAAATATCAGAAAGGGAATGTAAAAAAAAAAACCTTTTAAAATAGCACCAAAAAAAAAAAAAAACCCTAAGAATAAACTTGACCAAGTAGGTGAAAGACTTATATGCTGAAAACTATAAAATATTAATAAAAGAAATTAAAAAGATTTCAAAGAAATAGAAAGATAGCCCATGCTCTTGGATTAGAATAATTATTATTGTTAAAATGGCAGTACTACCCAAAGCAATCTACAGATTTAACGTGATCCCTATCAAAATACCCAATACATTTTTCACAGAACTAGAATAAATAACCCTAAAATTTACATGCTACCATCAAAGACATATAACTTCCAAAGCAATCTTGGGGGTGGGGAACAAAGCAGTAAGCATAACTCTCCCAGACTTCAGACAATACTACAAAGCTACAGTTATCAAAACAATGTGCTATTGGCACAAAAACAGACAAACAGACCAATGGAACAGAATAGAGAACCCAAAAACAAACCCACACACCTATGGTCAATTAATCTTTGACAAAGGAGGAAAGAATATAAAATGGGAAAAAGACAGTGTCTCCGGCAAGTGGTGCTGGGAAACTTAGACAGCCACATGTGAATCAATGGAGTTAGAACACACCCTCACACCATGCACAAAAAGAAACTCAAAATGGCTTAAAGACTTAAACATAAGACATGACACCACAGAACTCCTAGAAGAGAGCATAAGCAAAACATTCTCTGACATAAATCATACCAATGTTTTATTAGGTCAGTCTCCCAAGGCAATAGAAATAAAAACAAAAATAAACAAATGGGACCTAATCAAACTTACAAGCTTTTGCACAGCAAAGGTAACCATAAAAAACAAAAACAAACAAACAAAACTGAAAAGACAACCTATGAAAGGGAGAAAATATTTGCAAATGATGAGACAGACAAGGGCTTAATCTCCAAAATATACAAACAGCTAATACAATTAAACAACAACAACAGCAAAAACCAAACAGCTCAATATAAAAATGGGCAGAAGACCTTAATAGACATTTATCCAAAGAACACATACAGATGGCAACGAGGCACATGAAACAATGTTCGGCATCACTAGTTATTACAGAAATGCAAATCAAAGCTACAGTGAGGTACCTCCTCACACCAGTCAGAATGGCCATCATTAAAAAGTCTACAAATAACAAATGCTGGACAGGCTGTGGAGAAAAGGGAACATTCCTACACTGTTGGTGGGAATGTAAGTTGGTGCAGCCACTATGGAAAACAGTGTGGAGTTTCCTCAGAAAACTAAAAATAGAATTATCATATAATCCAGCAATCCCACTCCTGGGCCTATACCCAGACAAAACTATAATTCAACAAGATATATGCACCTCTATGTTCATAGCAGTGCTATTCACAATAGCCAAAACATGGAAACAACCTAAATGTACATCAACAGATGAATGGATAAAGAAGATGTGGTATGTAAACACAATGGAATCCTACTCACCCATAAAAAAGAATGAAATAATGCCATTTGCAGCAACGTGGATGCAACTAGAGATTATCATCTTAACTGAAGTAAGTCAGAAAGAGAAAGACAAATACCACATGATATCACTTATATGTGGAATCTAAAATATGGCACAAATGAACCTATCTACAAAAGAGAAACAGACTCACAGACATAAAGAACAGATCTGTGGTTGCCAAGGGGGCGGGGTGTGAGGAGGGAAGGACTGCGAGTGTGAGATTAGCAGATGTAAACTATTATGTATAGGATGGACAAACAACAAGGTTCTACTGAATAGCACAGGGAACTATGTTCAATATCCTGTGATAAACCATAATGGAAAAGAATATTAAAAAAAAGAGAATGTCTCTGTGTATAACTGAGTCACTTTGCTGTACAGCAGAGATTGGCACAACATTGTAAATCAACTATACTTCAATAAAAAAAATTTTAAAAAGCTATTTATGACAAATCCATAGCCAACATAATACTCAACAGTGAAAAGCTAAAAGCCTTCTTGCTAAAATCTGGAACAATACCAAGATGCCCACTCTCACCACCTCTATTCAACATAGTATTGGAAGTTCTAGGCACAGCAATCAGAGAAGAAAAAGAAATAAAACCTATCTAAATTGGAAGGGAAGAGGTAAAATTGTCATTATATGCAGATAACCCCAAAGACTCTACACAAAAACTACTAGAACTGATAAACAAATTCAGGAAATTAGGAAGATACAAGATTAACATACAGAAATCTACTGCATTTCTTTACATTAACAATGAAATATCAGAAAGAGAAAGTAAAAAAAGAAATCCCTTTTAAAGTTGCACCAAAAAATAAAAAATAAAATACTTAGAAAAAAACCTGACCAAGAAGGTGAAAGACATATATGCTGAGAACTATAAAACATTGATAAAGGAAATTGAAAGGGATTCAAAGAAATGGAAAAATATCCCATGCTCTTCGATTGAAAGAATTAATATTGTTAAAATGGCCATACTACCCAAAGCAATCTACAGATTTAATGTGATCCCTATCAAATTACCCATGACATTTTTCAAAGAACTAGAACAAATAATCCTAAAATTTATATGGAACCACAAAAGACCCAGAATTACTGAAGCAATCCTGAGGGGGAAAAAAAACCCAACAAAGCAGTAAGCATAACCCACCCAGACTTCAGACAATACTACAAGGCTACAGTAATCAAAACTGCATGGTATTGGCACAAAAACTGACATATGAATCAATGGAACAGAAGAGAAGGCCCAGAAATATACCCACACAACTATGGTCAATTAATATTTAACAAAGGAGGCAAGAATATACAATGGAAAAAAAGACAGTCTCTCTGGCAAGTAGTGCTGGGAAAGCTGGACAGCCACAGGTAAATCAATGAAGTTAGAACACTCCCTTGAACCATACACAAAAATAAACTCAAACTGGTTGATGTAAATATTAGACAACATCATAAATCTCGTAGACTAGAACATAGACAAAATATTTTTGGACATAAATCATAGCAATATTTTCTTAGGTCACTCTCCCAAGGTGACAGGAATGAAAGTGAAAATAAGCAAATGGAACATAATTAAATTTAAAGCTTCTGCATAGTGAAGGAAACAATCAATGAAACAAAACAAAAACTATGGAATGGGAGAAATATTTGCAAATGATGCAACTGTCAAGGAGTTAATATCCAAAATAAACAAACAGCTCATACAACTCAATATCAAAAAAAAACAAACAACCCAATCAAAAAATGGGCAGAAGGCCTCAATAGACATTTCTCCAAAGAAGACACACAGATGGCCAACAAACACATGAAAGGATGCTCAACATCACTAATTATTGGAGAAATGCAAATCAAAACTACAATGAGATACCACCTCATACCTGTCAGAATGGCCATCATTAAAAAGTCTACAAATAGAGCTTCCCTGGTGGCGCAGTGGTTGAGAGTCCACCTGCCGATGCGGGGGGCGCGGGTTCGTGCCCTGGTCTGGGAGGATCCCGCGTGCCGCAGAGCGGCTGAGCACTTGGGCCATGGCCACTGGGCCTGCGCGTCCAGAGCCTGTGCTCCGCAGCAGGAGAGGCCGTGGCAGTGGGAGGCCCGTGTACCACAAAAAAAAAAAAAAAAAGTCTACAAATAACAAATGCTGGACAGGCTGTGGAGAAAAGGGAACCCTTCTACACTCTTGGTGGGAATGTAAGTTGGTGTAGCCACTATGGAAAACATTGTGGAAATTTCTCAGAAACTTAAAAATAGAATTACCGTATGATCCAGTGATCCCACTCCTGGGCCTATGTCTGGAGAAAAGTCTAATTTGAAAAGTTACATTCATTGTAATGTTCATAGTAGCACTATTTACAATAGCCAGGACATGGCAGCAACCTAAATGTCCATTGACAGATGAATGGATAAAGAAGAGGTGGTATATATATATAATGGAATCCTACTCAGCCATAAAAAAGAATGAAATAATGCCATTTGCAGCAACATGGATGAGAGATTATCATTTTAAGTGAAGTAAGTCAGTCAGAGAAAGACAAATATCATGTGATATCACTTATGTGAGGAATCTAATATACAGCCCAAATGAACCTATGTACAAAGCAGAAAGAGACTCACAGCCATAGAAAAAAAACTTATAGTTACCAATGGGGAAAAGGAGGAGGAGGAATAAATTAGGAGCTTTGGATTAACAGATACACACTAATACATATAAAATTAACAGCAAGTTCCTACCGTATAGCACAGGGAACAATATTCAATACCTTGTAATAACCTACAATGGAAAAGAATCAGAAAAAGTATATAAAAATACATATATATGTATTAGAATCACTTTTCTGTACACTAGAAACTAAAACAACATTGTAAATCAATTATTCAATAGGAAATATCATTCATAAATCTTATGTTAACATGTTACAGTTTATTACTGTTATTTTTTAAAGGGCTAATAAATTAAAACATAGGCTTTCAGAAGGACAAATATTGTATGATTCAACTTATATCATGACTCTAAAATAGTCAAACGCTTTCATTCTTTTACATGTGGTTGTCCAGTTTTCCCAGTACCACTTATTGAAGAGACTGTGTTTTCTCCATTGTATATGCTTGCTTCCTTTGTTGTAAATTGACTGACTATAGTTGTGTGGGTTTAATTCTGGGCCCTCTACACTGTTCCATTGAGCTATGTGTCTGCTTTTGTGTCAGTACCACACAGTTTTTATTACTGTAGCTTTGTAATATAATCTAAAGTCAAGGAGCATGATTCCTCAAGCTCTATTCTTCCTTCTCATGATTGTTTTGGCTATTGGAGGTCTTTTGTGTTTCTATACAAACTTTAAAATTATTTGTTTTAGTTCTGCAAAAAAATACCATTGGTATTTTGATAGGGATTGCATTGAATCTGTAGCTTGACCTGGGTAGTATAGTCATTTTAACAATATTAATTTTTCCAATCCAAGAACTCAGTATATCTTTCCATCTGTTTGTGTCATCTTCAGTTTCTTTCATCAGTGTCTTATAGATTTTGAGTACAGATCTTTTACTTCTTTAGGTAGATCTATTTCAGGTATTTTATTCTTTTTGATGTGATGATATTGTTTCCTTAATTTCTCTTTCTGATATTTCATTGTTAGTGTATAGAAATGCAACAGATTTCTTTGTCTTAATTTTGTATCCTGCAACTTTACCAAATTCATTGTCTAACACCATATTAAAAACCTAAATGAATTAAAGACCTAAATGTAAGACCAGATACTATAAAGCTCCTAGAGGAAAATATAGGCAGAACACTCTTTGACATAAATTGCAGCAATATTTTTTTGGATCTGTCTCCTAAGTAAACGAAATAAAAGCAAAACAAAGAAATGGGACATAATTAAACTTAAAAGCTTTTTAACAGCAAAGGAAACCATGGACTAAACAAAAGGACAACCTACTGAATGGGAGATTATATTTGCAAATGATATGACTGATAAGGGATTAATATTCAGCATATAAAAACAGCTCATACAACTCAACATCAAGAAAACAAAAAACCTGATTAAAAAATGGGCATTACTGAATAGACCTTTTTCCAAAGAGGAAATGCAGATGGCCAACAGGCACATGAAAGGCATCATGCTAAGTGAAGGCATCATGCTAAGTGAAATAAGTCAGACAGAGAAAGACAAACACTGTATGATATCACTTATATGTGGAATCTAAAATACAATAAATTAGTGAATATAATAAAAAAGAAGCATACTCACAGATATAGAGAACAAATTAGTCATTACCAGTGGGGAGAGGAAAGGGGGAGGGACTCTAGGCCTAGGGGATTAAGAGATACAAACTATTAGGTGTAAAATAACCTACAAGGTTATATTGTACAGCATGGGGACTGTAGCCAATATTTTATAATAACTATAAATAGAATATAACCTTTAAAAATAGTGAATCACTATATTGTACATCTGTAGCTTATGTAATATTGTACAGCAGCTCTACTTTAATTAAAAATAAAATAAAATAGTCAGACACATAGAAGGAGAGAGTGCAATGGTGTTGCCAGGGGTGGGGTGTGGGGGTGTGTGTAGCAATGGAGAGCTGCTAATCAACTGGTACAAAGTTCCAGTTACTCAAGGTGATTAAGTTCTAGAGCTCTGCTGTATAACATTGTGCCTATACTAACAATACATGCTTAAAAATGTGTTGAGGGTTGATCTCATGTTAAGCGTTCTTACCACTGTAAAAAAGAAAGGAAGGGCTTCCCTGGTGGTGCAGTGGTTGAGAGTCCGCCTGCCGATGCAGGGGACATGGGTTCGTGTCCCGGTCCGGGAAGATCCCACATGCCGTGGAGCGGCTGGGCCCGTGAGCCATGGCCGCTGAGCCTGCGTGTCCGGAGGCTGTGCTCCAGAGCCTGTGCTCCGCAACGGGAGAGGCCACAACAGTGAGAGGCCCGCGTACTGCAAAAAAAATAAATAAATAAAAAAATAAAAGAAAGGAAAAGAAAACAAAAACCATGGGCTTTTGTGTTAGAATACCAAAGTCACTTTGTGTGTCCTTGGGAGATTTATTTAATCTCTCTGAGATTTATTTATTTATTTATTTCAGAATTATTTAATCTGAAAAAAATATTGCTGCAATTTATGTCAAATCTCTCTCTCTGAGATTTATTTAATCTCTCAGTTTCCTTTTCTGCTATGAGGAAAATATCCACAAATCTTGTAGGCTTTTTGTGCACATTAAATTAAATGAGGCAACTTATTCAGGGAACACATTACAGTTCTAAGGATATAAATGAAACATTATAAAGTTATCCTTATTTAAGTATTCCTTCTTTTCAAGATTCTTTAAGTTTTAGTCCAGCATTCTGTCAAACATTGGAACAAAGTGTCTGCACTATGGTGTATTAGATATGCCTTTTCTATGCTATGACATATTACAATATGTTCTCTTAACATTTATGGAGATTATTTATCTCATATGTGTTAGGGACAAATGAAAAGGACAAAGTAATGTCTAACGTATGCAAGAGATTTCATTAAAGTCAAAATCTCAAAATGTGGGAGAGTAAAATTTAAAACCTTTACTATCAAGTATTAAATCACTGATGAAAATAGAGACATTCATTCATTCCTTTGAGATGAATTCACTGAGTTCGTACTGAGTCAGATACTACTAGATGCTAGTAATCCAAAACTGGACGATAAAATGATCACCTCCAAATAATTTATGGTTGCTCAGGGAGAACCAAAAATTCAAATAAGCCAATACGATGATATAGGTACCATTATAGAAAGGTCTAGAATAGAGAGAGAGAAAGTACGAAAGATAAAGTAGTTAATTTGCCTGTGGGAGATGAATGGCAGTCAGAGGAGGTTTCCTAGAACAGATGATGTTGGGCTGTACCTGAAAACACAGTACGTATTTGCCTGGTGGATAATGGCAGTGGGGCTTAGAGTAGAGCATTCTAAGGAAAGACAACAAAATGAGCAAAGCCACAGAGGTGTGAAATAGCATGACATGTTTTAGGAGATGCTGGAATTTCCATTTAATTGGAAGAGGATTTGAAAATAGGAAGTGACAAGAAATAAGCTGTGGCTTGATCATGGAGAGCCCCATATATTTGTAAGTGAGTGAGCCACTAAAAGATAAAGACCTATATCTACTCCCTCACTTCCATCCAAAATCCATCTAAGATATATTTCCAGGAATAGTAGTTCAAATTTCAAAAGTGATTTTTAGATGAAATTATGGAAGGTCTTTAAAAGTACCTAAAACCCACAAAATAGCTTCTTCAAAAGATGCTTGGGTATAGTGGGGAAATTTCCAAACACTGAATTTGAATTTATCCTTGTGCCTCCGAGTGCTTTTTCTGGCAGTTACATCATGAACATCTGCTTGAATTATCTTAGTTCTTATGAAATTTTGCTTATCCACAGAGAGAAACACATATTGTTGGCCCAAGTCCAATATGCAGTTTCTTCCCCAGACTTTGAAAAAAATAGCAAAAAGGATCTATTAAATTGCTGAATAACTTAAGAGACTTAAAAAATATCACTGAAAGATGTCCAGGATTGAGAATTTGGAAATATTTATAAATTCCATATACAGTGAGGAATGAGGATAATAGTGATATAATTTTTGAAAATTTTTCCATTTATAAAGAGTTATAAAGAGTCTAATCTTTATAACAAATGAAAGAAAACAACAACAAAATCAGCAACAAAATATAGAAAAATATGTAACTATTATCCTTACACATGAAAAAATTTGTAAAAGCCTCAGTGAAGTACAATAAGTTGAACTGAATACACTTAGCAGGAGAGCTCAGTAACACATGTCAAAAGTTATAAAGAAGAAAAGGGTATCATGGAAAAAGAAAAGACAAGTTGATATAAGATGCTGTCTTATGCCCCTTTGAAGTATTCCTTTAGATCCTGTATCACTGGATCAGTGGCATACTGAGATGAGAACTAGAAACATCAGGGTTTCTTATTGTGGGGGAAAAATCCCCCAAGAATACTGAGTACCTAATTAAAATGGTATCTGAAATGGATATTAGAGGTAGGCATACCAGTCACTTCAAAAATAAATGGTAGGTGGTCATCCATTTAGTTATTTACCATTTATCCATTTATTCATTCATAAATATTCTTTAAAATATTATGGAGTGCTTACTATAGGCTAGTTTCTGGCTTGAGCAATTTGTTATATTTTCTGCTATTTTAGATTATATCTTCTTTAAAATTCCATTTTATAATACTCCATGCTGGTTTATAAAAATGAAATACCTAGGTATAAATCTAATAAAAAACTATGTGGTCTTTTTGAAGAAAATTATGATACTTGTTAAAGAAAACTCCAAATGGATACACATAGACTAAAATATTCAAAATGCTAAAATACTAAAAGACTCAACAGGTTTTCCTGCAGAGAATGAGAAGATGATTCTAAATATACACATAGAAGATCAAAGGGTTAAAAACAGATAAGAATTTCCTGAAGAATATTGGAAGCAGGTTTTATCAAATATAAAAAGTTAGTGTGTGTTGGTTAGTGGTTATTGTAGCTGCCTTCCAAATATAAAAAGTTATATAGCTTAGTAACTAATGAAGAATTAACTCAAGGCTGTACAAATTGACCAATAAAATAGAATAAGGAGTGCAGAATCAGATCCACATATAAGTGGAAAATTTATTTATGGAAGAGCTACTCTTGCAGATAACTGTAGATAAAAAGGACTTTTCAAATAAATTATGCTGGAAAAACTGATTATGCAAGTGAAAAATATTGAAATGTAAATGCTATCTTACGTATATAATTGTTAATTATCTGTACTGCACAACATATTAGCCCAACACTTAGGACTAATAAATAACACATTTAATTCACACAGTTTCTGCAAATTAGAAGTTCAAGAGCAGCTTATTTGGTAGTTCTGTCTCAGAGTCTCTCATGAGGTTGCAGTCAAAATGTTAACCAGGTGCTTCAGTCTTCTGAAGGCAAGACTGAGACAGGAGGACACACTTCAGAGACGACTTATTTATATGGCTGTTGTCAACCAGTTTCTTACTGGCTTTTGGCTAGGGAGAGTTCAGCCCCTACCTACATAGACTACTCCACTGGGCTGCCTGAGTATCCTCACAACATGGCAGCTGTTTTCTCCCATAGTTAGTGATATAAGAGAGAGCAAAATGGAAACTGCAATGCCTTTTATTATCTAGACTCAGAGGTCAAAAACCATTATTTCCACATCTACTATTTATTACACAGGTTAGCCTTATTCATTGTGCGGAGATAATACACAAGGGTAAGAATAACAGAGGCAGGGATTATTGGAGACCATCTTGGAAACTGGCTCCCACATACACACAAAAAAATTATAGGTGAATTAGATAATTCTATAATACTTTTGTAAGACAATCTATGAGAATCTTTAGTATCTCACAGCAAAGATTCTCAAGCAAGAAACAAACTACTCAAATTATAAAGGAAAAGATTGATAAATTCAATTATGTTAAAAATAAAACATCTATTTATCAAAAGAGCATATAGAATGTGAAAAACAAATCAAAATAGAAGATATTTGAAACAAATTTAATTTAAAATTATTAATATCCAGAATATACAAAGAACAGCAAACCAACACTAAAATGTTACCCAAAAGAAAAATGGGCAAAATATTTGAGAAAGCTCCTCACAGAAAAAAGAATGGTCTAAAAACATTAAAATATAATCAGCTTCATTAGTAATCAAGAAACTGCAAATTATAGCCAAAGTGTGATATCATTACACACCCACTTGATTTGTAAAAACTAAGAAATAATGAGTTTATCAATTTATGATGATGTGGAGCTATGGGAAACCCTTACGTATGGCTGGCAGAAGTGTAAAGTGTCCAACCATTCTGGATCATAATTTGGCATTATGTGCTATAGTTGAGAATGTGTATACCTAGTGACCCAGAAATTTCTCTTCTAGAGAAAATCTTACATATATGCACCAGGAAACAGGCACAAGTATCTTTGTAGAATCTCTGTAATAGCAAAAAAAAAACTGGAAACAACTCAAATGACCAACAGTAGAATGGATACAGAAATGACATTCATACAGTGGAATCCTATTCAGCTGTGGGTGGGTAAGGCTGAAAGTGTAAGACTGAAGGAAGATTGAAAAACAACCAAACAACCAAACAAACTAGAGACACTATAGCAAATTTAAATGTCCATCAGTAAGGAGTGGGAGGTTGAAGACATAGAAGAGACAGGTGGAATGGACATTTCTTCATTAGACATGGGGGAGCAGTTAAGAGTGAGTATGTATTTATTTAAAAAATACTTATTGTGTACCCACTCTACGCCAGGGCCTGTTGATACAAAGGATGAAGGTAGCTTTGAGAATTGGGTCATAGGTATTTGACGGAAAGTCTGTATAAAAGCTTTCTTTTTCTATCTGAATATGGGGTGGAGGGTCATTTCCTAAGGGTGAGGGAAAAGTTTGGGGCTTGAGATTTAAGGAGAGTGAAGACTTTAAATTGTGTGGAAACAGGAGAGCAAACTAATGAAGGAAACAAAGCAGTTGAATTGGGCAGTGTTGAAAATCCAGTTAAGGTTGTTGAATTTGTAGCCAGAATTCCCAGCTGTACAATTTTCATCAGCATTGCATAGTGCAGATATATTGTTCTGGGGTTTTTTTTCCCTAGCAGGTGGTGACAAAAGGATAACAGGGTTGAAGAATTTAGGACAGTGATAAGAGGTTGTTTGAAATGACAGACTATGGATGCTGGTGAGTCTGATTGCTAATTAAACTTCTGAAGCAGAGTTTACCATTTATGTGTATCCAGAAATCAAGTAATGTAATATATATATCTGATGAGGAATCTTATTTAAAATCACAAATGCTGTGAAGTTCAAACTCCACTAGAAGGAAACTGATCAATGAGAGGCAGGAGATGGAAAGGGTCCTGCAGATATATTTTGATCTCTTCCAGCCCCTGACTATTTGGAGATGCAAAAAGTTCCACATGTCCTGCAATACTAAGTTATGTTTTCTTGTGAAACTATAGCCAGGTCAGTAATACATCCCCTTATATTTTCTTTTCTTCCTTGCTTCACTTTCCTTTTTACCTCATTCTTGCTTCCCTGGAATTTCACTTCCTGATAAAACAGCAGGGAAGCTTTTTTCAGGCTCTATGTGCTTCTGTTTGTTTTGTTTTTGTTTTTTTTAAGGTACTCAGAGGAAGACAAAATGAATTTCTCTGCTGAATTTGGAGTTATTCGTGGCAATTCAGGAAGGCGAGGGCAGGGAAGAGACTAGATGGAAGTGGGAAGATGAATAAGGAGCCAAAGAGATGGTATGAGGCTGAGGGTCTATATGCAGTGAGGAAGCAATGAAAAATCCCTGGCAGTGGGTGGGATGGCTGAAGTATTTTAAACTAGGATGTCTATTATTCAATTTAAGATGATGATATTTCTTCCAGGTAAGTTCTCTCCTATCCCTTTTCTCCCCCCAATTTAGCACATTATATTACATAATATGTCTTATTATTTTTTAAATTTTGTGGTACTATAATAAAT
The DNA here is from genome assembly GCF_949752795.1 of Hyperoodon ampullatus. Classification (NCBI taxonomy): domain Eukaryota; kingdom Metazoa; phylum Chordata; class Mammalia; order Artiodactyla; family Ziphiidae; genus Hyperoodon; species Hyperoodon ampullatus. The sequence goes on from NC_136924.1 coordinate 46,812,994, forward strand.
GACTGAGTTTCGTATCTGGGTTAATATGACCTGAAACAGAAAGGATAGTTGAAAAGGTGAAAAGGTAAACTAATTCAAAGAGCAGAAAGCTAGAAGCCCGAAGAACAAAGAAAATGTAAGACCTAGATAATTTTCAGAAAACTTGAGAAAAGTTTTGTGCTGACACAAGTCATGGAATGGGATGATGGAGGAAATTTTATTCAGACATTAAGGGGACTGGCGATCCCACATGACATCCAGGGTACAGATAATATACACTTCATCAGGCAGTGTCCCTCACAGAGGCTAGTACTGCAGTGATATTGATTTTTAGCTGTCTATTTTTATGCATTTATATGCAGAAGTCTTTTTCTGAAAAAAAGAAGGTACATTTATTTCTTTAATCAATAATTTATGGAACTATGTATTGATATTAGAATTAAATTATTATGGATGCTACTTCAGATATGAGATTTTGTTGCTATGACTGTCAATACATAGGAATTGCTATTTGAGACAATTTATTCAGTCTTGTGTTCAATTTTATTAGGGATGCCATAAGCTCTTCATGAAAATCTTTATGTTCATAAGGCAATAGTTGGTTGTTCCATGCTAATCTATTATAAACAGTGTGAAAATCTGTTATAGGTAGGGTTAAAAAAATATGCCTACTAAAAGGACTATAAATGTTGGAAAATGTATTTCTTCTTATTCTGGTAGAAGTTTCTACTTCATAATTTATTAAACAATAATTTTCAAGAATACAATCACATACATTTACTATGAATAGAAAAATTGACAAAAATCCTTCCAATATCTTTCATAAATCATATTTTATTCATGCCAATTAAGTTCGCAGATACCTAGCATTTCCTAAATCAGAATGACAGTTAAAGCTGCCTGTCATTTCTAGCATGATTCAAAATATCTCATATAAAAGTGAATTATGAGCAATGTATACAGTAGAGCTATACATATTCCTATTGCAAATAATTTATGTGAAACAAATATACCTCATTTTTTATGTTTTAATTGAGAAAAGTGACATTGCAATGAACTCAGGTCATAGATTCATACAAGTCAACTCTCAATTTAAATTGTTATATTCATCTAGAAATATGTCATTTGGCAATGTGATTTACTCCTATCAGTAGGTAGGAAAACATTTTTTCATTTTTCACTGAGTATAGCAATATTACTCAACTTTTTAAAAATCCCTTTTGTAAAGTGCCACTTGATGAAATAAGAGCCCTATAATTTCCTTTAATGTTATTTAGCAAGGAGGTGAGGTGAGTAGGGACATAGATCCTGGAACCAGACATACTTGGTTTTAAATGCCAGAGCTTGTTAGATATGTGAGCTGACACTTCTACACTTGTTTCCTAATCTTTTAAATGAAGATACTAAGAGTAGCTACTGCAAAGTATTATTGTGACAAGTTAATGTTATAATACTTTTATGAGGCTTAGTATATAGCCTGGAACATTTAAAATGTCTATTATTATCATTATTAATTTTCAAAGAAAATTAAATATATTAATCAAAAGTCATTATAACTCTAATATGATTTTTTCAAATTGCACATTCTCCCATGAACTCTGACACTCCCCTATTTCCTCCTCTCCCTTCCCCATATTCCTCTCCTGCCATCCCAAGAATCTTTGGACTGTATTCTTAAGATACTGACTCACATCCTGCAAATCAATCTCTTATGAAACTAATTTATAACCTCAGGGCCCATACACAATTTCCTTTTTTTCCCCAAATTTTTTTCCTTTACATGGTATGTATGGAGGAACTTTTGGCTAATACTGAAACTTACTGGCCTAATACCATTAAAATTTTTGCATATCAATGGTTAAAACTGAACTATGCTTTTCAACACCTAAATGTGATACAACAAACCAGCTCTGGTTGGTATTTCATGGCACATATTACAATAACAGATCTTCCAATTTAGACAGAAAAGAATTATTGTTCCATTCTTCCAAATGGGTTGTACCAATTAATTCTGTTCAACTTCACATAACAGACTGCAGTAGCTTAACTTAATAGGAGCCCACTTCCCCCACATAACAAGAAGTCTGGAGGTAGGCAGTCTAAAGCTGGTGCAGTTACTTAGAGAACTCATTAAAGCAGGATCCTTCTAATCATCCTGCTCTGCCATTTTTAGAATATGGTTATTATCCACTTGTTCACAATATAGCTGCTCTGCCTCCATATATCATGTGTCTCAGATGGAAGAGAACAGAATGAAGAGCAAAATATGTGTTTTATTGGGAAAACAATAGCCTTCCCATATACTCTACCCAGGAAGCTTCCTCTTATATCTTGTAGATCTAGATTGCAGGTTTACCTAAGTTAAAGAAAGTCTGGGGAGAATAATTTTTAAACTGGGCACACTGCTACCCCTAAAGTTTGAGGAATAAAGAAGAGTTGAATAAATATTAAGTAGGTAATCAGCAGGATCTGCCATATGGGTCAAAAAACTTGACGTGACTGGGCTTCCCTGGTGGCGCAGTGGTTGAGGGTCCGCCTGCCGATGCGGGGGGGGGGCGGGTTTGTGCCCCGGTCCCATGTGCCGCGGAGCGGCTGGACCCGTGGACCATGGCCGCTGGGCCTGCACGTCCAGAGCCTGTGCTCTGCAATGGGAGAGGCCGCAGTGATGAGAGGCCCACGTACAGAAAAAAAAAAAAAAAAAAACTTGACCTGACTTACAGAAAATGATACTGCAACACCATTATGTCACCAAAGTACACCGGTAGCAGCCTAAAAGGCAAACATTCTTTAATAATATAAAACATGTTACCAAAAAGATTCAGTGATTAAGAAGAAGTAAGTTTCAAGATTTTAAAAAAATTCTCACAAAAGGCTAGAATAAACCATTTGGTATTGGGTTAGTGTCAGAGACTTTAGTATGAATTCTTAATATCTGTCTACCTAACCATTCATCTATCATCTGTCTACAGATGGAGAAATAATTATATACATATGTTTATACATACATATGTTTCCTAGTTCTATTTACTGAGAGGGCCTAGAAGGAGTGACACCCAGTAACAATGAGCACACTGAGTGCTCAGATCTTGGTTTCTAAATACCATTTGCCAATAAAAGCAATCAGAGCTCCTTGGAAAAATGGGTGATTCTAGGGCTGGGGCAATAGAAATACTAGTAAATACTAGATGAACCTGGAGCATCTTATAATGCCAGAAAGTAAGGAGGTGCTTAAGAAAACAAAAGAATGGGGGCATGTCAAAAGGCCACGGGAATAAATCTGAAAGAGATCCCAATGGCCAAAGATGGAAAATGTGGGCAACAAAATAAATAGTATTGGATTATAACCCAAAGTATAAAATATACATAGTCCATACTGATATAAAGAAATAACTGAATAAACAAATAAATGGAAAAGAAGAGAAAAACCTTCCTTATAGAAAATTCCAAATAACATATGCAAATACTCCCCCTTCAGGAGATGGAGCTTAATTCTCCCCACCTTCAGTGTGGGCTGGACATAGTAATCCCTTCCAAACAATTGTGGAAAGAAAAAATAGAAAACCCAGCAATGTTATAATGGAAAAACTTGGCAAGCACAATCTTAACCTAGTGATCAAGGTTATCTTACCAGTGATAAGTCATGCTGATATCATGCACCTCTGATTTGATGTTATGAGAAGGACACTGTCACCTTTTCCATATTCTACACACCCACCCACACACACACAGACACACACGAGCCCTAACTCCAGTCTAATCATAAGAAAAACATCAGTAAAAAACAAATTTGAAGACAATCTACAAAATACATATTCCTCAAAACTGTCAAGGTCATGAAAAACAGGGAAAATCTGAGAGACTGTCATAGATCAGAGAAGACTAAGGAGGTATGACCACTAAATGCAAAGTGATATCCTGCATGAAAATCTGGGATAGGGAAAAACATTAGTGGAAAAATGGAATAAATTTGGGGGTTTAGTTAACAGTCATGTGCCAATATTAGTGTCTAAATTTTGACAAATGTAACATGGTAATGTAAGATGTTAACATGAAGGGAAACTGGGTGAAGGGTATATAAAAATTCTCTATACTATCTTTGCAGTTCTTCTGTAAATCTAAAATTATTCTAAAATAAGAAGTTTTAAAATATCCTCACATAGTTACAATTGGAAATGATAATAGCCTACTAATGAGACACTGTGACATCATGAACTTATAACTAATGGTCTTCAAAGCATCTCACGATGGATAACCACAAATTGCTTAAGATACTTACAGTTATTGCATTAATACCAGACTGGTTCAAGTTCCAGATCCTAAGGAAACAGAAGCCAAAGTGTAGAAAGACATTTAATTTGAACTTTTCACTAAAAAGTATTTCTAAGGAGATCTCTGGATGACTCTAACCTTTCCAAGGTCAAGTGAAAGCTGCCAGCAGGTGCAATTCATCTTTCTATTGTCTTCTTCAAAATTAGCATATTCATGATTAGGAACTTATGTTTGTAAAAGAAATTTTTATCAAATCCTATAAATTATTTTCCCCCACAAAATAGAATTACCTTGAAAAATCCCATTCAAAAAAAATTGCTTCTACTTAAGAACATACATTTTTAAAGCAGCAGCTTTGGCAATCAGCTAAGATTAGCATAGGAAATCAGTACATCAGAATTTTAATCTTGCTTTGCCACTCATTCTTTCAATGACCTTTAAAAGTTTACTTAACATGTTCCTTGGCCACCAAATGAGGTTAATGAAATTCTCTAAGTTAAAAAACAAAAACAGGAGGAACAATTACATAATCATCAAAAAGCAACTTAAAATAAAAGTGTTAAATAAAAATATCTGTTGTGGAAAGACATCATACCACTTTGTGGTGATCAAAGAGGTATTTATTTTCTTCAGTTTCCTATTTATTAACAGCAAAGTTGGATGGCAGTAACAAAAAAGGTGTCATTTCTACTGAGAAACAGAACAAAATGCAGTGATGAATGAAATAAAGTTAATCTTAAACCACCTCCCCCAAAAAAGATCCACTCAAAATGTTTTCTTTCTTCACGTAGAGAAGCTTCTTCCAGAAACCCAGTATGAATTTAAACATACTAGGTTACAATTAGCATAAAAGCCACTGAGCTTCAACCTTTAAAACTTTCAAGAAAAGAATAGTCTTTTGAGTGTCAGCTAAGAAATTAAGAGAAAAGAATCTCTCCAAAATATATCAGCATCATTCTTTTAGTCTCTGATTCTGGATTAACTTTTGGGAGGTGTTTGAGTCCTTTGATATCAAGGAATGCAAGCACAAGGCTTATGTGCAGGAACTGGAATGTATGATTCAGGAGAGCTGTGCAAATTTAGAGAACTTATTCATTATGAATTTTGCCACTTTACAGAGGTCCACAAGGGGGCACTCTTTTGCTGAGATTTTCTACACATTTTAAGGTAAAAACAGATTTTATGATAAGGAAATTTGGTACCAATAAATAGATATGTACGTTTAGTTTCTCATGGTTATTTCAGTTGCCTTATCCTAGTCAGTTTCTTCCTTTGCTATGTTTCTCCAGGTTATTCTTTTTTATAACTGTGGTGAAATACGCATAACATAAAATTTGCCATTTTAACCATTTTAAAGTGTACAGTTCAGTAGCATTAAGTACATTCACATTGTTGTGCAACCATCATCACCATCCATATGCATAACTGCTTCATCTTTCCAAACTGAAACTCCGTACATATTAAACAAGCCCACTTCCCCCTCTCTCTAACCCCTGGCTACCACCAGACTTTCTGTCTACAAATTTGACTACTCTAGGTATTCCACGTATAAGGGGATTCATATAGCATTTGTCCCTTTGTGACTCATGTATTTCACCTTGCATAGTTCTTTGAAGTTCATACATGTTTTAGATGATTCTTAAACGGTCTGTCTCTAACCTTACTAAGTACCAAAGCTTACCAAAAACTGTTTTAAATGAGGCATATGTCATTGGCACTTCTGTGTTTGTGCCAGATTGTATCAATCTGTTACCACTTTTTTTTTGTTTGTCCGTATCCCTCAACTTCCTGACTCAACATTATTTGGTGAGTCAAATCAGAACAACCTTCTTTACTAAATTCATCATAGAAATTCATGCTTTACTGTGATCTTTAAATCTCATTTAAAGGGCTTGTCATCCCACATTTGCAGGTGAACGTAGTTGCAACTTTTGTACAAGGTCAGTTCTCGCAAGCCAGCCAGGGCTTCAAGTAGTTTTCAATCTGCTGCCTCTATTCTGTGACTGGGAGTAAGCAAGTCTATGCTTACATGCTTTAACCACAGAGCCTTGGTTCTCTTACAGTCTTCCAGTAAGCCACACCGGTTTTTTTTTGTTTTTTTTTTTAACATCTTTATTGGAGTATAATTGCTTTACAGTGGTGTGTTAGTTTCTGCTTTATAACAAAGTGAATCAGTTATACATATACATATGTTCCCATATCTCTACCCTCTTACATCTCCCTCCCTCCCACCCTCCCTATCCCACCCCTCTAAGTGGTCACAAAGCACCGAGCTGATCTCCCTGTGCTATGTGGCTGCTTCCCACTAGCTATCTATTTTATGTTTGGTAGTGTATATATGTCCATGCCACTCTCTCACTTTGTCACAGCTTACCCTTCCCCCTCCCTATATCCTCAAGTCCATTCTCTAGTAGGTCTGTGTCTTTATTCCCATCTTGCCTCTAGGTTCTTCATGACCTTTTTTTCCCCTTAGATTCCATATATGTGTGTTAGCATACGGTATTTGTTTTTCTCTTTCTGACTTACTTCACTCTGTATGACAGACTCTAGGTCCATCCACCTCACTACAAATAACTCAATTTCGTTTCTTTTTATGGCCGAGTAATATTCCATTGTATATATGTGCCACACCTCCCTTATCCATTCATCTGTTGATGGACACTTAGATTGCTTCCATGTCCTGGCTATTGTAAATAGAGCTGCAATGAACATTTTGGTACATGACTCTTTTTGAATTCTGGTTTTCTCAGGGTATATGCCCAGTAGTGGGATTGCACCCCACCGGTTTTGAAGCAAGCTAAGGAGGCTTGTTTTCCTGGTGTCTGACCCCAGGGCTGGGGTGCCTAATATGTGGCTTGAACCCGCCGCTCCCCGAGGGAGGATCCCTGAGGCTGTGATATCCCCCCTCCACTTCTGTGTTCCCCAACAGACACAGTGCAGATCCCAACCAGATCCCTTCTCATCCCTTCCTACCAGACTCTGTGTGGATCTTTCTTTACAGCCTTGGTTGCTGAAGAGCTATCCTGCTAGTCCCCAGGTTGATTTCAGCAAGCGTCAATATACAGTGGTAGATTTGATGTGTTCGTGAGGGGAGGTGAGCCCAGCATCCTCCTACTCTTTCCTCGTGATCCCTTTCTTGGCAGTACCTAGTTTGATATTGTTCTTAGTAATATCTTGGGGATACATGTCTCCTTAGGCATGGGAAACAAAAGGAAAAATAGGCAAATTGGATTACATTAAACTAAAAAGCTTTTGCACAGTGAAGGAAACTGTCAACAAAATGAGAAGGCCATCTACTGAATGGGAGAAGATATTTGCAAATGATATACCCCATAAGAGGTTAATACCCAGGGAATTCCCTGGTTGTCCAGTGGTTAGGACGCAGCGCTTTCACTACCCGGGCCCGGGTTCAATCCCTGGTCAGGGAACTAAGATCCTGCAAGCCACATGGCACTGAAAAAAAAAAAAGAGAGAGAGAGAGAGAGAAAGGTTAATATCCAAAATATGCAAAAAACTCATATAATTCAACATCAAAAAACAAACAACCCAATTAAAAAATGGGTACAGGATCTGAATAGACATTTTTCCAAAGAAGGCAGACAGATGACCAACAAGCACATGAAAAGATGCTAAATATCACTAATCATCAGGGAAATGCAAGTCAAAACCACAATAACACTTCACATGTGTCAGAATGGCTAGCATCAAAATGACAACAAATAAGAGTTTGCGAGGTTATGGAGAAGAGGAAACCCTTGTGCCCCATTGGTGGGAATGTAAATTGGTGCAGTCACTGTGGAAAACAGTATGGAGATTTTTTTTAAAAATTCAAATCCAGCAATTTCATTCCTGAGTATTTAACTAATTCAAAAAGATATATTCACCCCTATGGCATTGCAGTATTATTTAAAATAACCAAGATACAGAAGCAATCTAAATGCCCATCAATAGATAAATGGTTTAAGAGGCTTTTCCTTAAAAGAATATTTAAACCATGGCTCAAAGCTCAAATTAGGCAGAGTTCCTCATACTTCATAAATTTTTACTTTGTTTCCTTAATCTTTTATTTCTACATAATAGCTAGAATCTTGTTTAAAGGCTCAAATGAGAGTTTTAAATGGAAGTAAAAACCTTTATTTCTTAATCTCTATATTATATGTGGTTATGTTCTGGGACAGGTGAATTTACTGAAAGCTTAGGACAGCCATTCCAAAGATAAAGAAAAGATAATTTTAAAGGGACTGAATAGTTGGTGATCTAGATAAAGTTTTAAAATTTGGAAGTCTGACTTTACAGTTCCATTGAATGTAGGATGATCCCTTCTTTTGAAGATATTAAGTTATTTTGGGACTTAATAGATTTAATCTATTAATAGGTTTAGATTTTCTGGACTGTTGAATAATAATAATAATTGCTATCATGTGTTTAATATATGTGTGGTGCAATTACATGGATATTATGTGCATTGTCTCATGTACTCTTCACAATGACCCTGCAAGATAGTTTCAAGAAAACTGAAGGCCCTACAGGTTACCTTGGTAGTTTGTATATAATTGAAGAATTATAATACAAGCCAAGGCAGTCTCACTCAATACTGGTTCTGTGCTCTTAAAATACACATGTTATGTATATTTATGTCATATTATGTGTATTTTACCACAGTACATCCTACTCCCTCCCTGAAGGAATCCTTAATTTAAGCAGAAAGGTTTTTACTCATCCTATTTTTGCAGCTAACTAACTTTTATGACTTTGGCAAAGCATTTGACCTGCATTCTGATCTATACAATGAGGGTCTTGGATTAAATGATTTCTCAGATCTCTTTTCCTTTCTTTTGGCAAAGGAGCATCCTCCTGCTGAGTGAAGTCATTTTTCTTTGATTGGCTGGCAGAGTGGTTTTGGCTCACCTGTAATGCACAGTTTAGCAGAGGCAGTAGAGAATAAAGTCTGTTTCACTCCACAAGCCAAGAAGGAGCAGGTGGTGTCGATTTCTTGTGTTCTGGGGGTAGCTGTTTGTCAGTGATAACCTAGATAACTTTTGATAGGTGCAACAACAGCATATGGTATGTTTAGATGCTAATTGCTGCCTCATCTGTGAGCACTTCCGTTTTTATTTTATGCACAAGCCTGGTGAATATAAAAATAAAGGTGAATTTTTAAAAACCTGAATTAACAACCTGAAATTATATCTTTTCTTTTTCTGGTTAAATTATATCTCTTCTCTTTCTGTTGTTAGCTGAAAATGTTCTACTAGTTTTTGGTCATTTAAGATAGAAGAGGTAGAATGAAGATGCTAGATAATGTAGTTACTGTGCAACCTTACCGTTTCTATGTACACAGGTGATACATAGGGAGTGATAAAGTATGCACAAGCAGTGAGCACACAGAAGAGATTTCTCATGTGACAGAGCTAGAGTCTGAGATCTGGAATTGGAGAATCTATAGGTAAGAAAGAAATGCGGCAAATTACAGAGGCCTCTATTGAGAGCAAGAATATGGGGCTTATATTACATAGCTGGATGGGCAGAAGCTCACCAGAAATGGCCTTAGCTTCAAGAAAGGGAGACAAACATATGGTCCTTTGAAGCAGGACTTGCTTTAACCAAATTTCAGGGAAGATTTAAAAAAAAAAAAAAAAAGAAAGGAAACAAAGAGTATGGTATGCTCTGCTCTTATTTAATAAGCCTCGCCTAATTTAATCCTTACAGCAATTTGGTAAGGTAAGTGGTACTAATTTCATTGCATAAGTGAGAAAATGGAGACTTAAGAGATGTTCAGTAGTTTAAGTCCAGTATTTTTATCATTATATTATGCCTGATATGTGATCATTCACACTTATTGTTTCTTTCATATTATTAGTATTCTCTTTTATGAATTCAACAGAGGAAGATTATTCTGTTGTGAATTTTCTTTGTATTTTTACTAAATATGAGGGATTTAACTCTGACCCTTCCTGGTGAGCTTACTGAATTCCAGAACAAGCTACATACTAATTTTATTGCAAATATTGCTTTCATAAAGAATTTCCTCAAAGTATCACAATAATTTAAATCAGGAAATTGTGCATAGTCAAGGAAAAAGACAATTACAAGTTACTTAAAGTGGTCTTTACAATTTAGCCAGTTCAATTTCTGACTCATAGATTGAAGGCCAAGATGGCATGGCCCCACTGAGGGAGTTCTTGGCGTGTCTCCATATAGCCTGACCGAGGGCAGGTGAGATCTCTTTTGGAAGGTGTTGTATTATGTTCTCTGGAGTTAGAATAAAATGAGAGTCATTATTTAACATCATAGAGTTAGAGCTAGATAAGTGCAATGTTACATGGAACATAGTGTGTTCTAATCTCATGTCACAATAATAATGAGATGATGGTTTATATATTGTATAATGTCTGTATGGCTTTCACATACCCCAACACAGTTCATTATCACTATTACCCAGTGAGGCAAGCAGAGCATATCCTCCACTTTCCCCCATTTTATAGAAAACTCAAACAATCAAAAGGAATGAGGCTTAGAGACATTAGGTGGCTTACCTGAGGTCACATGGATGCAAGAGGGTGAATCAGCAGTCAGCTTTATCTTCTGGTTTTTCCTCGTCCCTTTGCTGTTAGAATCATTGGTGTTAAAAACATCTACATTCTCCTCATTTCTCATCTGCAACTTACCTCTCCCAGAAGTCCTTTTTAATTTTGTTGTAGGGAACTTGGGCCAATGATAGTAAATTTATAGTTACCTGAAATTCGGTGAAGTAGGTTATGTTTTTTAAATGAACGATATGCAAATAAACATAGATTTCTGCATCAATTTCAAACACTTGAACACATCTTTCAGCAAAATCTTGGGTGAGAATTCTCTCACAGAGCTCAAAGGAATTACAAAGTAATTATTCCACAATTGTCCAACTGAGCACAACAAAACACATACTGAGTGACAATTTATGTGCAAATCACAGGATAGGTACTGTCCGAGGTAAAATAAATAAATAAATAAAATATTGTCTCTACCCGTCAGTGGTTTATTAATTATGGGGAAAAAGAACACTATATTCTTTATTTTTTATTCTTTATTCTGTCTATTGTTCCATTAAGGATTCAAGAAACTCACAGTAATATACTTTAAATAAGTATAAAATAAAATAAAATGAAATAAAATAAGATCCCCAATCCTTCAGCTTTCTAAGGTTTCCACTATTTATTTATTTATATTGACGTATAATTGACTTGCAATATTATATTAGTTTCAGGTTTATAACACAGTGATTCAATATTTTTTATACATTACAAAATGATCACCATGATAAGTCTAGTTACAATCTGTCACTGTACAAAGTAATTACAGTATTATTGACTATATATATTCCCTATGCTGTGTATTACATCCCTGTGGCTTATTTTTTTGTAATGGGAGGTTTGTACCTCCCTCTCCTATTTCACTCATCCTTCAACCACCTTCTCTCTGGCAACCACCAGTTTGTTCTCTCTATCTATGAGTCTGTTTCTTTTTTGTTATGTTTGTTTTGTTTTTTATATTACACACGTGTGAAATCATATGGTATTTGTCTATCTCTGTCTGATTTATTTCACTTAGCATAATACCCTCTAGGTCCGTTTATGCTATCCCAAATGGCAAGATTTCATTCTTTTTTTTATGGCTGAGTAATATTGTGTGTATATATAGTGTGCATATATATATATATATATATACACACACACACACATATAGACATATAAACATTATATATATATATATATATATATATATATATATCACATCTTCTTTATCCATTCATCTATAGGTGGACACTTAGGTTGCTTCCATATCTTGACTGTTTTACATAATGCTGTCATGAACATAGGGGTACATATATCTTATTGAATTAGTGTTTTTGTTTTCTTCAAAAACGTCCAGAAGTGCAATTGCTGCATCGTATGGTAGTTCTATTTTTAATTTTTGAGGAACCTCCATCCTATTTTCCATAGTGCCTATACTGATTTACATTCACACCAACAGTGCAAAAGGGTTCCCTTTTCTCTACATCCTTGCCAACACTTGTTATTTCTTGCCTTTTTGATAATAACCATTATTACAGTGTTCAGGATACCTCATTATGATTTTATTTGCATTTCCCTGATGATTAGTGGTGTTAAGCATCTTTTCATGTACCTGTTGGCCATCTGTATTCTTCTTTGGAAAATAATTCTTTGTTGTAGTTCTGTGGAAAATGGCATTGTTATTTTGATGGAATTGCATTGAATCCGTAGATTGCCTTGGGTAATATGGTTACTGTAACAATATAAATTCTTCCAACCTATGAACACAGTGTATCTTTCCCTTTGTGTCATCTTCAATTTCTTTCATCAATGTCTTATTGTTTTCTGAGTATAGGTCTTTTACCTCCTTGGCTAGATTTATTCCTAGGCATTTTATTTTTTTTGATGTAGTTGTAAATGGGATTATTTTCTTAATTACACTTTCCAATAGTTGTTAGTGTAGAGAAAAGCAACAGATTTCTGTACATTAATTTTGTATTCTGAAACTTTATTGAATTCATTTATTAGTTCTAATAGTTTTTTTGGTGGCATCTTTAAGATTATCTGTCTATGTATCTATCTATCAATCATCTGCAAACTGTGACAGTTTTACTTCTTTCTTTCCAGTTCGGATGCCATTTATTTCCTTTTCTTGCCTAATTGATGTGGCTAGGACTTTCAATACTATATTGAATAAAAGTGTGAGAGTGGGCATCTTTGCCTTGTTCCTGTTCTTAGAGGAAATGCTTTCACTTTTTTCCCATCAAGTATGATGTTGGCTATAGGTTTGTCATATATGACCTTGATTATATTGAGGTATATTCCCTCTATATTCACTTTGTTGAGAGTTTTTATCATGAATGGGTGTTGAATTTTGTCAAAAAAATTGAGATGATGATTGTATAATTTTTAGTCTTCAGGTAGTTAAGGTGGTATATCATATTGATTGATTTGTGGATATTGAACCATCCTTGTATTCGTAGGGTAAATCCCACTTGTGTATGATCCTTTTAATGTATTGTTGTATTCAGCTTGCTAATATTTTGTTGAGGATTTTTGCATCTATGTTCGTTAAGGATTTTTGTTTTGCTTGTGGTGTCTGTCTGGTTTTTGTATTGGGGTGAGACTGGTGCTTTAGAATGAGTTTGGAAGCATTGTTTCCCCTTCAAATTTTGGCAATAGTTTGAGAAGGATAAGCATTAACTCTTCTTTAAATGTTTGATAAAATTCCCCTGTGAAGCCATCTGTTCCTGAACTTTCATTTGTTGGGAGTTTTTTTTTACTGATTCAATATTATTACTTGTAATTCGTTTGTTCATAATTTATGCTTCTTCCTGATTCAGTCTTGGGAAATTGTACATTTCTAGGAATTTATTTCTTCTAGGTTGTTCATTTTATTATAAATAATTGTTCATTGTAATCTCTTATGATCTTTTGTATTTCTGTAATGCTGGTTGTAACTTCTTCTTTTTCATTTCTGATTTTATTGATTTGGGCCCTCTCTTTTTTTCTTGATGAGTCTGGCTAAATGCTTATAATTTTGTTTACCTTTTAAAAGAACCAGTTCTTGGTTTCATTGATCTTTTTCAGTGTTTTTTAGTCACTATTTCATTTATTTCTGCTCTGATGTTTAATATTTCCCTTCTTTCACTAACTTTGGGTTTTATTTGTTCTTTTTCTAGTTCATTTGGTGTAATATTAAGTAGCTTATTTGAGATTTTTCTTGCTTCCTGAAGTAGGTTTGTATTGCTGTAAACTTCCCTCTTAGAATTGTTTTGCTGTGTCCCATAGATTTTGGATCCTTTTGGTCCATTTTCATTTGTCTTCAGATAATTTTTAATTTTTTTAGAAGATTTCTTCAGTGACCCATTGATTGTTTAGTAGCATACTGTTTAGCCTCCTTGTGTTTGTGTTTTTTGCAGTTTTTTTTTTTTTGTAGCTGATTTCTAGTTTCATACCATTTGATCAGAAAAGATGCTTGATATTGATTTCAATCTTGAATTTATTGAGACTTGTTTCATGGCCTAGCTTGTGATCTATCCTGGAGAATATTTCATGAGCATTTGAAAAGATAGTGTATTCTGCTGCTTTTTGAGTGGAATATTCAATATATATCTATTAAGTTCATCTGATGTAATGTTGTTTAAGGCCAATGTTTCCTTATTGATTTCCATCTAGATGATCTATCCACTGATGTAAGTGGGGTGTTAAAATTCTTTACTATTATTATGTTAATGTCAATTTTTCCCTTCACGTCTGTTAATATTTTCTGAATTTATTTAGGTGCTCTTATATTGGATTCATATATATTTATGTATTATATGTTCTTGTTGAATTGAGCCCTGTATCATTATATAATGTCCTTCTTTGTCTTTTGTTACAGACTTTGTTTTAAAGTTTATTTTGTTTGATACAAGTATTGCTACGCAGGTTTCTCTTCATTTACATTTAAATGGAATACATTTTCCATCTCCTCACTTTCAGTATGTTTATATCTTCATATCTGAAGTGAGTCTTTTGTAGGCAGCAGCACATATGGGTCTTGTTTTTTTATCCATGCAGCCACTCTATGTCTTTTGATTGGAGCATTAATCCATTTATGTTTAAAGTAATTATTGATAGGTAGGTACTTATTGCCATTTTGTAGTTATCTTGAGGTTGTTTTGTAGTTCTTTTTGTTTCTTTTTTTCTCTCTTTTCTTGTGATTTGATGGCTATCTTTAGTGTTATGTTTGGATTCCTCTCTCTTTTTTGTGTTTGTGTCTATTATAGATTTTTCATTGTTGTTACCATGAGGTTTATATGTAAGAAATATATATATTTTGTTTGGTTTTGTTTATATATATTCTATTGTGTTTTGAGTATGCATACTTATATGTATAAACATAAATTTTATCTATACTTATATAAATATATATACTTGTAAGTATATATATACTTTATTATTTAAGTTGATGATCTTTTAAATTCAAATGCATTCTAATAACCCTGCATTTTTATCTCCCACCTTCATGTTTAATGTTTTTGACATCGTTTTTTACATCTTTTTGTTTCACGTATCCCTTAACAACTTATTGTGCATATAGATGATTTTACTACTTTTGTCTTTCAACCTTCCTACTAGCTTTAGGTAGCTGATCTACTACCTTTACTGTATGTTTGCCTTTACCAATGACATTTTCCTTTTGTAATATTCATATTTCTAGCTGTAGCCTTTTCTATTCTGCTTAGAGAGGTCCCTTTAACATTTCTTGTAAAGCCGGTTTAGTGATGCTGGATTCTTTTAGCTTTTGCTTGTCTGTGAAACCCTTTATCTCTCCTTCAAATCTGAATGATAGTGTTGTCTGGTAGAGTATTCTTGGTTGTAGGTTTTTTACTTTCATTTCTTTGAATATATAGTGCCTCTTCCTTCTGACTTGCAAAGTTTCTGCTAAGAAGTCAGCTGACAATCTTATGTAGTTTCCTTGCATATAACTAGTTGCTTTTCCTTTGCTGCTTTTAATATTCTCTCTAGTTTTTAGCCATTTTAATTAAAGTGTGCCTTAGTGTTGGCCTCTTTGGGTTCATCTTGCTTGGGACTCTCTGTGCTTCCTGAACCTGCGTGTCTGTTTCCTTTCCTGGGTTAGAGAAGTTTTCATCTATTATTTCTTCAAACAAATGCTCTGCTGATTTCTCTTTCTTCTCTTTCTGGGATCCCTATAATGTGAATATTAGTACGCTTGATGTTGTCTCAGAGGTCACTTAAGCTACCCTCATTTTCTCTATTTCTCTTTTTGTTTTTTGTTGTTGTTTTATCTTTTTTTTTTTTTTTTTTTTGTCAGCTTGGGTGATTTCCACTATTCTGTCTTCTGACTTGTTGATCTGTTATTCTGTACCTCTGATCTATAGTTGATCAGTTGATTCTTCCTAGTGTATTTTTTATTTCAGTTATTATATATTTTATCTCTGTGTATTTCATTTTTATATTTCCTAACTCTTTGTTAAACTTTTCACTGTGTTCTTCCATTCTTCCCCTGAGATTTTTGAGCATCTTTATGATCATTATCTTGAACTCTATTAAGTAGATTCCTTATTTCCATTTCATTTAGTTCTTCTTCTGAGATTTTGCCTTATTCCTTTGTTTGGAACTTAGTCCTATGTCTATTCATTTTGCTTAATTCTCTGTGCTTATTTCGATGTATTGTGTAGGTCCTTTATATTTCCCAATCTTGCAGAAGTGTCCTTATATAGGAAATGTTCTGTGGGGCCCAGCAGCACACTCCCCTCTGGTCACTAGAGCTATAAGCTCTAGGGGTTCCTCCTATGTGGGGTCCTTGAGCCCTTCTGTTATGGCAAGGCCAACTACTGTGGGCATGCAGCTGGGTGTGGTTGGATCTTGACAGTTGAGTGCCAGGCCCACTGTGGGACTGGGTGTCCTGGGGCTGGTGGTCCCAGGGTTAGTGCTGGACTGCTGGTAGGCAGGTAAGCCACTGGTTCTAATAGCTTAGAGGGAGGACCTCAAAATGGTCCTTGCCAGCACCAATGTCCTCATGGTAGAAGGAGATCCCAAAAATGTTTGCTGCCAGCTTCTCCATCCCCAGGAGGATTCCTCGTTTCTCCTTATCTCTCTGAGGGGGCTCTACAAGATGAGCAAGTGGGTATAACCAAGGCTCTTTTCAAATTACTGCCTCATGGCTGGGACCAGAGTGCATGAGATTTTGTACTTGCCCATTAATATTGCAGTCTCTCTTTCTTACTGCCCTCCAGCTCTCCCATACACAAACCCTGCTGGCCTTCAAAGCCAGATATTCTGTGGGCTCATATTTCTGGTGCAGGACCTCCCAGGATGTGGGATATGGGGTTCAGACCTCTTGCTCCCTGGGGAGAATCTCTGCAATTGGAATTATCTTCCCATTTTGGGGTCTTGACTATACCACTTCTGTGCCCTGCCTACACATCTCACTGTGGTTCCTTCCTTATACCTTTAGCTGTGAGAAATATTTTCTTTTAGTTTTCAGGTGTTTCTCATAATAGATTGTTGCTCTGTAAATAGTTGTAATTATATGTGCCTATGGGAGGGGTTGAGCTCAGGGTCTTCCTGCTCTGCCATCTTGGCCACACACCCCCTCAGTAGAATTCCCCTCTTTAAAAAGTAATGACCAAATATAATTTTTTTTTAGCCAAGTGACTTATGACTATTGCCATACCCACAACATTTCTGAGAATTCACAGGGAAAATTTCAATGTCTTGATGAACATCTATCAGTTTTTCCTAACTCTTGCTGAAGTTTCTTTAGTCAATCACTTCTGACACTCATTTTTGCTTCCACAAGATATTCCAAATCTCTTCAATTCACTGTATTGTAAAACAGTGCCAACAGAATACTGATGTTATTTTTGTATCAGTTATACATTACCACAATAATGATATGCAACAAAAACTACAAATCTTAGTGACATACAACAATATATATGTTTTGCCCATATGTGGTGGGTGGTTAGCTAGGTGCTTTTGCTGATCTCATTTGGGCTTCTTCTCATGTCCAGGAGTCAACTGGCTGTCATCCAATTTGGTAAGACCTTGCCTATGACAGTTGTGAAGGCTTGCCTGTGTTTTACATACCTCTTGTTCCAGCAGACTAGCTGGCACATGTTTTCATGGCAATGGAAGATGGCAAGAACAGACCAGTGCAGGTGCTTTTCAAGATCTGTTTGTATCATCTTATCTAACCTCCCATGACCCAAAACCAGTCAGAGGGCTAAGCCTAGCATCAGAGTAGAAAAGGACATGGATATAAGGATAAATTCATAAAATAGTTAAAGGCCGTGAGAAGACTACATCTCTGTCATTTTGAAAAATCACCACATAGTGAAAAAAAAGTGAGAATTATGGTTAGGAATCAACTTGAGTTCTTCATTTCCAAAAGGAATTATTTATGAATTATCTGAAATGACATAGAAGAGTTCAAATGCCCTGTTTCAATTTTGGAAAATGCCTAAGGTGATATTTTGAACTTAAAAATAATTTGAATGCGGGGCCTCCCTGGTGGTGCAGTGGTTGAGAATCCACCTGCCGATGCAGGAGACGCAGGTTCGTGCCCCGGTCCGGGAGGATCCCACATGCCTCGGAGTGGCTGGGCCCGTAAGCCATGGCCGCTGAGCCTGCGCGTCCGGAGCCTGTGCTCCGCAACGGGAGAGGCCACAGGAGTGAGAGGCCCACGTACCGCAAAAAAAAAAAAAAAAAAATAATAATAATAATAATAATTTGAATGCAATAAGTTTATTTTAATATCCAAAATAAAGAAGAGATGATGTTTTGCTCTATTTTGTTTTGTTATTGTTATTTTTGAAAGAACAGCTGATGCTGGATCTAAGAATGAATATAAATTACATTGTGTTCAGCTTATTAGCTCTTTTAATAGAACACTGAAATTACATATTGGGTACATGTGGGAATATCCTTATAATATGTGGTTCAGAATCTCCAACTATATTTAGGAAATGAATATAGAAAGCAAAATTAAAGTACATCTAGGGGAAAAAACATTACAAAATCTATTTCCAAAACACTGTGTGGCCTTTTTCTCCTTCTAACTATAAAGAAAAACTGTTTCTATAATCACTTGTACATAAAGAAATACATCTGTTCTACTACCCACTTTTTCTAATTTTTGCTTTAAAAATCTGTTACTCAGTAATGTAGATATTATAATGTAATGATTTGATAGTGGAATTGAGAATATTTTTTATTCTTAATTTTATTGAAGTGAATTTTGATTTCAAAAATAATTTAAAGAAGACATAGAATAAAACCATCTCAAATATGATTTATTTATTCTTTTTTTGAATATTTGAAATTTTCATAAGATAGAAAAATCAGAAATGGGACAGGAAAACTATTTCCTCAAACAAGAGAAGTCAAGTTATGGCAATACTGTCCCTGGTTGCCTTGCTAATTTTGTTGAAGTTATGTCATAATTAACCTTCCCTGAACACCGGTGATGTCTATATAATTTAAAAAACCCATTTAGGTATTTATTATAAAATATGAAGGACTTTATTAGACATAACATGCCCAGTGATAGGCATTCTTAGTGATTTATATCTCTTAGACATTTTTATAGACCCATTTTATATTTACTGTAGAGAATTTAGAAAATATCAGCAAGAAAGAAGAAAATAGGGACTTCCCTGGTGGTCCAGTGGTTAAGACTCTGCGCTCCCAATGCAGGGGGCCTGGATTCAATCCCTGATCAGGGAACTAGATCCCACATGCCGCAACCAAATATCCCATATGTTGCAACGAAGATCAGCAACTAAGACCTGGCGCAGCCAAATAAATACTAAATAAATATTTTTTAAAAATGAAAAAAAAAAAGGAAGAAGAAAATAAAAAATCACCTGGAATCCCACATGAGGGAGCAGGAGTATATACTTCCAGTTTTTCTGTGCCTATACTCACATATTCATTACTACACATTTTTATAGGAGTGAAGTCATATGCTGTTTTGCAACTTTCTTTTTTCACTTTACAATACATTGTGAATATTTTCTATTTTATTACATGTTTTTCTGCTATGTAATTTTAATTTTAACATAGTGTCTACTTTATGAATGTACCAAAATTTTAGACAATTTATTGTTGGACATTTGGATTGTGTGTATTTTACCCTATTATAAACTCATTTATGATAAATATTTTTCCAGCTAAGTAAAATTGCTGAGAGTTCTAAGGGCAGCTTATTTTTTGTTTTACTTTAAAATCTGCCTCTTCTGTTTTTCTTCCTTTTCCTAATTATGTTTGTAGTAAATTGTTTTGGTCTTGTTTTTGTTCTTTTTTTTTTTCTTTAGTTTCCTGGAATAGGTATAAGAACATGTCACTGAATTTTGCACATAAAGCATTAGTGCTTTTTTTCTGCACTCATGGTTCTCTCTGAATCTCAGTAAAGTTTTCTTCAGTTGTACATTTAATTATTTCTGCTGTTGCATTTGTTCTGATCTTTCCTTTAGAATTATGAACATCAATATATTCATTGTCATCCATATCTATCACCTTCTGAACTTCTCAAGAATGTCCTTTACAGCCATGTCACTCAGTATGTTGTGTTTAGACCAGCCATAGTGGAGCTTGTTAGAAATTCACAATCTCAGACCCCAGACTCTGCATTTTAACAAGAACCTCAGGTGATTCCCATACTCACTGAAGTGTGAGAAACACACTCTATAACACTGATTACATTGTCTTCAATGTAAATCCTGCTTTTTCTGGTCTTCAGTGTAGATTTTAATTTAGTCATTATATTTTGAGCTTCCTTGCAGAAACTTTCTAATCTCAGCATTTAGTCTGCCTGAGCCTCTATAACAAAATGCCACAGAATGGGTATTAATTAAATAACAGAAGTGTATTTTCTCAAAGTTATGGAGGCTAGAAATCCAAGTTCAAGGTGCCAGCATGGTTGGTTTCTGATGAGGCCCCCTCTTTCTGGCTGGTGGCCTCCTTCTCACTGTGTCCTCACATAGTCTTTCTTCTGTACACATGCACAGACAGTGAGAGCAAGCTCTCTGATATTTCTTCTTATAAGGACACTAATTCTATTGGATCAGGGCACCATGCTTATGACCTCAGTTAACCTTAATTACTTCCTTAGAGGCCCCATCTCCACATACAGTCATATGGGGATTAGGGCTTCAACATATGATTTTGGGGAGGACACAAACATTCAGTCCATAACACTCAGCATTTTTGTTTTTCATCCTATTGTGTTCACCTTCCTATTTCTTCTCATTCTATTACATTTTTTATCTCATAGTGTTGCTTTAGTTTTCTCTATTACCTTTCCCTTCCTTTCCATAGATAAGTATTTTAATCAATCTTTCTTTTTTTAATTGAGATATAATTGGCATGTAACATTATATTAGTTTCTGAGGTACAACACAATGATTCAATACATATTGTGAAATGATCACCACAATAATTTTTTTTTTCTTTTTTGCGGTACGCGGGCCTCTCACTGTGTGGCCTCTCCCGTTGAGGAGCACAGACTCCGGATGCACAGGCTCAGCGGCCATGGCTCATGGGCCTAGCTGCTCCGTGACATGTGGGATCTTCCCAGACTGGGGCACAAACCCGTGTCCCCTGCATCGGCAGGTGGACTCTCAACCACTGCGCCACCAGGGAAGCCCTACAATAATTTTTTAATAATTGTAATGCACACAGTTACAGTTTTTTTCTTTTGATGAGGACTTTAGGATCTCTCAGCAACTTTCAAATATACAATAGAGTGTTGTTAACTATAGTCACTGTGATGTATATTACATCCTCATGACTTATTTATTGTAGACTGGAAGTTTGTATCTTTGATTTTCTTTACCCATTTTGCCCACCCCTCACACCCCCTCTCCTGCCCCTCCACCTCTGACAATCCCCAATCTGTTTTCTGTATCCATGAGTTCAGTTATTATTTTTTTTAATTTCACATAAAAATAAAATCATATGGTATATGTCTTTCTCTGAATTATTTCGCTAAGCATAATGCCCTCAAGGTCCATCCATGTTGTTGCAAATGGCAAGATTTTCTTACTACTCTTTCTTGTATAGCTGCATTCACTCACCCTTCCCCCAGAGGTCTATATTTTTATGTCTTACTAATACTTACACAAAGAGATTCAGTCCTAAGTTTCAGTGCTTTACATCTTCACTTCCTAGTTGAAAATTTACCTTACATCAATCTTTCCTACATCACCCACAAAATTCAAGCTAAATTGATTAAATTTTGTGTTGACAAAAGCAAACAAGAAAGGATTAGTGTCAAAATATAAAATTAAAATGAGTCTTTTTATTCATTCAAGAATACAAAATTTTCTTCAAAATGAATATGCATTAGCAGTAAAATAAATTTACTCTAGGACAACCAATTTAACACATTGATTTTCTCTTTCATTACAGCTTATATATCATAAATTAACCTCTGATGAAGTGATCACAAGACCAGTATGTTCTTAGCTGGTTTCTACACATGATGTTGGAGTTTTTCACATGAAGACAGAAATTGGAGAGCAGCTAGTCATTCTTTCTAGATTTATAATGTATGAGTGAATATATGAAATTTGGAAAAAATGGCCAGAATATTAGGAGCTAATATTTCTTTAAGGAAACAAAAAAGCTTATTCTAAGGATATAAAGATAAAAAGCCAGAACTGTAATAACAGACAAATTATGGAAGTATTTATATGAACTTACAAAGTCGTGTTTTTTAAAAGAATTATCTCATTTTGGTGAGGAAGGAAATTATCTTTAAAAAAAAGTTGTCACACGTGAAAGAAGGAAGGGTATAAACAAATAAGCAAAATAAAGAAAATGGATTTCTATTTATTTAACCATGTTGTAGCTCTCACATGCTTGTTATTTTACTTGAAAGGACCCCTGGCCTTAAACTGCTGATTCAGTTAAAAGAATTAACAAAAAGAAAAAGAGAGGTGGTGGGGTACAGGATCAAGAATAAAGGGAAGACTTTTTTCCACTTTTTCCCCCTACTTGAACTTAATTCAAAAAAGCAGAATAAATTGCTCAAAATTAGAGCTGTGAACCATTAGAACTAATACATTTAGTAAAAATGTTCATAATTTACTGAATGTATCAGTCATCTTTCATCTGAGCAATTATATTGGTCATAATCAATTATTACATTTATTAAATTATTCATAATCTATCATTAAATACAATGTGAAGAATCATCTAATATATAAAACTTATTTGGCAGTGTTTGGTAAATCTCTTTATGCACACCCCAATGAGATCTGAAAAATATAGCACTTTGTCAGCAAAACTATTTACAAATACAAGCTTTGTTATCTATGGCAATGGATGCAGTTTATGGTTCATCTTGTCTCTATTCTGTATGATTAACTCTCAGATCAGCTTCTTTCAAACTTCTGCTTGAACTTTGAGTTTCTCTCTGTCCTCTCTTCCTCCTTACCCCTCCCATTTTTAGAAAAAGGATACTGTAACACTAACAATAAGGATGAAAAACAGAAGAAAAAGTGACATCTGTAGGTAATTTTTAAACTAAAAAATGGTGATATTTATTCATTTTTGTCTTTATAGGGTAAAGTAATTTAAATCCTTATAAATCTAAGTAAATTTATAATTACCTGTATCCTAACATGACACATAAAAAAATAGACTTGAAATTAATTGTGTGTGACTTATTCCCCACCCCAAACCCTGCCCCACTGTCCATTTTTCTTTAGAGCTAACATTTTTAAAACACAGAAATAATATTTTTTCAAGTCAAAGGATTTAAAAGGCAGAAAATGAAAACCAGTAATTCCTCTTCCCAAGCAGCAGGCTGTTTAATTTCCTGGAGGCAACCACAATCAACAATTTTTTTTGTTCTTTTGTGGTTATGTTTATACTTACATATGGTAGTCATTTACCTCAATTTCTTGCTGCATTTATCTGTTATGAGGTATGAGGAACTTAATTCACTTTCACTTTCTAAATTGTTATTTATAGCATCAATATTAGTTCTCCTTGAAATAATACACTTGAACTCCCTATTTATATTGATTTATGCAATACCTACCACCTTTTGCCATTAAAGATGAAGAAATGAACACATCTTGCCCTTCCTTCCAGTTCTCTTCTTTGATTATCTTTTAGTTATATTATTATTTTAGTTGTGAAAAATTATAATGTTTACACTTTAACTGTAATCATTATTCATATACTCACACTATAAGTATTGCCTATTTGGCTTCAATTTATATAATCAACTTATGTACAAAGTGTGGAAGAATTAATTCACTGTAATACTCATAGTGTGGTGTGATTAGAGTCAAAGAAAAGAGAAAATATAATATCATTTAATATATATATTTATCATTTAAATTTTGCCATTTGAAGGAAAATCTGCAAGCGTCTGAATATAACAGATCCTGTTTTAATATTTTCTAGCTTTCTTCACTTTAATGCACAGGGGCTGGCATTTCTTAGACACCACTTTGCTTTGTTTTGGGGTTATAGATTTTACTTTTCTGTAGTCCACTCTGGAGTATTTTCATTTATAGTATATGGGCATTATGTTCTTTAAGTTTTTGTATGTAAAAAACTCTTCAATTTTTGCTCATATTGGATTGATAATTTGGATGAATAGAGAATTCTAAGTTTAACTAATCTTTCTCAGAACCTGTCTGATGAGGTATACTTCTCCTGGTTTCTTAGTTCTTTTACTTCCCTAATGATCTTGTCCTCCACATCATGCCAATCACTCACTTCCACAGTCTTGGCTTAGACATTGTCATCACCAACTCTACCCTATCATAATCTCAGACATCCCACTCTCCCACCACCACTGTCTTCCCAGCTAAAAATCTGCACCCCAAATTCCTAAATCCTAATGGACCTCTAATCCATTGATTCTACCACCTTACTACTGTTCATCATTTCTGTCTTGTCCTTGCATTTTATTACCCATTTTAGATTCCATGGTTTATCATAACATATCTCTTGTCTTGCTTTCCCTCCAGTTACTCTGGCAAAACCCCAACTATAGGTCAAACTGAACTCCCTTTCTATTCATTGCCTGTCCCTTAGCAGCTGAATGTGGCTGTCACTTTAAATCATGACCACTAAGAAGGCCTCTGTGTGACTCTGCAGTCTACTATATATCCATAGTTAATGACCTCCCACTCTTCCACTCTCCAAAACAACTCTTTCACTCCTTTGTTTCTCTTTATAATCCTTCAATTCCATTTGTTGGCCCCACTTTCAGGTGGTGACTATGCTGATGATATTTTCCTCCTATTTTTCATGAGTGCTGTGTTTTTGTTTGTTTGTTTGTTTGTTTTTGGCTGCATTGGGTCTTCGTTGCTGCATGCAGGCTTTCTCTAGTTGTGGCGGGTGGGGGCCACTCTTTGCTGTGGTTCATGTGCTTCTCATTGCGGTGGCTTCTCTTATTGCAGAGCATGGGCTCTAGGCGCACAGGCTCAGTAGTTGTGGCTCGCAGGCTCTAGAGTGCAGGCTCAGTAGTTGTGGTGCTCGGGTTTAGTTGTTCCACAGCATGTGGGATCTTCCCAGACCAGGGCTTGAACCCATGTCCCTTGCACTGGCAGGTGGAGTCTTAACCATTGTGTTACCAGGGAAGTCCCAGGACTGTGGGGTTTTATTCTTTGGATATCTTCTCTTCCATTTCTTCTGAGATCTTGTGCCCACCCACATGTGAGAAGGGGAGGGGTGGGGGGGAGCACTAGATGGATATATTGGTCTCTTCTACTCAATACTTTTATTGCCCTATGGATTTTCATTTGCTTCATAGTTTACTCCATTTTCTTGTAAAAATAATTCACGTTATATATTTTTGACATAACTTTTCAGGGCACAAAATGTAATATTTTTACAAAGTCTCTGATTTTACCTTATGAACATGATGGGAAATGCTAGATCCAAGAATCCCAAACAAACAAAAAAGGAATATAGATGCTTTATTTATTTATTCACCATACTTTTGAGTGCCAACAAAGTTACATACACAATGCAAACTCTGAGACTGCAGGAATAAATGAACAACAACAGAAAGTTTCAAATCTCAAAGCCTAATAAGAACCTCTCAATCTAGTACATCAAAGCATTCATGTTTAACCACTATTGTACTAATGGTGAAAGTAAGAACAGGCTTATATGCTGAACAACAATAAAATTGTGAGAAAAAAAATTTCAGAATATACAGGGCTGCTAAGTAAGTTTGTTGAAAATTGGGGGAAATATTTGAGAATGAGATAAATTACCTGTTATTATAACTTTAGGTTTTTGTTAAACTTTCTTTATAATAAGTAAGAGATAAAGTAAGAAATACTATTGTGTTTTAAAGACATGTCCACACTGTATTTTTATACACCTCACTTCAAAAGATGGAGCCTAACTTCCCTTCCCTTGGATGTGAGCTGGACTCTGACTGGCTTCTAACAACTGGAAAGTAGTGGAAGTGACAGTGTGTGACATTTTGGATATGACTTTGCTTTCTCTTAGATCGTTTGCTCTGGAGGAAGCCAACCACTGGCTGTATCATGGGGACCCTCAGACAACCTGTGGAGAGGCTCACATGGTGAGGAACTGAGGACTCCTGCCAAAAACCATCAACACCTTGGCAGCCAAGAGACTGGAACTGGCATCTCCAGTCCAGTCAGGCCTTCAGATGACTGCGGCCCCTGTCATCTCTGATTGCAACCTTGTGAGAGACCCTAGGCAAAACTGCCCAGCTAATCTGTTCCCAAATTTCCTCACCCACAGAAACTGTGATGATAATAAATGTTTACTGTTTTAAGTTACTTAGTTTGGGGCTAATTTGTTGTGCTGCAATAAATAACTGTATATAAATTGAGGTTTGTTAAACCAGAAACTGAAAGAAAGAAATAAAATTAAAAACTAGTACCCAGACAGCAATTCCAAAAGCCTGTGATACTAGTTACTTTTCACATCATAATTTAATTCCTTCATTATTTTTTCCTGTGCAAAATTGCTTGTGGAAAAACTCAAGTGTTAATGAAAGAGATATAATTTTCATTAAAAAAGCATAGTTTTATTATAGGTTTTAGATAAAACTGGACTGTATAATTTATTCTGAGCACCTTCCCACAACTTCTTTGTTAGTTTATGTTAATTTATCCTCTTATAAGATTATTAGGGTGCTAACTAAAAGGTACTTCAGAAAACAACTGCCATAAAAGAGTTCTGACATTGCACAGTGGATAGACTTATTTACATTTGTACAATACACCTACTATGAAATATAATTGTTCGAATAATTAGAATTTGTGTAAGTTTCCTTACAAATAACTTTAAAGGTATAAGTAGAAGCTTGATTCCAAAATTAGGGTCTTCGTAATCTGCCTCTTCCCAACTAAGAAAAACTGCATAGTATACATTGGTGAATAAGGAAATATCAGAATATGGACAATTGCCAGGACCTGGTGGTTTTCTGAAGGACTTGGACAATGACCAGATTCAGTTTTGTAATAAAGTACATGGAATTTTCTTTTAAAGGGACATTTGTACAATAAAGTGCTTTCAGGAATTTATTTGATCTGAGAAATGGCACATACCTATGCATGTGGTTATTTGTTATGTTTTCAACAGAATACTGGGCAAATATACTTTTTTACTTGGGTTTTCCACAAAGATTTTAAAAGAGTTTTCTGAAGAGGTTTTTGGTACATTATAAAAGCCTTAGTAAGAAAAATATGAAATTAAAGAACAACTAGTTGAAATACCTACATTAAAAAAAATGTTGCTTAAAACTTGTGACAATTTTATTTAGATCACTATTCCCTGATAATTTAAATAATTTTATATAAATATATATGCATATGTATATATCACGGTCACAAGGTCAAAGACAAGTCAGATTTGAAAGACAGGTAGTCATTCTAGAAAGAGTAGCAACATGAAGCAAAAATGAAGGAAGCCTTATTGATGGTGGTAAAAGAAGTACAAGCATTCCTTAGGAGAAATGTTGATAGTTTAGATGGCAAGCTGGGAGAAAAGAAAAAGATACAAGATGCACATATCTGCTTGTTTTAAGGGAAGGAGCTCAAAGGAGGAGACAAATTTATTTGTGCCTAGATCAGAAAGTTTGACTGGGCATCCCCAAATCAAACAAGTTTTGTAAAGGCTTATTGTGTAATGGTTAAGACTGTGGCTTCTGGAGCCACAGAGCCAGGGTTTGAACCTTAGCTGTTGTTCTTATTTTTTGTCTCTGTGCCTTAGTTTTCTGCTCTATGAAACAGGAGTAATAAAATCTCATAGGATTCTTGAAAGGATTAAGTGTGATAAAATTGATAAAGACTTTAGAAGAGCATTTAAACATATAGTAAGCACTCTATAATATGAGCTATTATTACATTATTATGGATATTAACAACACTAATAAAAATAAGAGGCAAGATCTCAAGGAACAAAGTAGGATTACTTCCCTGAAGGAACCCAGATCAAAAAACCTATTGACAGTTGTCCTCTCATGGTAGTACACATGAAAGATTTAGTGTTGGGTTAAATCAACTCCTGGGGGACTAAGGGAGCTAACCCATTGCAAAGAATGATAACCCAAGCCAAGGGCACCAGAGAGCCACCTATACTGATACGGAAGAGAAACAGAATTAGAAAGGGAAGAATATTGAGCTTTAATTTTATTGAACTTAAATTTGCCAACTGAAGGAGACTTTAACTTTGGATTCTAATTTCTTTCTGGGAATTTAATAATGGAAGCAGGACTTTAATTTTCAAAATTGGAGCTGAGGCTATTCTAGTTCATAATGAATCTCTGGTATTTGAAGACTAGTGGTTGAGCATATTTTGACCTAGGAAATAGAAAATAAAATGAATTTTTTGCTTAGGGTATACTATGCTTGTAAAGTTAAATAATTAATATTTCATTCTGACCAATTTCAGAGATCACTGGGGCCCATTGCTGAATTCCCCAGTTCACTGGTCCAGGGAGACACAAAGGAAAGTCTTTGGAGAAGTTTTATCCTCTCTTATCCCATTGGGCAAAAGCTTTTTTCCTCCACTTGAGGGAGAGTTGAAAATAAGGAACACTTCCAGACCTTCTTTCCAACCCATTTCTCATTCCTCCCTGTGTTAGTTTCTTAATGCTGTCATACAAAGTACCACACTGAGTGGCTTACAACAACAGGGGGTTATTCTCTCTCAGTTTTGGAGGCTAGAATTCTGAAATCAAGGAGTTGGTAGGGTCATGCTCCCTTCTGAATCTGTAGAGAAGCATCCTTTCATTCTTCTTCCTAGCTTCTGGTGGTTGCTGACAAACCTTGCTCTCTTGACTTGCAGCTGCACAACTCTAGTCTCAACCTCTGCCTCCATCTTCACATGACCTTCTCTCTATGTGTGTGTGTGTGTGTGTGTGTGTGTGTGTGTGTGTGTGACCAAATTTCCCTCTTCTTATAAGGACACTAGTCATTGGATTAGGGCATACCCTAAACCAATGACTTCATCTTAAATTGATCACATCTGCAAACCCCCTATTTCCAAATAAGATCACATTCACAGGAACTGGGGAGTGGGGGGAGGGTTAAGAATTGAACGTATCTTTTACTTGGGAGGGGGAGCACAATTCAACCCACAACACTTCCAAAGCAAGGAGATGGTAATTCTGCTTCCTTAGAACTTGCCATTCATTGATGAACATTTAATAGTGGACAGGATCTTTTTGCCTTAAGGTTGGGGCTTAAAAATATACCATGCTCATTTATTTTCTACATCCAGGCATATGTGGCTTTGTTTGGCTGAGAGGTATTTAAACCTAATAGGCCTGCCCACACAAGAGAGGGAATCTCTCTTCTCTGACTCAGTTACAACTTTTTCTGCAACTGGGTAAGTAATTCAGGTGGGGCCTACACTGTAGAATCAGCTGCCTTTGATTTAGAGGGAAGAGAATAGAAAGCGTCACTTTAGCTTCAGATCTAAACTGCATTGTCCAACACAGATTACCAGAAACATGAAATTTAGAGGGATTAAAGCATGCACATCCAGTTTAATCAAGTTATACTTCATTCCCCGTTTAGGTTGTGATCCTGTTTATATTCCAGTACTCAATATGTAGTTGGTTTCTGTCTTATTTCTCTGGCATCTCTTTTGTAGAAACTCTAAGATAACAGTATGGCCACCTGAAAATCTATTTCATGGTGTATTTGATCAGCCCTACATACACAGGGATTAAGACTTCTAGAGAGGAAAGACAAGAGTTATGTTTGGAGAGTGTCTCAGGTGGGTAGAGAGCTCACTTGAGTAAAGAGAACAAAATGAACCACACATATGTAAAATTAGATATATATAATACACAGGTCTATTGTTTATTATATACACAATACATATATATAACAGATACATTTATGTATACACATGACTAGGTAATACCAGGTAGTGATAAATGCTATGAAGAACAATAAATCTGAGAAAGACTATAGAGAATACTTAAGGGGTACCATTCAGAAAAAGTGAACAAGGAAAGATTCATGGAGAAGGCGACATTTGAGCAGAGAGCTGAATACAGTGAATTAGCAGTCATGGTAAGATATTGAGGGAGACCATTCCAAACAGAGGGAATAACAAGCAAAAATGGCTGCAAGTGAGAACATACATAGGTGCCCTATATGAAGGTCAGAGCAACCTGAGAGACATGAACAAGGGGAAGAAGGGTTAGAAATGAGACCAGAGAGGGACTCAGGTTCTGGAGCATTTGGCCTTGTACAACCTGACAAGGACTTTCTACTCCATTCTAAATGTGATGATTCCTGACATAGTTTGAACAAAGAGGTGATATTTCATGATTGAGGTTTTGAAGGCTTACCCTGGCACGATGTGGAGAAGAAAATGTAGGGAGGCAAGGGCAGAAGCAGGAAACCAAGTAGGTGACTGCTGCAATAGTCCAGATGGAGAGATGATGCTGAGAAGTCAGATTTAGAAGATATTTAAACATGCTTGCTGATAATCACATGTGGGATGAGAGACAGAGACAAGTCTCAGTCGACTCCAAGTACTGGATGTACCATTAAGTAAAAATCCTTGTGCATTATACTGGGTTGAATAATGTCCCCCAACAATTAATGCCATCTGGAACTTCAGAATGTGCCCTTATTTGGAAATAGGGTCTTTGTAGATGCAACCAAGTTATGATGAGGTCACACTGGATTAGGATGGGCCCTAATCCAATGACATGTCCTTATAGAAGAGGGAATTTGGACACAGAGACATATACACAGAGGGGAGAAGGCAATGTGGAGATGAAGGCAGAGATTAGAGTGATGCAGCTGCAAGTCAAGAATTGCTGGCTACCATCTGAAGCTAGGACGAGGCAAGGGAGGAGACTTCAGAGAGAGCATGACTCTGTTGACACCTTAATTTCATATTTCTAGCCTCCAGAACTGAGAGAGAATAACTTTCTGTTGTTTTAAACTATTCAGTTTATGGTAATTTGTTAAGGCAGTCCTAGAAAACTAGTATACTAATTAAGGTGAATACTAGTATTTTGTTTTAATTTGCATTCTTTGAGTGCTAAGAACATATTCCCATAAGACTGCTGAGCAGTAGTTCCTCTTTTTAGTTTTCTTTTCATATCCTTAGCCTTCTTACTGTTGGGTGTCTTTGTGTTTTCTTATTGATTTGTCTTAGATCTTTTATAAGATTTTTAACTCATTTACATTTTCTACTAATAAGGTAGAGTAGGTATGGTAATATTTTGCAATCTTTTCAGACATTCTCTTCTTTATTTAAGCACAGATTTACAAAAAAAAAAAAAAAAAAAAAAGTGTGGCTATTTTGAAAAGGAATTTTAAAGAATTTTTTTCCAAAACCAGAATTGCTCATTTTACCTGCATGTTATTACAGTATTAGAATGTATATTTGCAAAGGTATTGCTTTCAGTAGAATAAACAAAAAATAAAAGATTACTATGAAATATATATTCTTTAATAAACTATACTTGCATATGAATTTTACCTCTTCATAGAAAAAGCCAGGCTTTTCTGGTGCTTTTGTTCTATAGGAGGAAGAGGCAGAAGAGAAGAGGGAATGTAAAAATTACTGGCTTAGTATAATTACTGAATTTAAATTGAGAAAATTTTTTGAATAAACTCTGAATTTAATAAAATAAATACAAAGTTTTTTTTTTGTTTTTTTGGGTTTTTTTTGCGGTACGCGGGCCTCTCACTGTTGTGGCCTCTCCCATTGCGGAGCACGGGCTCCGGACGCCCAGGCTCAGCGGCCATAGCTCACGGGCCCAGCCGCTCCGCAGCATGTGGGATCCTCCCGGACCGGGGCACGAACCCGTGTCCCCTGCATCAGCAGGCAGACTCTCAACCACTGCGCCACCAGGGAAGCCCAATACAAAGTTTTTAATGTGTAGTACATGGTATGCATTTTGAACCTATCTCTTTTAAAAGTTGGTGTTTAATGTTTTAAGTGTAAAGATCATATTTCTTGTTTTTTTTCTGATTACCTATATTAGACTAGAACTGATTCCAACTACTTATTCATTCATCAAGTTTAACTTTTAAATATGTCTTTGTAAATATCCTTTGGTTTTTTCTGCATGTGTATACTATTTTTTCCAAATTAAGTAAATGTATAATTGATACATGGATTGTTATAAAAGCTTACTTAAAAACACATAATGTTGAGAAAGATTATCCAAAACTTAAAAATAAGGCATAAGTGTGCTTTCACTGTCATACCGAAGTACTGTCTAATCAGCCTGCTTAAGGGCATTTTAGAGATTGCAATTGTTTGTCTTACTTTTTATTGTTAATTGGACCCAGACTTCACAAAGTTAGATGTTAATTTGTCAAAGACTGTTAAGTTGCAATTTATTTTTGTCTGGCAGTGAATCAAATGATGTCTTTCTAGTAGAAAAGATAACCTTAAAGGTTATGGTTTTATTATCCTGAAGAATATTAATCAGTGTCTTAGTCCTTTGGGGCTGCTATAACAAAATACCACATCTGGGTACCTTATAAAGCAACAGAACTTATTTCTCAAAGTTCTGGAGGCTAAAATTCTGAGATCATGGTTGGGTGAGGATTCTCTTCTAGGTCATATGGCAGAAGGAGCTAGGGATCCGTCAGAAGTCCCTTTTATAAAGCACTAATCCTACGCATGAGGGTTCCACCTTCATGATCTAAGCACAGATCTGTCAGAAGTCCCTTTTATAAAGCACTAATACTACACATGAGGGTTCCACCTTCATGATCTAAGCACAGCCAAAAGCCACATACCATCACCTTTGGGAGTTGAGATTTCAACATACAAATTTTGGGGGGACACAAACATTCAGATGATAGCATTTAGTATTTAAAAATCTAACCTCGCAATCTTTTTTTTTTCAGTATTCTTTCTTCCATTGACCATATTTACTAGTCTCTCCTTCCCTCTTTGGAGCCCGCTTTACCATTCTACTTGTTCCCTGATTAAGTAGTTAAATATTTTTAACATATGCTCACTCTTTATTTTTATGAGAGTTTTGTTTTTAACTCTTTGAGATTAATACATTGACAAAAATGAGAACCTATAATAGTATATACTGTGGTTAAGCCCCAACTGCCCCCTCCATATAAATTTAGTACATACATGATGTATCTGGTATAATATATAATTAAATTTTGGAAAATTAGACTGTTGTAATGGCAGTAATTTGAAAATATTGTTAAAGAATTTTTATCTTAATTGACTCTTTGAATACAAGTAGGGTAATTAGAATGAGAATAAAGTAGGCAGCAAGGGGGAGGCATTTAGACTTATCTATTCTTATAGGACATTTTACATGTTCTCAATACTTGTAGGGGAGAAAAACTTGCCACCCCAAAATGACTCTTTGGCATGCAGATTATTTTAAGCTGAAAACAAGGCTCAAAGGACTCAGAAAAAAACTTTGATCTTCTCCCTAATGGCCTAAACGAATGTCAACAGAAGACATATTCCAGGAAGGGAGCTATCACTAGATAACTATAGTATAAACTAAGTGTGGAGACAGGAAGGAACCTAACAAAGTTTGCTTGTTAAAACTCTTTTCTGTGCCCAATTGTCTCTTTGTAACCCAACAAACATTTGTTTACAAACATTTGCTTACCAAACATTTGCTTACCAAACATTTGATTTTCCATTTTCATGGGAATTTCCCTCCTCCCCTTTGAAGTCCAAACCACTACCCCCAACATCCTCTTTTGTCTTTAGCTGAAGATGGTATTTAAGGTGAAGGTTTCAGTCATTTTGGTGAGTTACACAGTTTTCCTGGGTCTCTTCTATGTATACATGTTATGAAAATTTTGTTTGATTTTCTCCTATTAATCTGTCTCATGTCAATTGAATTATTAGACCAGCTAGAAGAACCTAGAAGGGTAGAGGAAAATTTCCCCTTCCCCAGCAGTTGGCAATGAGGATGGGCTGCAACTTTACTGACTGAACACTACTCTTGCCAAGACTGCTGCAGTAAAGAGCTTAGGGGAGTTTGTCATAAGGGTAAGAGGGTCATAAAAAATATTTAAAAAGGGACTTCCATGTCTGTCCGGTCCAGTGATTGGGACTCTGTTGTAGGGAGCCTGGGCTCAATCCCTGGTCAGGGAACTAAGATCCCACATGTCACACAGTGTGGCCAAAAAAAAAGGTAAGTGATCTTGGTCCATAAGAGATCTTTGTTGTCTCAAACGCTATTGTTTTACTAGTGATGTAACAAAAAGTTTTTACCCTCTTCGACAATTTTGGGGAGTAAGCTTTCTGGATCTTGTGAAGGCTGTACCCTTTGCACTGTCCTGTGGGGACACCTTTTTTGTCTTACTGGTTTCAGTCACTGTTAAGACTCTATTCATCAATGGCCAGACAATGGATCCTTCAAATTGGAAAATCTTCTTAATTGGTAAATTTTCTAGAGAGCTCTCATCATAAACAGCTGTTTTACTGGTACGTATAGAAGGATCAAGTTATAAGGTGGATACAAAGAAATATAACCTGCGGTGCTCCAAGGACAGTGGTGCTTCAAGGACAAAGGACAATGCTGCCTGAAAAAGTTTCAGCGTTACACCCCCTACCAGACTCTTAATCGCCCTCCCCACCAGCAATGGTTACGAAATTCCTGAGTCCACCTGGACGATGCCCACCTGGGTGACGGGATCTGTCCCAAATACGGAAAGGCATATGCCCTGTCCCACTCCCACCCTATAGAAGGAAGGTATACGTGCCTCAACCAATCAGTAAATGAAATTTTCACCTCGGACCATTCCTTTGTTTTCTGGCTATAAAAACTGATCAATAGCACATGTTCGGGCTCGACTCTCCCAGACTACTAGGAAGTCGGCCAGCTGTTCCGGCAGCGACCCTTCCCTCTAATAAATTCTATCTTCTTTACATTCTGCCTTGTGTCTGGAAATTCTTTTTCAACCTGCGTTTGGACCACAGCATAACCCTTAACATTAAACCCTTAGTTTAAAAAAAAAATGGTTTGGGAAGCTTTATTAAATTTGTGACCTCAGCTTCCCCTTATGCTAATAAAAACAGATGCTAATAGAAAACATTGTGTTAATTAACAAAAGAATGGAAAGAAGCCAAGGGAAATTCAAGGGATTGTTCCAAACAAGGTAAAACTTTTTAAAGTGTTAATAAGAAATAAGGTAAATAAAACAAATATTGAAAGTGTTGCAGGAAGGGGAACCCCTTCCAGGGCCCAAGAATGGGCTCCTGTCTAACCTCAGAAATGAATTGTCCAAGGAGATGCATATGGTGAAAAAGCAAGAGACTTTATTGGGAAGGGGCACAGGGGTGGAGAGCAGTAGGGAAAGGGAACCCAGGAGAACTGCAATGCCACATGGCTTGCAGTCTCAGATTCTATGGTAATGAGGTTAGTTTCTGGGTTGGTTCTGGCCAGTCATTCTGGGTCCTTCCTGGTGGTGCATGCATCGCTCAGCCAAGATAGATTCCGGCAAGAAGGAGTCTGGGAGGTTGGTAGGATGTATGGACTGGCGTCTCCTCTCTCCTTTTGACTTTCCCGAATTCTTTTGTTTGGTAGTAAGCTTGTCAGTTCTGAGTTCCTTACCGGGACCTTCTGTTGTAAGATAACTCATGCAACTGGTTTCTATCATGCCTGGTCGGGACAGGCGGTTTCAGTCAGTGGTTCCCCTAACAAAAGTGGTGAAGTAAAGAGAAATCAGATAGGGAAGAATCACGGGACTCAACCCAGCAGGATGGAAATCTTTAGATGGTTATTAAGAAATGGGATAAATAAAATAGAAAGTGATGTGATTAAAACAAAGATTTTAATTCAGCACTACCTAAGGTTGGATGGGCCAAAGGGACCCTTTATTGGTCCCCCCTTCCCCCAGTATTAAAGGGCTCCAAATAAGTCTGTTTTATTTATCCCAGTTTGGAGAAATTTAAA
Source organism: Hyperoodon ampullatus (assembly GCF_949752795.1). NCBI lineage: Eukaryota > Metazoa > Chordata > Mammalia > Artiodactyla > Ziphiidae > Hyperoodon > Hyperoodon ampullatus. The sequence goes on from NC_136924.1 coordinate 46,849,183, forward strand.
AGACTGGAAGAAAAAAAATCACACTGAGAAACCTGACCAGCAATTTCTTGGGCCAACAGTTAGGCTGATTAATCAAGTTAAATGTTAATAAAAGGGCCTGGGTTCCCTGGCTTATCCCCTCAGTTGGGACCCAAAGCCTTTTATAAAGGAATGGATTAAATGCCTGGGAAGTAGAAAGAAAAAGTTTCTGGGACTCTCTGTAAGAGTGAGACTTATGGGTCTTGATGAATGCTACGGTTAAAGGCATAAGAGTTAATAAAATTGAGATGAAAATTTATAAGAAAATTGTTGTATTTGAGCGGGTTATAGATAAGATGGTTGCATGTCCTTTTGCCTGATTGTAGTGTGGGGATGGACATTGTGTCTCACTGGGGAATGCTTCCCCACCTGGTATTGTAAGACAGCAGTATAAATGCATCCTTCAGGCAATGTTAATTGAACATGCTTAAAGGAAACCAGTAGGATTGCCTGAGACCACACCATGTGAGATGGACACTGGGCACTGATATTCTGGGTCTAACAGAGCAATAATAGAGGATTTTTGCCCCTAGAGTGAATTGGTATGGGTTGAATTGTGTACTCTGAAAGAGTACACAATTTATTAAATACCGTGTACAGACTTTTTTTTTTTAAACATCTTTATTGGAGTATAATTGCTTTACAATGGTGTGTTAGTTTCTGCTTTATAACAAAGTGAATCAGCTATACATATATATATATATATATATATATATATATATATATATATATATATATATATGTATCCCCATATCTCCTCCCTTTTGCATTTCCCTCCCACCTTCCCTATCCCACCCCTCTAGGTGGTCACAAGGCACAGAGCCGCTCTCCCTGTGCTATATGGTTGCTTCCCACTAGCTATCTATTTTACATTTGGTAGTATATATAAGTCCATGCCACTCTCTTAGACTTTTTAAAGCCTGATTCATTGAACCCTGAAGTTCTAGAACATAGAAATTTTTTGATTTCCATTTTAGTTAGAAATCTTCTCCCTGATATAAGAAGGCACATTTAAAAAAATATGTAGTTGGGTGGGCAGATCAACCTTTTGATATCATTTAGGTGGCAGCCCAGTTCTCTGGAGAATTGAAAGCAACTGTCTTTGTCTTGCAAATCTCTACAAAATCAGAACTGTAAATACAGCCCACAATGGCCTGAGAGTAAGCCTGGTTTACTCAACAGGGCAAAACCTGAAATCGAAAGAAAGAAAAAGAGAAAGAGGTCTTTTAACAGTACAAACTGCTGGAAAGGCTCCCTTGCCCAAAATCTAATTCACAGCTTCCTTAAGGATTTATCAAGGAAAAATACAAATCTTAAAAATCTTTTTCACAAACAGTAAAAAAGACTTAGCCATCTGAGCAAATAAACTTTGCTTACTCCAATAGTTATTTACAAACTAGTGAGTTTTGTATTATACCTGGTTCATGACTAAAGTTTTAAAATGAAATCTGTGAGATCTCTGGCTGTGTCTGTCTCTATGTCTATGTGTGTACATTACAGATATGGTATTTTTCTACCTCCAAATAATATTATCAAAATTAATTTGTAAAAGAGCTCTATTTAATTGGCTTAATAGAACATACTTATGAATTAAATATTGGTAAATGTAGTAGAAACTAACCCAAATGTTTTTCAAGTTCATATGATCTAGAATTAACCTTTAGTAAATAAAAGTAAATTTAAGTTATTGGTTTAATTAAAATAGGCATGTCTTTAGAGTTATCATCATTAAATGTAAAACTTATATTCTACCCAGCTTGACCACAAGTCAAATAAGTTCATGTTATCTCTGCTACAAAACTTGTCAGCCAAAAAAAAAAAAAAAAAAAAAAACTTGGTATGATGAAATTTCCGTAAGTAATTATATAAATGTAATTGGGAAAAGGGATTTTAGGTTAACTCTCTAAGAATAATTATGCTTTATGGTATGTCATCTTAAAAATAGTTTCCCCAAATCTTTTTGATAACTTGAAATTTAGAGTTTTACTAAGTTAATTTAAATGATGAGAATTTATTAAATGTCTAGATTATTTCCAAATAAGATAAAATACTGAAACATTAATTGCTAAACAATTCTAAGTTTACCTATTTTTGTCTTATTATAGAAAAAATAAAGATATGTAAGTTTATTAGTAAATGTGTCTTGTACCACATTGAAAAAACATAGTTATACTATGAGAAAATGTACACATCTAGAAATTATGAAATGTATTCATGTTTGCCAGTCATAAAAAATACTGGTATAACAAACAGTTCACAATTGCAAAGTTTTAGATTTCACTAAAAATTAAGGTTTCTAAGGGTTAAAAATTCTAATTAATACATGTCATTGAAACTACTAAAACTAAGAAGGAAATGTCTTTGTATGTAAGGAAATTTTTTTTAAACTGTATAAGGAATCAAAATGCATTTTGTTAAGGAAAAGAAAGTAAGTTTGTTCTAAAGAGAGAGAGAGAAAGGGAAAGCATAGGATAAAATCTGAATGTAAAAAGGAAGTCATAGAAGGTTTGTGGAAAATAAACCCTGAGAAAAAGAGTTTTGTGCATGGTCAGGACTGGCTAAGATTAGAATAAATTTAATTGAGTAAATGAATTTTAATGTTAAAAGTAAACTGGTGCAAAACGAGAATTTTATTTTCTCTATCTCTCAAGAGGACAAAGTTTTCTTGGAATATTGATTTGCTTTGATAACAGATTGTAAAACTTTCTTTACCTTTTAAGTAATCTGTTGTATAATAACTTTCTGCATTTGCTTTTGAAATCTTTTATTGTCACTTTGGTTAAGTGAATAAGTATTGTTTCACAGTGAACTGTGGTTCTATTTGACAAAGTATTTTAAAACCTTTTGATATCACTGACAAGCCCCCAAATCAAATTCTAAATGAAGTGTTTTTTAGCTCTTGCTAACTTTGGGATGCTCAGAGGGCCCCTTAAACATCTCAAACATCTCAAAGCCTAAACTAATTAGGCTTATTTGGTATGTAAAATTACACGGGAAACATTGTCAAATGAGAGATGATAAAACTTCTTAGGTTTTATTGGGTGAGTAAATATTATTTATATCAATGTTCTAGAAATTATATGAAATTCCCCAAATCTGGATATGTTCCTGGTATAATTTTATCAGTCATAAATCTAGTTATTATCTTAAAGTGTTGTGTGTCACAGAATTAACCAGATTTCTTTGTCAATTTAATTGTAATCAGATCTTTAACCATGCCATTTTAAGTCTTTTGTCATTTTAGATAGCTATTCTTTGACCCTTTGGAAAAAATGCTTCTTTTTGAAGAAGATTCATAGAAAGGACTTTATGACATCAAGCTTTCTGATAACATTTAGTTTATACTACTGAACTGGGTTAGAAATTACAGAACTCAAATGGAAAACTTGATGGTTTCATAAAACTCTTAACAGAAGATCAAGCTCAACAAAAATTAATTACATGGAACTGAATGAACTGAAAAATATGATTATATTTTTTATGACTTTTTGTCTGAAAAAAGCTTTTTATTTTGTTTTCCAGATATGAGGAAACTTTTCCTCTTATGCCAACTATGACTTCAGTCATGTGGTAAATTTTATCTTTGTAAGCAGAATTGAAATATTTATCTTTTTCTCCCTACCTGATTCCTCCAGGATTTGGAAACTTGGTGAGTATTCTTATTTTCATGGCAATATCATTATTTACATAAGTTCACTAAGAATCTGTTCTCCTTATAACAGGACATACTTGGAAATATTGATTATATTACCATGGCTTTGACTGGAATTCCATATTTGAGAATATGCATAGAATCAGATATGACCGGACAACTTTAAGAAACTAATATTGACTTTATGGACCCATAAGGCCCTTTGAGAAAGCGGCCTGGTGGTACTTTGCTTACAGATTACTCAGAAACCTTACCAGGTAAATAAGAAGGGTAACTTCCTGGCAAATGCAGGGACTCCAGCATATTTTGGGGACCCCAAGAAGAGGAATTCACCCAAATCTATAGGTATTACAAATGAGTCTGATGGCGAGTTCTCGGTGTGGCTTCCTGGCCTCAAGAGGCATTTAAAAATTCAATTTGAGATTATTTATGAAAAGTACCCACAAAGCAGATTTAAGAAGATGTATGGTCAACTGCTATTCTTGCTGGACTTATGGAAATAGACCAAGTTTAATGAAACTAAACTTATTTTGGAAATAAAGTAGTCTTAATTTGGCTATCTTTGATATCATTGATAGTAAAATTGAAGGTGATTTTTAAAAAGAAAGAATACTTTTTGCTTCAGCAGAAACTATAGTACACAGTTGTGGATACTAGGTTCTTGTTCTGTTAATCATCTTTGAAGTTTTGTTTTTCCACCTGTAAATTGGACTGGATCCTGAATTCTTCTAGTTTCCTCAAATATTTGGCTACAACTCTCCAAACTAATGTTTCCAATTTTCTCTCACTTTTCACTTGGAATTACTGAGGGTCAAAGCTGCTGTTTTCCTGAAGATCTGCAAAATTAAGCTGAACACCTTCACATAAACTTAAGAAAGATCAACAAAATAGCCCATGTTTAGACAATTCTCATGCCTGTTGCTGTGTAAGTCACTCAGAAAGTTTGACTGAATAGTCAATGACATCATCAGAGACATTTTGTTGCCGAGATATCGGCTTTCCTGTGCACCGATGCCAAACAAATATGGAGACAGAGATTTTGGAGGAAGAGAGAGATGGCTTTCTTTTTCTGCCAGGCAGAAGGGAAGACACAGCAGGCTAGCGCCTTAAGAACTGTGTCCCCCACCTCCACTGGGAATCGGAGATTTTATATGTGGGGTTCACAGTCCGGGTTATATGATAAGAATCAAAGTAGTGAAGGTCTTGCATTCTTCTTCTTCCTGCATTATTTCAAAATAGTCACAGCTGGCGTCAGGCAGCCCAGCAATTGGGTCCGTTTGTCTCTGGGTATCGGCCTGGGACATTTTTTCTGAAATGCAAATATTACATGGGGTGATTTGCTACAGGGAGTGCAGGATGTAATTCACATAGTTTTAAAGAGTAATAGGTTAGCTTTGTGAAGTACAAATATAGTTACAGACACTACAGATTAGTAACAGTTAAAAAAAAAAAAAAACTAGGAGTGATTAACTCTTTCAGGCCAGGTTATGTTTCTTCTCTAGCCTGTTTGTTCACTGTTCCTTTTATTTTCCTTTTTCTCAAGAGAGGGAAGACTTTATTTCTATTTTTGCTGCAACAATTCAAAAGTGTAAAAGATGCTTTGACCTTGACATCTAGAAATCTTCTTGACTGACTGGCCCCTAGGCTCAGAAACTGGTTCGTAATTTGCTCCAATCACTAACCTTTGTTTTTCTTTTGTATCCATTAGAAATGCCTCTTACAAAATACATAACTGCTTGCACCTTATAGGCCTAACTTTGAGAGCCCACCTGCATCACCACCTACTGAAATAAGTAACTGAACTGATCTATTGTTAGTACTAAGAGGCTGGTTTAATGAGATGGAGCAGTCTATTAACTCATCTTCTGGACTGTGAAACTTCTTAAAAGAAGTTTCAAAGGCAAGACTGTAGGGGAACAAACCTTGCCATCCCAAAATGTCTCTTTGGCATGCAGATTATTTTGAGCCAAAAACAATCAAGGCCCAAAACCTCAGGAAGATACTTGACCTTCCTGTAACTGCCTAAAAGAAAGTAAATAGAGGACCTATTCCAGGAAGGAAGCTAGTACCATAATAGTTAATATTAACTAGGTGTGTAGGTGGAAGAACCTAGCAAAGCCTGGTAAAATTCCACTGTGTTCCACTGTCTCTGCATAACCAAGCAAACATCTGTTTATCAAACATTTGCTTTTCCATTTCCATGTGAATTGCCCTCCTGCAATTTGAGGCCCAAATCACTAACCCCAATATCCCTTTTTTGTCCTTAGCTGAAGATGGTATTGAAGATGAAGATTTCTGTCATTTTGGTAAGTTACTTAGATTTCCTGGGTCACTCCTAAGTATACATGTTATTAGATTTTTGTTTGATTTTCTCCTGTTAGTCTATCTCATGTCATTTAATTCTTAGACCTTCCAGACGAACCTAGAAGGGTAGAGAGAAATTTCTTCCTCCCTGACTATACTTTCAGAGATTTGATCCCACTAGCTCTTTTCTCTACATAGTTATCTCAGAGCTTCTGGTGTTTGTTTCCTTGATGTGAATGTATTCCAAGCATAACTCTTACATTTTTCGTTCATAGACACCATCAATGGTTACAAATATTAACTCCAAATTATGAGGTAAGTACTCTGTTTAACATACTTGTTTTACAAATAGGTATGAAAAGTTAAGTAACTCACTGCAGCCATCAAACTAGTAATTGAGAAGCAGAGATTTGAACGCAGGCTGGTTGAGGCCAGAATTTCAGCTACTCAATCTCACTCAAGGCTATCTGACTCTCCATTGTGGCTTTGGAAATAGCACTTACTCGCTTAGCTGCCAGGAGGGACAATTGAGGTCCAGGAGGTTCAAGCATTTTGCCCAAAGGTAACTAGCCAACTAGTAGTAATTGGGATTATTTTGCTACTTCACAATAAAAAAAAAGTCAAGGAAAAAAGAAAAGCTAGGATATACAAAGGGAGTGAGGTATTGTTGTGAAAATTGAGCAAAAACAGGAAGAGAGGAAATTAGAGGGAAAATGTTAACAAAGGTGAGTTTGCATATTGAAACTTGCCTGAGGTAAAATTGACTGAACTGTGCATAAATAAAGGTAGAGGAAAAGACTAAATACAGAGATAAGGCTGAGGGGAAAAAACAAAATTGTGAAAGCACCTTTCTCTTAGACAGTTCTCTGGGGTGGATGCATATTGTGTGACAAACTTAACCCAGCACAGCTGAGTTATTGTCTAGAGAAGCTGCAGAGCAAAGACTAGAGAAAAGTCAGTAGTGAGTGTCAATGAAAAAATGTTGCCTGCTATATCAGTAGACAGAGGATGTTGCAGCCATCAAGCCATCACATTGTAGTGCTGCCCACCCCCCACATGGTGAGCCCTGAGGAAACTCAGGATGGGAACAGGATGCCTGCCATCAAGTAGTCAGACACTGCAGCTACCCCCAAAGATGCACCCTGAGGAGACTTAGGATGGGAAAACACAGGATACTGACCCCAGATAGCTGAGGTGTATATCAAAGGAATGATTTCAGTGAGCCCAGACTCTTGCATCTTCCCATTATATATAAAAGTGCTAGATTCCTTAACTTGAGATGTCTGGTTTTCTTTAATTAATAGTAAGCTTTTGATGTTCTGACTACCTGGTCTTCCTTACAAAAACTAAATACCCTGGCTCCCACCTCACCTCTTCAGAACAGTCTCTCAGAGGTAAGAGAGAGGTTAAAAAAAAAAGCCTTTCTTTTTACCTCTCCCTTAGCTGCCTGAAGAATTTAGATAAAGGTCTTGTTCCCAGAATAGAGATATCACCAGAGATATCTGCAATTAATATGGGCTAAGTGTGGTGGGAGGGAAACTTCACAGGGCCTAGAGCTTTATCAGAGTGCACTCTGAGTCCCATTGTCTCTGGATGATCCAGTAAACATTTGTTTACCAAATATTTGCTTTTCTATCTTCTTGTAAATTGCCTTCCTCCCCTTTGAGGTCCAAACCACTATCCCCAACACCCTCTTTTTTCTTTAGCTGAAGATGGTATTCAAGGTGAAGATTTCAGCCATTTTAGCAAGTTTCTCAGTTTTCCTGGGTCTCTTCCATGTATACATGTTATTAAACTTCTGTTTATAATATTTCCTGTTAACCTGTCTCAAGTCAATTTAATTCTTAGACCAGTCAGAAGAACCTAGATGGGTAGAGGAAAATTTCTTCCCCTGCAACAGTTGAAACTAAGTAAAGGGTATGCAGGCATTCATTATATTATTCTTCAACTATTCTGTAAGCTTGACTTTTTTTATACAAATAGAAAAATAAAAAACAGTATATCGAGTAGGAAATACTACTTTAAATTCTGCATTATGCTCTATATCCAGAATTATAGTCTTGAATGTTATTGTTTTTAGATCAGTGATTATTCCATAATATTGCCTTATTTGTAAACATTTTCTCATGTTGAAATATTCTTTATAATTTTGATAACAGCTATTTTTAAATGTAATATATATATGTATATTATATGTTAGGAATTTTACATTTATTAACATTATCCCCATAACAATCCTGAAAGGTAAATGTTATTTTTTCCATATTTCAGATGAGAAAAGAAAGGCTCAAAACATGTTATTTTTGCCCTTGGTCACATGCAACTATAAATGTTGGTGCTGTGATTTATGCCCAAGTGTGTCAGAATTCAAACTCTATGCTCTTTCATTCTATCACCTGCTTCCAGTGCCAAGAGATTCATTTGTTGATGGGTGGGCAGTGGTCCTTTGGGAGAGAGCCATTTATGCCAATTAAAACTTATTAAAATGATACTCATGCAAAATGAGGAAAATGAATGAATTCTGTTGCTTTATCTGTTTTTCAAAGTTGTCAAAATATGAATCCCTCTCCAAAAACCTTCAAAATGCAGGTTCGTTGTCTTATTCAGGTGGCTTATCATAAGCAAGAGTTAATGTATCAGGACTTCCCTGGTGGTCCAGTGGTAAAGAATCCACTTTACAGTGTAGGGGACTCAGGCTTGATCCCTGGTCAGGGAACTAAGATCCCACATGTTGTGGGGCAACTAAGCCCATGTACTACAACTACTGAACTCTGCGCCTCAATGAGAGAGCCTGAGTGCCACAAATTACAGAGACCACATGCCCTGGAGCCTCCACGGCACAGCTAGAGAGAGAAAACCTGCACACCACAACTAGAGAGAAGCCTGCACACCACAACAAAGATACCATGTGCCACAACTAAGACCCAATGCAGCCAAAAATAAATAAAATAAATAAGAAACCTTAAAAAATATAAAAAAATAAAAAATAAAAGAGCCAGTGCTTTCTAAATAAAGAAAAAGAGTTAATGTATCAACTGCATGTTTGACAGCACTATTTTAAAACATACTGGCATTTGGCTGTTACTTCAAGTTCCCCAATTTTTCCATTTTAAAGCATTCATATTCTTATCAATAAGTGGCACTTTCTTCCTGTAAGGCAAAGCATCAGTCATTCATGCAACAAATATTTATTGAGTACTTCATGAGTGCTTAGCATACCATGTATGCAATTTACTGGAAATCCTATTGCAAACTTAACCACATTTTGCTTCTGTTGAAGATAGTAACATTACATGATTTTTTTCCCTCATGATTTGTTTTTTAAAATAAATTTATTTATTTATTTTTGGCTGTGTTGGGTCTTCATTTCTATGCGAGGGCTTTCTCTAGTTGTGGCAAGTGGGGGCCACTCTTCATCGCGGTGCGTGGGCCTCTCACTGTCGTGGCCTTCTCTTGTTGCGGAGCACAGGCTCCAGACGCGCAGGCTCAGTAGCTGTGGTGCATGGGCTTAGTTGCTCCGCGGCATGTGGGATCTTCCAAGACCAGGACTCGAACCCGTGTCCTCTGCATTGGCAGGCAGCTTCTCAACCACTGCACCACCAGGAAAGCCCTTTCCCTCATGATTTTAAAGTTTTTTGACATTAGCAAAACTATTATAGAATATTTAGTGGACTATATTTTTCTTTTTTAAAATTGAAGTATAGTGATTTATAATATTATATTAGCTTCAGGTGTAAAACTGATTCAATATTTTTATACATTATATTCCATTTAAAGTTATTATAAAATTTTGGTTATATTCCCTGTTCTGTGCATTACATCTTTGTATTTTATTTATTTTATATCTAGTAGTTTGTACCTATTAATCCTCGTCCCTTATCTTGCCCCTCCCCCAAGCTGGTAACCAATAGTTTGTTCTCTGTATCTGTGAGTCTGTTTCTGTTTTGTTATACTCATTTGTTTTATTTTTTAGATTCTACAAATTAGTGAAAATATACAGTATTTGTCTTTCTCTGTCCGACTTACTTCATTAAGCACAATACCCTCAAGTCCATCCATGTTGTTATAAATGGCAAAATTTCCTTCTTTTTTATGGCTGAGAAATACTCCACTGTGTGTGTGTGTGTATATATATATATATATGTATATTCATATCTTGGCTATTGTAAGTAATGCTGCTGTGAACGTTAGGGTGTATATATCTTTAGGAATTAATGAGTTTTTGTTGTTGTTGTTGTTTTTCAGACATATACCCAGTAGTAGAATTGCTGAATCATATGGTAGTTCTATTTTTAAGTTTTTGAGGTACCTTTATAATGTTTTCCATAGTGGCCATACCAATTTACATTCCCACCAGGAGTGAACTAGAGTTCTCTTTTCTCCAAATCCTAGTCGACATTTATTGTGATCTTTTTGATGATAGCCATTCTGACGATATGAAGTAATATGTAATTGTAGTTTTGATTTGAAGTTCCCTGATGATTAGTGACATTGAGCATCTTCTCCTGTGCCTGTTGGCCATCTGTATGTCTTCTTTGGAAAAATGTCTATTCCCATCTTTTGCCCATCTTAAATCAGATTGCTTGTTTTCTATATTGAGATATAATAAATCCTTTATCAAACATATCATTTGCAAATATCTTCTTCCATTCAGTAAGTTGTCTTTTTGTTTTGTTAATAGTTTCCTTTACTGTGCAAAAGTTTTAATTTAATTAGGTCACATTTGTTTATTTTGGCTTTTGTTTCTCTTGCCTGAGGAGACAGAGTCCCCCAAAACTATTGCCAGGGATTATGCCAAAGAGTGTATTGCCTAGGTTTTCTTCTAGGAGTTTTATGGTTTCCAGCCTTACATTTAGGTCTTTAATTCATTTTTAGTCTTTTTTTTTTAATATGGTATGAGAAAATGTTTTAAGTTTATTTTTTTACATGTAGTTGTCCAGTTTTCCCAATGCCACTTACTGAAGAGACTGTCTTGCCCTCTTTATATATTTTTGCCTCCTTTTTCATAGATTAATTGACCATATGTGTTTATTTCTTGCCTCTGTATTTTGTGCCACTGATTTATGTGTCTGTTTTGTGCCAATACCATACTGTTTTAATTACTGTAGCTTTGTATTTCAGTCTGAAGTCAAGGAGCATGATATCTCTAGCTTTCCTCTTTGTTCTCAAGATTAATTTGGCTATTTGGGGACTTTTGAAACTCCATACAAATTTTAGGATGATTTGTTCTAGTTCTGTGAAAAGTATCATGGGTATTTTGAAAGAGATTGCATTACATCTGTAGATTGTGTTGGGTTGTATGCATTTTTAAACAATATTAATTCTTCCAATTCATGAACATGGGATATCTTTCCATTTATTTGTATCATCTTCAATTTCCTTCATCAGTGTCTTATAGTTTTAATATAATAGGTCTTTCACCTCCTTGGTTAAGTTTATTCTTAGGTATCTTATTCTTTTTGATAAAATTGTATATGGGATTGTATTCTTAATTTCCCTTTCTGATGGTTCATTGTTACTATATGAAAACACAACAGATTTCTGTATATTAATTTTGTATCCTGCAACTTTACTGAATTCACTTATTAGTTCTAATCATTGTTTTGTGGAGACTTTAGTGTTTTCTATATATAGTATTATGCCACCTGCAAATAGTGACAGTTTTATTTCTTCCCTTCCAATTTGGATGACTTTTATTTCTTTTTCTTGTCTGATTGCTGTGGATAGGACTTCCAATACTGTGTTAAATAGAAATGGTGAAAGCAGGCATCCTTGACTTGTTTCTGATTTTAGAGGAAAAGTTTTCAGTTTTTCGCCATTGAGTATAATATTAGCTGTGGGTTTGTCATAAATGACCTTTATTATGTTGAGATATGTTCCCTCTATACCAACTTTGTTGAGAGTTTTTACCATGAATGAGTGTCGAATTTTGTCAAATGCTTTTTCTACCTCTATTGAGGTGATCATGTGATCTTTATCGTCATTTTGTTAGTGTGGTGTAACACATCAACTTGTGAATATTGAACCATCCTTGCATCCTTGGACTAAATCAAACTTGATTATGGTGTATGATCCTTTTAATATATTGTTGGATTCCATTTGCTAATATTTCTTTGAGAATTTTTCTGCATCTATATTCGTGACAGATATTAGCTTGTAACTATCTTTCTTTGTAGTGTCTTTGTCTGATTTTCATATCAGGACAATGGTGGTCTTGTAGAATGAATTTGGGGATGCACCTTCCTCTTCAATTTTTGGGAATAGTTTCAGAAAGACAGATAGTAACTCTTCTTTATATGTTTAGAAGAATTCCCCTGTAAAGTCATCCAGTCCTAGGCTTTTGTTTCTGGGAGGTTTTTTTTTTTTTTTTTTAAAGTTCAATTTCAGTACTACTGATCATTCTGTTCAGATTGTCTGTTTCTGCCTTGTTCTCTCTTGGAAAGTATATGTTTCTAGATATTTGTCTGTTTCTTCTATATTGTCCAATTTGTTGACATATAACTGTCCATAGTATACTCTTATGATTTTTTGTATCTCTGTGATATCAGTTATTTTTGTTTCTCCTCTTTCATTTCTTATTGTTTTTATTTGGGCTCTCTCTCCTGATGAGCTTGGCTAAAGGTTTATCAATATTGTGCATCTTTTTAAAAAAACAGCTCTTTATTTTATTCATCTTTTATATTGTTTTTAGAATCTATTTTATTTATTTTCTCTCTGGTTGTTATCATGTTCTCCTGCTGACATTAGGCTTTGTTTTTTCTTCTTTTGATAATTCATTTAGATGGTATGTTAAGTTGTTTGAGATCTTCTGTTTTTTGAGTTATGCCTGTATCACTATAAACTGCCCTCTTAGAACTGTTTTTGCTGGGTCCTAAATATTTTGGAAAGTTTTAAAAAAATTTTCTGAAATTTTTGTCTGAAAGTATTTTCTGATTTTCTCTTTGGTTTGTTGTTGTTGTTGTTGTTGACCCATTGATTTTTAGTAGCATGGTGTTTAGTATTCAGGTGTTTGTGTTTTCCCCACTTTTCTTCCTGTAATTGATTTCTCATTTCATACTGTTGTGGTCAGAAGATACTTGGAGTAATTTCAATTCCCTCAAATCTTTTGAGAAATGTTTCATGGCCCAGAACGTGGTCTATCTTGGAGAATGTCCCACGTGCACTTGAAAAGAATGTATTCTGCTGTTTGTGGATGCAATGTCCTATACGTACCTATTAAGGCTAACTATTATAATGTGTCCATTAAGGTCATTGTTTCTTTATTGATTTTTCTCTCTGGGTGATCTGTCCATTCATGGGTTTATGTCCCCTACTATTATTGTATTATTGTCAGTTTCTCCCTTTATGTCTGTTTATGTTTGCTTTATATATTTAGGTGCTCCTATATTAGGTGCACATATATGTTTACAAATGTTTTATCCTCTTCTTATATTGATCCCTTTATCATTATATAATACCCTTCTTTGTCTTTCTTTATGGCCTTTGTTTTAAAGTCTATTTTTTCTGACATGAGTATTGCTACCCCCACTTTCTTGTCATTTCTATTTGAATGAAATATCTTTTTCCATCCCCTCAATTTCAGTCTGTGTGTGTCTTTAGCACTGAAGTGAGTCCCTTTTAGGCAGCATATTGCAGGTTCTTGGTTTTCTGATTTTTGTTTTTGTTTTAATCCAATTGGCCACTCTTTGTCTTTGATTGGAGCATTTACTCCTTTAACATTTAAAGAGATTTTTGGCCTTGAAACAAGATGGCAGAGTAGAAGGACGTGCTCTCACTCCCTCTTGTGAGAACACCAGAATCACAATTAGCTGCTGGACAATCATCGATAGGAGGACACCGGAACTCACCAAAAAAGATACCCCACATCCAAAGACAAAGGAGAAGCCACAATGAGATGGTAGGAGGGGCGCAATCACAGTAAAATCAAATCCCATAACTGCTTGGTGGATGACTCACAGATTGGAGAACACTTATACCACAGAAGTCCACCCACTGGAGTAAAGGTTCTGAGCCCCACATCAAGCTTCCCAACTTGAGGATCAAGCAATGGGGGGAGGAATTCCTGGAGAATCAGACTTTGAAGGCTAGTGGGATTTGATTGCAGGACTTCTACAGGACTGGGGGAAACAGAGACTCCACTCTTGGAGGGCACACACAAACTAGTGTGCACATCAGGACCCAGGGGAAGGAGCAGTGATGCCAGGAGAGACTGAACCAGACCTACCTGTTAGTTTTGGAGGGTCTCCTGCAGAGGAGGGGGGTGGCTGTGGCTCACTGTGGGGACAAAGACACTCGAAGCAGAAGTTCTGGGAAGTACTCCTTGGTGTGAACCCGCCCAGAGTCCACCATTAGCCCCAACAAAGAGCCCAAGTAGGCTCCAGTGTTGGGTTGCCTCAGGCCAAACAACCAACAGGGAGGGAACCCAGCCCCACCCATGGACAGTCAAGTGGATTAAAGTTTTACTGAGCTCTGCCCACCAAAGCAACAGTCAGCTATAACCACCACCAGTCCCTCCATCAGGAAACTTGCACAAATCTCTTAGATAGCCACATCTACCAGAGGGCAAAGAGAAGAAGGAAGAAGAACTACAATCCTGCAGCCTGTGGAAGAAAAACCACATTCACAGAAAGATAGACAAGATGAAAAGGCAGATGGCTATGTACCAGATGAAGGAACAAGATAAAACCCAAGAACAACAACTAAATGAAGTTGAGATAGGCAACCTTCCAGAAAAACAGTTCAGAATAATGATAGTGAAGATGATCCAGGACCTTGGAAAAACAATGGAGGCAAAGATGGAGAAGACGCAAGAAATGTTTAACAAAGACCTAGAAGAATTAAAGAACAAACAAGCAGAGCTGAACAATACAATAACTGAAACGAAAACTACACTAGAAGGGATCAATAGCAAAATAACTGAGCAGAAGAATGGATAAGTGACCTGGAAGACAGAATGGTGGAATTCACTGCTGCAGAACAGAATAAAGAAAAAAGAATTAAAAGAAATGAATACAGCCTAAGAGACTCCTGGGACAACATTAAATGCAACAACATTTGCATTATAGGTGTCCCAGAAGGAGAGGAGAGAGAGAAAGGACCAGAGATAATATTGACGAGATTATAGTTGAAAACTTTAGTAACAAGGGAAAGAAAATAGCCACACAAGTCCAGGAAGCACAGAGAGTCCCATACAGGAAAAACACAAGGAGCAACACGCTGAGACACATAGTAATCAAATTGGCAAAGATTAAAGGCAAAGAAAAATTATTGAAAGCAGCAAGGGAAAAAGGAAAAATAACATACAAGCGAACTCCCATGAGGTTAACAGCTGATTTCTCAGCAGAAACTCTACAAGCCAGAAGGGAGTGGCATGATATACTTAAAGTGGTGAAAGGGAAGAACCTACAACCAAGAATTACTCTACCCTGCAAGGGTCTCATTCAGATTCAATGGAGAAATAAAAGATTTACAGACAAGCAAAAGCTAAGAGAATTCAGCACCACCAAACCAGCTCACAACAAATGCTAAAGGAACTTCTCTAAGTGGGAAAAACAAGAGAAGAAAAGGGCCTACAAAAACAAACCCAAAACAATCAAGAAAATGGTCATAGGAACATACATATTGATAATTACCTTAAACATGAATGGATTAAATGCTCCAACCAAAAGACACAGGCTTGCCAAATGGATACAAAAACAAGACCCATATATATGCTGTCTACAAGAGACCCACTTCAGACCTAGGGACACATACAGACTGAAAGTGAGGGGATGGAAAAAGATATTCCATGCAAATGGAAATCAGAAGAAAGCTGGAGTAGCAATTCTCGTATCAGACAAAATAGACTTTAAAATAAAGAATGTTACAAGAGACAAGGAAGGACACTACATAATGATCAAGGGATCAATCCAAGAAGAAGTTATAACAATTATAAATATGCATGCACCCAACATAGGAGCACCTCAATACATAAGGCAACTGCTAACAGTTATAAAAGAGAAAATCGACAGTAACACAATGATAGTGGGGGACTTTAACACCTCACTAACACCAATGGACAGATCATACAACATGAAAATAAATAAGTAAACAGAAGTTTTAAATGACACAATAGGCCAGAGATTTAATTGATATTTTTAGGACATTCGATGCAAAAACACCAGATTACACTTCCTTCTCAAGTGTGCATGGAACATTCTCCAGGATAGATCACATATTGGGTCACAAATCAAGTCTCAGTAAATTTAAGAAAATTGAAATCATATCAAGCATCTTTTCTGACAACAATGCTATGAGATTAGAAATGAATTACAGGGGAAAAAATGTAAAAATCACAAACACAAGGAGGCTAAACAATACGTTACTAAATAACCAAGAGATCACTGAACAAATCAAAGAGGAAATCAAAGAATACCTAGAGACAAATGACAATGAAAACACGACAATCCAAAACCTATGGGATGCAGCAAAAGGAGTTCTAAGAGGAAAGTTTATAGATATACAAGCCTACCTCAAGAAAGAAGAAAAATCTCAAATAAACAATCTAACCTTACACCTGAAGGAACTAGAGAAAGAAGAACAAACAAAACCCAAAGTTAGCAGAAGGGAAGAAATCATAAAAATCAGAGCAGAAATAAATGAAATAGAAACAAAGAAAACAATAGCAAAGATCAATAAAACTAAAAGCTTGTTCTTTGAGAAGATAAACCAAATTGATAAACCATTAGCCAGATTCATCAAGAAAAAGAGGGAGAGGACTCAAATCAATCAAATTAGAAATGAAAAAGGAGAAGTTACAACAGACACCGCAGAAATACAAAGCATCCTAAGAGACTACTACAAGCAACACTATGCCAATAAAATGGACAACCTAGAAGAAATGGACAAATTCTTAGAAAGTTATAACCTTTTAAGACTGAACCAGGAAGAAATAGAAAATATGAACAGACCAATCACAGGTAATGAAATTGAAACTGGGATTAAAAATCTTCCAACAAACAAAAGCCCAAGACCAGATGGCTTCACAGGCGAATTCTATCAAACATTTAGAGAAGAGCTAACACCCATCTGTCTCAAACTCTTCCACAAAATAGCAGAGGAAGGAACACTCCCAGACTCATTTTATGAGGCCACCGTCACCGTGATAACAAAACCAGACAAAGATACTACAAAAAAGAAAATTACAGACCAATATCACCAATGAATATAGATGCAAAAATCCTCGACAAAATACCAGCGAACAGAATCCAACAACACAGTAAAAGGATCATACACCATGACCAAGTGGGATTTATCCCAGGAATGCAAGGATTCTTCAATATATGCAAATCAATCAATGTGATACATCATATTAACAAATTGAAGAATAAAAACCATATGATCATCTCAATAGATGCAGAAAAATCTTTGGACAAAATTCAACACCCATTTATGATAAAAACTCTCCAGAAAGTGGGCATAGAGGGAACCTACCTCAACATAATAAAGGCCATATATGACAAACCCACAGCAAACATCATTCTCAATGGTGAGAAACTGAAAGCATTTCCTCTAAGATCAGGAGCAAGACAAGGATGTCCACTCTCACCATTATTATTCAACATAGTTTGGGAAGTCCTACTCATGGCAATCAGAGAAGAAAAAGAAATAAAAGGAATACAAATTGGAAAAGAAGAAGTAACACTGTCACTGTTTGCAGATGACATGATAGTATACATAGAGAATCCTAAAGATGTCACCAGAAAACTACTAGAGCTAATCAATGAATTTGGTAAAATAGCAGGATACAGAATTAATGCACAGAAATCTCTTGCATTCCTATATATTAATGATGAAAAATTTGAAAGAGAAATTAAAGAAACACTGCCATTTACCATTACAACAAAAAGAACAAAATACCTAGGAATAAACCTACCTAGGGTGACAAAAGACCTGTATGCAGAAAACTATAAGACACTGATGAAAGAAGTTAAAGATGATACCACCAGATGGAGAGATACACCATGTCCTTGCATTGGAAGAATCAATATTGTGAAAATGACTCTACTACCCAAAGCAATCTACAGATTCAATACAATCCCTATCAAATTACCAATGGCATTTTTTATGGAACTAGAACAAAAAATCTTAAAATTTGTATGGAGACACAAAAGACCCCAAATAGCCAAAGCAGTTTTGAGGGAAAAAACTGGAGCTGGAGTAATCAGACTCCCTGACTTCAGATTATACTACAAAGCTACAGTAATCAAGACAATATGGTACTGGCACAAAAACAGAAACATAGATCAATAGAACAAGATAGAAAGCCCAGAGATGAACCCACGCACCTATGGTCAACTAATCTATGACAAAGGAGGAAAGGATATACAAAGGAGAAAAGACAGTCTCTTCAATAAGTGGTGCTGGGAAAACTGGACACGTACATGTAAAAGAATGAAATTAGAACGCTCCCTAACACCATACACAAAAATAAACTCAAAATGAATTAAAGACCTAAATGTAAATCCAGACACGATAAAACTCTTAGAGGAAAACATGGGCAGAACACTCTTTGACATAACACAGCAAGATAGCTTTTGATCCACCTCCTAGAGTAACAGAAATAAAAACAAAAATAAACAAATGTAACCTAATGAAACTTCAAAGCTTTTGCACAGCAAAGGAAACCATAAACAAGACGAAATGATAACCCTCAGAATGGGAGAAAATATTTGCAAACGAATCAGTGGACAAAGGATTAATCTCCAAAATATATAAACAGCTCATGCAGCTCAATACTAAAAAAACAAAAAACTCAATCCAAAAATGGGCAGAAGACCTAAATAGACATTTCTCCAAAGAAGACATACAGATGGCCAAGAAGCGCATGAAAAGCTGCTCCATATCACTAATTATTAGAGAAATGAAAATCAAAACTACAATGAGGTATCACCTCACACCAGTTAGAATGGACATCATCAGAAAATCTACAAACAACAAATGCTGGAGAAAGTGTGGAGAAAAGGGAACCCTCTTGCACTGTTTGTGGGAACGTAAATTGATACAACCACTACGGAGAACAGTATGCAGGTTCCTTTAAAAACTAAAAATAAAATTATCATATGATGCAGCAATCCCACTACTGGGCATATACCCAGAGAAAACCATAATTCAAAAAGACACATGCACCCCAATGTCCATTGCAACACTATATACAATAAGCAGGTCATGGAAGCAACCTAAATGCCCATCTACAGACGAATGGATAAAGAAGATGTGGTACATATATACAATGGAATATTACTCAGCTATAAATAAGAACAAAATTAGGCCATTTGTTGAGACATGGATGGATCTAGAGACTGTCATACAGAGTGAAGTAAGTCAGAAAGAGAAAAACAAATATCGTATATTAATGCATATATGTGGAACCTAGAAAAATGGTACAGATGAAACGGTTTGCAGGGCAGAAACTGAGACACAGATGTAGGGAACAAACGTATGGACACCAAGGGGGGAAAGAGGCAGGGGGTTGGGGGTGGTGGTGTGACGAATTTGGCGATTGGGATTGACATGTATACATTGATGTGTATAAAATTGTTGACTAATAAGAACCTGCTGTATAAAAAAATAAATAATATTAAATTAAAAAATTAAAAAAACATTTAAAGTGGTTACTGATAGGTATGTATTTTTTACCATTTTGTTTCTTATTTTCTGGTTGTTTTTGTAGTTCTCTTTTCTTTTCTTCTTGTGGTTTCTTGTCTTGTGGTTTGATGATTTTTTTTAGTGGTATGCTTGTGTTCCTTTCTTTAGTGGTATGCTTGTGTATCTATTGGAGGTTTTGGACTTGTGATTAACATGGGATTCATATATGTTGACTTACAACTATATCTACTTGTTTTAAACTGGTAGGCATTTAACTTCATTTACACATTCTAAATGAACTACATTTTTTACTCCTCTCCCCCATGCTTTGTGTTTTCAATGTCATATTTTACGTCTTTATGTTTATCCCCTTGTATTTATAGGTGATTTTATAATTTTTGTCTTTTAATTTTTTAACTAGCTTACTTAAGTAGTAGATGCACTGTCTTTACTATATATTTACCTTTATTAGCGGGATTTTTCCTTTCATATAAATTATTTCTTCTTGTCATAGCCTTTTCTTTTCCACTTAAAAAAGATCTCTAACACTTCTTATAAGGTAGATTTAGTATTAATGTACACTTTTAGTTTTTCCTTGTCTGAGAAGTTCTTTATCTTTTCTTCCATTTTGAATGATTACCTTGCTGTGTAGAGTATCTTAGATTGCAGATTTTTTTTTTCCTTTCAACACTTTAAATATATCATGCTACTCCCTTATGGCCTACGGAGCTGTTGCTGAAAAATTAACTGATAGACTTATAGGGGTTCCTTGGTATGTGACTCTCTGTTTTTCTCTTGCAGACTTTAGAATTCTCTCTTTATATTTAACTCTTGCCATTTTAATCATGTTATGTATTGGTATGGGACTCATTGGATTCATCTTGTTTGGAAATCTTTGTGCTTCCTATACCTGGATATATATTTCTTTCTCCAGGTTCAGGAAGTTTTCAGCCATAATTTCATCAAATACATTGTCTACGTCTTTCTTTTGCTCTTCTCCTTCTGGAACCCCTATTTGCAAATGTTAAGATGCTTGATGTTGTCTCTGAGGTTCCTTAAGCTACTCTCATTTTTAAAAATTTATTATTCTTTTTGCTGTTTTGAATGGGTGATTTCCATTGTTCTATCTTCCAGATAACTTATGTGTTCTTTTGTATCACCTGGTCTGCTGCTAATTCCCTCTAGAGTAGTTTTCATTGCAGTTATTCACTTCAGCTCTGACTGGTTCTTTTTTTATATTTTCTAGTTCTTTGTTAAAATTCTCACTGTGTTCATCTATTCTTTTCCTGAGTTCAATTAGCTTTCTTATTATTATTGTTTTCAATTCTTTATCAGATAAATTATTTCCCTCTGTCTCATTAGGGGTTTTTTTCCAGAGTTTTTTCCTTTTTCTGTAATTTGAATCATGTTTTTCCAACTTCTCATTTTGTTTAACTTTCTCTGTCTCTGTAAAATTAAGTGAAATGGTTACCTATCCTGGTACTGAAGGTGTGTCCTTATGCAGGAGCATCCTTATGCATTCTTCATGTACCCAACATTCTTCACCCTGCACTTAGCCTTGTTCCTTTCTGAGTGTATGCAGGGGCAGGTGCTCTGGTGCTGGCAGTCTCTATCCTGCAGCTAGCCTCACCCCTTTCCGAGGGTTAAAATTGATGGCCACTCTGGTGTTGGTGGTCTCTTCTCTGGACCTAGTCTTGTTCCCTCCTGAGTGTGTGCATCATTGTGCATGCTGGCAATGGCTTCCTCTATGCTTGTCAGAGGCAGGGCTGGGGTCAGAACTGGTTCTGTTCCCTCCACATGTGTGCACTCTCATTGACAATGGCAGCCTCCGTCTTTGTGAGAAGTAGTGCAGAAGCAAGAGTCTCTGGAGTAGGATCCTGGAATGAGCTAAGGTTGGGGGGCACACTGGTGTAATCCTGGCAAGGGTCAGAGTCTCAAGCAGTTTTCAATCTGCTGCCTACACATTGTGACTGGGAGTAAGCAGGCCTGTGTGTGTGCTCTTTAAGAGCAGAGTCTTGGTTTCTACACCCCTCCAGTAGGCCCCACTGGTTTTTAAACTAGCTAATGGGGCTCATATTCCTAGTGTTAGACCTCAGAGCTGGGGTGCCTAATAAGCAACTTGAATTCCTTGATCCCCAGGGAAGGTCCCCAAGCCTGTAATTTCCCCCTCCTTTTCTGTGTACTCCACTAGGGGTGCAGGTCTTGAACAGATGCTTCTTTTTCCTTCTTACCAGACTCTATGTGGATCTATCTTTACAGTCTTGGTTATAGAAAAGCTCTTCTGCTAGTCCCCAGGTTGATTTCAGTGAGAGCTGGACTATATATAGTTGTAGTTTCAATGTGTTTGTGAGGGGAGATGAGCCCAGCATCCTCCTACTCTGCCATCTTGATCTTCTTTAGTGAACTATTTTTAACATAACCATTTACTTATAAGCTCCAAAATAAACAAGTAAGAATGTTTATGTGTAAAGTTTAAGAAAATTCACAAAGTTCTTGATAAAGCCACTAGAATATTTTAAAATGTGGAATCTTCTTGACTTTGGGAAGATTTCAATATGAGAGGACAGATGAGATGAGCCCTTGGGATCACCTCCAACATGTGTGCTTAGATGAATAATGGTGAGTGTAGATATTGTCAGGGAGGAAGAAATTTTCCTTTACCCTTCTAGGTTCTTCTGGCTGGTCTACGAATTAAATTGCTGTGGGACACATTAATAGTAGAAAATCAAACAAACTTTCAATAACATATATTCCCAGGAGACACCCAGAGAAATTGAGTAACTCACCAAAGTGGCTGAAACCCTCACCTTAAACACAGTTTTCAACTAAAGACAAAAAGGGATGTTGGGGTAGTGATTTGGACCTCAGGAGGAAGAAGACAATTTACATGACCATGGAAAAGCAAGTTTGGTAAACAGATGTTGCTTGCTTATGCAGAGACAAGGAGACACAGAGTGAAATTTTAACAAATAGAATTTGCTTTCTTTCTTCCTGTCTATGCACCTAGTTCATACTCTAGTTATCCACGGTAATAGTTCCCATCTTGGACAAGGTCCTCTACCTATACATTCTTTTAGGCATTAAGGGGGAAGGTCCAAGTTTCTTCCTGAGTCTTTTTGGGCCTTGATTGATTTCAGCTTGAAATAATTCACATGCCACATAGACATTTTAGGGTGGCAAATTTTGCTCCCCTACAGGATCATTGTTTAATTTTTAGGTTATTAGAGCAAAAGGGTATTTGCTTGAAATTTTACTAATAATGCTTGGGTACATGACTAGTTAAGTAAAGAAACTTGTTTGTAATGGTTAATTTCCTCAAGCTCTGTTTGATGAGATGCCATGCTCCCAAGATTCTCTTTAACAACAGGCCCATGGTACGAGCACAAAAACAGAAATATAGAACAATGGAACAGGATAGAAAGCCAGAGATAAACACACGCACATATGGTCACCTTATTTTTGATAAAGGAGGCAAGAATATACAATAGAAAAAAGACAGCTTCTTCAATAAGTTGTGCTTGGAAAACTGGACAGCTACATGCAAAAGAATGAAATTAGAACACTCCTTAACACCATACACAAAAATAAACTCAAAATGGATTCAAGACCTAAATGTAAGGCCAGACACTATAAAACTCTTAGAGGAAAACATGGACAGAAATCTATGACATAAGTCACAATAAGATCCTTTCTGACCCACCTCCTAGAGAAATGGAAATAAAAACAAAAATAAACAAATGGGACCTAATGAAACTTAAAAGCTTTTGCACAGCAAAGGAAACAATAAACATGACGAAAAGACAACCCTCAGAATGGGAGAAAATATTTGCAAATGAAGCAACTGACAAAGGATTAGTCTCCAAAATATACAAGCAGCTCATGCAGCTCAATATCAAAAAAGACAAACAACCCAATCCAAAAATGGGCAGAAGACCTAAATAGGCAATTCTCCAAAGAAGATATACAGATTGCCAACAAACACACGAAAGAATGCTCAACATCACTAATCATTAGAGAATTGCAAATCAAAACTACAATGAGGTATCACCTCACACCAGTCAGAATGGCCATCATCAAAAAATCTACAAACAATAAAATTGCTGGAGAGTGTGTGGAGAAAACAGAACCCTCTTGCACTGTTGGTGGGAATGTAAATTGACATAGCCACTATGGAGAACAGTATGGAAGTTCCTTAAAAAACTAAAAATAAAACTACCATATGACCCAGCAATCCCACTTCTGGGCATATACCATAATTCAAGAAGGGTCATGTGCCGCCATGTTCATTGCATCACTATTTACAATAGCCAGGACATGGAAGCAACCTAAATGTCCATCGACAGATGAATGGATAAAGAAGATGAGGCACATATATACAATGGAATACTACTCAGCCATAAAAAGAAACAAAATTGAGTTACTTGTAGTGAGGTGGATGGACCTAGAATCTGTCATACAGAGTGAAGTAAGTCAGAAAGAAAAAAACAAATACTGTATTCTAACACATATATATGGAATCTAAAAAAAAAGAAAGAAAAAAAGGTTCTGGAGAACCTAGGGGCAGAACAGGAATAAAGACCCAGGTGTAGAGAATGGACTTGAGGACACGGGGAGGGGGAAGGGTAAGCTGGGAGGAAGAGGGAGAGTGGCATGAACATACATACACTACCAAATGTAAAATAGATAGCTAGTGGGAAGGAGCCGCATAGCCCAGGGAGATCAGCTTGGTGCTTTGTGGCCACCTAGGGGGGTGAGATAGGGAGGGTGGGAGGGAGACGCAAGAGGGAGGAGATATGGAGATGTATGTATGTGTATAGCTGATTCGCTTTGTTATAAAGCAGAGACTAACACACCATTGTGGAGCAATTATACTCCAATAAAGATGTTTCAAAAAAAAAAGAATTTATATTATCAAAAAAACCCCAAAAACAAAGAAACAACAGGCCCAGGGGTTGAGCTCATTTTGCTACAGATACTTATCCCTTTAAACATACAGTTAGTCTCAATGACTGAATATGACTCAACTTGTCTTTGCAATAACTTATTTTTTCCCCTTTGGGACATGAATTGTTAACTCTACTTTTAAAGTGGTGAGAATCTTGCTTCTTCTTTCCCTCTATTCTGTACACCCCAGGAGCATTTCAGAGAGTAACATTCTCAGAGGGTAAACTTGTGAAGGGAAATTTAAAGGCAAACATTCACTCTAGGAAAAGGCAGAGCAATGACAGCTTTTGCTTCCAAGGTTACAATGGCTTTGTCAAGAGTAAGAAGTGTCACAGAGACCCAGTAAAAATTGGAAAATAGTTTGTTTCTCTTGAGGCATGTCCTTGCCTACCTTTCCATGCCCTTCCTTCATGCTGTAGGAAAAAAGCTTCCAGATGAGCTTTAAAATCTGACCTACGTAGATTCATCTTTCTTTTGCTTGCAGGTTTGAATAATAGACCAATCAGTGTGGGCAAGGAACTCTAGGAATAGCTTTAAAAATATTGGCTGCTATTTCATGATTTTTTCTGGTTCATAAGGGAACCATGTTGGAGACTGATATCAATATCACTCTTGAGGTTATGCCATTCTGCTTCCTGTACCTCTTTTTGGGCTTCACCAGGTCCTACCAGCATGTGCAGAAGGTCGTAAAGATTTGCCAGTCTGGGGTCTTAGGCCCTGATGAAGATTAAATTCTTTAGAAAAGTTTTGGGGATCCTTTCTGGGTTTAGTGTGGCTCTTGGTTTGGTCTTTGACCCAAAGGTGAAAGATACCTGAAGGTGGTTACCCAAGATGTGGCCTTATTTTATAAGATAACTGTTTTGGGACTTCCCTGGTGGCACAGTAGTTAAGAATCCACCTTCCAATGCAGGGGACACGGGTTCAAGCCCTTGTCCAGGAAGATCCCACATGCCTCGGAGCAACTAAGCCCGTGCACCATAACTACTGAGTCTGCGCGCTAGAGGAACAACTACTGAAGCCTGGGCACCCGTGCTCTGCAACAAGAGAAGCCACTGCACTGAGAAGTCTGAACACCACAACAAAGAGTAGCCCCCACTCACCACAACTAAAGAAAGACCGTGCACAGCAACGAAGAACCAATGCAGGCAAAAATTAAAAAAGAAGAAAGAAATGAAAAAGATAACTGTTTAATATTCTCTGTAGAGTAGAAAGGCAAATCAGATAGAGGATTAGTAGATGTGAGTGCTCAGGTAAAGGAAGGTAGAGGCGAGTAGTAGGAGTCATATTAGTCTTATAGCCTTTTTTTGGGCTACCTCATGTGTCTTCAATTTTTTAATAGCCTTTTGCAATGAATACGTCATTGAAGCTATTTTGGAATCTTGAAGACTTTGGGGGCTTTCTGCAGGCCAATTAAAATTGGTATCCCATTATCTTTGCTTGATTTGGGAACCATTGCTTTCCAGTGTACACCTTTAGTAAGATTTTGCCATTATTATTGATATCTACAGCTTCCAGGACCATATTTCTTAAAAATAAGGTGTGCTGGAAGGTGGAACATTGAATTATTTAGATTTGAAGATCCTATTTCTCTAGATAAGCTTTGGGTGTCTCAGAATTAAATTAACCTAAGAGAGGTGTGCCCCTGGGTTGAGAGTTTTATGGTGTTTTACAGGGTACCAAATTATCCTAGCTTGAGAGTCTTAGATTTAGGTGTTGAGTGCTCTAACAGCTTCTACATGCTTGATCTATACCCACCAGTTTTGCAACTTTGGCTTCTGAGACTCCCATTATCAATAGATCTAGGGACTTCCCTGGTGGTCCAGTGGTTAAGACTTTGCTTTCCAATGCAGTGGGTGAGGGTTCAATCCCTGATCAGCAAGCTAAGATCCCACACGCCTTGTGGCCAAAAACCAAAACATAAAAAAAAAGAAGCAATATTGTAACAAATTCAATAAAAGACTTTAAAAATTGTCCACCTCAAAAAAACCTTTAAAAATAATAGATCTATTATTCCTTTACATCATGTGCACATTAACAGTAACCAAGAGTAACTGAGGAAGCAGAACTATGGGCACCAGCAATGACCAAAGAAACAGTACTGTGGAATGGCCAAGGGCTAGGGACTGGAGTTCCAGGTGGACTGGTTTGCCAGCTCAACCTGACATGCTGAGCCATGGACAGCAATTGTGGACTAACAAAGCTCTAAGGACTGGTACTCTGATAGAGCCTCCTGTCAGTCTAGGCTGACCTATTAAGCCTGGACTAGAAAGTCAGTAATAGTGAGAGCATGGATTAAGATCCTAGAGGAACCTACCTATGGCTTTTAGAAACAGCGAGGAAGACAGAACCCAAAGGATTCAGTAGCTACCAACACCTGCATTTCTAGTTGTCTCTGAAACTTCGGATTCCACCACCACCCACAAAACTGTGAAAAAAAAATTCAGCTGAGTAAATTTTGAAGATTCAGGAATTAATGAATTGGGCAGCATCCAATCTAGCAGATAGAAAGGAGTCTGAAGAGCTATAAAAGGCAAGAGATTTTATAGGCAGAAGGGAGCAGGAACAAGGAAGCTTTACTAGGCTAAAAAGCAGAGTGGTTATCCAAAGTTTACTTTTCTGATAGGGGATGGCAGGGGTCTATCTGACAGATTACCTAACCAATACTGACCAGGTGATTCCTGATTTACTGGTTTAAGGTTCTATTCCTGAGAGAACCAAAACTGTGATTATGTTAAGTCTCAGTTTGGTGACATAGGCCTTCCCATAAATGACTCCATTTTGAGCCTGCAGTCTTGTTTTTAACAGGACTTAGTAGGTATCTAGGCTGTATAATTTTAGAAGGTCCAGGAGAGTGGCCCTAGCTCTCATTATCTCCCACATCAAAGAGTAATGATGTAAAACTCCTAGAAGAGAACACAGGCAAAACATTCTCTGACATAAATCATACCAATGTTTTCTTAGGTCGGTCTATGAAGGCAATAGAAATAAAAGCAAAAAAACCCAAATGGGACCTAATCAAACTTATAAGCCTTTGCACAGCAAAGGAAACCATAAACAAAACAAAAAGACAAGTTACACACTGGGAGAAAATACTTGCAAATAATGTGACTGAAAAGGGATTAATTTCCAAAATATACAAATAGCTTATACAACTCAATAACAAAAAAAAAATCCAATAAAAAAATGGGCAGGAGACCTAAATAGACATTTCTCCAAAGAAGACATACAGATGGTCAATAGGCACATGAAAAGATGCTCAACATCACTAATTATTAGAGAAATGCAAATCAAAACTACAACAAGGTATCACCTCACACTGGTCAGAATGGCCGTCATTAAAATATCTACAAATAACAAATTAGCAAGCAATAAATGTTGGAGAGGGTGTGGAGAAAAGGGAACCCTTCTACAATGTTGGTAGAAATGTAAATTGGTACAGCCACTATGGAGAACAATATGGAGATTCCTCAAAAAACTAAAAATAGAGTTGCCATGTGATTCAGCAATCCCATTCTGGGCATATATCCAGACAAAACTATAATTCAAAAAGATACATGCACCCCTATATTCATTGCAGCACTATTTACAATAGCCAAGATGTGGAAGCAACCTAAATGTCCATCAACAAATGAATGGATAAAGAAGATGTGTGTAATATTACTCAGCCATAAAAAAGACTAAAATAATGCCATTTGCAGCAACATGGATGGACCCAGAGATTATCATACTAAGTGAAGTAAGCCAGACAGAGAAAGACAAATATCATATGATATTGCTTATATGTGGAATCCTAAGAAAAAAAACTGATATGTATGAGCTTATTTACAAAACAGAAATAGATCCAGAGACATAGAAAACAAACTTATGTTTTACCAAAGGGGAAAGTGTTGGGGGAGGGATAAATGAGGATATTGGGATTAACCTATTCACACTACCATAGATAAAATGGATAATCAACAAGGACCTACTGTATAGCACAGGAACTATACTCAATATTTTGTAATAACCTATAAGAGTCTGAAAAAGAATCTATATATATATATATATATATATATATATATATATATATATATATAAACTGAATCACTTTGCTGTATACCTGAAACTAGCACAACATTGTAAATCAGCTGTGCTTCAATTAAAATATATTTATAAAATTAAAAAAAAATAAATCCATGGAGGAGGTAAGGCATACAGTTATTGTTCTTTTCACCTTAGAATAAATTATGTCATCTGTTTTCTAACTCAGGACTGCAAAGCAAGAAGGAGTTGAACAGGGCTGAAAGGGATTCCATTGTAGGCATCACTTACCAGCCAGGGAGCAGTATGAGAACTCTAAATGGAGTCAAAGAGAGGTGGTTGGATAGAGAAATAGGCCTAGTCCTAGCTCTGTTATTACCAGCAGGGTGTCACTTCACCTCTCAAGGTCTCAGTTCCCTGATTTTTAATAAGGGGATTGGATTAGAATGACTTCTAAGTTCCTATATAGTCCTGATGTTCTATCAAGTCTGTCCCCTCCATTCTTAAACTCACTGATTGATGAAGGAGTCTCCATGTGTCCTGTATAAACCTATTATCATACTATGAACTTTGATTTCACCTTATTTCATATTTTCAGACTAAACGGTCTTAGGTATTTTCACATACAGAAGCTACTTTACCTCCTATATTACTCTAGTTATGTGTTCTCTCACTTCTACAGATTTGTTATCTTCAAAGTTTCTTGACCCATAACTTCTTTTCACTGTCTTAGAGACAAGATGCATATTAAAGTAACTAAACAAGGCAAGCTTCCTGTTTCATAATTTGCTTGCTTCCTAAAAGTAACTGGTGTTTTACTTTTGACCAAAGAGCACCCTAAACTGATATTTTCAAGGCCTAATGAGACTCCTATCTTTGCTAAGGGATGAGTCACAGTCACATAGTCATTGTCATATCAGTAGAGTATGGATTATTTTTATCTCAATAGGTTATGTTACTTTTGTCCCTACTGGACATTATCTTTGTTTTGTTTTGTTTGTGTTTTGTTTTTTTGGTAGGCCATGACTCGTGGCTTATGGGATGGGATCTCAGTTCCCCAATCAGGGACTGAAACTGGGCCAGTTGTGAAAGCCTGGAATCCTAACCACTAGGCCACCAGGGAACTCTCTGAACCTTATCTAATACTTTAATGCCTAGTTGCATTGCACAGCTCATGGATACTGTTCTTGCTATCCTTTAGGCACTGTCATATTTTCAAGTAGAAAACAAGAGGGACAGAGCTCCTTCCTCAAATTAAATAATGTCTTTTCATCTTTCTTCTTACTCCATGCTCAAGAATATAAATTGCAGCAGAATCTATAAGAGGGTCTGGACAACAAACAGGATTATATCTCTCAATGTGAGCTTTAGTGCTTGAACATTGATATGTACAAGTGTAGTGAATGGTGTTTGTGGTTCTGGAACTGGACAGGGGACTTTATATGAGTAGCTTTGACCCTGCTACAACAAATTCGTGAATCACATGTGATCCCTGCCCCTGTCCTAATGCTCTACTTCTGTGGAGGGAAAACGATCCGTACTAGAGAGTGAATGGGACATCTATAACTTTCACCTCTGTAAGGACGTTCTTGATGCCGCCCTGAAATGTTTTCTGTTCCAAAGCATTCTCATCATACTCTTTGTCACTGTTTACTCCTCTTTCAACATCTTTTTGTAAGGTTAGTAGAAAAATAAGATTTAGATCTGTAATCTGCATTGTATCCTTAAATATTTTTTAAAAAATAAGTGGGACATGAATCTAGAGATGAGTATGAAAGAAATACTCAAATCATTTGGCCCATTTTTATTAAAAACAATTTAGCAGGGCACCTACATTGGTAATGAGACCTTCCTTAATTCAGTAAATATTTAGTGAGTCCTTAATATATTACAAACACTTTTCTATTTGAACAGACCAACATGGGGGCTCTTTTGGGGGCAAATTTGTCAAAAGGTAAATAGTTAACAAGTACATATAATTACATATAAGAAAGTAATAAACTTTAAGAATTGAAGATACAGAGAAATTGACTTTGAGGCAAGTAATAACAATAGGAAAGTCATATTGCCAATCACTTTATATATATTAAGTTTTAATCTCATAACAATCTGTGTTAGTTTTCTAAAGTTGCCGTAACAAAATACCACAGCCTGGGTGGCTTAAACAGCAGAAATTATTTTTCTCACAGTCCTGGAGTCTAGAAGTGAGAGATCAAGGTGTCAACGTGTTTTCTCCTGAGCCTTCTCTCCTTGGCTTGCATATGGTTGCCTTCTTTTCCTCTGTACACAAATCCTTGGTGTCTCTCTGAGTGTCCTAATCTCCTCTTGTAAACACACCAGTCAGATTGGATTAGGGTCTCCTCTAACTATCCCATTTCAATTTTACCTTTTTAAAGATCCTATCTCCAAATACAGTCACATTCTGTGGTATGGGGGCCAGAGTGGGTGGGTGTTAGGGCTCCAACACATGAATTTAACCTGTGTAACAAATCCTGTGAGGTAGGTACTGTTATTATCTCTGCAGATGAGACTCAGAGAGGTTAAGTAACTTGCCTGGGGTTTGAACTTCAAGAGCTATGCATTTAATTACTATGTTCATGTATAAGAAGACAATCAACTAAGGAAATTAGGAGGTAAGCTATTGGAAATCAGTAAAACTGAGATGCATCCTTCAGCCAAAAGCACATGGCATGGATTCAGATGGTCTGAATTCAAGTTCCTACTCTCCTATTTACAAGTTGTGTAACGTTAAGACTGTTAACCACACTGAGATTTTTTTCTCCCTTCTCTTACCCTCCAAAATAATCCCAATGCTCTCTAAAATTTTCTTTTTCATTAACAACAACAACAAAAAATCTTGGTAGTAATCTGTTAAACATTTCTTTACACACTAATGAGTTGCAGGCCACATTTGAAAAACAGTGCATCATGCAGCTTTTGTGGACAAATGTAAAATCTTCTCAATTAGTGGTCCTAGCTCAGAGTTTTGTGGTTCTGTAGTCTTTGGTTACCTAAAGGCAACTCATAAGAAGGAAGTTACATTCTCTTAATGAAAAGAAACACATACAATATGATGAATATGATGCATTAATTTTATTCTTGCTCTGCTGAGTGCTGCTCACCTGTCCTCTCCTCCTGTGTCCCGACAGAGTGGGAAGGCACGAATTAAGAGCAAAGTGATTGGAGATCAGCTTTTTCATGACACTGTCCCTACATGGGTGAATGCTGCTGGGTCCCCTACCTCCCATCATGGTTTGAACTTACTTAACCTTCTTGGCACAGGAAGAGACCTGGGAGAATTACAGGCTTCTCATGTAAGGTATTGCACAATGCATTGATCACCTCAAAACAGGAAATAGCACTTGTAGTCTTGCAAGGGTGCACACACACACACATGCACACAATGCTTGTACATGTGCAAAAGAGCTAAGAACAGAGAGAGAGAAAAAATTAGCTCCAAGAAATAATATCACTTATGGTCAATGACCTTAATACATTAACTTGGCCAGTAAAACAAACATCAGCTAGTGTATATCAGTCTCTCACCAATCTTCTCAATCAAGTAAGACTCTCCTCTTCTCTTGGGAAGGAGCTAGTAAAAGGGTGGAGAGAATGATGGTGGCTTCCTCCCCAGAACATCCTCATAGTCAGTTAAGTATGGAATGAAAATCTCTAGCACTCCCTGAGAGGTCAGAACTATTTGTGATAGTACCTATTTTATGACCCAAGAAAGGAATGTAAGGAGAAAAGACAAGTTCCCTCTACACTTGTCACCTAGCATTTTTAGATATTCTTTTATGTGTGCCACAAAATCAAAGAAATACTAAAACTTCATAAACCCAAGAAGACTAATTATCACCAAAAATTAAAACACAGTGTAGTATGCCCCTGAGGGAATATATCAGAATCTCCTTAGGTAAAGGATGAAAGAGGTGTAGTTTGAAAACTCCCCTAGTAATTCTGAAAAGTCCCTTCAGCGCTTTTCCATCACTCTCCCCCTACATGCACAAATTGAGAACCAAGCAAGATTCCAAGCAAGAAGGGAAGAGTGCCAAGAACAAGTCCCTAGGGAATACCAATATTTGTGACTTAAGCAGATGAAAATAATCTTATAAAATAGACCAAGGACCTTCTAGAAAATCGGAAGAATGCCAAGAGAGGATGGACTCCTAGAAGCCAAAAGCATAGATTGTTTCAAGATAGAAAGAGTAAGTTAACAACATCAAATGCTGCTGATTGGTCAGTAACATTGATATATTATTATTTTTAATGATAATAATGTACAAGGTGCTTTGTATGTGCTCATTTGATCTCTCAAGGACTGCATGAGGTAAAAAGGAAAATTAGAAGTGTTAAATAACTTGCTGGGATTTAAATGCAGGTCTGTATGATTCCAAAGCCTGCTTGTCTTCAAGCTGTTTTCAGGTTGTTGGTGGTTTTGATAGAATGTGGGGCATGGAAAGCAGAGCACTCTGATGATACTGTTAATGGGAATTAAGGGAAGGTAGGCAGTGAGGACACCGAAGCTCAACCGTGACAAAAAATGAGAGAGATGGAACCAGAAAGGGGAAATAGAGTCCAGCTTATGCTTCATTTTGTTTATAAGATGCAGTTTTGTGTAGTGATTAAGATCACATGCTCTTCATCCAGACTGGGATGATTGGAAACCCAGGCTGCTCATCAGCTGGGTATTACTCAATCTCACAGGGCCTCTGCGTGCTCACCTCACAGGGCATTTGTGAGAATAAAAAGGGAGCTGATATGTGGAAAGTACTTAGGAAGTGTTATTATTTTAAAAGTTTATATGCTGAGAGAAAGGAGGAAGTGAAGAGGAAAACTCTGTTAACAATTCTGTGATTCTATGATTCTATGATTACATACCTAAATAGATCTTACCTAGGAGATAATTTAATTTAGCTAGATGTAGGCTAAAGATATAATTGATAAAGAAGCAGCAATCACTCCTGTTAGCCAGTGTCTTAGTCTGTTCAGGCTGCTCTGACAGAATACCATTATTCTGAGTGGCTTAAACAACAGAAATTTACTTTTTACAGTTCTAGAGGCTGGGAAATCCAAGATTCAGTGTCTGATGAAAGCCTGTTTACTGGTTCTCAGACAGCATCTTCTTGCTTGTCTTCACATGGCAGAGGGAGCAAAGGAGCTCTCTGGGGTCTCTTCCGTGAGGGCACTAATCCCATTCAAGGGGGCTCCACCTTCATGGCCTAATCACTTTCCAAAGGCCACACCTTCTAATACCATCACATTGGGGATTAGGTTTCAACATATGAGTTCAAACAATGTATAGCAGCTGGGACAGGGAATGTTTCATCATTTTTGTGAATTGGACAAATTTCATGTTTTGGTATGTATTCAAACATGATTGCATAGTGTTCTAGTTTTTGTCTTGATCTATCACAGTCACAGAGTGGCCTTGTCTGATGTTAATGTTCTATGAAACTTTAGGCTGCATAGAACAGCAAGGCCTAGTTGTGAGAGCAGGTCAGCTCTTGGCATCACCAAGACCTAGCTGGGTGTTATTTTTGGATTTGGCCTCTTCCCATTATGGGGTTCAAATTCTAAGTGGTTCTTGACACTCACTAATAACTTAAAGGTTGACATATTGCAAAATGTTTTAGAGGATTTAAACCTTAAAACTTTAAGACAGGGGACCCTGGGAAGATGGCGGAAGAGTAAGACGCGGAGATCACCTTCCTCCCCACAGATACATCAGAAATTCATCTACACGTGGAACAACTCCTACAGAACACCTACTGAACGCTGACAGAAGACCTCAGACCCCCCAAAAGGCAAGAAACTCCTCACATACCTGGGTAGGGCAAAAGAAAAAAGAATAAACAGAGACAAAAGGATAGGGATGGGACCTGCACCAGCGGGAGGGAGCCGTGAAGGAGGAAAGGTTTCCACACACTACAAGCCCCTTCGCGGGCGGAGACTGCGGGTGGCGGAGGGGGAAAGCTTCGGAGTAGCGGAGGAGAGCACAGCAACAGGGGTGTGGAGGGCAAAGCGGAGAGATTCCGGCACAGAGGATCGGTGCCCTCAGGCACACACCAGCCCGAGAGGCTTGTCTGCTTGGCCGCCGGGGCGGGCGGGGCTGGGAGCTGAGGCTCGGGTATCGGCTTTCAGTCGGAGCGCAGGGAGAGGACTGGGGCTGGCGGCAGGAAGAGAGCCTGAAGGGGTTAGTGCACCACGGCTAGCCCGGAGGGAGTCCGGGGAAAGGGTCTAGAGCTGCCGAAGAGGCAAGAGGCTTTTTCTTCCCTTTTGTTTCCTGGTGCGCGAGGAGAGGGCATTAAGAGGGCTGCTTTGGGAAGCGCCGGAGACGGGCGCGAGCCGCGGCTAAAGGCGCGGACCCCAGAGACGGGCGAGGGACGCTGGGGCTGCTGCTGCTGCCGCCGCCGCGGGGCCTGTGTGCGAGCGCGGGTCACTGTCCGCCCCGCCTTCCGGGGAGCCTGTGCAGCCCGCCACTGCCGGGGTCCCGGGACCCACGGACAGCTTCCCCGGGAAAGCGCACGGAGCGCCTCGGGCTGGTGCAACGTCACACCGGCCTCTGCCGCCGCAGGCCCGCCCCGCACTGCGTGCCCCTCCCTCCCCTCTGCCTGAGTGAGCCAGAGCCCCCGAATCAGCGGCTCCTTTAAACCCGTCCTGTCTGAGCGAAGAACGGACGCCCTCCGGCGACCTACGCGCAGAGGCGGGGCCAGGTCCAAGGCTGAGACCCGGGAGCTGTGAGAGCAGAGAAGAGACAGGGAAATCTCTCCGTGCAGCCTCGGAGGCAGCGGATTAAAGCTCCACGGTCCACTTGATGTGCCCTGCGTCTGTGGAGTGCATGAATGGACAGCGAATCATCCCAAATTGAGGAAGTGGACTTTGAGGACAAGATTTAAGACTTTCCCCCCTTTTCCTCTTTTTACAACGAATTATCCCAAATTAAGGAGGTGGACTTAGAGAGCAAGATTTCAGACTTCTCGCCCTTTTCCTCTTTTTACAACTAAGTATCCCAAATTGAGGAGGTGGACTTCGAGAGCAAGATTTTTGATTTTTCCCCCTGCTCTCTTTTTGTGAATGTGTATGTGTATTCTTCTGTGTAAGATTCTCTCTGTATAGCTTTGCTTCCACCATATGTCCCAGGGTTCTATCGGTCCGTTTTTTTTTTCAATAATTACTTTTTAATTTTAATAACGCTACTATATTTCATACTTTATTCTATTTTACTTTACCTGCTCTTTCTTTTTTTCCTACCTTACCTTCCTCCCTCCCTCCCTCCGCCCCTCCTTTCCTTCTTTCTCTCTTCCATTCCTTCCTCCCTCCCTCCCTCCCTCCTGCCTTTCTTTCCTTCCTCCCTCCCTCCCACCCCTCTTCCTTTCACTTTCTTTTTCTTTCCTTCCTCCCTCCCTCCCTCCTGTCTTTCTTTCTTTCTTTCTTTCTTTCTTTCTTTCTTTCTTTCTTTCTTTCTTTCTTTCCTTCCTCCCTCCCTCCCTCCCTTCTTCCATTCACTCTTCCTTTTTCTTTCATTCCTCCCTCTCTCCCTCCTTTCTTTCTTTCTTTCCATCCTTCGTTCCTCCCTCCCTCCTTTCTTTCTTTCTTCCTTCCTTCCTTTCTATCCTTCTTCCTTTCTTTCTCTCTCTCTTTCTTTTTTCTACTAATTCTTTCTTTCTACTTTTTCTCCCTTTTATTCTGAGCCGGGTAGATGAAAGGCTCTTGGTGCTGCAGCCAGGAGTCAGTGCTGTGCCTCTGAAGTGGGAGAGCCAACTTCAGGACACAGGTCCACAAGAGACCTCCCAGCTCCATATAATATCAAGCAGCGAAAATCTCCCAGAGATCTCCATCTCAAGACCAGCACCCAGCTTCAGTCAACGACCAGCAAACTACAGTGCTGGTCACCCTATGCCAAGCAACTAGCAAGGCAGGAACACAACCCCACCCATTAGCAGAGAGGCTGCCTAAAAACATAATAAGGCCACAGGCACCCCAAAACACACTACCAAATGTGGACCGGTCCACCAGAAAGACAAGATCGAGCCTCAACCACCAGAACACAGGAACTAGTCCCCCCCACCAGGAAGCCTACACAACCTACTGAAACAACCTTAGCCACTGGGGACAGACACCAAAAACAACAGGAACTACGAATCTGAAGCCTGCAAAAAGGAGACCCCAAACACAGTAACATAAGCAAAATGAGAAAACAGAAAAACACACAGCAGGTGAAGGAGAATGAAGAGGTAATAGGCAGTCTACCTGAAAAAGAATTCAGAATAATGATAGTAAAGATGATCCAAGATTCTATTTCCAAGATCCAAAATCTTGGAAATAGAATAGAAAAAATGCAAGAAACAGTTAACAAGGACCTAGAAGAACTAAAGATGAATCAAGCATCAATTAAAAACCCAATAAATGAAATGAAAAATACTCTAGATGGGATCAATAGCAGAATAACTGAGGCAGAAGAACGGATAAGTGAGGTGGAAGATAAAATAGTGGAAATAACTGATGCAGAGCAAAATAAAGAAAAAAGAATGAAAAGAACAGAGGACAGTCTCAGAGACCTCTGGGACAACATTAAATGCACCAACATTTGAATTATACGGGTTCCAGAAGAAGAAGAGAAAAAGAAAGGGACTGAGAAAATATTTGAAGAGATTATAGTTGAAAACTTCCCTAATATGGGAAAGGAAATAGTTAATCAAGTCCAGGAGGCACAGAGAGTCCCATACAGAATAAATCCAAGGAAAAATATGCCAAGACACATATTAATCAAACTGTCAAAAATTAAACACAAAGAAATCATATTAAAAGCAGCAAGGCAAAAGCAACAAATAACACACAAGGGAATCCCCATCAGGGTAACAGCTGATCTCTCAGCAGAAACTCTACAAGCCAGAAGGGAGTGGCAGGACATAATTAAAGTGATGAAGGAGAAAAACCTGCAACCAAGATTACTCTACCCAGCAAGGATCTCATTCAGATTTGATGGAGAAATTAAAACCTATACAGACAAGCAAAAGCTGAGAGAGTTCAGCACCACCAAACCAGCTTTACAACAAATGCTAAAGGAACTTCTCTAGGCAAGAAACACAACAGAAGGAAAAGACCTACAGTAATGAACCCAAAGCAATTAAGGAAATGGGAATAGGAACATACATATCAATAATTACCTTAAATGTAAATGGACTAAATGCTTCCACCAAAAGACACAGATTGGCTGAATGGATACAAAAACAGGACCCATATATATGCTGTCTACAAGAGACACACCTCAGACCTAGAGACACATACAGATTGAAAGTAAGGGGATGGAAAAAGATATTCCATGCAAATGGAAACCAAAAGAAAGCTGGAGTAGCAATTCTTATATCAGACAAAATAGACTTTAAAATAAAGACTATTAGAAGAGACAAAGAAGGACACTACATAATGATAAAGGGATCGATCCAAGAAGAAGATATAACAATTGTAAATATTTATGCACCCAACATAGGAGCACCTCAATACATAAGGCAAATACTAACAGCCATAAAAGGGGAAATCGACAGTAACACAATCATAGTAGGGGACTTTAACACCCCACTTTCACCAATGGACAGATCATCCAAAATGAAAATAAACAAGGAAACACAAGCTTTAAATGATACATTAAACAAGATGGACTTAATTGATATTTATAGGACATTCCATCCAAAAACAACAGAATACACATTTTTCTCAAGTGCTCATGGAACATTCTCCAGGATAGATCATATCTTGGGTCACAAATCAAGCCTTGGTAAATTTAAGAAAATTGAAATTGTATCAAGTATCTTTTCTGAGCACAATGCTATGAGACTAGACATCAATTACAGGAAAAGATCTGTAAAAAAATACAAACACATGGAGGCTAAACAATACACTACTGAATAACGAAGTGATCACTGAAGAAATCAAAGAGGAAATTAAAAAATACCTAGAAACAAATGACAATGGAGACAAGATGACCCAAAACCTATGGGACGCGGCAAAAGCAGTTCTAAGGGGGAAATTTATAGCAATACAATCCCACCTTAAGAAACAGGAAACATGTCGAGCAAACAACCTGACCCTGCACCTAAATCAATTAGAGAAAGAAGAACAAAAAACCCCCAAAGCTAGCAGAAGGAAAGAAATCATAAAGATCAGATCAGAAATAAATGTAAAAGAAATGAAGGAAACGATAGCAAAGATCAATAAAACTAAAAGCTGGTTCTTTGAGAAGATAAACAAAATAGACAAACCATTAGCCAGACTCATCAAGAAAAAAAGGGAGAAGACTCAAATCAATAGAATTAGAAATGAAAAAGGAGAAGTAACAACTGACATTTCAGAAATACAAAAGATCATGAGAGATTACTACAAGCAACACTATGCCTATAAAATGGACAACCTGGAAGAAATGGACAAACTCTTAGAAATGCACAACCTGCCAAGACTGAATCAGGAAGAAATAGAAAATATGAATAGACCAATCACAAGCACTGAAATTGAAACTGTGATTAAAAATCTTCAACAAACAAAAGCCCAGGACCAGATGGCTTCACAGGCGAATTCTATCAAACATTTAGAGAAGAGCTAACACCCATCCTTCTCAAACTCTTCCAAACAATTTCAGAGGAAGGAACACTCCCAAACTCATTCTATGACACCACCATCACCTTGATACCAAAACCAGACAAGGATGTCACAAAGAAAGAAAACTACAGGCCAATATCACTGATGAACATAGATGCAAAAATCCTCAACAAAATACTAGCAAACAGAGTCCAACAGCACATTAAAAGGATCATACACCATGATCAAGTGGGGTTTATTCCAGGAATGCAAGGATTCTTCAATATACACAAATCAATCAATGTGATACACCATATTAACAAATTGAAGGAGAAAAACCATATGATCATCTCAATAGATGCAGAGAAAGCTTTCGACAAAATTCAACACCCATTTATGATAAAAACCCCTCAGAAAGTAGGCATAGAGGGAACTTTCCTCAACATAATAAAGGCCATATATGACAAACCCACAGCCAACATTGTCCTCAATGGTGAAAAACTGAAACCATTTCCACTAAGATCAGGAACAAGACAAGGCTACCCACTCTCACCACTCTTATTTAACCTAGTTTTGGAAGTTTTAGCCACAGCAATCAGAGAAGAAAAGGAAATAAAAGGAATCCAAATTCGAAAAGAAGAAGTAAAGCTGTCACTGTTTGCAGATGACATGATACTATACAAAGAGAATCCTAAAGATGCTACCAGAAAACTACTAGAGCTAATCAATGAATTTGGTAAAGTAGCAGGATACAAAATTAATGCACAGAAATCTCTGGCATTCCTGTACACTAATGATGAAAAATCTGAAAGTGAAATCAAGAAAACACTCCCATTTACCATTGCAACAAAAAGAATAAAATATCTAGGAATAAACCTACCTAAGGAGACAAAAGACCTGTATGCAGAAAATTATGACACTGATGAAAGAAATTAAAGATGATACAAATAGATGGAGAGATATACCATGCTCCTGGATTGGAAGAATCAATATTGTGAAAATGACTCTACTACCCAAAGCAATCTACAGATTCAATGGAATCCCTATCAAACTACCACTGGCAGTTTTCACAGAATTAGAACGAAAAATTTCAAAATTTGTCTGGAAAAACAAAAGACCCCGAATAGCCAAGCAATCTTGAGAACAAAAAACGGAGCTGGAGGAATCAGGCTCCCTGACTTCAGACTATACTACAAAGCTACAGTAATCAAGACAGTGTGGTACTGGCACAAAAACAGAAATATAGATCAATGGAACAGGATAGAAAGTCCAGAGATAAACCCATGCACATATGGTCAACTTATCTTTGATAAAGGAGGCAGGAATGTACAGTGGAGAAATGACAGCCTCTTCAATAAGTGGTGCTGGGAAAACTGGACAGGGACATGTAAAAGTATGAGATTAGATCATTCCCTAACACCATACACAAAAATAAGCTCAAAATGGATTAAAGGCCTAAATATAAGCCCAAAAACTATCAAACTCTTAGAGGAAAACATAGGCAGAACACTCTATGACATAAATCACAGCAAGATCCTTTTGGACCCACCTCCTAGAGAAATGGAAATAAAAACAAAGATAAACAAATGGGACCTAATGAAACTTCAAAGCCTTTGCACAGCAAAGGAAACCATAAAGAAGATCAAAAGACAACCCTCAGAATGGGAGAAAATATTTGCAAATGAAGCAACTGACAAAGGATTAATCTCCAAAATTTATAAACAGCTCATGCAGCTCAATAGCAAAAAAACAAACAACCCAATCCAAAAATGGGCAGAAGACTTAAATAGGCATTCCCCAAAGAAGACATCCAGACTGCCAACAAACACATGAAATAATGCTCAACATCATTAATCATTAGAGAAATGCAAATCAAAACTACAATGAGATATCATCTCACACCAGTCAGAATGGCCATCATCAAGAAATCTAGAAACAATAAATGCTGGAGAGGGTGTGGAGAAAAGGGAACACTCTTGCACTGCTGGTGGGAATGTGAATTGGTACAGCCACTATGGAGAACAGTATGGAGGTTCCTTAAAAAACTAAAAATAGAACTACCATATGACCCAGCAATCCCACTACTAGGCATATACCCTGAGAAAACCATAATTCAAAAAGAGACATGTACCAAAATGTTCATTGCAACTCTATTCACAATAGCCCGGAGCTGGAAACAACCTAAGTGTCCATCATTGGATGAATGGATAAAGAAGATGTGGCACATATATACAATGGAATATTACTCAGCCATAAAAAGAAACGAAACTGAGCTATTTGTAATGAGGTGGCTAGACCCAGAGTCTGTCATACAGAGTGAAGTAAGTCAGAAAGAGAAAGACAAATACCGTATGCTAACACATATATATGGAATTAAAAAAAAAATGTCATGAAGAACCTGGGGTAAAACGGGAATAAAGACACAGACCTACTTGAGAATGGACTTGAGGATATGGGGAGGGGGAAGGGTAAGCTGTGACAAAGCGAAAGAGAGGCATGGACATAAATACACTACCAAACGTAAGGTAGATAGATAGTGGGAAGCAGCCGCAGAGCACAGGGAGATCAGCTCGGTGCTTTGTGACCGCCTGGAGGGGTGGGATGGGGAGGGTGGGAGGGAGGGAGATGCATGAGGGAAGGGATGTGGGAACAGATGTATATGTATGACTGATTCACTTTGTTATAAAGCAGAAAGTAATAAAAAAATAAATAAATATAAACTTTAAGACATAATTGATAGATTACTGTTTAAAAATATAAAATTTTAATCTACTAGTTAAGGTGTGCCCTCTAAAAATATTAATTTTTAATCTCTCAATGTAGGATTTCTATTTTACCTTAAGAAAATTTCCCAGAAATTTTCATCTCTTTTACCCAGAGTAGTCACAATCAGAAAACCTTTTAGAGAAAATGTTCATCTAAAATTGAAATAGTTTGCACCAGGAACAAAATCTTGTAAGACAGGCCCCGATGGATATTATAGTTTAAATATTAAGTCATAATTCTCTTTTACTTTAATGCTGAGTTAATATGCACTGATATAATAATGGGTAAGATGTTCAATTTCTTTATATATATATAAAATTTTGCCAGAGTTAGAAATAACTACTTGATACAGTGGCTTGAGCCTTCTTTGCATATTTTTCCATAATACATCTTTACTATTGCTAAGTTGCAAAGGCCACATATTTTGGATAAGTTTTTTCAGTTATATTCTACATATATATATATATATTTTTTTTTTGAGCACTAACCATAGGAAAAACAGTATGCTAGATGCTGATGCCCAATTTCATATTTCTTATTTTAAACCGATTCAAAGTGCCCTCAGTTTTGGACTCCTTGCTTCTGTTATAGAGATATGGAGAGAAATATACAGATGTTATTTGAAAATATCTCTTCGACAAGAAAGTAGTAAATCTTTTTTTTTTTTTTTTTTTTTTTGCGGTATGTGGGCCTCTCACTGTTGTGGCCTCTCCCGTTGCGGAGCACAGGCTCCGGATGCACAGGCTCAGCGGCCATGGCTCACGGGCCCAGCCACTCCACGGCATGTGGGATCCTCCCGGACCGGGGCACGAACCCGCGTCCCCTGCATCGGCAGGCGGACTCTCAACCACTGCGCCACCAGGGAAGCCCAGTAGTAAATCTTAAACTGTTGTTGAATGGCAGTCAGTAATCAGAACCATAAATACAGTTTTTTCCCCTTGATGAAACTGTAACAGCCTATTTAGAAATGTTGCAGTGCTCATATTTTACTTTTCTTAAATTTTATCCCAAAGATCTTAAAGTCAAAAACACCACAGAGATTTTACTTTTGGAAGAGTCTCCTGGCAAGAGGATGTGGATTCTCTAGAGTGAATAAGTCATCTCTTTTGACATTGGTACCAGTCAGTGAGCAGATGAACTCTGGTGAGGTTCCAGTCAACAAATTCAAAGGGTTCCTTAATTTTGCTAATGATCAATGTGACTCTCAGCAAATGCTCTCTTCAGTAAGTTTTATATTCTTAAAGTAAATTTTAAGCACAATATATAGTAGTTTTAAAAGATACATTGTTGGAAGTAAAATATTAAAATAATTAGTATCATTCAGTAAGTTTTTCTTGGAATCATAGAATTTTTGAAGTGGAGGAATGTCACCATTATTGTAATAAGATAAATATCGTTTGTTGAGTGTAGTCTTGTATCATGGATACATTTGATAATTAGTATTGAATTTTAACACTTGTTATTTAGAGGTTAGCATGGAAAGATCTAAAGAAAGGAAAATAATAAAGAAAGAAAAATAAACTGTCTGAAGTTAAAAAAAAAAGAGAGATAGTAAATGGTGAAACTGGAGTTAGAAACCAGATGTTTGACTCCAAAGGTTATGATGTTAACCATCATAGTCATAAAGTTTAATACTTTTGATATTAAAGTATCAAAATATTTGATATTACCTACCATAGGCCAAGCACAGTTCTAACGTTTTACATACATTTTATCATTTAATCCTCACGACAACCCTGAGAAATGGATACTATTTCATAGGCGCCCAGAGGTTGAGCATGATTGGCCTGATAATCATAGACCTAGTAACCAGCTCATTATTATGCCTCACTGACTCTCTGGTTGAATAACAAAGTTAAATTAAAGGACTTTTAATCCACCCCACATCTGATGCCTGAAGTCTATCTCTGACTTTCTAAGAGAAAGAATGTCTAGTTGACATTTCCAAGCGTAGTAAATT
Source organism: Hyperoodon ampullatus (assembly GCF_949752795.1). Taxonomy (NCBI): domain Eukaryota; kingdom Metazoa; phylum Chordata; class Mammalia; order Artiodactyla; family Ziphiidae; genus Hyperoodon; species Hyperoodon ampullatus. Next base: position 46,893,048 of record NC_136924.1, read on the forward strand.
ACAACTTCCCAAGGCAACCTAGTCCATCTCTGGACTATCTGTCCTCCTTGAGTTTATATCCATTGGTCAGAATTTTACGTCTTAGGACAACATAAAGAAAGGCACATAACTCTTCTAATTTGCAACTGAATGCAGAGTTAGACTTTTTTTTCCACATGGAAAAAGTGATGTTTGGAGTCACAACATGAATTTAAGTGTCTTTAGCATATTTATATTAACTAAGATTTATAAGCTTCCTCTATGCGTCGTGTATTTTATTATCTCTTTTTTTACATTCTATTTATACTCTTTTAAAGAACTTTAAAACGTCTCTTCCACTCAAAAAGTATTTTGTCATAAAAACTTTCAAAACACAAAATAAGCCTAAATATATAAAAACCTCAAAATTAATAATTATCAAAGTTTTGCCACATATACTTCGTCCATCACTTTTCCCTTTTCTTTCATGTTGCTGAAATATTTTAAAGCAAATAATAGTATGTTATTCCACCCTTACATATAAATGTCTAAAATTATAGATATTTCCTTATATAACCACAATATGTTCTTTCCATTTTGAAAAGGTGAAGATGATTTTAGAAAAGATTGCTTCTAAGAGGCTTAAACTCCACATTTCGGGAGGAAGGTGCGTTATGGTTTCAAACATTTTATTAGTAGTTATTTATATTTTTTTCATTTCTATGTGAATCAGCAGCTTAGAAATCTTATTACTGAATCATTCTTTTTTTAAATGTTGAAATTGCACGAAGAACATAGGATTTTTAGAGCTGTATATCATTTACGAATAGCTTGCTTTTTCTTCTGAATGACCAACATGAGAGAAATAAAATTTAAAGTAGTTTGTGGCTCACACAGGAAGTGTAGGGCATAAAGTTAATTATGTAAAATATTACCCATATTTTTAAAAAAGAGAACAAATGAAAAAGAAACCCAAAGAACGGCTTTAATTTTCTAACTTTTAGGTCCTATATTTTTCTTCCAGAAGTTTTGTTTTGGGCATTTTCGTAAATTTTACAAGTTTGTTTTAGTCTTTTTTTTCCTAATGTGTCATTTCCTTTAATTGTAAACATAATCAGATGCCTATACTACAGAAGAGTTTTAATGAGAAAAAAAAAGAGAGATGAAAATCACCCACAAATGCCAACATCCAGAAATAACTAGATAACCAATGTTTATGTTAGATAGATTTAAGTAGATATATTAAGTATTTTTATATATTTTGGACATTAGCGTTTTTTCTTTTTCTTATTTGCTATCATAAATACCATTTTTAAAAAGCTTTATTGAGATAAAATTCACATACCATACAATTCATCCATATAAAGTATGCAATTCAGTGGTTTTTATTATGTTTACAAATATGTGTAACCATCACCACAGTCAATTTTAGAATATTTTAATCATCTTTAAAGAAACCCTGTGCTCTTTAGTTACCCTCCCTTGTCCACCCATCCCATTTCTTCCCCACCCCCTAACTTTAAGCAACAATCACTACCTTACTTGGTCTTTTGTGACCGGCTTCTTTCATTTCACATAATGTTTTCAAGGATCATCCATAGTGTAGCATGTGTTAGAACTATATTCCATTGGTTACACCACATTTTGTTCATCTTTTTATCAGTTGATAGCATATGCAATGTTTAACAATGAGTAACATTATACATATCTTCGTGTTCTATTATTTTTGTTTTATTTGATATGAGAATTTTAAAAGTGGAATTACTTGCATAAAGGGTATGAGTTCTTTCAGGGCTTTAACACAAACTATCAAGTATTCTCAAGTTTATAGAAAAAAGTTGATATCTCAGTTGTTGGTTGAACTTATATTTCTTTGATTAATTGGGAGGACGGGCAATTTTTCATGTTCTTTGATTAATATTTTATTAATTTTAGTGCATTTTGCCTAATTTTATTTTGTGATGCCATTTTTTCTTCATTGGTTATAAGAGCTTTGTACAAAATGAGGATCTCACCTTTGCACATATGCTGTTCCGTCTCCATGTATAAATTTTGCTCATTTTTCAGTTCACAGTTTAATTGCCGCATCTCCCATCTATCTTCCCTAAGGCCTCAGTTCAGGTTAAGTGTCCCCTACTCTCTTTTGCCTTGCCTGCTTACAAGGAATTATTCAATTGACATTTTTGCTGGTTTGGCTATGTGCAGGAGAACTGAAGAGTTCCCAGACAGGGCTGTACATGTTACTTTCCCAGGGGCACCAGTTGAGGAAAACAAGTGGAGCCTGAGACCATTCCACAATTTGCAACCAACAGGGGACACCTTTTTCTCCAGTTCTTCCCATAGATGTAACTTTTGGGTAGCAGCAGCCACGGGGACTGAATCTGTGCTGTTTGCCATTGCATCTTCAATTCCTACACAGTATTGGCCAGAATTTAATAAATGTTTGTTGAAGGAAAGAAAGGAGAAAAGGAAAGAAGAAAGGTTATTAACTTTTTTTTTTTTTTTTTTTTTTTTGCGGTAGGCGGGCCTCTCACTGTTGTGGCCTCTCCCCTTGCGGAGCATAGGCTCCGGAGCACAGGCTCAGTGGCCATGGCTCACGGGCCCAGCCGCTCCGCGGCATGTGGGATCTTCCCAGACCGGGGCACGAACCCGTGTCCCCTGCATCGGCAGGCGGACTCTCAATCACTGCGCCACCAGGGAAGCCCGGTTATTAACTTTTTACTCACTATATATTTTGCAAATATAGTCCCTCTGTTTGTCCTTTGCCAAGTAAAATTTTAGTGTATTTGTATGCACAGGATTTAAACATTTAAAAATTTCAGTTGAATGTAATATTCTCCTTTATGGTAGAGTTTTAAAAAAATTATACTCAGAAAACACTTCTACATTTTTGTTTTTTATTTAGTCTCATAATCCATCTAGAATTTATTGTGATGTTTATTCTAATGTGATAAACCTGATACTCTCATCCAATAACTTGAGTTTCTTCAGAGCTATTTAAAAATTTATTTCTTCTCTGTTGATTCATAATGTTTCCCTGATAAGTACTAAGTTCTCATATACACTAAGCTCTGTTTTAGATTTATCAATTCTGCATCATTGTTTAACAGTATTTGCAACAATTATGTACTCTTCTATTGTTTTTGCCTTGCAAAATACTTTAATGTCTAATAGAGAAATCTTCTCTCATAATTTCTTTTCCAAAATTTTCTCAGTTTTTTCCACAAACTTGCCTTCATACATGAATTTTTAAAATATTATGTTTAATTCTACTAAAGATAATAAAACCAGTGACATTTTAATTGGGATTATGTTTATAAATTAATTTGAGATGAATTAAAAATCTTTATAGATCTTTATTATATTTACTTTTCATCCAAAAAAATGGAATATCCATTTATTTCAATTCATCATGTATTTTAATAATTTTAAGGATGTCTTCTGTGTGTATTTGTGTGTTTAATAGACCCTGCACATGTTTCTTGTTAGGACAGTCCCTAGGGTTTTTTTGGGAAGGAGGTGTTAATTTATTTTTTTTTTAATGAAACTATTTATGTGAACCCTTTTTTCCCTATTGAGTTTATGAACTCTACTGTTGTTATATTGCAAACTATCTTTTTAACATAAAGCTTATATTTTATCACTTTAGTGAACTGTCTAATTTTAAAAGATTTGTAACCACTCACTTCGGTTTTATAGACTCATAACTATATCACTTGCAAATAATGAAGCTCTTTCAAATAGTCACTTTTTTGTTGTTTCAGTTTATCTTATGCTCTACCCCAAATTTCCAAAAAGCATGCTAACTAATGATAGCCATTTGCCTCATTAGACATTGAACTGTGATCCTCATGGCAAATAATAAGAAATTCTGAGTTCCTTGAGGGCAGAGCTCATGCTTTTCTTTTTGAATCTTCAGCATCTATCACAATACCTAGAATAAAGGAGGTGCACTATAAATATTTATTTCATTAATAAGCTTGTTTATGTGAATAGGAATGTCTCTAAGCTTTGATCCACATTAAAGGTACATCAGTCTCTTAATTTATGTTTGTTTTTTAAGTGATGTTTACTAAAATGCTTTGTAATTACAAGAGTAGAAATTGTCAGCAATGATAATTAAATATTTCTAAAGGATTAGTCCAACTAAAATAAGAATAATCTGTATGTTCTTTTTTAGGATCAACTTTATTGTAAGAATTTATGCCAATAAAAACAAATCTACTAAGTGCTTATTCATACAAGCGTGCTTTGTTATGATGTATTCAGTCTACAATAATGTAATCTGTTCTAATATGGACGTAAAGAATTTTATGTCTTTTCCAAATGACACAGGTATATAAACCTTAGTTTTTCTGGGAACTATGCCCGACTTTATAAATAACAACAACCACTACAACCATTTTAAGCATGTTTCAGATAATGTTTTAGATATTTTATCCATGTTAATGTATTATTGTTAATTTCACCAAAGGATTGGGATGAATAAAATATGAGTTTTTCTAGTATTTTTTTAATGTCCCTTTTGTAAACTGTCTTCAAGGGATTCATATTCTTCTTTATGAATTGATAATCTTTAAATATATCTATTTTAGACATGTGTGGTAGAGACACATTGTGACTAGTATATTATTTTGATCTCTTTTGTTACAACCTTATCTCAGGATATTTGTTGAGTTTGGTTTAATCAGAAGCTCTGTATTTTAATTTAACTTTAGAAAGAACACTCCTTTCCAATAAAACTCAAATGCATATAATATTCTAATATTATAATTTATTTTTGTACAACATTAATCTCTAATATAATCTCTAATATAAGTCTAATTTAGCAATTTATTTGCTTACTTTTAAAAATAATTAATTAATTTTTAATAATTTTTATTGACATATAGTTGACTTACAATATTGTGTTAGTTTCAGGTTCACAGCAAAGTGAACCTATATCTATATATAGTCATTCTTTTTCAGATTCTTTTCCCATATAGGTTACCACAGAATATTGAGTAGAGCTCCCTATGCTACACTTGCTTTTTTTTTTTTGGCCACACCCCAGGGCTTGCGTGATCTTAGTTACCCAACCAGGGATCGAACCCGCACACTTGGCAGTGAAAGTGCGGAGTCCTAACCACTGGACCACCAGGGAATTCCCTTGCTTATTTTTCTATAGATATAAACCCTTGACTTCCATTTATTTTGCCTAGAGTTTCTAAAGCTTACAACTTTGTTGGAATGAAAAATTTTTTGCCCATTGCTTACTAATGTAAGAGGTCACAAAGACACACTTTCCTCAAACTCTGGCTTTAAATGTATCTCACATTAAAACAGCTACAGTGAAGTCCGGAGTAATTGTGGATTAAAGCTCTGCTTCTCCTGTGTCACACAGCAATGCTGCATCATTAAAGGCTTAGTCTTGTCTCTTATCCTGGAAGATGACCAGAGTGTGTGATGGCTCCCACCTCACTGGTACAATTGAAATCAAAGAGTTATGTCAGTGACTCCAACCAAACTGCAAACTTACTGGCTGTCAAAGCCTAGGGATTGAAACTCATATAGCATCTACAGCCATGCAGGCCCTTCACACAGTCTGCCTAGTTTACTCACAGAAGACCAGATTATGTGGCAGTAGGTATTAGACCCCACTGTGTAATATCAGCCTATGTCATGTGGACCTGGTGGACAGCACTAACAGATATTACAGAGCAGGAAAAATATGGCATTTTACATAAACTCTGTACCAGCCCATATCATGGGTCCCAAATGGAGTTCACCCAGGCTGATAAATATCAAATATAACAAAGTAGTAGACAAATTATCAAGCTAAATGAGCTCAAAAGCATATCACCTTATAAACTAATTGTACTCTCTAGTTGGCTATGAGATTATTGTGTAGGTTGACTTTTTTCCAATTTGCTTTCCACTCAAGAGTACAAAAAAAAGTTTGAGATTTTTTTTTGGATCCATTGTCTGCTCTCAAATGTTTGTAACTTTCATTAAATTTTAAGCTACACCTCCATTACACATAAACTCAGCTGAATAACAATGGTTTGTTCATCCAACTGCCTTAAACAGGTAGAGCATCCACTAGAATCTTTCCAGGCTTTGGAAAATAAAAAATTTTAGCTATCTTTAAGGCAACACTCCTTGCATTTGAACAAGTAACTACAAAGTTAATGTTTAAGGTGTTTTAAAATTTCCAAATGCTGATGACATAGTTGAAAGAAGATTTTTAAAAATATAATCATATCAAAAATATATATATAATCATATCAAATTTTCACTTTAGGAAGGCTCAGATTACCCTCCCCTTGAGCAAACCACCCATCAGTGTCTAGCTCCACATTGCCTGGGCCTGTGTAGTTCTGGGTGAGTTGTAAGACTTCTGTCTAATCTGGTAAATCAGTTAATCTGGTTAGTTTTTGAAGGTAGGCTCATTTTCAGAACTGAAATATTGAACCTAAAATGAAAGTGGAACCAAATTTCCCCTTCCTTATTTTAAACAGAAGTGGACCTGAGCTGCCGCAATCATGGGGGTGTTTGATATTGCAACAAAGGAAGTGAAACAGATAAAAGAATCCTGTGCAAGGAGGGGCCATCTTCAGGTAATAGTCAGATTGGAAATGGCCTTTTTCTGGTTACAAACATTTGCAACTCAGAACTTCTCTTATTGCCTATTGCATGGCACAGCTCTTAACACAAATGGAAATACTAAGAACAAATTTACACATCAGAGATGCTATTCCTGCTGAACCAGTAGTTGTAGCCAGTGGATATGCAAAGGCAATGGGAGAAAGAAAACTTTAGAAACCTGATGAAAATTTGTAGATATGAAAAGTTGGAGCAATCAATTAAACACCCAAGTCCTTTAACACTGTTTTCAGTTACTTGGACCTTGGTGGCCTCTATGGATTCATTCATTCTCGCCACTCCCTGCCTTAAACTCAATGTTTATCTCACTTTCATCAGTACTCAGTGTACTCTCTCCTCTCCAGGTCTGTTGCTGGAGGAACATTCTCTTGTCTGACTCCCTGACTTCTGAGTTAAGTGGTCTCCTATATCTCTCCTATTTATCTTAACTTATCATTATTCTTAGCATACTGTATTTAATTCCACTTACTAGTTTACCCTGCTGCTAGGCTGCAGACATTGGCTTATCTGTCCTCTTCACCATTTCATCCCAAATCCCTGGCACCTAGAAGTCCTTCAATAAGTGTTTGTTGAATGAATGAGTTCATTTCTTTGGTGCAGAAGCACCAAAGAAATTTTACATTTAAAATTTAAAAAGTTTTAATAGTAGGATCAAATCTCAGATGGCACACACAATTGTGCAAATATTATCATTATCTTCATTTTCTTTAAATTAGCTGAATTCTAACTCCAAGCTGCTGTTCGTCTGGATGGTAGGACATTCGATCTCTGTCATTTAGGGTCTGGATCCTTCCTTGCAGTTGCACAGAATCAGAGAGTTTTATATGTGATCCAGGAAATGGCTGAATGGGCTCCAGGGTCCTTCTGGTCCTGCTCCTAGTGCAAGGCTGCAGAAGTCTCACCCATCTCTGCTTTTGGTCTACACAGGGGTTCGTGGATCTGACCTGCTTCTGGGAAGCCCCTGACCAGAGCCCAGCCTTCTGAGTACCTGGAAGTAATTTGCTTTAAAGCCTGATCACTGTCCTGTCTCCCCAGCTCTCCCACCCCTCAATTTGGACATTTATTTTGGATCTTAGGGAAATCTTACCTCCCCCACTCCTTTTCCTTTTGTCCTCCAAATAACACCTTCTCACTTTTCATTGGCACTTAATCTCTTAAAAAAGAGTAGGCCTTAGGATAATAAAAAGGAGGGAAGAAATCTTCTCTCTGAGTCCCATAAATCTTGGACAAGAAACACAAAAGGCATGAATAACCAGTTAGAAGTTGGAAGTGGAAGGAAAAATACTGAGAGTAAAAATCCAAAATAATTTCAAACAATGATGATAATAACAAAAGTCTGCTACCTCTTGACTCACGTAAGTGATGGTCTGCGCTATATGGTCCACAATATAAATAATGTTAGATACAGAATTAGAGATAATGCAGATAGACAAAGAAGATCAGAACCATTTCCCTCAGGTACAAGCTAAGGTGGGCAACAATTTCTAGAAAGCAACATGTGGAAATTAAAACCCAAACACACTGTGTTTTTTTTTTTTTTTTTTTTTTTTTTTTTTTTTTTTTTTGTGGTACGCGGGCCTCTCACTGTTGTGGCCTCTCCCGTTGCGGAGCACAGGCTCCGGATGCACAGGCTCAGCAGCCATGGCTCACGGGCCCAGCCGCTCCGCGGTATATGGGATCCTCCCAGACCGGGGCACGAACCCGTATCCCCTGCATCGGCAGGCGGACTCTCAACCACTGCGCCACCAGGGAGGCCCCACACTGTGTTTTATTTAAAGTTATTTCCTCTCTCTTTCCCTTTCATATATTATGATAAGTTTATATATGTGTTTATGTGTACACATGCATACATAATAAATTTTATATAACTATAATAATATATATTTATATAACATAATAATTATATAATATCATATATCAATATAATATGTACATTGTATGGCATATAATATGTACTATATATGATATATATACACAATTATATATTATAATTATATATTATATAATAAACATGCAATTTGTACTATATATGTTATATGCTATATACATATGTGTATATATGCATACATATGCATCTATTTATATGATAAGCTTATATATAATAGACAAATATATAATAAGCTTAAGAATGAGTATTCTAAGAGGACAATGGAACTAGGGAGACAGGGTTATTTCAAAAACAATGGAATAAAATTCCCCATTGGGTGAGGTATTTCTGAGAACAGCACAGTATTTGTTATGTAGATTGTCCTCTAGTCTGAGGCATAGAATGAGAGGACTACAGAAATCAGGTAAATAAAATCACTATCATTAATAACATTTGTGGGGCATTCATTGCATATGGAGGGCATCAGCAGCTTTGGTTTCAGCAGAATCTGGCTACAATAGAAGGGCATGGCTGCTATTTTCAGGGGACTGGAGATAGTCTCCCGGGCTCAGGCAGCAGAGGTCCATGTGCCCTCAGCACGTGGTTAGCAGTAGTCATCTTGCTTTTGCTGAGGTAGAAACAGGGGCAATCCCCCATTCACTCAATATTTATCAACTATATCCCTGAATTTAAAAAAATGGCTAAGGGTTTTATAGTATCTGGTCTTACATTTAGGTCTTTAATCCATTTTGAGTTTATTTTTGTGTATGGTATTAAAGAATGTTCTAATTTCATTTATTTACATGTAGCTGTCCAGTTTTCTCAGCACCATTTATTGAAGAACTGTCTTTCCTTCATTTTATAGTCTTTTCTCCTTTGTTGTAGATTAATTGGCCATAGGTGCGTGGGTTTATTTCTGGGCTTTCTATCCTGTTCCATGGTTCTATATTTCTGTTTTCATGCCAGTACCATACTGTTTTGATGTCTTGTAGCTTTATAATATAGTCTGAAGTCAGGGAGCCTGATTTCTCCAACTCCATTCTTCTTTCTCAAGATTGCTTTGGAAAACATAGGCAGAACACTCTCTGACATGAATCACAGCAATATCTTTTTCAATCCATCTCCCAGAGTAATGGAAATAAAAACAAAAATAAACAAACGGGACCTAATTAAACTTAAAATGTTTTGCACAACAAAGGAAACCATAAACAAAATGAAAAGACAACCCACAGAATGGGAGAAAATATTTGCAAATGATGAGACCAACAAGGGATTAGTCTCCAAAATTTACAAACAACTCCTGCAGCTCAATATCAAAAGAACAAACAACCCAATCAAAAAAATGGGCAGAAGACCTAAACAGACATTTCTCCAAAGAAGATATACAGATGGTCAAGAGACACATGAAAAGATACTCAACATTACTAATTATTAGAGAAATGCAAAATCAAAACTACAGTGAGATATCACCTCACATCAGCCAGAATGGCCATCATCAAAAAATTTGAAAACAAAAAATGTTGGAGAGGGTGTGGAGAAAAGGGAACCCTCCTACAATGTTGGTGGGAATGTAAATTGGTATAGCCACTATGGAGAACAGTATGGAGGTTCCTTAAAAAACTAAAAATAGAGCTACCATATGATCCAGCAATCCCACTTTTGGGCATATATCCGGAGAAAAACTTGATTCGAAAGTATACATGCACCCCAATGTTCATTGAAGCACTGTTTACAGTAGCCAAGACATGGAAACAACCTAAATATCCATTGAGAGATGAATGGATAAAGAAGCTGTGGTACATATGTACAGTGGAATATAGCTCAGCCATTAAAAAGGCTAGATTGGGAGTTTGGGATTGACATGTACACACTGCTAAATTCAAAATAAAGTACATTTCCATGAAAAAAAATTTTCCTTATTGGAAAAAAAAATGGCTTAACTCTGGGGGCACAGGAGTGAGAAAAACTCATAGACTATCATGGAGTTTATAATCTAATCAAGGAAGAAAAGAAAAAAATTAAGTTAGTTCCTACTTGGTAGTCAAAAGAATACTCTGGGGGCACATGTGATATACATCCTGGGGACTCCACGAATATTTGGAAGATCATGAAGGACCTAATGTTGGCCCAGAGCAGGGGGTGACAGCTCCAGAGAACTGCTGTTTGTCTGCTGTGACTCTCTGTGGATCCCTAGTCTCGTTTGGCCAACAAAATATGTTACATTTTATGATGTGTAAATTAAGTGTGTAGGAACCCAAACTTAGTTCTCAATTTCTGAAAAAGTCTTCTCATTTTGTGGACTCTAAACCGTGAGTCAAAGTCAAAGAGACTTATCTGAGGTTTTAATATGCTTTCAGCCAAAGCAAACCCTACCAACCATTGCAATGATGATCTGGGCCCCAGACCTGCCATGCCACTGGGGGTTTCTCCCGTTCTGTCTCTGCATAGTGATGACTTTTCACAGCCCATTTCTTCCTGGTGAGAATTGTCTCCAGTTACACAGTTAAGTGTTTGAATCCCAGCTCCACGTCTTACTTAGGCAATTTATAACTTCTTTAAAACTATTTCTTGAAAAATAGGAGTAATAGCTGCGTCTTAGGATTGCTGAGCTTAAACACATTACATATGCAAAATGTCCTGAATAAAGTAGGATTCATAGGTGCTCAGGAAATTTTGTGTCCCTTTATTTCCAGTGACTCATCCACTCTTTTATTTCGTATGTAGCCATCTGTGACAAGAAATTTTTTCTGCCCTACATAAGCATTGCTCAACTCCAAGGAAAATGGCTTTAAACTTTGCCCAGGATGTTTTCATAATGTTCTTGAGCCAGAAGTATGAAGAAATACCCGACACGGGAGGAGCACAGTCACTCTCTCATGGCTAGTTCTACATCTACTAGCTGTAGTTTCTCTTTCTCTTTCTTCTCTCTGCTGTTGCAAGTGCTCTGGGCATTAAGATCTTAGCTTTTTAAAGATTTTTTACTCCTCTTTGGGATCATTTATAGACAGACTGTGTGTGTGTGTGTATGTGTGAATGCATAACAATAAAAAACCTGATTTAGCTTTTGCAGCCAGTAGAATTTCTGTTACTGCTTTCATCTTCTCTATTTCTCTTTTCAATTTTTTAATTGAAGTATAGTTGACTTACAACATTGTGTTAATTTCAGGTGTACAGCAAATTGATTCAGTTTTCCCCTTATAGCTTATTACAAAATATTGAGTGTAGTTCCCTGTGCTATACAATAGGACCTTGTTGGTTATCTATTTTATATATAGTAGTGTGTATATGTCAATCTCAAACTCCTAATTTATCCTCCCATCCCCGTCCCCCACCTTTCCCCTTTGGTAACTCTAAATTTGTTTTCTATGTCTGTGAGTCTATTTCTGTTTTGTACATACATTCATCTGTATCATTTATTTTTAAGATTCCACATATAGGCAATGTCATATATTTGTCTTTCTCTGTCTTACTTCACTTAGTGTGATAAACTCTAGCTCCATCCATGTTGCTGCAAATGGCATTATTTCATCCTTTTTTATGGCTGAGTAATATTCCAACTTCTCTATGTCTCTTACCCTTGCCAGGTCACTCTTACAGAATATGATGAAATGTGTATTTTGTATCACATGGATCCCCTGTGATTTGCTTTTTTAGTATTCTAAAAACCTTGTGTCTAAAGACCTTGCTATATTCCTAAAGGACATAATACCTTTTGATGATAAAATCTTACTCTGGATGTTTATATTAACTTATTATTTATTATTTTTAATCATTGAGACATCTTTCACTTGCAATATTTGTACCAGTTGAATAGAAATGTCCTCTATCATTCTCTTCTGTTTATTCTTCAAATCAGAAAAATAAAGGTGATAATTCCTTGATGTCTTCTCTGATTTTCTTTTTAAACAACAGTATTTCCGTTTTAAAAGATTTTTTTAGTACCTTAATACTATTTTCTATGGTAAATATAGCACAAGAGTTTTTGGTTAATCTTTGTCAATTGTTCAGTAATTGGATTGAGTTGTAGAAGAAATTTGTCACAAGAGACTGACATAGCTACGTATACTTTCTATTCTGTTCTATTCTATTATTCCCCCTGCAAACTCTTCATCTTGGCAGCATTTGGCAGTAGACACTGTGGGGAGAGGAGCTAATCTCACTTGTTCATAACCATCTTCCTATTAGGTAGTGGGTGATCAATACATATATACTGAATGAGTAAATGAGGGAATGAATTGATGTGCCTTTAGAGAAGAAGATGACTGTCAATACATCAGAAGTTTTATACTATTTTTTGTCAAAATTTTCCCTTTCTGATTCTTTTGGAATTGCCTTAAACTGTTTTCTGTATCTTGTTGTGATACTTCCAACTCTATTTTTCCTAGTTTAGCTCTGGTTTTGGATGTGTTCCATAATTAATACTGGAAAGTTTAAAAAGAATATGTGAAATTCAAGACAGAGGAAAACAGGAACAGCCTGGTTGGCTGTCCTCCAAGAGGCCTTCCCCAGAGTGCATGGTAAACCTGGCATGGTCCCCTGTGCCCCTGGACTTGATGGCCCAGATACCTGGCCTATATAGACAACACATTCACATTGAACTTGTTCAAGGGCATCCACACAAACCAAACTTACCCTTCCAAGTAGTATAAAGCAAAAATGTTAATGTACTGATTACAATAAGAAATATAACTGCCATGAGGACCAGAATACACATATCATCCTGCATAGTACATTTCTTCCCTGTAATCATAACAACAACCATAGTAATGACTAAAAATTTTTGAGAAAACTACAGGGAAGTCAACTTATAAACACTAGTTATTTGCTGAGCATGAAATCAGAAAAGTGACTAGATGATTTAAATGTTTAGAAGCAACAGGCTACCTAGTTAAGGTATTCTTCCATTCAATATAAATTGAAAACTTTCTTTCTTCTAATCCCCAACTCCAACATGTTCCCATCCTTCACCCTCACAGATGACCTCACACACAGCCCACCATTACAATGGGAACTCTTCTTATTTCCTGTTATTCCACCTACAAACTTACCTGCCTCCACAGTGCCCCTTCCTCCTTCCTTTAGGTTACTCTAAAACCTCCCTGAGGTTAATTCCAACCCTGTTATTTATACTCCAGATATTATGTGCACAGGGTTTCCACTTGGAGTTCATTCTGTAAATTATCTCCTCCTGGCCTTTCCTTTTATGTTTCTGTATCATAAAACAATACAGAATGCCCCACTCTTAATGCCACCCCAACACCACCTCCAGGATATATGGTTTCTTTGCTAGATTCCTACCTCCTGTGATCTGGCTTCAACCCACACTACTCTCCTGGTACGGCTCTTGGCAAGGGAACCCCCAGTCTCTTTGCCAGGAATGTTGAGACATGGTGGCACACTTGCCCCTTGAGTTCATTGTCTCCTTGATCTCTTACTGATCATTCTCAATTGGTTTTCCTCCTACATCTTTGGCTGTTCTTTCTTAATCACCTTTTTTGGACTTCTCCTTTCCAGTCCCAAGTGTTTTTTTGTCCTAAAGGAGATTTCATTTTTCCTTCTGGATGATTTATTATTTTTAAGTTGGAGGCAAACCTAAAAAATGTGGAGGCCCACATTTTCCTCTTACCTTTTGACCTATAGATATGACCCCTTACCACTTGTATGTACCACAGACATAATATCTATGATTCCAAAACTGAGCTTGCCACTGGGCCCTGCTCCATCTCTGTTGGTTCTTGGCTTGATGAATGGTACCACCATCACTTAATAGTTAAGTTTCATACTTCTTCCTTTGCACCTTCACATCAAACCAATAACCAAGTTCAGTTCATTCTGTGACTGAAATTTCTTTCAAATCCATTGCTGTTTTCCATCTTTACTGCTATGGCCTCATCATTCAGGTCACCACCATCTCTCTCTTGGATTCCTTCAAGAGCAACCAAACACAATCTTATTTTCCTCCAATTTTGTCCTTTCAATTTCTTTTCCCACCCTAAAGAATACCCCTTCCATAGTGATCACTTGGAAGCACAAATCTTCACATGTCACTATTTTAAGCAAAACTCTGCAGTGGCCACCCTGTTTTCCTTATGCAAAAGCCAAAGCCCCTAACATGACTTACAATGCCCTTCATGATGTGATTTTGGCTTACCTTCCCTGCTTTATCTCTCACCTGTCTTGCAGTCATGCTGTAATGCAGCTACCAGATCTGCCTTGAGGACTGAAGCTTTATTCTTCTAGCTCCTGGGGCTACTGTTGGCAGACAGCCCTCAGCTGCCATCCCTTTTCAGAACTGCCTTAGCTAAAGAGAATTCTCTCACACAAAGTCATGCCACTTCCCATTCCCAGAAATACCTCTATCCATTGACTGGTTCACATGGAGGAATAAAGACCTGGTTCCATTATCTCAACTTGGAATCACTCTGAGGGCCATTTCAGCTCCAGAGTCCCTGGTAGGTTTGGCTGAGCTCTCTGCTGACACTGTATCACAGCCCAACTTCTCTCTCTGCTCAACCTTATTTCCTTCCCTCCTTTCCATACTCCATAGTAAAGAGTGCTCTCTAATAATCCGCACCCCCCCGCCACCAACCCTAAACTCTGTCTCAGAATCTGCTTCCTGAAAAATCCAACCTGCATCAACTCTGTTTTGCACTCCTGGCTCTATTCATACTGAATATTGTTGAATTTCTAGAATGCTTGTCTTGCTCTCTGTCACCTCCAGCCCTGTGCTTTCCAGATTAGAAGAAAGGCTTCTCTCATTTTATTTTCCTATTCCAAAAATTCCTTTTTCAATGTACTCTCGTTGTAACCTACACGTAGCTCATTACAGCACTTATAACTCAACACTATAACACCCCTGGATTGTAAACTCTGTGTTTACTTTCATATCCCCAGTGCCTGGCACATAACAGAGGCTCAGTAAACAATTTTCATTCATTCATTCATAATAGGGTAGCTTCATCAGAAGGTCCAAAATCCAATGGTCAAGATGCACTCTCCAACAGTGCAGTCTACTTTTTTTTTTTTTTTTTTTTTTGATGTGGACCATTTTTTAAAGTCTTTATTGAATTTGTTGCAACTTTACTTCTGTTTTATGTCTTGGTTTTTTTGGCCACGAGGCATGTGGGATCTGAGCTCCCCCACCAGGGATTGAACCCTCACCCCCTGCATTGGAAGGCAAAGTCTTGACCACTGGACCACCAGGGAAGTCTCATTGTGCAGTCTGCTTTTGTTCCACTTCACTACTAAAGGTTATCTTAATAAGAACCTCTCCTGGTTGGGCATTACTCAAGTTTGCCTATTACATTCTTTATCTGTGTTTTCATGGTTGACCACCAATCCCCTTCACATAAATATATTTGTTCTTTAGATATGTTAACATATTTAACCAGTTAAGTATAGTGTTGCCAGCCTGGGTGCAGTTGTGTCTCTTCGAAGTGATTTTAATATATTATTTTTGGCCTCATCTGCTTTCGTTGGTTTTATGCTTCATTTTTTCCCCAAGTTCTTGTGGAGTTTGGTAAGTCTCCCCTATAGTTCCCATGTTCTGGCGGCCAACAACAGCAAGGCCGTTTATTAACATTTTTCTCTCTTGGCGTTTTCTGGTTTGCAATAAAACAAATACGTTTTCCAACTGTTGGTAGCAACTTATGTTTTTTAGCAGGATTCTTGCTTGTCCATGGGAAGAAACACTAATTTTGGGGAAAAGGTGATACTAATGGAGAGATAATAAGAGGCAAGAAGTAGGTTCAGAATGCTCTTTCAGATACTTGAAATATGAAAAATAACACCTCATTAATATCTGAAAAATACCTGAAGACTAACTGCACATGTAAAGCAGTCTTTCCCCTTTGCATTCCTGTTCAGTGAGCGCAGCACTTGGGCTTCAGGGCTTGTCCTGCACAGAACACTTGTCAGTAGGGTCTCCCAGTTACCCACACCAGAGTGCACTTCTCAGTCCTTCCTGCTCTTACCTCACTGGTAAACACTTCCCCGTTTACACACTTGCCTCCATTCTTCCCTTTCCTCCTCTCACCCCTCCCGGTACCTGCTGGGCCTCTTCTTTCACTTTCACTGTGTTGTTTTGCTTCATAATTTTTTGAATATCTGTCTGACTAGACTGTGAACTACTTCAGGGTAGAGATTGTGTCTTCTGGGTCCCTAACACACAAGCAGAGCTCAAACACAGTAGGTGCACAATGGTTATTGACTTAATAACTGAATATCCTAGAATATGTTTATTTTTATAGTTCAAATTTGCCTTCTTATTAATCTCAAAAAATCACTCTGAACTAATTAAACAATCAAATTTTTAAATAGTCTAGAAAGATATATGCTTCTTATGATAGATTTAGGTAAAATCATTCACTTACGATAGTCATCTAAATTTTTTGGAAACTCTGGTACTAGTGGTGAAAGATATGATTGATATATATCTCTTCATTTGGAACTTAAGCGTGCATATGCTTTTATTTATTTATTTATTTTGTGGTACGCGGGCCTCCATGGCTCATGGGCCTAGCCGCTCTGCGGCATGTGGGATCTTCCCGGACTGGGGCACGAACCCGTGTCCCCTGCATTGGCAGGCGGACTCTCAACCACTGCGCCACCAGGGAAGCCCCAGCTTTTATTTTATAACTACGCTTGGCAGGGATATGAAACTATGTTCTAAAGATACCATTTAATTATTGAGTTGTAAAAATAATGTTTCTCCTAAAAAGAAATTTCAAGTTATTTTTTCCTATGAAGAAATGTGATAAAAAAAGATGCATCATTTAATTTTTCTTGTTCTTAATATTATTTTATCAGTAGAGATTAAGTACTATGAATAATAATTTATTTTTTTCAATTCAAGAAATATTTTTGACCACCTATAATATGCCCAGCAACATAAAGGCAATGATCTATTTTTGGTGAAATAGACATTGAATTGGTTTTCTATGACACTGCTTTTATTTTTCTATAATACTCTTAATATACATACGTACTTCTAAAAATTGTAAACTAGAATATAATATTAGCATAAATTTGGAGACTGATTTCCTGAGCAAACCAAGCATGAAGACTGTGGATACTCTGCTGTTCTAATCTCAGAGTAACTTGGATTTGATTTAATGAGAGATTATTTCAGCTGATAGGGGAAGAATATCACATCACAAGCACAGCTGTAATTTTTATCTCTAGTTCAGAAACCAGAAACAAAAAGTTGCTTTCTGTACATATAAGGCATAGATGACAAAAGGTAAGTGCAGTTTCAGTGATTAGACAGCCTTTCTCTGGTTTAATGAAACTCACATGGAACAACAAAATGATGGAAAAAGTTTGGACTGAGAGTCTGAGACTGTCATACAGTTCAGTTCTGCCTTTTAGTGATGACTGGGAAAGATTATTTTACTCCTCTGGTCTTCCATTTACATTCATTCAGTTATTCATCCAAGTGACAGATATTCATGGAATGGCTATGCTGTGCCAGAAACTGTTTTGTAGTGTGGGTATAGAACAAAACTCAAGATGCTCTCATGGAATTTGTAGCCATCAATGTAGTATTTCTGAGAGCAGGCTTACATTACTTGGATTATTGTTTTTGGGCTATGTAGACTTTTGAATTATAGCATATATCCAGGGAGTCTGCTACAATTCAGTTTGAATTTTCCTGTTTGGCTTGTGCCATGTAAAATATTTTATATTTATTAGTGTGGTAAGTTATATTCTCCAAATAAGTTTTCTACTTATAAACTTTGTATTTTATAAATTTCTTTGCCTTATTTCTTATTATAATACATTATTTGCTGTGAAAAATTTGAAAAACACATGAAGCATAAAAATCACTTATAATTCTATGACCTCACAAGAACCCCTCTTACACATGTGTTTATCTTATCTACTTTCAGTAGTTTATTAGGCATGTACTTTTTTGTTTATTTTTGCAAAACTTGGATCAAAATTCTGTAATTTTATGTCCAACTTTTATATATTCTGAATAATTTATTATTTCCTCATATACTAACTCTCAAACAAATTTCAAGGAGTTCTTTGCCAATTTGATGAATAAAAGGAATTCATCTATTTTTTATTTATTACTTTGAGCACCAGTGAAGTTGAAAATACATTTAATTTTTTTTTTATGAAATAAGTTAGGAATACAGAGCATTGATAACAATGTAATGAACATCCATGTATCCAATAATAAGTTTAAGAAAAAAAATTACAGATACAATTCTAGCCTTCAGTGTATTCTTCCTGGATGCATTTCTACTTTCCTCTCCCCAGAGGTTAACCACTAGCTAGAATTTATTAGTCCCATGCATAATTTTTATACTTTTACTATGGAACATTGCATGTTTAGTATTAGAGTATTGATATCCCAGTAGGATATATATACTACTGGAACTTTTAAAAAGGTATTATATTTTTTTGTTGTTTAGTCATGTTGATGAAGCTCTAGTTCAATAATTTTCACAGATTTATATGTCTATTATATGAATATATGAAATGTAAGTGTTGATGGATATTCAAGTGGTTTTCATTTTCATTACAAGCAAAAAATGCCGAACTGAACATTTTAATATGAATTTCTTATGCATATGTGAGACTGTCTCTAAGGAATATCCTTGGAGAGAAAGTGCTGGGTCACAGAATACTTACATCTTCAGCTCTACTAGATACTTGCATATTGCTTTCCAAAGTGATTTTTCTGATTTATACTCTCACCAGTAGTGTATAAGTGTTCTAGTT
This sequence comes from Hyperoodon ampullatus, assembly GCF_949752795.1. NCBI lineage: Eukaryota > Metazoa > Chordata > Mammalia > Artiodactyla > Ziphiidae > Hyperoodon > Hyperoodon ampullatus. The sequence continues at coordinate 46,912,252 of NC_136924.1, forward strand.
CCTCCATATCCCAGCCAATCACTGGCATTATCAAACTTTACATTTTTGGTTAATCTGAGGGGTGTGAAATCATATCTCATTATGGCTTTAATTTGCACTTCTATTTTTAGTGGGGTTGGGCATCAGGTTTAAATGGCATTTTCTCTTCTGTAAATGCCTTTTATATCTTTTGTTATATAAAAACTAGTCTTTTATGATTTATGATAGTTCTTTTTACCTTTTCTTATTAATATTTTCTTGGTTATATGCATTGCAAAAATTTTTCAGCCCGTGGTCATCTTTTAACTTTGTTGATGGAGTCTTTGTATGAAGTTTTAAATTTTAATGTACTTTAATTTAACAATCTTTTCCTTTATGGACTGTGATGATTATGTCTTGCCTTTCCCTATCTTAAGGTCTTCAAAAGGTCATTTCCCCTTCAAAACATTCAAAACATTTAGTTACATTTTTCATATAAAATTGTTCAATCCAACATGGAATTTATTTTTAATATGGCATGAGGTAAGGGTATGATTTGCGTTTTTTTCTACAACCAATTGTCTCAGATTCATTTATCAAATAATCTATTCTTTTCCCACTGGTACACAATGCAACATCTCTCATATAATTTCCATATATATAAGGGTATGTTTCTGGGTTCTAACTCTTTCATTCATTTTTTTTGCATAGTACCAGAAACATGCTGGTTAGCTCTTACAGCATCATAATAAGACTGAACACACTGCTTCATATGTTGTAGAGGTTATGCCCTGCATTAGGACACCAGGCTGAAAGGATGGGTGGAGTCTGAAATCCAAATCTTGCTTTGTGTACCCTGGTACAGGGCTGTGTCTGCCTGGAAGGAGGTGCACATTTTTCTAATTCACAGGAAGACATTGTTAGGCACTTTTTCCTCCTCTGGAAAATTGATAAAGGCTATCAGAAGCCCTGAATCAATGTCTGATTGGGCAATTCTCCTGTTTTGTCCTTCTTCAAAGGTGTCTTGGCTCTTCTAGGCCCTTCTCTCTTGCTGAAAAAAAAATTTTTTTGCTTATATTTTCATTAGCCTTGCACAGTTTCTTTATTACTTTGTGGGGGCATTGGCATCTTTTTGATATTTAATCTTTTCATTAATTGATATGGCCTATTCACTCATTTATACCTTGTTAATAATGCCTTTTAATACAGTTTAATAATTTCTTCATAAAGGTTTTAAAAATATTTTGTTACATCTACTCCCAAGTTCTCTCTCTCTTTCTCATTGTTGTTATTATGCACTGATACACACAGAAAATTGAATTTTATAACTATGTGTTACTGATATTTAGGAACACAATTCTTGTATAGTTATGAATATACTTTCCTTATAGTTATTGTCCATTCACAGTGAATTTCCAGTTCAAAACTTTAATCCATTTTTCTTCTGGGGTACCTGTGGCTTGTCATTTCCCATCCAGTGATTTGTAAGGACTTTTAAAAGATTAAGGCTAATTGTTTTTGTCATATGTATTGGCAAATTTTTTTTTTTTTACAGTATGCCATTTGCCTTTTAGTTTTATTTATGTTGTTTTCCTTGACTGCAGAAAATTAGAATTTTTATGGAGTTACATACACCAATCTTCTGTAGTTTTTATGTTTCCTCATACCAAGATTAAATAACTGTTAATTTATATTTTCTTTTTAGTTATTTTCATTTAACTTTTTAACTCATCTGGAATTTGTTTTGGTAATTTACTGTAATTAGCAATGTCTTTTATTTTCTCCTCCCAGGAAGTTAGTCAACTGTTCCATTTTATTCTCCACTGAATATTACCTCTATCATGAATTTGTACTTGAAGTTTTCCTTTTCAGTCTGTTAACTATCTGAAGACTTAATAAGTGTTGGGATTTTAGTCAATCCATTAAACATTTTTTTTTTTAAGAAGATGTTGGGGGTAGGAGTTTATTAATTAATTAATTTATTTTTGCTGCGTTGGGTCTTCATTTCTGTGCGAGGGCTTTCTCTAGTTGTGGCAAGCGGGGGCCATTCTTCATCGCGGTGCGCGGGCCTCTCACTATCGTGGCCTCTCGTTGCGGAGCACAGGCTCCAGACGCGCAGGCTCAGTAGTTGTGGCTCACGGGCCTAGTTGCTCCGTGGCATGTGGGATCCTCCCAGACCAGGGCTCGAACCCGTGTCCCCTGCATTAGCAGGCAGATTCTCAACCAGTGTGCCACCAGGGAAGCCCTAAACATTTTTCAAAGCCAAGAAGATACTTTGCCTTACCACTGCAGTAGTTTGGGGAAATGGTCCCAGCCGAGAATTCATGTCCTCACATCATCTACCCCCAGTCTGGCTGATATAGATAGAGTGGACAATCAATAGGCAAGAGACAGATGAATAAACTGAGGAAAAGAAGAGACACCTTTCTACTTAGATTTATTTTTTTTTGGCAAGGAGATATATTTTTAACTTTTTGCAAGTTAATAATCCAGGAGACTGGGAAGGAGAAACTGATACAGAGGAATGGGAAGGAAGGCACGAAAGGGAGCATTCCTAGGAAGGAATGTCCTAACTGATTAGTTAGAAGTTGAAACAAGTTCAGTTAGGAAAATATACACTTCAGGTATGATACAGATGGCAAGGCTGAAAGATTTTTGTTTTGTTTTGATTTTTTCATAACGGAAAATTTTATACAGAGAAAACAGTACAGGAATCCACACGAACCCATCGCTATCGTCAACAATTATCAGTTCAAAAGTTGGTATTGTTTCATGTCTCCTTCGACGCATATCCACCCTTTTCCCCACCACTGGATTACCTCTAAGCAAATCCTAATATTCTATCATTTCAAATGTGAACATCTGAGCATGTGTCTATAAAATATAAAAAGTCTTTCTGAAAATAAAACATAGTCACAATATTCAGGCTGAATTTGAATTTCCGATCTACTTACCTAACATATTAAGGAAGCCTAGCTCATTTTGATTAAAGTGGTAGAGTGTAAACAACCTTCAATTTGGGGTTAGGAGATCTACCTGCATTTAAGTCCTGACTCTCAAGTTCTCATCTGTGTGACACCACCAATGCTCTTCTCTTATCGACTCTAAATTTCCGTTTCCTCATCAGTAAAAGAAGGATAAGTAGCTGTCTTATCCATTTCAGAAGTGTCATCAGAATTGGGTAACACAAGTGAAATAAAAGGATCTAACTTCCAGTCCAATCTTCTCCATTGTGAATGATCCCCCCCCACCCCGCCCCCATCCCAGGAGAGATCTTCTGAAGGTAATAGATTATCTTTGTCCAGCCTTGTCTTTAGTTTTTCTTGCTTGGGTTTCTCTTCCTGAAAAAACACATTACTGTGGTACTTTTTTTTTTTTTTTTTAACACTTTAGTAATTTTGAATACCAAGAGAACAATGTTTAGGTTTGTATCTCTCACCTCTTCATTTCATTTATCCTGTGTTTTTCTGTAGTTTTTTTTAAAATTAATTAATTTAATTAATTTATTTTTGCTTGCATTAGGTCCTCCTTGCTGTGCGGGCTTTCTCCAGTTGCGGTGAGCGGGGGCCACTGTACGCCGCGGTGCACAGGCTTCTCATTGCTGTGGCTTCTCTTGTTGCAGAGCACGGGCTCTCTAGGGCACGGGGGCTTCAGTAGTTGTGGCTCATGGTTTCTAGAGCTCAGGCTCAGTAGTTGTGGCCGCTCGGGCTTAGTTGCTCCACAGCACGTGGGATCTTCCTGGACCAGGGCTCCAACCCGTGTCCTTTGCCTTGGCAGGCGGATTCCTAACCACTGCACCACCAGGGAAGCCCTCTCTTTAGTTTTAATTGCACTGAACTGAAACTCAAATTTTCAAAAGCTAATTTTAGTGGCCTTTTGGCCAGCAGAGCTTCCAGATAACTAACAGGAAAAATGTTTTTGTTTCCTTCCCTACAAACAGCCACAGCAACCATATAAAAGCATTTAACTGGGTCCATTTTGGTTGCTTAAATCTTCGTCCATCCTTGGGGGGAAATTACTCATCTCCCTATAGTGGTAACTATAAAGAGAATGTTTTCCTAAAAGGGGCCAACTGGGCGGCTCCCTCTTTTCCCAACGCCCCGATTTCTATTCTTAGATCTGGAGATCCGCGGCAGCTTTTATTTTTCTTCTTCTTCCTAGTTCCCAGACCTTCCGCGGGGCTGCAGGAGTCCAGGCTGGTGGGTCGGGCCGCGTGCGCCGCGGTGCAGACGCGCGCCTCGCCGGCCGCTGCAGGGCCCGGGGACTGGGCACTTGGCGGAGTCCGCTGAGTCGGTTTCTTCCTGCGCGACTCCCGGGCCGCGCCGCCGCGGAGAGCGGGATCCGGTCTCGGGAGGCTGCGCCGGCCCGGGGTCCCGTCTCGGCCGGCGTGGGGGCCACGGCCACTGTCACCCGGGCCGGGCGGGCTCTTGCTGCGTCCTACCCGCCTGCCACGGTTCGGCGGGCACCGCACCTCAGCCGAACCTCTCGCAGGCCCCAGAGCTGTGTTTTGGCCCTGGGTGGGGGAGGGGGAAGCAGAGGAGGAGAGGGAGCGGGCGGGGGAGGGCGGCGCCGGACGCGGAGCCGCCGCCTTCGCATAAATGGGCGGGCGTGGGTGCAGATGGGGTCAGCCGGGAGCGCTGGCTGCGGGCGGTGAGCTGGGCTCGTCTTCTGACCGGAGCGGCCGGCCTTGGTGCGGGAGGGGCGGCCGGTTTGGAGCAGGGTCGGTCATGGCCAGTGGCAGCTGTCAGGAGAGCGAGGAGGAGGATGAGGAAACTCTGAAGAAGTTGATAGTCAGGCTGAACAATGTCCAGGAAGGAAAACAGATAGAGACGCTGGTCCAAATCCTGGAGGATATGCTCGTGTTCACTTACGCCGACCACGGTAATCGTTTTCCAGGGAACTGTCCCTTTACCGTCCCCCGCCCCGGCCCTCCTTCCCGCCCTGGCCTTTTTTACAAACTTTCTCCCCCCGAACTTTGTGGCCGCACAAACCTGGATTCTTGAGAAGCCGCAAACTCTCTACTCCTTAGGGCAGAAAAGAGCTGACAATTCTAGGAAGGTCTTGAGCTCACTTCTTTTGCTTTCTCCCTCCTTTTCAGACTTAAAAGGGGTGCCATGAATCGTGACTTTGCTACTTTTCCCTAACCCCCTTCTTTTCCAGCCTCCAAGTTATTTCAAGACAAAAATGTCCACGTGCCTCTGTTGATCGTCTTGGACTCGTATATGAGAGTCGCTAGTGTGCAGCAGGTAAGGGAATTGTTTTCATTTCTCCCATTTCCCCTTCTCATTGGAAATAGGTGTTTTTCTATTAATATTCTATAACCAGAGTTCTGGGTTATTTCTGAGATTTGTCCTGACAAACTGCTGACTGTGGTTTTAAGATGGAAGCGTTTTCAAATCATTATCAAATGTTAACGGTGTAAGAGGGCCAACTGTGTGCTCCCTAATTGTATTTAAGAAGTAAGTTTATACAATCGGCTGACAGAATATGGATGGTGGTGGGAGGGGAATAATAATGGATTGAGGTTTAGTTCTGACATTGGCTAGATGGCTAGTTCATCAGTGCTTAAATAAAATTATTCTAAGAATCTTCCCAATGTACAGCATGTCCTACAGATGACACAATTGTGAATAGTTTGGGAAAGAGGAATAATGAACAGTAATAGAACTAATAATAATTAAATTAATAAAATGAAGTTACTGGCAAACTCTCATAGGTTTAAGGTTTTCTTTTTTTTTTAAACTTGAAGACAGATTTCTAACCTTCTTTAGTTGTAGTACACCTTGTATTATCTAAAGAGAGTGATGTTTTAGGATTCCCCTATAAGTTTAAATCTATACTTCTCAACCGTTTTCGTATAAAATGAATGTAAAAATGAATCTTAGAACCTGCACCGTAGGAAACCCAGAAATTTGTTACATATCTTAGATATATTTAAAAAGGAGCCTTAAGATGATAATTAAGGATGATTTACAGTCAAAACAAAATTACTGCCTAAGGTTAAGTTCCTTTGTAGATATTGAGATTTGGGGAACTGAAATTACTTTTTTCATTTGCATGTTAGATCCTGAAGGGAAAGAGAATTGAACTTTGAACTCTATCGAGGTGCAGTGTTTCTTAAT